>NC_092340.1:82525000-83725000 GCF_046630445.1 Rutidosis leptorrhynchoides | reverse complement strand
CAAGAAGAAACGCGCGACGCAACGGACCAAAAATATCTAGTCTACTATGCATATAAATATAATATAATATATAAATAATTATTAAAATTATTTATATTTAATATTATGTCGGCAAGCTATGAGACAAATCAATGTGAGCTGTCCAGGGTGGCCATGCGACTCGCATGGCCAGAAGGCTATTTCCCATGCGAGTCGCATGAGGATCAGAATCAGCTCACATTCTATAAATTGCCAGTTTTTCGTTCGTTTTTAACACCACACACACAAATACATAATAATACTCTGTAAGAATAATGTAATAAATAAATATATATATATATATATAGTATAGATTAGTGTTATATTAGATTAGTTTGGGTTATGTAAAAGTTATTTTTACGGGTTTTGAAGTCGAAATTCTGTCCGTGTACCACTACGCGATAAATAATCAATGTAAGCTATGTTCTCCTTTTTAAATTAATGTCTCGTACTTAAGTTATTATTATGCTTATTTAATCCGAAGTAATCATGATGTTGGGCTAATTACTAAAATTGGGTAATTGGGCTTTGTACCATAATTGGGGTTTGGACAAAAGAACGACACTTGTGGAAATTAGACTATGGGCTATTAATGGGCTTTATATTTGTTTAACTAAATGAAAGTTTGTTAATGTTAATATAAAGATTTACAATTGGGCGTCCCTATAAATTACCATATACACTCAATCGGACACGATGGGCGGGGTATTTATATGTACGAATAATCGTTCATTTAACCGGACACGGGAATGGATTAATAGCAACTAGAATAATTAAAACAGGGGTGAAATTACATTCAAGGGTAATTGGTGTAATTGTTAACAAAATAGTAAAACCTTGGTTTACACGCAGTCGATAACCTGGTGTATTCATTAAACAAAGTATTAAAACCTTGTTACAATTCGAATCCCCAATTAGTTGGAATATTTAACTTCGGATATAATAATAATTTGACGAGGGCACTCGCACTTTATATTTATGACTGATGGACTGTTATGGACAAAAACCAGACGGACATATTAAATAATCCAGGACAAAGGACAATTAACCCATGGGCATAAAACTAAAATCAACACGTCAAACATCATGATTACGGAAGTTTAAATAAGCATAATTCTTTTATTATATTTCTCATCGTATCTTTATTTACTGTCATTTTATTACTCGCAATTTTATTTACTGTCATTTTATTTATTGTCATTATTTTACGCACTTTAATTATCGTCATTTATCTTTACGCTTAAAATATAGAATCGACAAACCGGTCATTAAACGGTAAAACTCCCCTTTTATAATAATATTACTACTTATATAATTATATATATTTTGTATAAATATAGTTAAAAATATAGTAAGTATCACCAGCTCCCTGTGGAATGAACCGGACTTACTAAAAACTACACTACTCTATGATTAGGTACACTGCCTATAGTGTTGTAGCAAGGTTTAGGTATATCCCATCCGTAAATTAATAAAACTTGTGTCATATTTTGTAGTATTTTGTATTAAAAATAATAGTATATTTCGTAACCCCATGCTACGACATCAGGTTTCATCAGAAGTTACAGGTATTTCAGGTGGTTTAAGTGTTGTACCACTTCTTGTGGTAATAGCTTTAGCTGTTTCACTCCGGGGGTTAGCATTTGTATCACTAGGTAGACTTCCCGGTTTTCTTTCACCTATTAACCTTGCTAGGTTACTCACTTCTTGTTCCAGATTTTGAATAGAAGCTTGTTGATTTCTAAATGCTTGAGCATTTTGTTCATTGGTTTGTTTTTGAGATGTGAAAAACTGCGTTTGAGTTTCAACTAGCTTCGTCATCATATCTTCTAAATTCGGCTTTTTATCATCGGTTTGTTGTGGTGGTTTGTTATGAAAATTAGGTCTTTGCTGATTATAAGTATTATTGGATACTTGTTGATTGCTAGGACCTTGTTGGTTGTTGTATGGAATATTTCGGTTATAATTCTGGTTTTGATTGTAAATCGGTCTTGGCGGTTGATAATTATTCTGATAATTATTTCCAGGCCTTTGGTTTATGTATGAAATATTCTCTCTTTGTTCTATTGTTAATTCAATACTGAGACAATCTTTTGTCAAATGTGGTCCTCCACACTGCTCACAACTAATTCGTATTGAGTGAATATCTTTAGTCATCTTTTCCATTCGTCTCTCCACAGCATCTATCTTTGCGGAAATGGAATCTAAGTCATGGCTAGAATCGGCTCTAGCTGCTTTAGATGATCTAATGATATCTTTTTCTTGGTGCCACTCATGTGAGTGGGAAGCAGTATTATCAATAATTTTGTAAGCATCAGTTTCGGTTTTCTTCATAATAGAACCACCAGCTGCTATATCTATGTCTTTCCTTGTAGTGATGTCGCATCCTTGGTAGAATATTTGTACTATTTGACAGGTGTCTAAACCATGTTGCGGACATCCTCTTAATAACTTTCCATATCTTGTCCACGTCTCATATAGAGTTTCATTTGGTTTCTGTGTAAACGTAACAATTTCTGCTTGAAGTCTTACGGCTTTAGATGCAGGAAAGAATTGTTTAAGAAATTTGTCAACTAAAACGTCCCATGTATCGATCGCCCCTTCAGGTAACGATTCCAACCAATCTTTGGCTTCTCCCTTTAAAGTCCAGGGAAATAACATGAGATATATCTGTTCATCCTCTACTTCTCGGATTTTAAATAGTGTGCAGATCCTATTAAAGGTACGTAGATGTTCATTTGGATCTTCCTTCGGCGCACCACTAAATTGGCATTGATTAGTCACCATGTGTAGAATTTGTCCTTTGATTTCATAATCTGGCGCATTAATGTCTGGATGAGTAATTGCGTGACCTTGGCCAGTGCGTTTAGCTCTCATTCGGTCTTCCATACTTAAAGGTTCCAGATTCTCCATAATTGAATTTGTTGAATCGGTATCACTAGATGATTCTGATTTAATGGTTCGTTCCTCAACAATCTCTGTTTGAATGATTGGTGGCTCCGGAGGAAAGTTTAGTGGTTCAGGATCTATGAACCGTTCCTGAATATTCTCCGGATTCTCAATTGTGAGGTTGGGTTCAAAAAATGGATTATCGGAAATTTGAACTAAAGTACTTGGTCTACTGGATGACGATTCTAAAGAAAAATCAACGGCGGTTATATTTGCTAAATGTCTTGATCTAGTTACAGGTGGTGAACGTACAAAAGGTGATGAACGTCTTGCTCGGTGCATTCACTGAATATCCTATTAGTTTTAAAAAGGAAAGAAAAATTATATTAAGTTATCCAATTAATAGACTTTTCTGATTTTGCCCACGTTTCGAATAGCCAAAAGATGCAGCAGAGGGGCAGGATTCGTTTGGTCTCAATATAATTGAGGACTGTTTGGCTCCAATAACCCGGTCCACGTACAAATCCAACTATTACTACGAACCAGAAAATTTTGATGTCTATTAATTTAACCACTTAAAATAAATTTTCGTAATTTTAAGAAATTTAGATAAGAAGTAGAATAAAAATCTATGTCCTAAAAACTAGAATAGCGAGAAATAAGAGAGAAAAAGAGTTCGTCGAAAAAGGTCGAAAAACGAAAAATGGTTGAAAAATAAAAGGTGACGGAAAAATAAAAGAAACTTATAAAAACTTAAAAATACTTGACTAACCTAACCTTATTACTACAACTAACTTAAAATTATAATCGCAAATTGAAATTACTAATTGGAATGATAATTGATACATAGTAAAAGGTGTCTAAAAATATTAAAGCTTACAGGAAAAACTAAATCCCAAATGGAAATAACTTAAAAAGAAACTAAAACTTAAAAAGGCGTCGCAAAATTCTAAAGCACCTAAATCTTAGTCTAAAGAAAAAGCACTTAAGGAATTCTACGGCAAAGCCTAAAAATCTAGGAGTAAAAATGACTATAGCAAAAACTAAGTTTAAAATTAAATATGAGCTAAAAATACAAAAGTTACGCTAAAACGATTAAAAAGGAACAAAATATAAAAATATACAAAAAGTTGTAAAAAGTACAATTTTTATAAAAATATTATTTTTATATTATTTATTTAATAAAACTACTAATTTTACAATTTAATTAAACTTATTTAAACTAAAAATACTAATTAATTAAAAAGTAAAAGTTAAAATAAGACTAATAATAATAATAATAATAATTAGGGTTAAATAATAATAATAATTAATTAATACCAGTAATTAATGCTGGTTTAGGAAGTCTCCGCGAGTCGCGGCAATTAAAGCATCAAACCCCGCGAGTCGCGGGGTTCCAGAATTCAGCTGACAGGTTTAAATATTCGACGCGTTTTTTTCTTTATTTATTTTTTTTTTATTTTCTGTTTTCTGTTTTTTTTCTATAAATAAAAGATATTTAATAAAACTTATATTTTTATAAATTAAAATAAAAATAAAGAAACTTATAAAACTTAAATATTTAACAAAATCTTAAAAAAATACTTATATTTTTGTTTTTCTTTTTATATTTTTGAATAATTAAAACGTATTTTTACAAAAACGAATTTTTAATAGAAGTAAGCTAAATTTTTTTTTTTTTTTTTTATTAGCGTTGCGCTTCCGGCGTTTAGAAATGTCCCCGGCAGCGGCGCCAAAAATACTTGATGTTTTAGCAGAGGTATACGAAATAGTTTATGTTTTACTAGGAAATACTATTAAATACGATACAATTTTACACAAGATATTTATTTATTTATAGAATGGATATACTTAAACCTTGCTACAACACTTATAGGCAGTGTACCTAATCGTACAGTAGTGTAGTTTTTAGTAAGTCCGGTTCGTTCCACAGGGAAATCTTTAAACAAAGCTCAACGCTATATTAGTTTACTTTTATAAAAATACAAATATATATATAAGTAATATTATTATTATAAAAGGGGGGTTTTTACCGTTTAATGACCGGTTTGTCGATTTTAAAACTTTAGTCGCAGTTAAAACCTAATAAATAAAAGACTTAATTTAAAGCGTAAAGTAAATAACGATAATGAAATTGCGAATAATAAAAGTGCGATAAAATAAAATTGCGATAATTAAAAAGTACGATAATTAAAAGTGCGATTAAATAACAAATAAATAAAAGTGCGATAATTAGAAGTGCAATTAAATATAAAATAAAGGAAATTAAATATGAAATAAAAGAATTATGCTTATTTAAACTTCCGTAATCATGATGTTTGACGTGTTGATTTTAGTTTTATGCCCATGGGTTAATTGTCCTTTGTCCTGGATTATTTAATATGTCCGTCTGGTTTTTGTCCATAACAGTCCATCAGTCATAAATATAAAGTGCGAGTGTCCTCGTCAAATTATTATTATACCCGAAGTTAAATATTCCAACTAATTGGGGATTCGAATTGTAACAAGGTTTTAATACTTTGTTTAATGAATACACCAGGTTATCGACTGCGTGTAAACCAAGGTTTTACTACTTTGTTAACAATTACACCAATTACCCTTGAATGTAATTTCACCCCTGTTTTAATTATTCTAGTGGCTATTAATCCATTCCCGTGTCCGGTTAAATGAACGATTATTCGTACATATAAATACCCCGCCCATCGTGTCCGATTGAGTGTATATGGTAATTTATAGGGACGCCCAATTGTAAATCTTTATATTAACATTAACAAACTTTCATTTAGTTAAACAAATATAAAGCCCATTAATAGCCCATAGTCTAATTTCCACAAGTGTCGTTCTTTTGTCCAAACCCCAATTATGGTACAAAGCCCAATTACCCAATTTTAGTAATTAGCCCAACATCATGATTACTTCGTTTTAAATAAGCATAATAATAACTTAGCTACGAGACATTAATGTAAAAAGGTTGAACATAACTTACAATGATTAAAAATAGCGTAGCGTTACACGGACAGAATTTCGACTTACACCCTTACAACATTCGCTAACATACCCTTATTATTAGAATTAAAATTAAAATTAAAATATAAATTATATATATATATATCGTTTACGTATGATAAGAAGAAGAAAAAGATTGTGAATTGTGATCAGAATTCGGTTGGCTTTATAGGGATTTTCAATTTTTGGGGCTCCGCGACTCGCGGTGAAATCCTCTTCAAACTCCGCGAGTCGCGGAGAATGAATTTACAGCTCAGTCCTTGGAGTCTTTCTCTGCCGACGGTTTTTTATTTATAAATATAATATATATATAATTAATATAATTAATTATATATTATATTATATTTATATACATAGTTAACTTGTAATTTTTAGTCCGTTGCGTCGAGCGTTAAGAGTTGACTCTGGTCCCGGTTCCGGATTTTCGAACGTCCTTGCGTACAATTTTATATTTTGTACTTTGCGTTTTGAATCTTGTACTCTTGTGATTTCGAGACGTTTCTTATCAATAATTGGAACCTCTTTGATTGTCTTTTGTACTTTTGAGCTTTTTGGTCGTTTGCGTCTTCAATTCGTCGAATCTGTCTTTTGTCTTCACCTTTTATTATTTAAACGAATATCACTTGTAAATAGAACAATTGCAACTAAAAGCTTGTCTTTCTTGAGGAATAATGCTATGAAATATATGTTCGTTTTTAGCATTATCACCTTTCCAAGGGGATACATTCAACATGACTTTGTCACCAACTTGAAATTCCAAATCTTTCCGACCTTTATTAGCATAGCTTTTCTGTCGGCTGTGGGCGGTTTCTATTCGTTTCTTAATCTGAACTATCTTTTCGGTTGTCTCATGTATGATTTCATGACCGGTTAACTGTTTGTCCTCTAATTCATCCTAGCACAGTGGGGATCTACATTTTTGTCCGTATAAGGCCTCAAAAGGTGCAGCCTTTATACTTGAGTGGTAACTATTATTGTAAGAGAATTCAACCAAAGGCAAATGTCTATCCCAGCCTTTGTCGAAGTCAATAACACAAGCTCGAAGCATATCTTCCAACGTTTGAATGGTTCGTTCACTTTGACCATCGGTTTGCTGATGATAAGCAGTACTCATGTCGAGTTGAGTTCCAAGAGCAGTTTGTAAGGATTTCCAGAATCTGGAAGTGAATCTACTGTCGCGATCGGATATGATTGATATAGGAACACCATGACGAGAGACAATTTCTTTAATATACAGTTGTGACAATCTCTCCATCTTGTCGGTCTCCTTGATCGGTAAGAAATGAGCAGATTTAGTAAGACGATCTACTATGACCCATATAGTATCATTTCCACTAGAAGTCTTGGGCAATTTAGTAATAAAGTCCATAGCAATACATTCCCACTTCCACTGCAGAATATCCAGTTGTTACAGTAAACCAGACGGCTTTTGATGCTCGGCCTTAACTTTTAAACAAGTAAGACACTTGCTCACATATTCAGCAATATCAGATTTCAGATTAGGCCACCAATAAAATTCTTTCACATCGTGATACATCTTACTGGAGCCTGGGTGAATAGAATATCTAGTCTTATGTGCTTCATCCAAGACTAGCTTTCGCAGATTTCTGAATTGAGGAACCCAGATACGGTTGTTGTAGTACCATGTTTCGTTCTCCTTGATTTGTAATTGGTTTTCAAATCCTGAAGGTCCTTCATGTTTAATATTTTCTTGCTTTATAGCTTCTAGTTGTGCTTCCCGAATTTTAGCTGTCAGATTTGTTTGAATGATCATATTCAAAGCTCGCACTCGGATAGGCTTGACTCGATCCTTTCGACTGAGTGCATCAGCAACAACATTTGCCTTACCAGGATGGTACTTGAGTTCACAGTTGTAATGATTTAGTAATTTGACCCAACGTCTTTGTCTCATGTTCAGTTACTTTTGATCAAAGATGTGCTGGAGACTCTTATGATCGGTGAATATGGTGAATTTGATTCCATAAAGATAGTGTCGCCATATCTTTAATGCAAATACTACAGCTCCTAGTTCCAAGTCGTGGGTAGTATAGTTCTTCTCATGCTTCTTTAATTATCTGGATGCATATGCAATGACTTTCCTTCGTTGCATTAACACACACCCAAAACCTTGGTTTGAAGCATCACAATAGACTACGAAGTCTTCAGTTCTGTCGGGTAGTGATAAGATTGGAGCGGTAGTCAACTTTTCTTTCAGGGTCTGAAACGCAGATTCCTGTTCAATAGACCACTCAAACTTCTTATCCTTATGAGTCAACTTGGTGAGTGGTTTGGCAAGAATGGAGAAATCTTTGATAAATCTCCGATAGTAACCGGCAAGTCCTAGGAACTGACGAATGTGTTTCGTGTTCTTAGGTGTTTCCCAGTTCTGAATAGCTGAGATCTTCGCGGGGTCGACATGTATTCCATCACTGTCAACTACTTGTCCCAAAAACTGAACAGTCTTTAACCAAAATTCACACTTGGAGAACTTAGCATACAACTGTTCCTTCTTTAGTAATTCCAGAATTTGTCGAAGGTGTTGTTCGTGTTCTTTCTCACTCTTAGAGTAGATGAGAATATCGTCGATGAAAACAATCACAAACTTATCGAGATAAGGCTTGCATACACGGTTCATGAGATCCATGAACACAGTAGGAACATTAGTTAACCCAAAGGGCATTACCAAAAATCTGTAATGTCCGTAACGAGTCCGGAAGGCAGTCTTGGAAACATCAGATTCCTTAACTTTAAGTTGATGATATCCAGATCTCAGGTCGATCTTGGAATAGATGCTCGATCTTTGTAACTGATTAAACAAGTCATCAATTCTATGGAGAGGATAACGATTCTTGACGGTCAACTTGTTTAGTTTGCGGTAGTCGATACACATCCTCATTGAACCATCTTTCTTTTTGACGAATAATATAGGTGCTCCCCACGGTGATGAGCTAGGACGAATGAATCCTTTCTCCAGAAGCTCTTGTAGTTGCATAGATAGCTCTTTCATTTCTGATGGAGCTAGCCGGTATGGTGCCTTTGCAATAGGTGCAGCACCGGGGATCAAATCGATTTGAAACTCAACTTGTCTTTGTGGTGGAAGATCAGGGAGTTCATCACGAAAAACTTTAGTAAAGTCTTTAACAACAGGAACATCTTCAATACGCCGTTCATCTGGCTTGACTTCCTTTATGTGAGCCAAAATGGCTTGACATCCTTTCATAAGGTACTTTCGAGTTTTGATGCATGAGATAAGATTAAGTTTGGAATCACTCTTATCTCCTTGGATAACAAGAATTTCACCAGTTTCGAGAGGAATATTAATTGTCTTATCAAAACACTGGATACCCACTTTCATCGGGGATAACCAATCCATCCCTAAGACTACATCAAAGCTTCCTAGTTCAATAGGCAATAAGTCAACCTTGAAGGTTTTATTGGCTAGAGTCAGATTACATTCCTGGTAGATCCGGTCAACTTTTACAAATTTACCGTTGGCCATTTCTACAAGACGCTTAGTGTCTAAGGTTTGGGGTTTCTCGTCAAATAAGGCACAAAATTCAGTAGACACATAACTTCTATCAGCACCAGTATCGAATAAAATAAAAGCATAGCAATTGTTGACAAGAAATGTACCAGTGATGACGTCCTCGTCGTCCCTAGCTTCTTCAGCAGTCATGACGAATGCTCGACCCTTAGCCTTGCCAGCATCTGCATTCTTAGTGATATCCTCCTTCTTAGGATAATTGGGTTTTGTATGTCCTATTTCACCACAAGAATAGCAAGTAGGAACAAAGTGCTTGTCTTTAGTTACAGGAGTATATGTTGTAACAGCAGGAAGTCTACAATTTTTACTCAGGTGACCCATCTTCTTACAGTTTCCACATTGAATATTACACTTCCCATTGTGATGTTTTTCACGTTTGGAGTAGTAGGGAAGTTTACCAGCATAACCACCTGTTGTAGTATCGCCAACTTTCTTGTTTGAATTCTGACCTGAACCTTGAGTAGGCTCAAAGTTTCTTTTGTTATCAGTAGTCTTCACTTCGTTTTGTTTTTCCTTGGCATTTCTTCTAGTAGCCATAACCAGATTTTGAGTCATCAACATCGTAGCCTCAATGGTTTCTTTACCAGCAGCTATAACATTCCCCTAAATCTGAGGAGGAAGACCGATGATATACTTTTCAATCTTCTTGCTCTCAGGAGTAACCATACTAGGGCATAAAGCAGCTAGCTCCAGAAATCGATTGTTGTATTCCTCAACTTCAAGATTTTTCATTCTTAACTCCCAGAATTCGACTTCAAATTTTTGGACTTGATTCCTGGGACAATACTTGCCAGTCAGCATGGTTTTTAATGTTTCCCAGGGTATGGCTAAAGCAGCAGTCTATCCAACTGTACCAACATATGCAGTCCACCAAGTTAAAGCTCCACCAGATAGAGTTCCAGTAGCATACTTGACCTTGTCAGCTTCACCACAGTTACACAGATGAAACACAGATTCCATCTTTTCGAACCAACGGTTTAGTTCAATTGGTCCTTCGGTTCCTTTATAGCGTTTGTCGAGTTTAGTTCAAAAACCTTGGAATTTGATATTCAATTATGGTGTGCCTTTTCAAAAGAATGCAATGTTTACAAAACGTATCATGTAGAGGTCAGTACCTCACTGTGAAATCGATGAATGATGTATTCGTCCAAAGGGATTTGGAAGGATCATCACAGTTGGTATCAGAGCTTGAGGTCATAGGGAACCAGAATTTGCATTAGTGTGTTTAACTGGTAATTGTTAGAATGCGTTAGTGAGTCTGGACTATGACCGTATCTGTTTTTACCGAGTTTTGCTTATCATTTCTTGTCAGAAATTACATGCTTATCATTCTTAAGTCTAGATACGTTTTCCTGCATTTATTATATAAATAGTGTATAGACAAATTTCATATCTTAAGCATATCTATTACAGTAAACTCTGTCTTACACTTTCCGAAAATTCCTTCGTGATTTATGGAATTTTGGTATTATATATACATATGTAAATTATGTATTGAAGAGTACCAATCTAAATTCTATAATCTATTTCATATCAAAAATCATCTCCCTAATTATACAAGATGGATCCCGTATCTAGTTCAAATTCCTTAGACTTCGACAGCTATTCCGATATAGATATTCACCTGAACTCCGAAGACAGTGTAACCCGAATGGATCAACCAATTAGCCATCACCTATTCTGGATGAATTGGGGATGGGTTCGTAGCCTACTTAGTCATTGGAGACAAGAAGAAGGTGATCCCTTCCATCCACCACATTCCCCTTTTGGCGAAGAACCTGAAGCACTTACCGGCGAACCTGTTCGTAATACCATTTTTGATGTTTTGCGAGGTGTATACGAAATAGTTTATATTTTACTAGGAAAAACTATTAAATACGATACAATTTTACACAAGATATTTATTTATTTATAGAATGGATATACTTAAACCTTGCTACAACACTTATAGGCAGTGTACCTAATCGTAAAGTAGTGTAGTTTTTAGTAAGTCCGGTTCATTCCACAGGGAAATCTTTAAACAAAGCTCAACGCTATATTAGTTTACTTTTATAAAAATACAAATATATATATAAGTAATATTATTATTATAAAAAGGGGGTTTTTACCGTTTAATGACCGGTTTATCGATTTTAAAACTTTAGTCGCAGTTAAAACCTAATGTAAAATATTAAATAAATAAAAGACTTAAATTAAAGCGTAAAGTAAATAACAATAATGAAATTGCGAATAATAAAAGTGCGATAAAATAAACTTGCGATAATTAAAGAGTACGATAATTAAAAGTGCGATAAAATAAATTAACAATAAAAATGCGATAATTAGAAGTGCAATTAAATATAAAATAAAGGAAATTAAATATGAAATAAAAGAATTATGCTTATTTAAACTTCCGTAATCATGATGTTCGACGTGTTGATTTTAGTTTTATGCCCATGGGTTAATTGTCCTTTGTCCTGGATTATTTAATCTGTCCGTCTGATTTTTGTCCATAACAGTCCATCAGTCATAAATATAAAGTGCGAGTGTCCTCGTCAAATTATTATTATACCCGAAGTTAAATATTCCAACTAATTGGGGATTCGAATTGTAACAAGGTTTTAATACTTTGTTTAATGAATACACCAGGTTATCGACTTCGTGTAAACCAAGGTTTTACTACTTTGTTAACAATTACACCAATTACCCTTGAATGTAATTTCACCCCTGTTTTAATTATTCTAGTGGCTATTAATCCATTCCTGTGTCCGGTTAAATGAACGATTATTCGTACATATAAATACCCCGCCCATCGTGTCCGATTGAGTGTATATGGTAATTTATAGGGACGCCCAATTGTAAATCTTTATATTAACATTAACAAACTTTCATTTAGTTAAACAAATATAAAGCCCATTAATAGCCCATAGTCTAATTTCCACAAGTGTCGTTCTTTTGTCCAAAACCCAATTATGGTACAAAGCTCAATTACCCAATTTTAGTAATTAGCCCAACATCATGATTACTTCGTTTTAAATAAGCATAATAATAACTTAGCTACGAGACATTAATATAAAAAGGTTGAACATAACTTACAATGATTAAAAATAGTGTAGCGTTATGCGGACAGAATTTCGACTTACACCCTTACAACATTCGCTAACATACCCTTATTATTAGAATTATAATTAAAATTAAAATTAAAATATAAATTATATATATTTTACGTATATATGAGAGAAGAGAGATTGATGGATGGATTTTTGGTTCACCAAAACTCGATTTTATAGGAGATGTGGCCTGACTTTTCATGCCATGCGATCGCATGGACTTTCTTCTTCCTGGCCATGCGATCGCATGGCCAGCTGGGAGAGTTCACATGTTGCTTGTTTCCTTGTGCCGACGTTTTATAAATAATATAATATATTAAATAATTATAAGAATTATTTAAATATTATATTATATTTATGTGCATAGTTGACTTGTAATTTTTAGTCCGTTGCGTCGAGCATTGAGAGTTGACTCCGGTCTCGGTTCCGGATTTTCGAACGTCCTTGCGTACAATTTTATATTTTGTACTTTGCGTTTTGAATCTTGCACTCTTGTAATTTCGAGACGTTTCTTATCAATAATTGGAACCTCTTTGATTGTCTTTTGTACTTTTGAGCTTTTTGGTCGTTTGCGTCTTCAATTCGTCGAATCTGTCTTTTGTCTTCACCTTTTATTATTTAAACGAATATCACTTGTAAATAGAATAATTTGCAACTAAAAGCTTGTCTTTCTTGAGGAATAATGCTATGAAATATATGTTCGTTTTTAGCATTATCAAATATTCCCACACTTGAGCGTTGCTTGTCCTCAAGCAATATCGTCTTGAAATACTAGAATCACTTCTTTATTCTTCACACTTTGTACATCAATGATTTTCTATACGGTGGTATAAACAATGGTAGTAACGATATGGTTTACAGTCCCACATGACTATAAAAATTTAGATCCATTAAGGAAATTGGATCTTTATGAAAACATTTGATCTTTTGAAAATTAAATCTAGTTTTTACCCTAGATAAGTTTTCCGGAATAACCCTTTACCGGTGTTTGCAAAATATTTTTGTGGGTTTGGTGGGTTTCAGATTTGAAAATTTTAGCTCAAAACTTGCGGTTTTGTGTCACCCACTTGCTAACCTTGTATTTGGAAAGCAACACGTCCAGTTTACTTGTCCCGTATATTACCTTTCGGTAAACTACCGTCCGGTTGAAAAGGAAAGCGTTGAACAAGCAACTGTTAAGGCAATGTCCCCTGACATGCTTTTAATTATGGTCTATAACGTGTCGGACGCAATTACTATCCTTGGTAGGAGCAATAGTAAAGCTTACCCTTATGATTTTTCGGTATGGCACAAGGTCCTGTCTTTGACCACTATGCAACCACCGTTCTTACGGTTGACACCCGATTTGGTTCAGGTGACCTAATGAATTCCAGGTGAATTCCTAGGATTTCACGTTCAATGGTAATGAACGCATTAAAAATAGGGTTTTCAGAAAACAAATCGGTTTGTAATTTTGATCAAAATATTTTCTCGTTCAAGCTCGAGTTTAGATATCATTGAATTCCATGAGTTTGAATTCTCAATCTTTAAGGTCAATCTCTAGGATTGAGTAATATCAGTCTTAAAAGCTGATTTTTAATCTTTAAGGAGATTATCCTTTCTGGGGATCTGATTCATTAGTCTTATCCAGCTAATTTGCATGGTGCCCCCCCCATTTTACAAGATAAATCCTTCTCATGGTTAGGATAAATCTGACCACTTGGCGACCCTGTTTAATGCTGAGGTCCGTGGATTTCCTGCTGATTTTAGTGATGACTTTTCTAGATTTTTCGTCAACCTACAGCTGGTCTGGACGACAACTTCATGACCTAAATCAAGAAGCGCGTTTCTTTTTCGGAAGACTTTACTTCCTTTTAATGATGGAATTGATTCATCGTGTAGATCCATCTTTTCTTTTCTTTCATTGGGTAAAACAGTTTAGTTTAGTCCAAAGCAAAAGTATTTTCAGTTATTTGTTACAGATATATGTGACATATGTTTAAGATAACTTGGTAAATTTTTCCACACTTGGCTTTTATTTTCCTTTTTTATCGTCCTCTATTCCATTTTAAATGAATTTCAACATTTTGGTTTGTTTCTCAATTTATGTCCTTTCCGAGGTAACAATAATTTCGGTGTTAACACCTAGTTTTATCGTTCATAAATATGTATAAACATGATTTTGAGTTCATTTAATTGAAAATTTTGAAAAATTTTACTAGAATTGGGTAGTCAGTATATAAGACTAGGGCTGTTCTTTATTATCAGAGAGCACTAGATTCTAATACAACTACTACGTTACTAGTATTTTTAATGGTTACCAAGTGTATAAAGTAAAAAAAAAATTTTTAAAATCCGAAAGAATTTAACCCCTTCCCACACTTAAGATCTTGCAATGCCCTCATTTGCAAGAAATCAGTAACAATTTAAATTATTGAGGGTGATTTGTGTGAAAATGATTAAATTTTACCAAAGTTTTCAAATATATTGGCGTTTGTTTGCTGAATGATAAATGGTGTACATCATTTGTTCATTCCGTCTGTTGTGACATCACATTTATTTGTCATCTTGTCGTCAAAATTAGTAGCTTTTGCTGAACTTAATGCCAGTCTTTGAAAATGCGCTGTTTTACCCTGTTTTGAACAATCGACAATATATATACATACAAGTATAATCGTGCATGGCAATTTGAAATGGGACTTAATATCCCACTTTCAAATTCTAAATATGAAATATTAGTACACAATAATAATAAAATAATAAAAATTATACAAATTTATCCAATAACATAAGTTTAAACATGAAAAAGTCAAAAGATAAAAACATAAAAATCATAAAAATAACCAATTGGAACTAAATCAGTCTGGATAGGGGTTCCAGTTCATCTCATCGGGTGGGTTCCATTGTTGGTTATAGGTGTTCTGATAGGTTTGGTTATAGTCATACCGGTTATAGGGTGGTCGGATATCGGGGCTATGTGGCGGAAAATGAGCAGGTCGAGTAGGTACATAGTTATTTGGTACCTGATATGATAGCTGGCTCATGATTTGGTGCTGATGAACTAACCAGCTATCGTGTTGGCGTCGCCTATAATCCTCGTATACTCGCTCGGAGTTCCACTGCTCATACATACTATGTCTTGCCGCGTTCGTCATTGCTTCCTCATCTATACGAACGTGGACGTCAAGAATAGCATCTCGAAAGACATCCCTAATGTCTTCCGCCTCCTCCATTTCCTCGTCTGAGCCTCTCTCTACCTGAGAATGAGATCCCTCATAGGGTACTGCCTGGTTACGTCTACTTTTCAATACCTTAGCACCCACATAAACTTTCAATCCTAAGGGCTCAACCTGTTCTCTACAAATCTGTAATGGACCCCCTTGGTTCCTATCAACACCTAAATACTCTCCAATGAGAGTAACAAAAATACCTCCTCCTATTATACTCCCGTCCTGCATTCCCTCTACCATTTTAGATAAATAAAAAGCAACACAGTAAGGGATATTGACAAAGCTTCTAGGATCCCGAATACACTTTAGGTAGAATAAATCATATAAGGTAATTTTTTCTTTATTATGACCTCTTTGTGTAATCGAGTTGGCCAAAAATCTATGAATAATACGAAGCTCGGCTCTGTCAATATGTGTATAGGAGTGTCCTCCTGCTCGTGTAAAAACATCAAAATGTGACATACGCCTCCAAATTGCGTCAGCGTCAAAGTTACTATCTACCCGTTCACCATAATGAATCAAGTTTGTACAATCGGGTAATAGCAACTCACCAGGAGTATAAATCTGTAAGGCCCTGGCCATGTCCAGCATGGACATTCTGTACATCCTACCGCCAAGGATAAACCTAAGAAATCTTCTATCATCTATTCTAACTATATTTGTATCAAGTGATACAGTACTCATCAACTCAACACACCATTCCTTATATACAGGTCTACGAATGGTGAAAAGACGTTCCCAATCTGTAAAAGAAGAACTGCCATACCTTTGAACTAAAAGCTGTCTAACACGGTCAGCTAGATGGACCGTTTCCAAAGGGGCCCAATCAATTACCCTTGGCACCTCTACATTTTTTGTTACCAATTTGAATTTGTTCCTTTGATATGTCTCGTAATCTCTCCATCTTCTATCAAATCTCAGATTAGGATGTAGAGTGTGCTCAGGAATCGTTGGGAATTCTACTGGCGGCCTCATTGGGAATACTATGAATTCATCAACAAACTGTACCGGATCATAATAAGGTATGTGCTGATCAGGCTGTTGTTGTTCCTGTTGCGGTTCTTGTTCGTGTTGCATTTCTGGTTCTGGTTCTGGTGCTGGTGCTGGTCGTCTAGATGATGATGCTCCTGAACCTCCAGTATCGGCTCTCTGTAAAACACATTAAACACAAAATTTGTGCATCCAAATATGCATTAGTGTTAGCAAAATAACAACTTAAAACAATCACTATAACATGTTAAATCAAAATTAAACTTATACACATCTTCACAATTTTTCACAATTCTACACTTTTCAAATAAGCACATATGAAAATGTATACAAAATTCATAAGCATTTAACTCAAATAACATGTCAAAATATTCATTACTAATAATTTAACAAGTCTCAAATGGCAAATATATCAAATTAATCAAGTTCATGAATTTTGGACTTAAAAAGTCCACTTTAATCACCAAAAATCATGTTTAGGATCATTGTTTTGATCATTTAACTATCTAAACATGTTACACTACTCAATTTGGCAATAATTCATGACAAAAATCGGCCATAACCTGTTTATATCAAAAAGCCCCAAATTGCTCAAGAACACAACCCCTAGATTTCTAAAAATTTTGAAGTTTTTGGCATCAAATCATGTTAAATAGCATCAATCTAGGTTATACATGCATAAAATACTAACAATTTAACACTAATTACACTAGAAATTAACAAAATTGCATTAGGTAAAATAATTGGTAATTATCACAAAAACTAGGAATTTATAGAGTTTAGGAGTGTAATTTTTACCAATTTGCTGAAGAATGAGAATCTAGGCATGATTAGAGCAAGAAAAATGACGAATTACGGTGGAAAAATGGCGAAAATTGGTGAATTTTTGGGTGAGTTTCGGGTGTATGTGTGTGTTTTGTGTGAAGAACAGACCCTCTGCTGTATTTGTTCCTGACCAGCATTTGGTCCCCATGCGATCGCATGGGTTCCAAGTGCAAACCCCATGCGATCGCATGGGGTGCCGGCTACAGTGTTTTCAGCTTTTTTTTTTTTTTTTATAAATCCTTATACTTTATAAAACTTATAATTATTTAAATTTTAAAAATTTGGTTTCCTTTAGGAGCGAGGGCGTTTCGGATCGTTGTCCTAGTCTGTCCCTCGACAAAATTTTAAAATTTGTCAAATCAAAGCGCTGTTTTTAAAAGTAAAGATTTTTGGATTTTTTAATGTTTTTGGCATACTTTAATTCAATAAGATTAAAAATAATGATAATAAAAGTTCTCGTCCCTCCCTTGGGTAAAGCAATTTCGGTTCAAAGACCTAGTCTTCAACTTATGACGAATTTTAAAAATCATATTTTTAACTTAATGAGATAAAGTAAATTTTTGTTTTTAAATTCACACAACATAAATATAAAATTCAAAATTAATATTAAAAATTCACACCAAACTTAAAATTTGAAATGCATAAAATTAAAAATTCATATTTTTTTTTTTTTAAATTAAAAATTCACACCAATCTTAATTTAAAAATTCATATTATAAATTCATACCAATCTTATATTAATTTTTCAAATATTTACAATTTTTAAATATATTGTTTTCACAAAGTTTACAATATTAATTTAAGATTTATATTAATTTTAAAAACATGGTAAAAATAAAATTAAAAATCTTTTTGTCTTTTTATCCCACTTTAATCTATCAAATATTATCAAAAATATGCGCCCCTCTTTTCGGTAAAGTAATTTCGGTTCCAAGACCTAATTTAACTCATGACGAATTTTTGAAATATTTTGGGTTGATTGATTAAAGATATTTATACCTTAAGAATAAACGTTAAATTTCGCAGTAATGTAATAAATTTTTGAATGATATCAATAAGTTCGGTCGCCAAACCTAATTTTATTTAATACCAATTTAATACTTTTTAGCGAACAAATTAGCGTTTATTATCAAAAGGTTAAAAATAAAAATAAAAATAAAAATAAAAACTGTACAGACATACCTGTGAAATAGATTTCTTAGTTATATGATCTATCCCATTCATAAGATAGTCGGTTTAATTGGTTTTCCATAGCTACATAAGCGTAACCTCGAGCATTTAGTGTCTTTTCTTCTAAACATATGAACGGTCCGTCTCTGCATAAAGTAACAAATTCGGTATTTGAATAGGTTTGATTATTTGAACATTTACCTCCATGTGACCATTTTCCGCATTTGTGACATCTTTCTAGGTGTCGTGCTCTTCTTTTCGCTGCGGATTTTGATTTTCCTTTACCAAATTGTAACTTATTATCTTCGCATCTGGATTCTTTTCTAACTCCGTCCATTCTTTCTCTGATTACTGATACTATTTCACTCGGTAGTATGTCATTATTTCTTTTAGTGATCAAAGCGTGTAGCATTAGACCATGGTTTAGTTCACAGGCAGTCTTCATTTTGTAAAAACCTAAAAAAAAATAAAAATTCAGAATGGGGGGAGAAGACTAGTTCTTTAGGGTCTGCTAGGGAAAGACCATTCGGGTTCCATTTTCGAGAACTACACGAAAACAGACAATCTAACTCTAACAGAAATACATATTATCCTTTAAAGACTTGATTCTCCCCACACTTAGTTAGCTGTGGTGTCGAAATTGTGATTAACTTCGCTGTCGACTTCCATCGGACCATGTATGTAATGTTTAACTCTGTGACCATTAACTTTAAATTCAATCCCATTTGAATTTATTAATTCTATCGTTCCGTATGGGAAAACTCTTTTGACTATGAATGGTCCAGACCATCTTGATTTCAATTTTCCAGGAAATAGCTTGAATCGTGAATTGAAAAGAAGAACTCTGTCTCCTTCTTTAAATTCTTTTGAACTTCTGATTCTTTTATCATGCCATTTCTTCGTTCTTTCCTTATAGATTAACGAATTTTCGTATGCTTCATGTCTTAATTCTTCTAATTCGTTTAGTTGACTAAATCGTAGACGTCCGGCTTCATGTAAATCAAGATTACATGTTTTCAAAGCCCAAAATGCTTTGTGTTCAATTTCTACTGGAAGATGACATGCTTTTCCATAAACAAGTCTAAAAGGTGTGGTTCCAATTGGAGTTTTGTAGGCTGTTCTAAAAGCCCAGAGTGCATCCTCCAATTTAATGGACCATTCCTTCGGATTTGATCCTACGGTTTTCTCTAGAATACGTTTTAAAGCTCGGTTGGTATTTTCAACTTGTCCACTTGTTTGTGGATGATATGCGGTGGAGATTTTATGAGTTACTCCATATCTTTTAAGAACTTTCTCAAGTTGATTATTACAAAAATGAGTACCCCGATCACTTATTAAAGCTTTCGGTGTTCCAAACCTTGCAAAAAGACGTTTTAAAAAGTTGACTACAATTCGTGCATCGTTAGTTGGGAGAGCTTGTGCTTCCGCCCATTTAGATACATAATCAATGGCTACGAGTATATATAGATTATTATGAGATTTTGGAAATGGACCCATAAAGTCAATACCCCAAATGTCAAATACTTCACATACTTGAATGACATTTTGTGGCATTTCATCACGTTGACTTATTTTTTCGGCCCTTTGACATGCATCACAGGATTTGCAAAGAAGGTGTGCGTCTTTGTAAATTGTAGGCCAATAGAATCCAGCTTCATAAACTTTTCTTGCTGTTAGTTGAGGCCCATAATGCTCTCCTGTTGGTCCTGTGTGACAATGGTTTAAAATTTTACTAGCTTCATCTCCAAATACACATCGGCGTATTATTCCATTGGGACAACTTTTAAACAGATGTGGATCTTCCCAGAAATAGTGTTTTATATCACTGAAGAATTTCTTTCGTCTTTGGTACGATAATCCTTTTTCAAGGAATCCACAAACTAAGTAGTTTGCATAGTCTGCAAACCATGGGATTTCTTTATAATCTATCTTCAATAGATATTCATCAGGAAAGTTGTCTTGTATGGCCGATTCATTTAGAACTTCTAATTCGGGATTTTCAAGACGAGAAAGATGATCAGCGGCGAGATTTTCTGCTCCTCTTTTATCTCGGATTTCAATATCAAACTCTTGTAAGAGTAAGATCCAACGGATTAATCTTGGTTTAGCATCTTGTTTTGAAAATAGGTATCTAAGAGCAGAATGGTCGGTATAGACCACCGTTTTTGCTAGAACGAGATATGATCGAAATTTGTCAAAAGCAAAGACAATAGCAAGGAGTTCTTTTTCAGTAGTTGTATAGTTTGTTTGTGCTCCTTGTAACGTCTTACTAGCATAATATATAGGTTGAAATCGTTTTTCAATCCTTTGTCCTAAAACGGCTCCCATTGCAAAATCACTTGCATCGCACATTAGTTCAAATGGTAGATTCCAATTTGGTGTTATCATGATCGGCGCATTAGTGAGTTTCTCTTTAAGAATATTAAAAGATTTGATACACTCATCTGAAAAGATGAATGGCGCATCCTTTTCTAGGAGTTTATTCATAGGAGTGGCAATTTTAGAAAAATCTTTTATGAAACGTCGGTAAAAACCGGCATGCCCTAGAAAACTCCTAACTCCTCTAACATTGGTGGGATGTGGAAGTTTAGCAATTACATCTACTTTAGCTCTATCCACTTCAATTCCTTCTTTTGAAATTTTATGTCCAAGAACGATGCCTTCTTTAACCATGAAATGGCATTTCTCCCAATTAAGTACTAGATTTGATTTTTCGTATCTAATTAGCATTCGTTCCAGATTAACTAGACATGATTTAAATGTATCACCGAAGACTGAAAAGTCATCCATGAATACTTCATTTAATTTTCTATAATCAATACATACACGCCATCCTGTTACAGTCCTAGTAGGAATAAGCTCATTTTTCTCATTTGTAATGACAGTCATGCCACCCTTCTTAGGCACGCATTGAACTGGGCTTACCCATGGACTATCAGAGATTGGATAAATTAAACCTGCATCTAGCAGTTTAATAATCTCTTTCTTAACTACATCTTGCATATTAGGATTTAGTCTTCGTTGGCGTTGCACATACGTTTTATGACCTTCTTCCATAAGGATTTTATGTGTGCAATACGAAGGACTTATTCCTTTAATATCATGAATCTTCCATGCAATGGCTGGTTTATGAGCTTTCAACACAGAAATGAGTTGTGATTTCTCATTTTCAGTAAGAGAAGCTGATATTATTATAGGTAATTCAGATTCACCATGTAAATAAGCGTATTCCAAATGGTTTGGAAGTGGCTTTAACTCTAATTTCGGAGGTTCTTCTATCGATGATTTATATCGATATCTGTCTTCTTCTTTTAGCATTTGAATTTCTTCTGTTGTTGGTTCATATCCATTAGCTATAAGTGTAGCTAACATTTCAGCTTCATCAATTGGTTCATTACCTTCTCCTAAAGAACATTCTCCTGTTCCTTGTAATTCTGGAAATTCTTCTAATAATTCTGCATGTGCATCTATAGTTTGAATATAATAACATGTATCATCTGCAGATTGTGGTTGTTGCATTGCTCTATCAACTGAAAAGGTAACACTCTCATCCTCTATACTTAGGGTCAGTTTCTTACCGAACACGTCTATCATTGCTTTAGCCGTGTTTAAGAATGGTCTTCCTAATATGAGAGGAACTTGAGAATCTTCTTCCATGTCCAAAACAACAAAATCTACTGGAAATACTAAAGTACCAACTTTAACTAGCATGTTCTCCATTATCCCTCTAGGATATTTTATTGATCTATCGGCTAGTTGTATGCTTATTCTTGTTGGTTTCAATTCTCCAAGGTCTAGTTTAGTGTATAGTGAATACGGCATTAGATTTATACTAGCACCTAAGTCTGCCAATGCTTCTATTGAACTAAGACTACCCAGAAAACATGGAATTGTGAAACTTCCTGGATCAGATAGTTTTTCTGGTATCTTATTCAACAGCACTGCTGAACAATTAGCATTCATAGTAACAGCCGAGAGTTCTTCCATTTTCTTTCTATTTGAGATTAGATCTTTCAAGAATTTAGCATATCTAGGCATTCCTGAAATCACATCAATGAAAGGAAGATTTACATTTATCTGTTTAAACATATCCAAAAATTTGGATTGCTCGGCTTCAAGTTTCTCTTTCTTCATTTTACTCGGGTAAGGAAGTGGTGGTTGGTATGGTTTAACATAAGGTTTATCCTTAACTGTGTTATCTTCATTAACTTTTTCAACTACCGGTTCTTTTTCCTTATCTTGATCAGGTTGTGGTTCTTGTGGAGTAGGAATAGTTTCATCAGAAGTTACAGGTATTTCAGGTGGTTTAAGTGTTGTACCGCTTCTTGTGGTAATGGCTTTAGCTGTTTCATTCCGGGGGTTAGCGTTTGTATCACTAGGTAGACTTCCCGGTTTTCTTTCACCTATTAACCTTGCTAGGTTACTTACTTCTTGTTCCAGATTTTGAATAGAAGCTTGTTGATTTCTAAATGCTTGAGCATTTTGTTCATTGGTTTGTTTCTGAGATGTGAAAAACTGTGTTTGAGTTTCAACTAGCTTCGTCATCATATCTTCTAAATTCGGCTTTTTATCATCGGTTTGTTGTGGTGGTTTGTTTTGAAAATTCGGTCTTTGCTGGTTGTAAGTATTATTGGATACTTGTTGATTGCTAGGACCTTGTTGGTTGTTGTATGGAATATTTCGGTTATAATTCTGGTTTTGATTGTAAATCGGTCTTGGCGGTTGATAATTATTCTGATAATTATTTCCAGGCCTTTGGTTTATGTATGAAATATTCTCTCTTTGTTCCATTGTTAATTCAATACTGAGACAATCTTTTGTCAAATGTGGTCCTCCACACTGCTCACAACTAATTCGTATTGAGTGAATATCTTTAGTCATCTTTTCCATTCGTCTCTCCACAGCATCTATCTTTGCGGAAATGGAATCTAAGTCATGTCTAGAATCGGCTCTAGCTGCTTTAGATGATCTAATGATATCTTTTTCTTGGTGCCACTCATGTGAGTGGGAAGCAGTGTTATCAATAATTTTGTAAGCATCAGTTTCGGTTTTCTTCATAATAGAACCACCAGCTGCTATATCTATGTCTTTCCTTGTAGTGATGTCGCATCCTTGGTAGAATATTTGTACTATTTGACAGGTGTCTAAACCATGTTGCGGACATCCTCTTAACAACTTTCCATATCTTGTCCACGCCTCATATAGAGTTTCATTTGGTTTCTGCGTGAACGTAACAATTTCTGCTTGAAGTCTTACTTCTTTAGATGCAGGAAAGAATTGTTTAAGAAATTTGTCAACTAAAACATCCCATGTATCAATCGCCCCTTCAGGTAACGATTCCAACCAATCTTTGGCTTCTCCCTTTAAAGTCCAGGGAAATAGCATGAGATATATCTGTTCATCCTCCACTTCTCGGATTTTAAATAGTGTGCAGATCCTATTAAAGGTACGTAGATGTTCATTTGGATCTTTCTTCGGCGCACCACTAAATTGGCATTGATTAGTCACCATATGTAGAATTTGTCCTTTGATTTCATAATCTGGCGCATTAATGTCAGGATGAGTAATTGCGTGACCTTGGCCAGTGCGTTTAGCTCTCATTCGGTCTTCCATACTTAGAGGTTCCAGATTCTCCATAATTGAATTTGTTGAATCGGTATCACTAGATGATTCTGATTTAATGGTTCGTTCCTCAACAATCTCTGTTTGAATGATTGGTGGTTCCGGAGGAAAGTTTAGTGGTTCAGGATCTACGAACCGTTCCTGAATATTCTCCGGATTCTCAATTGTGAGGTCGGGTTCAAAAAATGGATTATCGGAAATTTGAACTGAAGTACTTGGTCTACTGGATGACGATTCTAAAGAAAAATTAACGGCGGTTATATTTGCTAAATGTCTTGATCTAGTTACAGGTGGTGAACGTACAAAAGGTGGTGAACGTCTTGCTCGGTGCATTCACTGAATATCCTATTAGTTTTAAAAAGGAAAGAAAAATTATAATAAGTTATCCAATCAATAGACTTTTCTGATTTTGCCCACGTTTTGAATAGCCAAAAGATGCAGCAGAGGGGCAGGATTCGTTTGGTCTCAATATAATTGAGGACTGTTTGGCTCCAATAACCCGGTCCACGTACAAATCCAACTATTACTACGAACCAGAAAATTTTGATGTCTATTAATTTAACCACTTAAAATAAATTTTCGTAATTTTAAGAAATTTAGATAAGAAGTAGAATAAAAATCTATGTCCTAAAACTAGAATAGCGAGAAATAAGAAAGAAAAAGAGCTCGTCGAAAAAGGTCGAAAAAGAAAAATGGTTGAAAAATAAAAGGTGACGGAAAAATAAAAGAAACTTATAAAACTTAAAAATACTTGACTAACCTAACCTTATTACTACAACTAACTTAAAATTATAATCGCAAATTGAAATTACTAATTGGAATGATAATTGATACATAGTAAAAGGTCGTCTAAAAATATTAAAGCTTACAGAAAAAACTAAATCCCAAATGGAAATAACTTAAAAAGAAACTAAAACTTAAAAAGGCGTCGCAAAATTCTAAAGCACCTAAATCTTAGTCTAAAGAAAAAGCACTTAAGGAATTCTACGGCAAAGCCTAAAAATCTAGGAGTAAAAATAACTATAGCAAAAACTAAGTTTAAAATTAAATATGAGCTAAAAATACAAAAGTTATGCTACAACGATTAAAAAGGGACAAAATATAAAAATATACAAAAAGTTGTAAAAAGTACAATTTTTATAAAAATATTATTTTTATATTATTTATTTAATAAAACTACTAATTTTACAATTTAAATAAACTAGTTAAACTAAAAATACAAATTAATAATAAAAACTAAATTAATATATATTATATATAACCCTAATTAGGGTTTTAATATTATAATTATTATTATTATCCGTAATTAATGCAGGCAGGCTGCAGTCTGGCGTGTCAGATGGGCTCATGCGATCGCATGAGTCCTCAGTTGCCCAGCCATGCGATCGCATGGGCTAGGGTTTCGGGCCAAAAGCTGGGCTGCTACAGCGTTCGGGCCGAATTAATAAATATATTTTTTTTTTTCTGTTTTAATAAAATTATGTAATATATTTATATAAATTAAATAAAACTTATATTTTTATAAAATAAAGATAAAGAAACTTTTATATAACTTACAAACTCTAAAAAAATATATTTATATTTTTGTTTTTATTTTTATATTTTCGAATATTTAAAACGTATTTCTACAAAACGTACTAAAAATAAAAATCTTTTTTTTTTGTGTGTGGCGTTTCGCTTCGGCGTTTCCCCGGCAGCGGCGCCAAAAATACTTGATGTTTTGCGAGGTGTATACTAAATAGTTTATATTTTACTAGGAAAAACTATTAAATACGATACAATTTTACACAAGATATTTATTTATTTATAGAATGGATATACTTAAACCTTGCTACAACACTTATAGGCAGTGTACCTAATCGTAAAGTAGTGTAGTTTTTAGTAAGTCCGGTTCATTCCACAGGGAAATCTTTAAACAAAGCTCAACGCTATATTAGTTTACTTTTATAAAAATACAAATATATATATAAGTAATATTATTATTATAAAAAGGGGGTTTTTACCGTTTAATGACCGATTTGTCGATTTTAAAACTTTAGTCGCAGTTAAAACCTAATGTAAAATATTAAATAAATAAAAGACTTAAATTAAAGCGTAAAGTAAATAACAATAATGAAATTGCGAATAATAAAAGTGCGATAAAATAAACTTGCGATAATTAAAGAGTACGATAATTAAAAGTGCGATAAAATAAATTAACAATAAAAATGCGATAATTAGAAGTGCAATTAAATATAAAATAAAGGAAATTAAATTAAATATGAAATAAAAGAATTATGCTTATTTAAACTTCCGTAATCATGATGTTCGACGTGTTGATTTTAGTTTTATGCCCATGGGTTAATTGTCCTTTATCCTGGATTATTTAATCTGTCCGTCTGGTTTTTGTCCATAACAGTCCATCAGTCATAAATATAAAGTGCGAGTGTCCTCGTCAAATTATTATTATACCCGAAGTTAAATATTCCAACTAATTGGGGATTCGAATTGTAACAAGGTTTTAATACTTTGTTTAATGAATACACCAGGTTATCGACTGCGTGTAAACCAAGGTTTTACTACTTTGTTAACAATTACACCAATTACCCTTGAATGTAATTTCACCCCTGTTTTAATTATTCTAGTGGCTATTAATCCATTCCCGTGTCCGGTTAAATGAACGATTATTCGTACATATAAATACCCCGCCCATCGTGTCCGATTGAGTGTATATGGTAATTTATAGGGACGCCCAATTGTAAATCTTTATATTAACATTAACAAACTTTCATTTAGTTAAACAAATATAAAGCCCATTAATAGCTCATAGTCTAATTTCCACAAGTGTCGTTCTTTTGTCCAAAACCCAATTATGGTACAAAGCTCAATTACCCAATTTTAGTAATTAGCCCAACATCATGATTACTTCGTTTTAAATAAGCATAATAATAACTTAGCTACGAGACATTAATATAAAAAGGTTGAACATAACTTACAATGATTAAAAATAGCGTAGCGTTATGCGGACAGAATTTCGACTTACACCCTTACAACATTCACTAACATACCCTTATTATTAGAATTATAATTAAAATTAAAATTAAAATATAAATTATATATATTTTACGTATATATGAGAGAAGAGAGATTGATGGATGGATTTTTGGTTCACCAAAACTCGATTTTATAGGAGATGTGGCCTGACTTTTCATGCCATGCGATCGCATGGACTTTCTTCTTCCTGGCCATGCGATCGCATGGCCAGCTGGGAGAGTTCACATGTTGCTTGTTTCCTTGTGCCGACGTTTTATAAATAATATAATATATTAAATAATTATAAGAATTATTTAAATATTATATTATATTTATGTGCATAGTTGACTTGTAATTTTTAGTCCGTTGCGTCGAGCATTGAGAGTTGACTCCGGTCTCGGTTCCGGATTTTCGAACGTCCTTGCGTACAATTTTATATTTTGTACTTTGCGTTTTGAATCTTGCACTCTTGTAATTTCGAGACGTTTCTTATCAATAATTGGAACCTCTTTGATTGTCTTTTGTACTTTTGAGCTTTTTGGTCATTTGCGTCTTCAATTCGTCGAATCTGTCTTTTGTCTTCACCTTTTATTATTTAAACGAATATCACTTGTAAATAGAATAATTTGCAACTAAAAGCTTGTCTTTCTTGAGGAATAATGCTATGAAATATATGTTCGTTTTTAGCATTATCAATTTTCTCTCTCATATCCAGAGTATCTCGTCATGATTATATACTATCTCAAATTTTGGATCTTATTCATCCGCTCGTTCGAACCGCCAATCATCCCGGTTGTCACACCCCCAAATAGGGCCGGGGTTTGTGACTAATTATATCAAATCAAGCAATTGTATAACGAGAACGACTCTATATGAGATGTTTTATATAACTTTTATTGAGTTTTTGCAGTGGAAGATAAATAGTCATTACATTTTATTGAATGAACAAAGCATTAAATATTTTTAAATAGAATGATAAGTAATGCATGAAGACTCCAAGCATAGCAAGCAATCATCATCAAAGCATCACATCAACAGCTTCTAATTACCTGAGATAAACATGCTTAAAAAGTCAACACGAGGTTGAGTGAATAACATAGGTTTAATTTTGAGTAAGTTTGTTAGACCACAAGATTTAAATAAAGTCGATATATCATGTATATCAAAAGTATGCCATGAGCGTATAATATCAAAACTAAACGATTTTACCCCGTAACAATACATATGTAATTGTCGAGATCATTATTATATCATCAATTGACCTGAGGTCAACAGTGCGGGACGTTACTCCCAATAGCGCTATCTATAATAATTCCGTTTGCCACTTTAATTCATCTAGCAATTAATGATATTACAAAGCAGGGATTTGTATGTTTCAAATGAACATAATAAAATACTCATGTTGGTCGCATAATAAGTTTGAACTTGTGTCTAGCATGTCAAAGCATTTAAAATAAAGCATGTGACTCACCCCAATGTAAAAACATAAAAATGTAAAAGCGGGGCTATGAAATTCACCTTAAATAGCAGTTGAAGTATTCCACGCAATAAGAAAAGTAAAGCAAGTAAGTGATCTGGATATCAACCTAGAGGTATAACGTTTGATTAGTTAATGTCTAACATGAAATAAAGTATGTTTATTAATATAGCAACTATATTGACAGTGACGATTTTCGAGAAAAGTTCCTATTTCTCAAAAGTTTCTATTTTTGGAAACCTACTATTTATGGAAAGCTTCCACTTATAGTAAGCTTCTAGTTTAAGAATGTTCGGGTTATAATTCTTAACAAAGATGTTGTACAATCTCGCCCAAACTTCGTTGCTAACATGCAAGTCACTCGAATGATCTATTGTTACCGAGCGGCCCAGGATATCTTGAACAAAATCTAAGTCTTAGCATTCGAGATCCACAAGCGTCCCATAATGGTAACAAGGATCACCCTAGGCCACAAGTAGCGGTGATGTTTGTAGTCTTTGTACGTTATCTTTAATTATAACCTTCACGTTAGGTGCGTATATACATATATATTCATTAATTCGATTTTAATTATAATTCCTATATATTAATTCATAAAAATACTTTTATAATTTTTAGTAACATATATTACTAATTATAACATGTTATTTATTTTAATTTTAATTGCATATAATTTATAACATTATTTACATGTTTCGGTAAAAAATAATAAATCGAAATAAATAGTAAAAGTAAAAAGTAAAAAGTAAAAAGTAAGAAAAGAATACTTACTAGTAGTAATTCTTCAAAGAGAGAATTAGAGAAATTTTGGTGTGAGTTTGAATGAGAAATGAGGGGTATTTATACTTGAAAAAATTAGGTAAAAAGAATAAAATAATTAAAAGAAAAAGAAATATTTTAATTTTTAATGGGATTTTAAAATTCAAAAGTATTAAATATTAGGTCATGGGATAATGCACAAAATAAAATAATAAAAGTAGTTTTCCATTATAATTTTTAATTAAAAAGTAATTTAATTATTTTTTTATTTATTTTCTAAAATTCGTTTATTTTAAGGATTTATATATATATATATATATATATATATATATATATATATTATATAAAAAAATTGATTTAGTACTTTTTTAAGAATATTTGTCAATATTTTTTTTTTTATTTAATTAATAAATACGAATTTTACATAAAAATAATAAATAATTCGGTATTTTGTATTTTTAATAATAATTATGATTTTAATTATTAAACTATAGTTTTAGTAAGTTTGTAAATATTATTACATTTATATATAATTGGATTCATTATATAGTTAAATATATAATATGTTAACTAAATAATAATAGTGATACAAAGTTTATATACTTAGTTAAATTATGTCAAATTATATAAATTAATAATATATTATTTATTTAAGCGTACGTTGTTGACTAAAAATTACTATTCGGTAAATATTTAATTGTATATAACAACCCTTAATACATATAGTCAGGCAGATAACCCTAGGGTTAATTCAGTAAATTTAGAAGTCGAAAAGTGAGGGTTGTTATACCGGTGTAGTAGAAGAAGTCAACGAGGGTAGTGGCTTTGGAGAATATGGTGCAAAGATTACAAGCACCAGCAGCATCACCGGCATCAATAGTACCACCATCATCAACACCAACAGTATCATTACCACCACCAACAACAACATCCGCATCCCACACTTCAACATCACAATCTGTACCTCGAACATCAACGTCATACGCACCATAGATACCAAGGAATGCCAACAACAACAAACGATGAAGTATTGATTCATAACTTCATCGAAGAAATATTCTGCAGAGAATATGTAGTTTCTAAAAGTTTTAGAGATTACTTATTCTAGCTCTAATTGTAAACCAGATGAGTGAGCAAATAGAAATGATGAAATAAAACCCTGATCGGAATGGTGCACGATTTACAAGCAAGATCTGTTTTACCAGCAGCATCAACAGTACCGTCAGCATCACCAGCGCCATCAGTACCGTTAGCATCGTTAGCATCAGCAGCATCTACAACATCATAAGCTCCGCCAGATCCATAATCACCACAAACATCATCACTAATCAACAACGCGTATATCGTATCAACGAGTTATGAAGTATTAACTCATTCCCTCTGAAGAAATTATATGTATATTTTATATATATATATATAAATTTTGAGATCAAAATAATCTTTTTGTACTAAGTTATTACGTATGAATCTTAACTAGTAGGTACTACTCGGTTAGTTCATGTTACTGATATGTTATGATGTACATCCTTCTTTAACCACAATCTCCGTTTCAACTCAATGAATTCTATATCATAATAAACTAAGTGTATTATTCAATTATATGTTTGATTTTACACTTTCATCTTCGATGTATTCGAAACTTTCTAGAAAATATCATTCGTACCTTGCGAAGTTAGCAAGAGTTCCATGAGCAACAACATGATTCACTGAGGAAATATCAATAAAACTAAATAACGAAGTATTGATTACATTAGTGAAATACTCCGCGAAGATTATGAAATCTTTAATGTTTTAGAGATTATTCATTTCTAATCCAGCCAAAAAAATCAAATGAGCTTAATATGATATTAACTTATTAAATCTGAATTACATCTGAAGAAAATATACATACATATATGTTCATAAAGACTGTAATAAAATTCTCTGGTACAAAATATTACTTGTGAAACTTTTAACTGATAGGTAATACCCGAAAGATATATAAATTCACAAGTAATATGTTACATTCTTTGATTCTGATTCAACAAATCATCAACTATACTCACTACTTTTACAACAATATACATTCTTTTCTAAAAATCAAAACAACCATTCGCATTCAAATTTGATTACATATTCTGATTTTGAAAAATCAGAATCCAAGCCAAGATTTAATAGAAAACATCACTCTTAGATTCTTACAACTTTCAAAGCTATACTTTCACTTCAAAACTGTGCTAGAACATCACTTTATTCATAAAACCCAGAAAAATATCTGTATCATTCAAAATTCTAGAACATCATATGTATCTTGACAATTACAATCTTCATACAAACCCTTCAAACTTTTGAAAACACCTCGGATTGATAACCGACGATTCGGTTATGATAACTTTGAATACTGATAAAGCAGCAAAAACTGTAAACGACCTTAACAGCCAAAAGTTTGATGATAAAGAATAGTGTGTTGGCAAATCTCAGAAAAAGAGAAGGTTTGAAATTGGAAAACGGATTGAGCTAACCATGAAGGAGGCTGTGGACAACTCACAAAGACTAAACCTGCCTTCAAAGAATCCAAATGATTCAGTATCTGCTGAAGTCATTAACGAATACCTTGCTCCTGACTCTAAACCTTTACGGACAAATCTTCTTTATCATCTTTCGATATTAGAAATTCTAAGATATCATCGTATCTTTCATTATAAATATCCTCGATATTTCTGAAGATATTTTCATAACTATTCTTATCTGAAATCATTTATCTCTTCGCGATATCATTGTTACATCAGAAAGGAAACTGTTTTAGTTTCTAAAATCTGAAAAGTTTGAACTTAAATTATGAATGTTATTGAAGTAGTTGATGTGTGCGAGGTGTACTAGGAAATAGTATTATTTTTACAATGAAATACTATTAAATATGATACAATTTTACACAAGATATTTATTTATTTATAGAATGGATATACCTAAACCTTGCTACAATACTTATAGGCAGTGTACCTAATCGTACAATAGTGTAGTTTTTAGTAAGTCCGGTTCGTTCCACAGGGATACACTTAAACAAGCTTAACGCTATAATTTTTAACTTATAAAAATACAAATATATATATAAGTAATATTATTATTATAAAAAGGGGGTTTTTAACGTTTAATGACCGGTTTGTCGATTTTTAAAACTTTAGTCGCAGTTAAAACCTAATGTAAAATATTAAATAAATAAAAGACTTAATTTAAAGCGTAAAATAAATAACGATAATGAAATTGCGATAAATAAAAGTGCGATAATTAAAAAGTACGATAATTAAAAGTGCAATTAAATACAATGACAATAAATAAAAGTGCGGTAATTAAATGTGCAATTAAATATGAAAATAAAGGAATTATGCTTATTTAAACTTCCGTAATCATGATGTTTGACGTGTTGATTTTTAGTTTATTCCCATGGATTAATTGTCCTTTGTCCTGGATTATTTAATATGTCTGTTTGGTTTTTGTCCATAACAGTCCATCGGTCATAAAATTAAAGTGCGAGTGTCCTCGTCAAATTATCCTTATTTCCGAAGTCAAATATTCCAACTAATTGAGGACTTAAACTGTAACAAGGTCTTAATACTTTGTTTAATAATTACACCAAGATATCGACTGTGTGTAACCCAAGGTTTTAATATTTTGTTAACAATTACGTCAAGTGTCCTTGTACATAATTTCACCCCTGTTTTAATAAATCTATTAACTATTAATCCATTCCCGTGTCTGGTTAAATGAACGATCATTCGTACATATAAATATCCCGCCCATCGTGTCCGATTGAGTGTATATAGTTATTTCTAGGTAGGTCCAATTGTAAATCTTTATATTAAAATTAACAAACTATCATTTAGTTAAACAAATATAAAGCCCATTAATAGCCCATAGTCTAATTTCCACAAGTGTCGTTCTTTTGTCCAAACCCCAATTATGGTACAAAGCCCAATTACCCAATTTTAAATATTTTAGCCCAACATCATGATTACTTCGGCTTAGATAAGCATAATAATAACTTAGCTACGAGACATTAATTTAAAAATAACATTAACCATAACTTACAGTGATTAAAAATAGCGTAGCGTTACACGGACAGAATTTCGACTTATACCCTTACAACATTCGCTAACATACCCTTATTATTAGAATTTAAAATTAAAATTAAAATTATAATATAAATATAAATATATTTACGTATAGATAGAGAGATGGATATATGATATATAAACTGAGCCAAAACACGCGAATTTATAGGACCAGGCCTGGATTTCAGGGCCATGTGATCGCATGGTTTTTGTTCTTCTAGGCCATGCGATCGCATGGCCAGCTGGGAGAGCTCAAAAGTCTTTAAAAACGTGGGCTGCTTATTTATTTATTATATAATATAATATATATAATTAAATATAATTATATATATATATATATATATATATATATATATATATATATATATATATATATATATTATATTATATTATATTCTTGTACTCCGTTGACTTGTAATTTTAGCTCCGTAGCGTGGCGCGTTGATAGTTGGTTCATGTCTCGGTTCCGGATTTTCGAACGTCCTTGCGTATAATTTAATATCTTGTACTTTGCGTTTTGCGTCTTGTACTCTTGTAATTTTGAGACGTTTCTTATCAATAATTGGAACCACTTTGATTGTATTTTGTACTTTTGAGCTTTTTGGTCGTTTGCGTCTTCAATTTGTCGAATCTGTCTTTTGTCTTCACCTTTTATTATTTAAACGAATATCACTTGTAAATAGAACAATTGCAACTAAAAGCTTGTCTTTCTTGAGGGATAATGCTATGAAATATATGTTCGTTTTTAGCATTATCAGTAGTGTTGGGAACTGAAGCATGAGTTAGTATAATATAATGACACTTGATCAATGTGATTATATTACAGTAAGTCATGCTGAGTTTCTAAATGGAACGTGATGATTCACAGATCATAACGTCATCATGTGCCATGTTACAAGACTCTTGTATTCTACTTAAACTCTAAACATATCAAGAAAATATTTTTCTTGATGATTCGCTCTTTTTCGAGGTATTTTGGTAATTTGACAAATCAAGATCGTGCCTTTACGATTTCCTTCTTAGAACATTAACTATGTTCAGTCCGAAATTCATATTTGCGAATTCTGGACCATTACATGCGGTGCTTAATGGATAGAAGAGAAAACAGAGCATGAAGCTCTGAAATAGAAATGGGGGTATAAATCGCAGCAAATATGAGAGAGCATTAACTGTGGATGTCGATGATTATAGAAAGACAGAAGCAGGGACTCTGAAAAATAAGGAAAGATATAAAGCCCAACGACAACACATAAATTACAAACCATGTATATCAATAAGTATTGCAACGTAAAGACACGGGAGAACTAAAAACACTATAAAGCCTAGAGTATAGTAAATGTGAATAGATTCCTCTGGCAGCAGATGAAAAAGAAGAATGATAGATATAAAAGTTAGGAGTATATCAAGAATCAGAACTGGATGAAGCATATTGACGAATACTTTAAAGTATGAGCTGAGGGAGGAAGAATAGAAGGTGAGCTGTGGAAATAAAGAAACGAAGGAAGTGGATTTATAGCGAAAAATCTGATAGAGCAATCGTGACAGGTTATCGCATTTAATCAAAGAAGATCCTAATTTCCTTAATTACCGAAGAATCAAATCTTATTACGAAGATTTTCTCTAAATCCCTTGAACTCCGGAAATCAATCCTATCTACGTCAAAAGATATGACGAATCTACATTTATTCATTTCACTCTTTTGTCATAACTTCACAAGTACTCTTCACAAAATCGAATTGTTTTATCTATATTACTCAATGATAATAAAACTCTAATTTTCAGCTTGTATGCATCATGAAAATATACTTATTGTCAGCCATGACCATCCCAATCAAATTTCGGGATGAAATTTCTTTAACGGGTAGGTACTGTGACGATCCGGAAATTTCTGACCAAATTTAAACTTAATCTTTAAATGATTCCGACACGATAAGCAAAGTTTATTAAGTTGAATCTCAAAATTTTGAACTATGTTCATGTATTTATTTAACCTCGACCAAATTTCGACGATTCACAAACGATTATATAAATGGATATGAATATGTATATATATATATGTATGTATATATATATATATATATATTAAACTTGAAAACGTTAACAAAGTATTAAATGTATAATACTTTACATTAAACGTATATGTCTCAATATATGCTTAATATATTCATCTACGGAATTAAAAAATATATATCAAATCTCTTATAGATTGTGTTATTGTTACGAGTCTCTGTTGTGAGGTCCACTGTGATTTAAGAAAAACTTTTCTTTTTAACGATATTCGAAATAAATAGTAGTGTAATCTACAAGTGAGAACAAAGTGTCAAATAACATGAATTAGACAAAAGTAGTAGAAATTCATGCTTAATTTTCAATGCATGCTTTACAATATTTTTCCTCATGATTCTTGAAAAGTTAATTATTTAACTATCATAATATTTAATGTAAAAAAACGTTTTCAATATAATAGAATTTTTATTATTTAAATGTTTTGTTAAAAGAACGTAATTTTGATATAAAACGTTTCGATATTATTAAATATATTTTAATAGGTAACGAAAAGATGATTTATAGAAGCAAATGACCAAAACACTCAAATGATTAAGTTATACTTCGGGTAATATAGTTTATCATTGATTAAGTCTAATTATTGATAAATGTATACGTCGCAAAAAGTAAAGTACGCGTTTTCTAAGCGTACGAAAGGACGTTCGAAGAACCGGAACAGGGACATAAGTCGAGCGTCAACGTACAAGACAATGGAGCTAAAGTTACAAGTCAACCATGCACGAGAATATAATATAATATATAATTAATTAATATAAATTATATATATTAAATATAAAATAATATGTCGACAAACAAGAAAACAAATCAGGTGTGAGCTGGCTCAGGGAGCTCCGCGATCGCAGAGCTGTAAGGCACAAAAGCTCCACTATTGCGGAGCAGTCAAAATCAAAAATGTACTATAAAAGCTCGATCTGGTTCCAGTTTCTTTCCCCCATTCATTTTACTCCGTATCATTTAAATTATTTATATTATTATTATTATTATTATTTATATTATTATTATTATTATTATTATTATTATTATTATTATTATTATTATTATTATTATTATTAAGATTAATATTATATATTAATCTTATTATTATTAGTAGTATTAGTATTATTATTATTTATACATAAAATACTACGATGAGGTTCTGCTCGCATGTTTTCAAAATGGGTTTTTCGAGAGGGATAGAGCTAAGAAAATTATGGGTTATAGCTATGGAGGTTATGGGTATGGTTCGGGGGTATAGCTCTTGAGGTTAACACTAGCGTTATCATCTCCGTTGCGCGTACGTACTTTCCTACAATATTGAATCACATTATTGATACGTGAGCATTCATATCTTATTTTTTTTTTATATTAATGGTGTATCCATGTCTAGTGCTCGAGTATATATGTTTATACATGCTTGTATGCTAAATTTCTTCGTTATATAGTTTTACGATGAACCACGAATTTAATACATATACTACTGATATAAGGTATATGATATGCATGTTATTGGAAAGCTGGCGAAAAATTAATAACTTTTCATTTAGAGATCGCGTGATTTCGATGAACGGATTAAAAAGATATGGTCAACTGAATTATGGTTAAGGTTAATTGAAATTGCGTTTGAAACTGTAAATTAATATTTAAACAACTTGTCTATGAGATTGATAAATGGGATTTTTATGTAATACTAATCGAGTAAATGAATTTCTATATAAGGCACGTTTTGTTTTGTTGATCAATTGTCAAAGTTGACTGTTTTATCAAATTTTAAAGCTTTATAAACACTATAATCTGATTTTTCAAGTATTGGAAAACTATATGAAAATCATGTTCGATTGCCATGATAATTCAAATATAATATAGCTCCTGAAATAAATAATATTTTGTGTTTGATAAACTATAAATTCGTTCAATTATCAAGACTTATACTATGTTAATAAACATGTATAGATTTAAAGATCATATTGGATCAGGTTGACTTTTGAGATGACTTTTGTTAACTTCTGCATGTCGGTCTCGAGCATTAGGATTGTGATACACTATGACCTGACCTAGCTTGTTAGACATGTATTGACCAACATATGTTCTCTAGGTTGAGATCTACGGTTATTTTGCATTCCGAGTTTCGGTCACATTTCGGTGAATGACCTTATGTGCTGCTAAGATGAATTTCATTTGCTCCCGTTTTAATTGCTTTTGCAATCTATATTTTTGGGCTGAGAATACATGCACTTTATTTTAAACGCAATGGATACAAGTACATACTAAATTCTACACCGAGTTTGAACCGAAAATCCCTTAGCTTTGGTAACTATTAACTGCCAGTTATAAGAACTGGTGGGCGCGAGTAGTTGTATATGGATCCATAGGGCTTGACATCCCCGTCTGTTCCAGGTATAGAAACCCTAGCCTGAACTATAAAACAGACGTATGCTATTTGAGTTTAGTACACGTTGGTTTGCGTGAACTGATTATAATAATATATCACATACAAATATTCTTCAAACTTACAACTTCGCTATATTACATATAATATGAAATATAGTACACTATGATACAGGACAGTTTTGAAGATAAATCTAGTTAATACGCAAGTTGTTCAGGAAAGGAAATAAAGACACGTAATTCATAAGTCCAGAAACAAGTCATGCATTCTGGTTTTACTAAGACGACTTCCCATCCTTGGTCTTGTGGAAAATAACCGTTATGACCATTGGCTAGGCAGCATGTTGTAATGTCGTCAAAAGGACAAGGGTTTCGTAATGTCCAACAGCCCCGTAATAATCTAAAAACCTTGTTTCTCACCCAACTACTGAATCCGTCACTTGTGGGAAAGTTTTATTTAAAAGCTGTAATCCGATGTTCTTTTTCTCACTTTGCTAAGAAGCGAACATCACTAACTCATAAGCATAACATGCTTCTTTATGTTGCATGTTAGAAGCTCTTTCTAATTCACGAAATCCAATGTTGGGATATGTTGAGTCAAAATATGTTCTTAACCCGTAGCGTAAAATTGCATTTGGGTTCCCCGCATTTAACGCTTTAAAGAAAACACGGCGTAACTTAAAGTCTCCCCAATGTGATATACCCCACCTATCAAAGGAAAGCCTTTTATAAACTAAGGCATTTCTGGAAAGTCTTTCAAATGTTTGACAAGTTAATTTCGCCATAACTAAATGTGGTGATGAATTCTGACCGACTATAGACAAGATTTCCTCAATCATATCCTCTGGTAGGTCTTCTAAAATATTTGGTTATCTACCCTTAACGTCCATTTCGTTTTTGTACTGTAAAATAGACAAGGATTAGATTCGTAATAACAAACAATACAAGCAATTTTTACATGGAACATAAAAGTACAAGCACACTACAATACATTTATTACACAACATGCTCACACCCCTCTAATCTGAATCACTGATTTCTTCTTCTTCGGACTTGGTTCTTGTTCCTAATCTTCTAGGGATATATGATGTTCCTCTAATACGAGTCGTCGTTTTCCACATTGGTTTAGAAAAACCTGGTGGTTTAGAGGTTCCCGGGTTATTGTCGCGATATTGAAAATACAGATGTTGACGGTACATATAAAGTCCATCGGGGTCGGAATCAGATTTCTCTATTTTGATGCCTTTTCCCTTATTATTTTCTTTTGCCTCATTAAATTGGGTCGGGGTAATTTCTATAACATCATCGGAATCCTCATCAGGATCCGATTCATTGGAAAATTGATAATTTTCCTAATATTTTGCTTCTTTAGCGGAAACACCATTGACCATTATTAACTTTGGTCCATTGGTTGAGAATTTTCTTTTATTTGACCGGTTTTCTGTGGTTCCTACTATTCCCCCCTCCGGAACCTCTTCTTCTTCCAGTTCCTCTTCTTCTGGTTCCTCTTCTTCCGGTTCCTCTTCTTCCGGTTCCGTTTCCTCTTCTTCCGGTTCTTCGGGAACTTGTGAATCTTGACAATATATATTCGACTCTTCGTTATTATTAGGTGAGTCAATGGGATTTGTGCTAGAAGTAGACATCTATCACACAATATCAAACATGTTAAGAGATTAATATATCACATAATATTTGTGACGACCCGGGAATTTCCGACCAAATTTAAACCTAATCTTTATATGTTTCTGACACGATAAGCAAAGTCTGTAATGTTGAAATCTCAAAAACTTTGAACTGTGTCATGTAATCAATTACCCTTCGACTGTTTTCGACGATTCATGAACAACTATTTGTAAATAGATAACATATATATTTAAATAGGTATTTATAATTTGAAATATAATTTAGAATATTATATAATATGATTATTAGGATTTATATTGTAAAATAAATAAAATAAAATGCGATTAATGGAAACTATATTTAAGAATATATAGATATACATAAATATGTATATAAATACTATTTGTAAATATATAAAATAATATTAAATCTATTTGTTTAAAAATATATAATATATATTTATGTGATAAAACTTGTTATTTAAAACTGATTATATTTAGAGTAAGAGTAAATGAAAAATGATTGACTTCGAGCTTAATTAGTAAATGTCAGTAACACTCGATTGACGTTCGTTGGTTTTAATATAGATATATTACATGTTCATGAAGGACTAAAATAAAAGTTGAACTGTAAATCGATTACGAAGATGTTAGATTTGTTAAAAATATTTTTTACCTTTTTAAGTTTAAATATTAGTACTCCGTACATATAAATTGGAACAGAAAATAAATAATTATCGAACCTTTTTGATCAGGTTTCAAACAGTTAAAGAGTAAAATAATTAAATATATTTAATCTAAAAATTTGAGATTTTTAGGGACAGTTTTATACGTTAACTGTTTAGCAATGGACACGATATAACATTCCGTGACAAACTATCGGTAGAGTATGGCTGCTTTACTGTTTTAATTTTCAATTCATTACAAACGAGTTTCAACTTGATGATTGATTAATTGGCACTGTGTTTGACTTGTGTAAAATTATTATATGTTATATATTCACCACTACTTTCTGTCTCAATTTATTTATTAGAACTCATCATCATATCATATATACATTACATTACATATACATATGATCATTTAAACAAAACACCATTTTGATCTTCTTCTTCTCCATTCTTCAAAACCATACTAAGCCGCCGCCACCTTTCGAAACCATCATCACTTGCAACCTACTCGAACACCACCCTGTCGACTTTAACTCAAACCAAAACCCACATGGGTGTTGTTGCTATTATGTTTTTGCAAGTAGAGTGAATAATCTAAGACCGCTACATTTTTTTTTACTTCTTCCTTGATACCTAATGATCACCAAGAACATCTTGTATAACCACCAACTAGTTACTATTTCCATCACCCATCCGCCACTATTTACAGTCACCAATTTAAATGTTTCTATTCGCTAAAAACACCAACCCACAAATCCACCATCAAACCCGTAACCAACTGCTACTTTATCCTTCAGTTTCTGTCTGTTCTATTATATTCAAACACCATCGAGCCACCTGCTGTGCTGCTGCAACTTCGATCTCCTATTTCAGCCAGTAAACTACCACAAACCCGGTTAAATCACCACCTTTGAACAATTACTAAACTATTTTCTGTTTTCGATTACCTTCACCACCGTAATCCTTCCACCACCACCATACAAACACACATCATAGACAATCACCATGTGAGACCTCCACATGGCTCACTAGCTTTGTCTGTTGCAACTAGAATCGACTATCACCACTTTATTATTCTATTTACCATTGACCACCGACAATCAACCCGTCACCTATGATGACCACCCTCCTCAAACCCACAACAACAATCGTCACCCTACTCCAACCACAATCGAAAACAACCCACCTGTGAATTCTTTTCTATTTCATTCGTAAATCCACTCGTTCAAGAACACCCCATTAATCAAACCAGTTTTCTTTTCTTTCTTCTTCAAAACCATCATCGTGAACCCATCATTAACCACCGATTCTCTTTCCAAAACACCACCATCGTCAACAATTTCCACAGCTGCTATCTCTTTCTGAACAGCTGAGAAACCCACGAATCCTCTCAAACTATTATTCGATCACTGTTAACTGCTACAATTGATGTTCCGATTTAATATCCACAACTTTTCCTTCTCCCTAATTTAAGTGCAATATTACGGTGTATATATATATTAAAGTTAATGGTGACCGACAAAAACCTAATCATATAACCCGCTTGGAATATTTAATGAGATAGTGGAGATGAGTGTATGCGATATATTTTTTTTTCCCTGCCGTCGAAACTCAAACAACCATTTAATCAGTTACATGACGTATCATATGTTGGGCTTATGAAATCCATTTGATCAAAAATGGATTAATTAATGGTGGGCTTGTGAAACTATTAATTGGGCCGTGACCCATTTCCGGTTGGGCTGTGGATATCCACAATTAATAACGATGAAGGCAAATTAAATGTTGAGAGTGATGATAGATGTAAGGTTATGATGTTGATGATAAAAGAAATTAAGAATGATGAATGATAATGAGGATAGATGAAGATTAGGATTTGATAATGATGATATCTAAAGAAGAAAATGTTGAATGGGTTGTTTAAAGATAAGAAACGGAAACATTAGGGATAAATAAATTCGAGTGAGAAATTAAAACAGAAATGAAGTAACAGTGGGATGGTTAGCAGTGTTTGGTTTATCCAAGAGGTCTTGGGTTCGATCCTAGGCTATGGCATTGATTTGTTTTTTAAACTTGTTTTAAAGGTAGCCCTTTCTTTTTCTTATTATTATTATTGTTATTGTTATTGTTATATTATTAATATTAACAAAAGTAATTTTTATTAAAATTATCATTTTAAGTATTATCATATTTAAAAAAAAAATTATTAATAACAAAAGTATTTTTTTATTAAGATTATCATAATCAAATGCAACTTTTAATTACTATTATTAATATTATATATTATTATTATGTATATAAAAATATACTTATAATTAATATTATATATAAGTATGAATTAATTATATTAACAATCTTTATATAAATATTCATATATATATATATATATATATATATATATATATATATATATATATATATATATATATATATATATATATATATATATAACCACTTAGGTATTTTTTTTATATATATCACTATACAAATAATAATCATTTTTAAATATATATACAAATTTATATATATAATGTATAGAGTTATATTATATGAAATTGTTCTATTGCATGTATGTATTTTAATATATATATATACAAATAATATAGGTTCGTGAATCCGAGGTCAACCCTGCATTGTTCAATATAGTCATATGTATTTTTACTACAAAATACAGTATGGTGAGTTTCATTTGCTCCCTTTTTACTCATTACATTTTTGGGCTGAGAATACATGCAAATGCTTTATTAACTGTTTTACAATATTTATATGCGTGAGTTTCATTAATCCCTTTTTAAATGCTTTTGCAATATATATTTTTGGGACTGAGAATACATGCGTTGCTTTTATAAATGCTTTACGAAATGGACACAAGTAATCGAAACTACATTCTATGGTTGGATTATCTAATCGAATATGCCCTTTTTATTAAGTCTGGTAATCTAAGAATTAGGGAACAGACACCCTAATTGACGCGAACTCTAAAGATAGATCTATCGGGCCCAACAAGCCCCATCCAAAGTACCGGATGCTTTAGTACTTCGAAATTTATATCATGTCCGAAGGAGGATCCCGGAATGATGGGGATATTCTAATATGCATATTGTGAATGTCGGTTACCAGGTGTTCAATCCATATGAATGATATTTTTGTCTCTATGCATGGGACGTATGTTTATGAGAAATGAAAATATGAAATCTTGTGGTCTATTAAAATTATGAAATGATTATTTATGATAAACTAATGAACTCACCAACCTTTTGGTTGACACTTGAAAGCATGTTTATTCTCAGGTATGAAAGAAACGTTCCGCTGTGCATTTGCTCATTTTAAAGACAGTATTTGGAGTCGATCATCGCAATGGAACCAGTTGTTGGTGACTTCGGTATCAGAGCGGTGGTCTTAGTGAACCAGGTCTGCATTAGTGAGTCTAACTGATAAGACGTTAGGATGCATTAGTGAGTCTGGACTTCGACCGTGTCTGCATGTCAAAAGTTTTGCTTATCATTTCGTGTCGAAAATTACCTACTTATCATTCTTAGGAAATCACTTGCTTATCATTCTTAATCTAGACATATCTTACTACCTAGATTGCATGAACAGTGTATGGATAAATTCATATCTTAGCGTACCTGTTATTATTACCGATGCCTGACAGCTTCCGTAGATTCCTCCGTAACTTATGGGATTTTAGTATTATATATGCATATGTAAATTATGTACTGCAGGGTACTAATCTATATCATATAATCTATTTCTTATCGAAAATCCTTCATCTGATCATACGGGATTAATCCATAAACCAGTTCGAGTCCCTCAGATTCCGATAGCTATTCCGATAGTTATTCCGACAGCTATTCCGACATAGATGTTCACCTAAGCTCCGAAAACAGCGTCATCGGCATGAATCAACCAATCAGACATTTTCAATTCATCTGATGGGTTCGTAGTCGACTTAATTAATGGAAACGCCCAGAAGGCAATCCCTTCCACCAACCGAATTCACCTCTTGACAATGAACCTGAAGCGTTTACCGGCGAACCTGTTCGAGACACCATTTTCAGTCTCATTTCTGGGGTAACTTGACAAGATTATATTCCATCCACAATTCTGAACCTTATTCATCCGCTCGTTCAGACCGACAATCATCCTGGGGTAATAAGTCAACAAACTTCGCGCTTGAATAATCAATTCGGAGAATATGGTGCAAAATGTGCCAGCTTCAGCAACATCACCGGCACCAACAGTACACTCAATAACAGCACCAGTACCATCAACAATCCATGCTTCAATATCATCATCTGTACTTTGAGTATGATCTTCGTTCGACATTTCGAATATGTAATCTCTAAAGTTTTAAAGATTATTTATTCTAGTTCCAACCAAAAAGCAAATGAGTTTAATATTATATTGACTCATTAAATCCATGATTACGTCTGAAGAAAATATATGTGTATATATGCTTTCATAAAGATTGTAATCAAAATTTTTATTGTACAAACTGTTAATGGTGAAAATATTTTAACGGGTAGGTAATACCCGAGGAATATTTAGATTTCACATTAATAAGTTACACTGTACATTCTTCGAATCTGATTCAACGGTCATTTACTATCCTATTTACAAACACCGATATACATATCCGTTCACTGCAAAATAACCATTGTTATTCAATTTCATATTTGCATTTTGACTTATCAGAATTCAACAAGTGGCATAATGAAGAAAACATTTGACAAAATAAAATTTGTTAGAGACAAACAAATTAACTATGAGAAATTTTGTTAAGAATCCACGCTAACTGTTCCTAGCTAATTGTTCCCAGCTAACTGATTACACTTTATTTATCGCAATTTAATTATCGCAATTTACATTCTCGAAAATTTATTTATCGTCATTTAAATTTCTGTCATTTACTTTACGCATTTAAATTATCGTCATTTAATTTCTGTTATTTATTTTACACACTTTAAATATCGGGACACGTATACAAGGTTTTGACATATCATATCGACGCATCTATATATATTATTTGGAATCACCATAGACACTCTATATGCAGTAATGATTGAGTTCTCTATACAGGGTTGAGGTTGATTCTATAATAATATATATACTTTGAGTTGTGATCGAGTCTGAGACATGTACACGGGTCACGATACGTATTAATTAATTCGAATATTATATATTAAACTATATATGAATTATTGGACTGTTAACTGTGGACTATCGAATGTGGACTATCAAGATTGGACAATTAAAAATGAATTAAAATATTGATTTTAACATATGAAATTAAACAATTCTTCAAGTTTGCCACTTGATCTCATTTTAAACCACATTTGTATCTTGACAATTTCAATCTGCGTTCAAACCTTTCATGATTCTTGAAAACATTTCAATCGAGAGGATAAACCAATCGCACATCATTTACGAAAGGAAAGAGTGATGCATATAGGTATGCACCTGAAAATACTCGAAACCTGAGAAAATGTTTAACATGTATCTGTGTTAGATACTTTAGCATTATTATTACCCAAAATAAATTCACAATCCCTTTTCAAGGTAGTAAAATTTGTCACAGCTCCAACAAGTCAACTTCGAATTTTCACTCGGTTTAGCTTATTATAACCCTGATATAAAAGTTTCCTTTCATCATCAATACCGGAAGACCGTTTATATCTCACTACATTAGCAGTAAACTTACCAGCAACATCATTGATCTTTGACCTTATGAAAAGTTATTATATTCATTGAAATCCTATCATCTAATCATCTGCATCTGATAACGAGAATTGTCGTACCAAATACCTAGAGTCAGCAATCAGTATTTTGAAATCTCGCAGCATGTCTACATCAACAGTTATATGTAAACATATAACATTTATCTCTTAGAATTATGATCTTCCATTCTGAAATTCTGAAAAGCACCCAGTCTACAAATCAATACCACAAATTCTGAAAAAGTTGAATGAAGAAACAAAAACTGTACACAACCTTAACCGTCGAAAGTTTGATGATAAAGAATGGAGTATTGGAAACATTCAACAGAAAATTTAGTATCGAAAAGAGGATTATGCGAAACTATGAAGGAAGCTGTGGAAAAATCACAAAGAATAAGTTTGACTTCAAAGAATCCAAATGATTCAATGCCTGCTAAAGTCTTTAGCGAATATCTCGCTCTTTACTCTAAACCCTTGCAGACAATAGTTTTCGTCATCCTCTGATCTTAGATATTCAAAGATATTATCGTATCTTTCATTTTAAATATCCTCGATATTTCTGAAGATATTTTCATAACTATTCTTATCTGAAATCATTAACCTCTTCGTGCTTTCAGTGTTACATCATATAGAAACTGTTAGTTTCTATATTCTGTAAACTTTCGAGCATAAAATACGAATGTTATTGAAGAAATGTTGGGAACTGATGCATGAGTTAGTATAATATAATGACACTTGATCAACGTGATTATATTACATTAAGTCATGTTGAGTTTCTAAATGGAACGTGATAATTCACAGATCATAACGTCATCATGTGCCATGTTACACGACTCTTACGTTCTGTTTAATCTATAAACACATCAAGAACACATTTTTCTTAATAGTCCTCTCTTTCCTTGAATTCTGGTAATTTGACAAGTCAAATTGTGCTATTACCGTTTCTTTCTTAGAACATTAACGATGTTCATTCTGAAACTTATATCTACAAATTCTGGACCATTACAAGAGATGCCCAATCGCAAGAAGAAGAAACGAAGGGACAAAGCTCCGAAATAGAAATTGGAGTATAAATAGCAGCAAATAGGGGGAAGTATTAACTGGGGATGACAATGATTATAGAAAACAGAAGCAAGGACTTCGAAGTATAAGGGAAAATATAAAACCCAATAACAACACGGAGGCTACAAACCGTGGATATACGAATAGTAACATAAAGACACGGTAGAATTAAGAATAGTATCATCCCTATGTAATAGTAGAAGTAAACAGATTCTTCTAGTGGAAGATTAAAAAGAAGGATGACAGAAAGGATAATTAGAAAAATATCAATGATTAGAACCGGATTAAGCATTTTCATAATCTTTTGGATGTATGAACTAAGAAAGAAAGTATAGGAATGGTGAGAATAATGGAACGGAAGAGCTTAATTTATAATGGAAATATCAGACAGAGTAATCAAGGCAGATCACCGTATTTAATTATAGACATCTTAATTTCCTTACTCGCTGAAGAATCAAATCTTTTAGATTTCGAAGATTTTCTTTAAATCCCTTGAATTCCAAAATTCGACAGAAATTACGTCAAAAGTTAATACAAATCTTTATTTTCTCATTTCACTATTTCGTGATGGCTTCACTCATACGCTTCAAGTAATCGAATTGTCTTATCCATAATACTTATCGATGATAAAATTCTATTTATCAATTCATATGTGTCATGAAAACATACTTACTGTCAGCCATGACCTTCCCACTCAAATTTCGGGACGAAATTTCTTTAACGGGTAGGTACTGTGACGACCCGAGAATTTCTGACCAAATTTAAACCTAATCTTTATATGTTTCTGACACGATAAGCAAAGTCTGTAATGTTGAAATCTCAAAAACTTTGAACTGTGTCATGTAATCAATTACCCTTTGACTGTTCTCGACGATTCATGAACAACTATTTGTAAAGAGATAACATATATATTTAAATAGGTATTTATAATTTGAAATATAATTTAGAATATTATATAATATGAATATTAGGATTTATATTGTAAAATAAATAAAATAAAATGCGATTAATGGAAACTATATTTAAGAATATATAGATATATATAAATATGTATATAAATACTATTTGTAAATATATAAAATAATATTAAATCTATTTGTTTAAAAATATATAATATATATTTATGTGATAAAACTTGTTATTTAAAACTGATTATATTTAGAGTAAGAGTAAATGAAAAATGATTGACTTCGAGCTTAATTAGTAAATGTCAGTAACACTCGATTGACGTTCGTTGGTTTTAATATAGATTTATTACATGTTCATGAAGGACTAAAATAAAAGTTGAACTGTAAATCGATTACGAAGATGTTAGATTTGTTAAAAATATTATTTACCTTTTTAAGTTTAAATATTAGTACTCCGTACATATAAATTGGAACAGAAAATAAATAATTATCGAACCTTTTTGATCAAGTTTCAAACAGTTAATGAGTGAAATAATTAAATATATTTAATCTAAAAATTTAAGATTTTTAGGGACAGTTTTATACGTTAACTGTTTAGCAATGGACACGATATAACATTCCGTGACAAACTGTCGGTAGAGTATGGCTGCTTTACTGTTTTAATTTTCAATTCATTACAAACGAGTTTCAACTTGATGATTGATTAATTGGCACTGTGTTTGACTTGTGTAAAATTATTATATGTTATATATTCACCACTACTTTCTGTCTCAGTTTATTTATTAGAACTCATCATCATATCATATATACATTACATTACATATACATATGATCATTTAAACAAAACACCATTTTGATCTTCTTCTTCTCCATTCTTCAAAACCATACTAAGCCGCCACCACCTTTTGAAACCATCATCACTTGCAACCTACTCGAACACCACCCTGTCGACTTTAACTCAAACCAAAACCCACATGGGTGTTGTTGCTATTATGTTTTTGCAAGTAGAGTGAATAATCTAAGACCGCTACATTTTTTTTTTACTTCTTCCTTGCTACCTAATGATCACCAAGAACATCTTGTATAACCACCAACTAGTTACTATTTCCATCACCCATCCGCCACTATTTACAGTCACCAATTTAAATGTTTCTATTCGCTAAAAACACCAACCCACAAATCCACCATCAAACCCGTAACCAACTGCTACTTTATCCTTCCGTTTCTATCTGTTCTATTGTATTCAAACACCATCGACCCACCTGCTGTGCTGCTGCAACTTCGATCTCCTATTTCAGCCAGTAAACTACCACAAACCCGGTTAAATCACCACCTTTGAACAATCACTAAACTATTTTCTGTTTTCGATTACCTTCACCACCGTAATCCTTCCACCACCACCATACAAACACACATCATAGACAATCACCATGTGAGACCTCCACATGGCTCACTAGCTTTGTCTGTTGCAACTAGAATCGACTATCACCACTTTATTATTCTATTTACCATTGACCACCAACAATCAACCTGTCACCTATGATGACCACCCTCCTCAAACCCACAACAACAATCGTCACCCTACTCCAACCACAATCGAAAACAACCCACCTGTGAATTCTTTTCTATTTCATTCGTAAATCCACTCGATCAAGAACACCCCATTAATCAAACCAGTTTTCTTTTCTTTCTTCTTCGAAACCATCATCGTGAACCCATCATTAACCACCGATTCTCTTTCCAAAACACCACCATCGTCAACAATTTCCACAGCTGCTATCTCTTTCTGAACAGCTGAGAAACCCACGAATCCTCTCAAACTATTATTCGATCACTGTTAACTGCTACAATTGCTGTTCCGATTTAATATCCACAACTTTTCCTTCTCCCTAATTTAAGTGCAATATTACGGTGTATATATATATTAGAGTTAATGGTGACCGACAAAAACCTAATCATATAACCCGCTTGGAATATTTAATGAGATAGTGGAGATGAGTGTATGCGATATATTTTTTTTCCCTGCCGTCGAAACTCAAACAACCATTTAATCAGTTACATGACGTATCATATGTTGGGCTTATGAAATCCATTTGATCAAAAATGGATTAATTAATGGTGGGCTTGTGAAACTATTAATTGGGCCGTGACCCATTTCCGGTTGGGCTGTGGATATCCACAATTAATAACGATGAAGGCAAATTAAATGTTGAGAGTGATGATAGATGTAAGGTTATGATGTTGATGATAAAAGAAATTAAGAATGATGAATGATAATGAGGATATATGAAGATTAGGATTTGATAATGATGATATCTGAAGAAGAAAATGTTGAATGGGTTGTTTAAAGATAAGAAACGGAAACATTAGGGATAAATAAATTCGAGTGAGAAATTAAAACAGAAATGAGGTAACAGTGGGATGGTTAGCAGTGTTTGGTTTATCCAAGAGGTCTTGGGTTCGATCCTAGGCTATGGCATTGATTTGTTTTTTAAACTTGTTTTAAAGGTAGCCCTTTCTTTTTCTTATTATTATTATTGTTATTGTTATTGTTATATTATTAATATTAACAAAAGTAATTTTTATTAAAATTATCATTTTAAGTATTATCATATTTAAAAAAAAAAAATTATTAATAACAAAAGTATTTTTTTATTAAGATTATCATAATCAAATGCAACTTTTAATTACTATTATTAATATTATATATTATTATTATGTATATAAAAATATACTTATAATTAATATTATATATAAGTATGAATTAATTATATTAACAATCTTTATATAAATATTCATATATATATATATATATATATATATATATATAACCAATTAGGTATTTTTTTTTTATATATATCACTATACAAATAATAATCATTTTTAAATATATATACAAATTTATATATATAATGTATAGAGTTATATTATATGAAATTGTTCTATTGCATGTATGTATTTTAATATATATATATATATATATACAAATAATATAGGTTCGTGAATCCGAGGTCAACCCTGCATTGTTCAATATAGTCATATGTATTTTTACTACAAAATACAGTATGGTGAGTTTCATTTGCTCCCTTTTTACTCATTACATTTTTGGGCTGAGAATACATGCAAATGCTTTATTAACTGTTTTACAATATTTATATGCGTGAGTTTCATTAATCCCTTTTTAAATGCTTTTGCAATATATATTTTTGGGACTGAGAATACATGCGTTGCTTTTATAAATGCTTTACGAAATGGACACAAGTAATCGAAACTACATTCTATGGTTGGATTATCTAATCGAATATGCCCTTTTTATTAAGTCTGGTAATCTAAGAATTAGGGAACAGACACCCTAATTGACGCGAACTCTAAAGATAGATCTATCGGGCCCAACAAGCCCCATCCAAAGTACCGGATGCTTTAGTACTTCGAAATTTATATCATGTCCGAAGGAGGATCCCGGAATGATGGGGATATTCTAATATGCATATTGTGAATGTCGGTTACCAGGTGTTCAATCCATATGAATGATATTTTTGTCTCTATGCATGGGACGTATGTTTATGAGAAATGGAAATATAAAATCTTGTGGTCTATTAAAATTATGAAATGATTATTTATGATAAACTAATGAACTCACCAACCTTTTGGTTGACACTTGAAAGCATGTTTATTCTCAGGTATGAAAGAAACGTTCCGCTGTGCATTTGCTCATTTTAAAGACAGTATTTGGAGTCGATCATCGCAATGGAACCAGTTGTTGGTGACTTCGTCCAGATGGTTTAGGACGGGTCCTTTAAATATTTACATGTTAATAATATATAGTTTCCAACAAAAATGTTAAGCAATCATTTTTAAAGAAAACACGGTCGAAGTCCAGACTCACTAATGCATCCTAACAAACTCGATAAGACACACTAATGCAAATTTTCTGGTTCTCTAAGACCAACGCTCGGATACCAACTGAAATGTCCCGTTCATATTGATTATAAACGTTCCTTATTAATTGATTTCGTCGCGAGGTTTTGACCTCTATATGAGACGTTTTTCAAAGACTGCATTCATTTTTAAAACAACCATAACCTTTATTTTATCGATAAAGGTTTAAAAAGCATTACGTAGATTATCAAATAATGATAATCTAAAATATACCGTTTACACACGACCATTACATAATGGTTTACAATAAGAATATATTACATCAAAAATACGTTTCTTGAATGCAGTTTTTACATAATATCATACAAGCATGGACTCCAAATCTTGTCCTTATTTTAGTATGCAACAGCGGAAGCTCTTAATAATCACCTGAGAATAAACATGCTTAAAACGTCAACAAAAATGTTGGTGAGTTATGAAAGGACCCGTTCATATACATTATAAACGATTCACAATAGTTGATTACATTGCGAGGTATTTGACCTCTATATGATACATTTTACAAACATTGCATTCGTTTTTAAAAGACAATCTTTCTTTACATCTAAAATTGACAGGCATGCATACCATTTCATAATATCCACTATCCAACTATAAATTGATTTAATAATAATCTTTGATGAACTCAATGACTCGAATGCAACGTTCTTCGAAATATGCTATGAAAGACTCCAAGTAATATCTTTAAAATGAGCAAATGCACAGCGGAAGATTTCTTTAACACCTGAGAATAAACATGCTTTAAAGTGTCAACCAAAAGGTTGGTGAGTTCATTAGTTTATCATAATCATTTATTTCCATCATTTTAATAGACCACAAGAATTTCATTTCCAGTTCTCATAAATATACGTCCCATGCATAGAGACAAAAATAATCATTCATATGGTTTGAACACCTGGTAATCGACATTCACAATATGTATATAAGAATATCCCCATCATTCCGGGATCCTCCTTCGGATATGATATAAAAAGGGGCATATTCAGTTTAATAATCCAGCCATAGAATGTAGTTTTAAGTACTTGTGTCTATTTCGTAAAACAGTTATAAAAGCAGCGCATGTATTCTCAGTCCCAAAAATATATATTGCGAAAGCATTTAAAAAGGGATTAATGAAACTCACCATACTGTATTTCATAGTAAAAATACATATAACGTCATTGAACAAGTGCAAGGTTGGCCTCGGATTCACGAACCTAAATTAATTATATATATTTATGTGTTGGTCAATATTTGTCTAACAAATTAGGTCAAGTCATAGTGTACCACAATCCTAATGCTCGAGACTAATATGCAAAAGTCAACAAAAGTAAATTTGACTCAAAATAATTTCCAAAAATCTATACATGATTAATATATAGTTTAAATATCGTTGTTTTATATTTTTAAATATTTTTAAAAGATTTATTAGAGTAAATAATATAATTTATTTATTAATAAATAAAATTTTATATTAAATTTATATAACAAAATATACTTTTATATATATTAAGTAATAAAATTTATAGGGTTCATTTAATATCATAAAGATAATATAATAGGTATTATTAAAGTAAGTTATTACACGTAGTAAAATATGTTTGTATCACATATTTATTTTATAAAATAATATCTATAATGATAGTAAGTAAAAGTTGTATTATTTTGTAATAGTAATTATTATTATAAAAATATCAATATTTATAATTACTAAGATGACGTTATGATAAAACGATAATTCTAATTATGATAACTTTAATATTTACGATAATTTTTAATATTATCTTTAAAATAATAATTCTATTTAAAATAATAATAATAATAATATTTTATAGTAACAATGACATTTCTATTAAAATGATAATTTTTGTTAAAATGATAGTTTTAATACTAACGATACTTTTAATAATAATAGTAATGATAAAAATAATAAGAACGATAATTTTATCTAAATCAATATCTTATAATATTTTAATTTTATCATGATACTCTTACCCATTATTTCCTAATCGTTTCGTTTAATAGCTTTTAATCGTCTTTTATATCGTGTTCATAATAATGATAATAATAGTAATCAAAATAATTAGGTGTTACAAATATTTGTTTTAATTACACTAATATTAATAATGATAGTTACTATAACATTATTAACGATAATACTAATAATTATCTTAATGATAATATAGTAATAATAATAATAACAATAACAATAACCATTTTTAAATAATGATATATATATTAATAATGATAATAATAATAATAATACCAATAATAATAATAATAATAATAATAATAATAATAATAATAATAATAATAATAATAATAATAATAATAATAATAATAATAATAATAATAATTGGATATTAATAATAATACTAATTATAACTTTAACGATAATAACGATAGTAATAATAAAAAAAATAACAATTTTTAATGATAAATCCCTTTTATTGATAAAGATAATAATAATGATAATAATAAGATAAAACTAGAACGACGATAAAAACGACGATAATAATAATCATTTTTAATAAAAATATCGAAAATTCAATTGATTATAACTTCTAATCCGTTCATCGAAACCATTCGATATCTAAAGGAAAAGTTCTTAATTTTTCGCTAGCTTTCCAAGGACATGCATATCTTATACCTTATCTCAACCGCAAGTATAACTAATTTAACATTCAACCTAACCTGTCTAATGGCAATATCAAAAGTACAAGCATGCATAATCCTAAATACTCGAGCACTAGTCAGGGATACACTATTAGTATGTAAAAGTTAAATTATGAGTACTCACGTATCAATATTGAGATTCAATATTGCAGGAAAGGTACGTAGACGCAACGAAAATGATAAACACTATATTGACCTCACGAGCATACCCATGAACCATACTCAATCACCTCCATAGCTATAACCCATAATTTCCTTAATCTTATCCCACTCGAAAAACAATTTCGAAATCACTCGGACAGCACTCCGTCGTAATATTTTATGTATACTAATAATATCTTGAAATAATACGGAGTAAATATATATATGTAAATCGATTGAGAGAGTTTAGAGAAAAATATTTTCAAGTTTCTATGAAATAATGAAACCTATTGAATTCTATTTATAATAGATTTTTGAATTATTAAAGTAAATTATTAAAGTATGAATTATTAAAGTGAATTATTAAAGTATGAATTATTAAAGGGAATTATTAAAGTATGAATTATTAAAGTGAATTATTAAAGTATGAATTATTAAAGTATGAATTATTAAAGTGAATTATTAAAGTTAAAGTAAAGTAAAAATAAATTAAAGGTAAAGTTTAAGTATAGTAAAAGTATAAAACTATGTACGTATAATACGCGTATAAATATATAATATTAATTTAAATCGTTATATATATTTAATAAAATAAAATATAAATATAGTTATCTTTATCATACTAGTTAAGTAATGAGTTGTCAAAAGTGGTTCTAGATATTTATAAAAGTTATATACGTTTTAAAAATAATGTTCTTTTTAAACTGAAAACGTTTTTGTACGTTTGAAACTAAATAAATCAATCGAGTCTTTATGAGATTCAATCTTCCACTATCCTTTGTCTAGTTCTCAATGATTGACAATTTGTTCTTATTTATAAATCACTTTATCATTTTCCGAATATTGTTAAAATGGAAAGATTTCTCAAATCAACGTGGGCCTTTCAACAGAGACTTGTAATCATAATTCAATATATCTGATAATTCAATCATTTGATCTTATCTTCTAATTCCATTGATAAACATTTTGAAACAGATACAATCATATAAAGTATTTAATCTAATATTTTGTTTACGTTTCAAGTTATAATATATATATACACATATACATATATAATCATATTCGTTTAATGGTTCGTGAATCGATGGAACTTGGTCGAGGTTTAATGAATGTATGAACATAGTTTAAAATTCTTGAAATTTAACTTAACAAATATTGCTTATCGTGTCGAAAATATATAAAGATTAAAGTTTAAATTTGGTTGGAAATTTCTGGGTTGTCACAGTACCTACCCGTTAAAGAAATTTCGTCCCGAAATTTGAGTGGAAAGGTCGTGAATGATAATAAGTATGTTTTCATGATGCATACGGGCTGAAAATTAGAGTTTTATCATCAGCGAATAATTTGGATAAACAATCCATTTATATGAAGAGTACGAATGAAGCTAACATAGAAGAGTGAAATGAGTAAGTATAGATTCATCTTATCATTTGACGTAGATATGATTGATTCTCAGATTTCAAGGGATTTAAAGAAAATCTTCTTAATAAGATTTGACTCTCCGGTAATCAAGGGGATTAGGATCCGCTTTAAATGCGATCGTCCATTTTAATTGTTCTGTCAGAGATTTTCTTATAAATTCACCTCCTTCGTTTCCTTACAACTCACACCTTCTGTTGATGCATTTTATGCAAGTCCCTAGACATCTACCCATGTCCATTGCAGGTACAACAGTTTATAGGCCACCATGATTGCTCGTTATTATCCTATCCGTGTTTGTATGTGGTTACAGGAACTGCAGGAACGAGATTTAGATGTTTGACTATGTTAGACTTAGTCAGACGTACAAGTGAAGCCTCACTAGTACGGCTGACAGGCTCATACGCACGGTTGATGCTGAGCTAAGTCACAATTACAACCTAAATGAGAAGACACGAGTGAGTAATCACCCGTACGGTTGATGAAGCCAACTCGTACGTGTGATGAATGAATCGTATGGGTGAGTCAACATCAGGGGTATATAAAGTCTTATGTTCTTCATTTTAGGTTAAGCCTCTCATTGTTACACACACTCAGATCTAGTGAGCTCCTCCGATTTTCTATCAGTCCAAATCACCCAGGTGGTGAATAATAGCTCTAGGTATTGATCTAATCACACTTGATTTAGTTGTGGTTTGACAAAATTAATAAAAAAAAACTTAACCTATTCACTAGAGGGTTTGATTCACTTATTCCGCCATTGTGTGAGTTAAATCTGTTAATTTCTAAGTTCCTAGTCATGTTTCATCACCTTCTATTCTTTACCCCTCAACTCATATTTTAAAGTATTCATCAATAGGCTCCATCCAGTTCTGATTCTCGATATACTTCTAACTTTTATATCGGTCATTCTTCTTTTTCATCTACCGCCGGAAGAATCTATTTACTTCTACTATACTCTTGGGTTTATAGTGTTCCTAGTTTTCTCGTGTCTTTATATTGCTATATGCATCGATATATATGGTTTATAATTTCTGGTTTATCTTTGGGCTTTATATGTTCCCTTATATTTCAAAGTCTCTGCTTCTGTCTTCTATAATCATTATCATTCACAGTTAATGCTCTCTTTTATTTGCTGCAATTTATACCTCAATTTCTATTTCAGAGTTTTGTCCTTTTGTTTCTTCTTCTTGCGATTAAGCACCGCTTGTAATGGTCCAGAATTCACAGATATGAATTTTGGAATGAACATTGTTAATGTTCTAGGAAGGAAATTATGATGGCACGATCTTGACTTGTAAAATTACTAGAATACCTTGGAAAAGGCCGAATCATCAAGAAATATTTTCTTGATATTTTAGAGGTTAAATAGAATACAAGAGTCGTATAACATGACACATGATGATATTATGATCTGTGAATCATCACGTTCCATTTAGAAACTTAGCATGACTTACTGTAATATAATCACGTTGATCAAGTGTCATTATATTATACTAATTCATGCTTCAGTTCCCAACACTACTTCAAAATATTCCTATTTTAAACTTGAATGTTTCAGAATTTAGAAACTAAAATAGTTTCTTTTATGATGTAATACAGATAGTGCGAAGAGGTAAATGATTTCAAATAAGAAAAATTAAGAAAATATCTTCAGAAATATGGAGGATATTTATAATGAAAGATATGATGATATTTTAGAATTTCTAATATCAGAGGATGATGAAGAATATTGTCCGCAGGGGTTTAGAGTCAGGAGCAAGGTATTCGTTAATGACTTTAGCAGGTACTGAATCATTTGGATCCTTTGAAGTCAGGTTCAGTCTTTGTAATTTGTCCAAAGCCTCCTTCCTACTTTGCTCAATCCGTTTTCCAGTTCCAAAACTTCTCTTTTTCTGCACTTTGCCAGCACACTTCATCATTATCATCCAGCTTTTACCATTTAAAGTCGTTTTTAGTTTTTGCTGCTTCATCAGCATTTTTTCCATTTTCGGAGAACCAATTCTTAGTTCGGAGTGTTTTTCAGAAACTTCACATTCAAATTAAGTCCAGAAGATAGACGTTATATATACATATATAACTGTTGGCGTAGACATACTGCGAGATTTTAAAATACTGATTGCTAATTCCCAATGATTCGTATGGCAATTCTCATTACAAGATGCGAATGAGTAAATGATGGGGTTTCAATAAATAATTATAATGACTTTTTGGAAAGGCTAAAGTCAAAGGGTAATGAAGTTGTTGGTACATCTGCTAATAATGAGGTGGAATGTAAAAGGTTCCCTGGTAACGATGGTGTATATCTCAAGGTTATAATAAGGTTAGTCTGACTGAAAAGTTGAAGTTGACTTGCTGAAGCTGTGACAAAACTGGCTACTTTAAATAGGAGTCGCAAAGTTATTTTTGCTAATAAATGCCAAAGAATCTGACGCGGATACGTTGTTTAAACTTTTACTTTGGTTTCAAGAGTTTTTCGGGTACATAACTGTGGGTAACATGTGGTTGGATCATCATCTCTATTGCTCATCATTCGAAGTGTCTTCAGAAATTTTTGAAGGGTTTGAACACAGATTGTAATCGTTAACATACATTTGATGTTCTAACATAGTTTTGAAGTCAAAATATAGCTTGTGAAATATGTAAGGATCTAAGAGTGATGATTTTGGTCATATCTCGAGTTGAATTTTGAGATTTCAAAATCAGAATATGTAATTAAATTTTGAATGAGTATGGTTGTTTTGATTTTTATAAAAGAATGTATATTGTTGTGAAAGTAGGGAGTATAATGGATGATTTGCTGAATCGGATTCGAAGAATGTAATATATTATTTGTGAATTTATATATCTCTCGGGTATTACCTACCCGTTAAAAAAAATTTCACAATTAATATTTTGTACAAAAGAATTTTATTATAGTCTTTATGAAAATATATATATGTATATTTTCTTCAGATGTAACATAGATTTAATGATTTAATGTTAAATTAAACTCATTTGATTTACGGTTGAAACTAGAATTTAATAATCCCTAAAGGCTTTAAAAAGTACACAACTTTTACGCAGTATTTCTTTAATGACATTGAAATTATGAATCAATACTTCATTATTTATTGATGTATGATGTTCGGTTCGTGGAATTCTTGTGAATTTCGCAAAGTACGAATAATGTTATCTGAAAAGTTTCGGGTACATCGATGATGAAAGTGTAAAATCAAATATATACTTGATTTATTATGAATTGGAATTTGTTGAATTGCGACAGAGATTGTAGTTAACGCTGGTTAAGTTGCGACCGAAGGACGTACATTATTGCATATTTGTAATATGAATTAACCGAGTAGTTAAGATTCACACACAATAGTTTAGCACGGAAAGATTTATTTCAATATATATATATATATATATATATATATATATATATATATATATATATATATATATATATATATATATAATATACATATAATTTCTTCAGAGGGAATGAGTTAATTCTTCATAACTCGTTGATACAATATACACGTTATTGATTCGTAATGATGTCCACAGTGATTCTTGAACTGACGGAGTTTGTGATGTTATCGGTGTTGTTGATTCGGATGTTGACTGTACTGACGATGCTGGTAACTCTGACGGTACTGCTGATGATGTTGGTAAAGCAAGTTTAGCTTGTTAATCACACACCATTTTTGTCAGGGTTTCTACTCTTCCTTCTATCATTTTTGGTTCGCTTAACTGATTTATGGTTAGGGCTAGATTAGATAATCTCTAAGACTTTAGAGATTACATAATCGCCACGGAATGTTTCTCCAATGAAGTTATGAATTAATACTTCGTCAGTTATTGTTGTTGGTACTCCTTGGTATCTATGGTGCGTATGACGTTGATGCTCGTGGGACAGATTGTGAAGTTGAGGTTTACAACGCGGTTGTGGTTGGAGGTGGTAATGGTACTGTTGGCGTTGATGATGGTGGTACTAGTTATACTGCTGATGCTGATGCTGGTGTTTGTAATCTCTGCACCATATTCTCCAAAGCCACTACCCGAGCGCGAAGCTCGTTGACTTCTTCTATTACACCGGGGTGATTGTCGGTTCGGACGAGCGGATAAATAAAATCTAAAATTTGATGTAATATATAATCGTGACGAGATACTCTGGAAATGAGCGAGAACATGGTGTTTCGGACAGGTTCTCCGGTAAGTGCTTCAGGTTCTTCGTCAAGAGGGCAATGTGGTGGATGGAAGGGATCACCTTCTTCTTGTCTCCAATGATTGAGGAGGCTACGAACTCATCCCCAATTCATCCAGAATAGGTGATGACTGATTAGTTGATCTATTCCGGTCACACTGCTTTCGGAGCTTGAATGGGATTCCATTTAGGAATCTGAGTGACTTGAACTGATGACGAATTCCATTTCGTACGATTGGATACAGGATTTTTTTTTTCGATATGAAATGATTTTGGCTAACGGATGGTATTCTAATTACATAGAATATATATATATATATATATATATATATATATATATATATATATATATATATATATATATATATATATATATATATATATATATATATATATATATATAGATCAAAAGATTCCATAGATTACGGAGGACTTTGCGGGATATGTCAGGCAAAGGTTAAAGTAACAGATACGATAAGATATGATTTAGCAGATATGCTAAGATATGAATTTTTGCCTATACACTATTCATGCAATCAATGCAGCAAGACGTATCTTAGACTAAAAATGATAAGCAGGTAATTTCCTGAGGATGATAAGTAGTTAATTTTCGACACAAAATGATAAGCAAAACTTTTGACATGCAGACACGGTTGAAGTCCAGACTCACTAATGCATCCTATCGACTTATCAGTTAGACACGCTAATGCAGACCTGGTTCGCTAAGACCACCGCTCTGATACCAACTGAAAGGACCCGTTCATATACATTATAAACGATTCACAATAGTTGATTACATTGCGAGGTATTTGACCTCTATATGATACATTTTACAAACATTGCATTCGTTTTTAAAAGACAATCTTTCTTTACATCGAAAATTGACAGGCATGCATACCATTTCATAATATCCACTATCCAACTATAAATTGATTTAATAATAATCTTTGATGAACTCAATGACTCGAATGCAACGTTCTTCGAAATATGCTATGAAAGACTCCAAGTAATATCTTTAAAATGAGCAAATGCACAGCGGAAGATTTCTTTAACACCTGAGAATAAACATGCTTTAAAGTGTCAACCAAAAGGTTGGTGAATTCATTAGTTTATCATAATCATTTATTTCCATCATTTTAATAGACCACAAGAATTTCATTTCCAGTTCTTATAAATATACGTCCCATGCATAGAGACAAAAATAATCATTCATATGGTTTGAACACCTGGTAATCGACATTCACAATATGTATATAAGAATATCCCCATCATTCCGGGATCCTCCTTCGGATATGATATAAAAAGGGGCATATTCAGTTTAATAATCCAGCCATAGAATGTAGTTTTAAGTACTTGTGTCTATTTCGTAAAACAGTTATAAAAGCAGCGCATGTATTCTCAGTCCCAAAAATATATATTGCGAAAGCATTTAAAAGGGGATTAATGAAACTCACCATACTGTATTTCATAGTAAAAATACATATAACGTCATTGAACAAGTGCAAGGTTGGCCTCGGATTCACGAACCTAAATTAATTATATATATTTATGTGTTGGTCAATATTTGTCTAACAAATTAGGTCAAGTCATAGTGTACCACAATCCTAATGCTCGAGACTAATATGCAAAAGTCAACAAAAGTAAATTTGACTCAAAATAATTTCCAAAAATCTATACATGATTAATATATAGTTTAAATATCGTTGTTTTATATTTTTAAATATTTTTAAAAGATTTATTAGAGTAAATAATATAATTTATTTATTAATAAATAAAATTTTATATTAAATTTATATAACAAAATATACTTTTATATATATTAAGTAATAAAATTTATAGGGTTCATTTAATATCATAAAGATAATATAATAGGTATTATTAAAGTAAGTTATTACACGTAGTAAAATATGTTTGTATCACATATTTATTTTATAAAATAATATCTATAATGATAGTAAGTAAAAGTTGTATTATTTTGTAATAGTAATTATTATTATAAAAATATCAATATTTATAATTACTAAGATGACGTTATGATAAAACGATAATTCTAATTATGATAACTTTAATATTTACGATAATTTTTAATATTATCTTTAAAATAATAATTCTATTTAAAATAATAATAATAATAATATTTTATAGTAACAATGACATTTCTATTAAAATGATAATTTTTGTTAAAATGATAGTTTTAATACTAACGATACTTTTAATAATAATAGTAATGATAAAAATAATAAGAACGATAATTTTATCTAAATCAATATCTTATAATATTTTAATTTCATCATGATACTCTTACCCATTATTTCCTAATCGTTTCGTTTAATAGCTTTTAATCGTCTTTTATATCGTGTTCATAATAATGATAATAATAGTAATCAAAATAATTAGGTGTTACAAATATTTGTTTTAATTACACTAATATTAATAATGATAGTTACTATAACATTATTAACGATAATACTAATAATTATCTTAATGATAATATAGTAATAATAATAATAACAATAACAATAACCATTTTTAAATAATGATATATATATTAATAATGATAATAATAATAATAATACCAATAATAATAATAATAATAATAATAATAATAATAATAATAATAATAATAATAATAATTGGATATTAATAATAATACTAATTATAACTTTAACGATAATAACGATAGTAATAATAATAAAAAAATAACAATTTTTAATGATAAATCTCTTTTATTGATAAAGATAATAATAATGATAATAATAAGATAAAACTAGAACGACGATAAAAACGACGATAATAATAATCATTTTTAATAAAAATATCGAAAATTCAATTGATTATAACTTCTAATCCGTTCATCGAAACCATTCGATATCTAAAGGAAAAGTTCTTAATTTTTCGCTAGCTTTCCAAGGACATGCATATCTTATACCTTATCTCAACCGCAAGTGTAACTAATTTAACATTCAACCTAACCTGTCTAATGGCAATATCAAAAGTACAAGCATGCATAATCCTAAATACTCGAGCACTAGTCAGGGATACACTATTAGTATGTAAAAGTTAAATTATGAGTACTCACGTATCAATATTGAGATTCAATATTGCAGGAAAGGTACGTAGACGCAACGGAAATGATAAACACTATATTGACCTCACGAGCATACCCATGAACCATACTCAATCACCTCCATAGCTATAACCCATAATTTCCTTAATCCTATCTCACTCGAAAAACAATTTCGAAATCACTCGGACAGCACTCCGTCGTAATATTTTATGTATACTAATAATATCTTGAAATAATACGGAGTAAATATATATATGTAAATCGATTGAGAGAGTTTAGAGAAAAATATTTTCAAGTTTCTATGAAATAATGAAACCTATTGAATTCTATTTATAATAGATTTTTGAATTATTAAAGTAAATTATTAAAGTATGAATTATTAAAGTGAATTATTAAAGTATGAATTATTAAAGTGAATTATTAAAGTATAAATTATTAAAGTGAATTATTAAAGTATGAATTATTAAAGTGGATTATTAAAGTATGAATTATTAAAGTTAAAGTAAAGTAAAAATAAAGTAAAGGTAAAGTTTAAGTATAGTAAAAGTATAAAACTATGTACGTATAATACGCGTATAAATATATAATATTAATTTAAATCGTTATATATATTTAATAAAATAAAATATAAATATCGTTATCTTTATCATACTAGTTAAGTAATGAGTTGTCAAAAGTGGTTCTAGATATTTATAAAAGTTATATACGTTTTAAAAATAATGTTCTTTTTAAACTGAAAACGTTTTTGTACGTTTGAAACTAAATAGATTAATCGAGTCTTTATGAGATTCAATCTTCCACTATCCTTTGTCTAGTTCTCAATGATTGACAATTTGTTCTTATTTATAAATCACTTTACCATTTTCCGAATATTGTTAAAATGGAAAGATTTCTCAAATCAACGTGGGCCTTTCAACAGAGACTTGTAATCATAATTCAATATATCTGATAATTCAATCATTTGATCTTATCTTCTAATTCCATTGATAAACATTTTGAAACAGATACAATCATATAAAGTATTTAATCTAATATTTTGTTTACGTTTCAAGTTATAATATATATATACACATATACATATATAATCATATTCGTTTAATGGTTCGTGAATCGATGGAACTTGGTCGAGGTTTAATGAATGTATGAACATAGTTTAAAATTCTTGAAATTTAACTTAACAAATATTGCTTATCGTGTCGAAAATATATAAAGATTAAAGTTTAAATTTGGTTGGAAATTTCCGGGTTGTCACAAGTTATAGGTTTAACCTATATATTATCAAATCATAATAATAGACCACAAGATTTCATATTTCAATATGCATCCCATACATAGAGATAAAATTCATTCATATGGTGAACACCTGGTAATCGACATTAACAAGATGCATATAAGAATATCCCCTATCATTCCGAGAAATCCTTCGGACATGATAAAAACGAATTCGAAGTACTAAAGCATCCGGTACTTTGGATGGGGTTGGTTAGGCCCAACAGATTTATCTTTAGGATTCGCGTCAATTAGTAGATCGGTTTACTAATTCTTAGGTTACCAAGCAAAAGGGGCATATTCGGCTTCGATCATTCACTCATATAATGTAGTTTCATTTACTTGTGTCTATTTCATAAAACATTTATAAAACTGCATGTATTCTCATTCCAAAATATTAGATTTTAAAAGTGGGACTATAACTCACTTTCACATATTTTTACTTCGTCGGGAAGTAAGACTTGACCACTGGTCGATTCACGAACCTATAACAAATATGTACATATATATCAAAGTATGTTCAAAATATATTTACAACACTTTTAATACATTTTGATGTTTTAAGTTTATTAAGTCAGCTGTCCTCGTTAGTAACCTACAACTAGTTGTCCATAGTTAGATGTACAGAAATAAATTGATATATATTATCTTGAATCAATCCACGACCCAGTGTATACACGTCTCAGGCTAGATCACAACTCAAAATATATATATTTTTGGAATCAACCTCAACCCTGTATAGCTAACTCCAACATTACTGCATATAGAGTGTCTATGGTTGTTCCAAATAATATATATACATGGGTCGATATGATATGTCAAAACATTTGCATACGAGTCTATGGTATCCCAAGATTACATAATATATTAGAATACATGTATAATACAATATAAGTTAGCTAGGATATGATTTGTATAGAATTGTTATAATATTTCCCGTAGCTACAACAATCAAAAAATATCCAATCTTGTTTTACCCATAACTTCTTCGTTTTAAATCCGTTTTGAGTGAATCAAATTGCTATGGTTTCATATTGAACTATATTTTACGAATCTAAACAGAAAAAGTATAGGTTTATAGTCGGAAATATAAGTTACAAGTCGTTTTTGTAAGAGGTAGTCATTTCAGTCGAAAGAACGACGTCTTGATGACCATTTTGAAAAACATACTTTCACTTTGAGTTTAACCATGATTTTTGGATATAATTTCATGTTCATAAGAAAAATCATTTTCCCAGAAGAACAACTTTTAAATTAAAGTTTATCATAGTTTTTAATTATCAAACCCAAAACAGCCCCCGGTTTCACTACGACGGCGTATATCCGATTTTATGGTGTTCATCGTGTTTCCAGGTTTTAAATCATTAAGTTAGCATATCATATAGATATATAACATGTGTTTAGTTGATTTTAAAAGTCAAGTTAGAAGGATTAACTTTTGTTTGCGAACAAGTTTAGAATTAACTAAACTATGTTCTAGTGATTACAAGTTTAAACCTTCGAATAAGATAGCTTTATATGTATGAATCGAATGATGTTATGAACATCATTACTACCTCAAGTTTTGTGGATAAACCTACTGGAAAAGTGAATAATGGATCTAGCTTCAAAGGATCCATGGATGGCTTGAAAGTTCTTGAAGCAGAATCATGACACGAAAACAAGTTCAAGTAAGATTTCCACTCGAAATAAGATTGTTATAGTTATAGAAATTGAATCAAAGTTTGAATATGAGTATTACCTTGTATTAGAAAGATATCTTACTGTAAATAAGAAAGATTTCTTGAGGTTGGATGATTATTTTACAAGATTGAAAGTAAGCTAACAAACTTGGAAGTATTCTTGATTTTATGAAACTAGAACTTATAGAATTTATGAAGAACACTTAGAACTTGAAGATAGAACTTGAGAGAGATCAATTAGATGAAGAAAATTGAAGAATGAAAGTGTTTGTAGGTGTTTTTAGTCGTTGGTATATGGATTAGATATAAAGGATATGTAATTTTGTTTACATGTAAATAAGTCATGAATGATTACTAATATTTTTGTAATTTTATGAGATATTTCATGCTAGTTACCAAATGATGGTTCCCACATGTGTTAGGTGAATCACATGGGATGCTAAGAGCTGATCATTGGAGTGTATATACCAATAGTACATACATCTAAAAGTTGTGTATTGTACGAGTACGAATACGGGTGCATACGAGTAGAATTGTTGATGAAACTGAACGAGGATGTAATTGTAAGCATTTTTGTTAATTAGAAGTATTTTGATAAGTGTCTTGAAGTCTTTCAAAAGTGTATGAATACATATTAAAACACTACATGTATATACATTTTAACTGAGTCGTTAAGTCTTCGTTAGTCGTTACATGTAAGTGTTGTTTTGAAACCTTTAAGTTAACGATCTCAATTAATATTGTTAACCCAATGTTTATTATATCAAATGAGATGTTAAATTATTATATTATCATGATATTATGATGTATGAATATCTCTTAATATGATACATACATTAAAATATCATTACAACGATAATCGTTACATATAAGTCTCGTTTCGTAATTCTTGAGTTAGTAGTCTTGTTTTTACATATGTAGTTCATTGTTAACACACTTAATGATATATTTAAATATCATTTTATCATGTTAAATATAGTGTATCAATATCTTAATATGATACATATGTATTTAGTAGACGTTATCATAACGATAATCGTTATATATATCATTTCGAGTTTCTTAACTTAGTAATCTCATTTCTTATGTATATCACACAATGTTAATATACTTAGTGAGATACTTACTCATCATAATCTCATGTCAACCATATATATATGTCTATATATACCACAACATGTAGTTTTCACAATTTTGTAATGTTCGTGAATCGCCGGTCAGCTTAGGTGATCAATTGTCTATATGAAACTTATTTCATTTAATCAAGTCTTAACAAGTTTGATTGCTTAACACGTTGGAAACATTTAGTCATGTAAATATCAATCTCAATTAATATATATAAACATGGAAAAGTTCGGGTCACTACACGTGTCCACTATTCCGCTAACCTATTGGGTAGCTCATTCGGTTATTATTCTCTCTTTCGACAATGAAAGCTCAACAATCTCCGATGCGTTTAGCACCAACGACATTTATCCTTAGAAACAATTAATGTTGGTTAAGAATAATTTATAAGGGCGGGTAGATACAACACTTCTCCTAGGATTGAAGCTTGTTATGTATTGATTATTATGCACTTGCTATGCTTATCATGTTTGTTACTCTTTATGTCTACTATTGGTTCGAAGGGGAGCCATTTTATTTATCAGCAGGGGCAATTGATAAGTGTGTACGATTTAAGGGGGAGCATTACTCTATGGCGCGCTTAGTTCCATGTAGGACTAACCTTTATGCTTCGATAAAAGGGGGAGAAAGTGTATGGTAAGTGATGTTAATACTTATGTCGACCTACATAGTTAACACTTACTCGTGTGTTTGTCATCATCAAAAAGGCGGAGAATTTTGGTTAAGATTCAAATCATAATATTCAAAGGTTAATCACTTTGTTTTGATGATGACACATAAGAACCTAGTAGTTAATCGTATGTAGGACGACATGAGTTCATAAGCCTAAACTATCTCTAGCAAAAGACCAACACATAAGTAATTATCTTGGTAAAAATGCTACACAGCTGTACTACGGTCGACCGTGAAACCAACCGTGTGTGTCCTGTATCAACGAGTTTAAGTTTTTCTAAAACTGTAAATCTACGGCTGACTTCACGGACGACCGCAGCCCGACAGCAGTTTTGTCTGTTACCAATCTTGACCAAATAAAGTTTGACTAGTTCCCGGCATCTATAATTTACAAAACCTTTTTAAACATGCTTATAATAGTTGCCCTCTTTGATCTCAAAAGAGTTTTGAACCAAAAGATGTTAATTTTTACTAATCACACCTAATGACATCTTAATGACACTTTAAGTTTGATTTAGGCTAAAACACTCAAGTGTCATATCTCTTTATCCTAATGCATAGTGTCATTTAAACATACCAATAATGGTCATTAAAGTCCCAATTAAATAATTGCTCTTCCATTAGTTCTATGTATTATTATTTGTATGAGAATGTAATTAGTTCAAGTCTAGTCAAGATGTATTAAGAATCATTATGTTCAAACTAGATTCAAAACTAGTTCATTTAAGTTGTAACAATGTTCTAAAAGACAAGAAACTCCTATAAGCTAAATGACAAGTGATTAAGAAAGGTTGATGAAGCTTTTGGAAGATAATGGTTTGTCAAAAGACAAAAATCTGCAATTACCTATTTTGGTAATCAATGACAAATGGTTAAAGATTGAAGACTTTCTTCTTTAATGGACATGTCAACTTCCAAGCTTATGTTCAAAACATAAAGGGTAATGAGGATAATTTCAGAAGTAATTGGCCTTTAGTTGCAGCTACTCAACAAGGGAAAATGACAATTTTTAAAGGACAAAAACGGCCATAAGAATCAGATGTCAGAGGTACACGGTCGAACCACGGTCGACCGTGCAGTGAGCTGTAGAGCTTCTAGGCAGATTTCTCTTTCCTATAAAAGCCAAGCCTTGAAGCATTTGAAGACTCACCTCTTGCACTCATATTTTCTCATACTTACTGATATCATTCTTATAATTAATTTGTAATCTTTTGGAGTGATTCTAGCAAGAGTACTTGTAAGCTTAAAGTTGTAAGTTTTACTTGTAAACTACCTTCTTAAAGGGATCTAGAGGATAGTTGTGTTTTCACTAGGATAGTTCATTAGGATCTTGTGGTAAGAGCTATAAGTGTTTGTAAAGTTTTCAAAGGGACGTAAGAGTTCATAAGGTGCGGCTTATCGAAGTACTAGTGTTGTATCCGGACACTCCACCGAGTTTGGAGTATCATAGTGAAGAAAAATCTCAATTCGTAGAATTGAGGAGTGGATTAAGGAAGATTAGTTAACATCTTCCCGAACCACTATAAATCGTTGTGTTTGTTCTCTCTTCCCTTATCTTTTGATTACAATTTATCATATATTTGTATTGTTAGCATTATTAGAGAACGAACATTTCAAATCACACTATATCAAGTTCAACAAAACGCAAAGAAAATTTTGAAAAATCGACTAAGTAACTATTCACCCCCCCTCTCTCTAGTTACTTACAGAATGAATACAATAGGAGATTTTAAAGTTGAATGCATACAATAGAAATTCGGTGAAAGTTCGATACATTTTCAAACAATTTTTCCTTTGCAAAAACCCAAAATCCAATATTTAAAATCGAAAATAACAAAGAAACATTATGAATAGCAGATACCTGAATTCATAGCTTAATCGAAAGTTTCGAAGAATCGCCAGAAACCATATTTTGACATCCAGATGAGTTGATGCTTTGTAAGTTTGAAATCAATAGGGTTTCATTAACAAACAAATAATCCCATGAAGTACTGTAACTTCTGTAAGGGTAATTCAGAGGAAAAAAATATAAGACTCTATATACATTATTATAAAGCATGTGCTAATAATCTTACGTGTCAATTTGTCAATTAATCTGAATTAAATTGGACACATGTCAATTTCTCAATTAAACTGGATTAAATAATATTTCTCAATTATATTTCTATATAGGGTGAAATTTACCTACCATATTTATCATGGAATTCAAAGATATTATTAATTTAATTTAATTAGGTAAATACTCCGTAATAAAGGTGCGTATATTTCACCTAAAATTATCTTATCTTTGATTGAATCTTAGGTTAGTCCTAATTTTTAGTCACGATTGGTTTTTTTGTTTTAATATTAATTCAAAATGTTTTATGTGTGGTTATTGTACTATAAGACAAAAAATTCGAATGAACATTCCAATGACTTGAAATTAATCTTAATTAAATATATAGGTCTATTTTACTTTTGTTTTAATATATAGGAGGAAGGATGATAATACAATAAGTTACTTAAATAATAAATATGACAAATGACAATATTATTATTAGCTATTATTATGTATACATATAGAAAATAGTAAACAAGATCTGCTTACTACAACAGAAGATTATATCTAAGCATAAATTGTACTTCACGACACATGTGTGTGTGAAATATACTGAAATAAATAAATAAACTTTCAATGATATATAGTTATATAACTTAAATTAAATAAACAATCAAAGTATTATATGAAATTCAATATATGATGATTTAATAAACTTAAAGTATGACAAAAAATTTTGTGATATTTGCGAATACGTATTTTAACGTATGGACATATAATCATATCATTATATGTTTAATAAATTGTGCGACATTATAGATAAATAAACTTTTAATAAAATTTAGGTATATAACATGATTTAAATAAACAATCAAATATATATATTAATTACAAAATATGATATTTAAATAAACTTAGAGTATATCAAACTTTTTTTTACATTTGCGGACACGTATTTTAACGGACGGGCTCATAAATGTATCACTATATGTTCAAGAAACTGTGCAAAAAAGAATGAAAACTATTGATTATTGTATTGTTTTATACTCATGCTATCAATAATAAAGGGGTTTTTCATTGTAATTGTATTATACATTTGATCAGTATCAATACTAACACTATCGAAACTAATTTATATAATTACAGTACAACGCACGGGCTCATAAAACTAGTTAGAGATATAAAGCATTAGAGCAATAAAGTAAATAAACGGTTGAGATGAAGGGGTAGGTGATTGTAATCTTTTGATCCAAGGGTTTTTTTTCGGCAAAAAAACAAATACTTATATAGAAACAAAGTCGTTTTCCAATGGAAAACGCCCTCAACAGGCGATACAAAAGGACTGGGGGGAAAAACGGGAAGGCTCGTACATAGAAAGTACCCAACTAAACTAAAAAAATATCGGTTGTATTTGTATTTGTATTTGTATTCGTACATAGAAATGTGATGATTTGTATTTGTATTATTTGACATTTTTGTAAATAAATGTCGGTTGTGGTTCTTGAAATTAGTTTATTTCACATGGTCCTTTTAGAGGTTCAGAAGAGAAATATTTAGATGCTTTCTATCAATGAGGTATATTCATATTATTCAATTTTTAATATTATGTTATTTTATGCATTAGCTTTGCTGTTTGAAATGTTCAAGTATTCTTAAAATTGTGTATTATGTTGTTTGTAGGACAAATAGTTTATGGTTCCAGCATACTCATGTTACTACCAATCGTAATATTATTTTTGGTAAATAATATTAACAAGTAAAAAGTTATTAATTTTAGCTTTGTAAAAATAATATTAACAAGTAAATATGAAGGTGGCAATATGGGCGACTGTATACGGATGAATGTAAATATGATACTTTTTTTGCTTCATATTTGAAACTAATGCTTCACTTGATCGAATAAATTAACAGTGGGTTGAATGTGCAAGTCAACGCTGTGGGTTGAATGTGCAAGTCAGTTTATTGAATATATGTCAAATACAGAAGACACTACGTGTGATTGTGATATTTCAATTGGAACACTATCAAGGTATGTCCACAAAACACATATTTTGTTGTCAACGCATAATTGTTATTATCTTTAAATTCACCATTATTATGCCTTCACCTAACAGGTCACAGTTAGCACCGACTGGGTTTTTACAAAGGTTTTGATTAACGCAGTTTAGTCTGACATATCGAATTTTTTATCAAGGTCAGTTTCAATAGTTCTTTTATCTATACAATATATCATCAGTTATATTCATATTCATCAATATATCACCGCAAAAATGATGGATTCAACATCGATATAAATTTTGTTTTACAATTCAGCGGCGGTTCAACAAAACGATCGACGATTTTTGTATAATTTTTTTTTATTTTTTTTTTTGCAAATGTGTTACATTGAAACTGGTATGAACATTCTTCTTGAACTCGATCAATTCCATGTATAGGGTTTTTACAGGTTTTTGTATAGCTTTGTATTTTGACAAATTAGTTCAGTGAATTAGTGTGAACGAGACATGAGATATACTATATAGTAAAGTAATACGAGTATATAATACAGTATTATATATTGTTGGGTCTTTGATAATTAAGAATATTTTAAAAATATTTTTTACTGTCTTTTATGCAGCCACTGATGTGTCCATATGGATGAACAAGAAGATATCAGTCAGTGTACCTGCGGTGCTACTGCAGTCTGGGTGTTTTTCGAATTGCTTGAGTACCATTTGCTTATTTCGGTGTGCTACTTATCTATACTCTCATTTGTTGTGCACTTCCCGCTGTACTAAAGCTTTGATGATCCGTGTTCATAATGTTTAATTAAGTATTAGTTAATTCAAGATGCACATGACACTTAGTCTGATATTGATATCACTAAGATATTTACTATTTGCATTTGCTTCTAATAAACATTTAACTTTTTATTCATATCATATAGGTTGGCTCATTTTTGTGATTGTCATTACCTTTTATTACTGAAAAAATTAAACAATATGGTTAATTATGGACTAGGTTATAGATGTCTGATATATTACAATTTTTATGTTGCATAAAGAAAAATCAGCTCTATATGTACTTGCCTTTATTGTGAAATCCTTCAAAAAGAAATAAAAGCTTATGTTATTATCATCATTGGTCATTATAAGGTTGTTTAACATTAGTTTTTTTTTATTCGTAATACTACAGTTCACCTTATGATTGCTGATTTTTAGATGAAGTTAATGGTCAATGATGATGAGCATCTCAGTATTTAATTGTATCTCATGCTATTGTTAGAATGCCTTTAACTTTTTATTTTTGATAGTTAAGCACACACACCAGACTTAATAATTTATGCCCATTTACATATTAACAGACTATTTGAAATTGAATATGTATATGTAATATGTTTTAGATATAACATGTCAGCTGGTGAAATACGAAAGTGGCAAATTAAAAGACAAACCTAATGGCTCAAAACTTTCCTTGGTGACATTGAAAATAATGCACATAAGTATAAAGCTGCCATGTGTGACCTTTATAATGAATATTAGATGTTAACTACAACTACCTTTATAATCAATCTAAACATTCTTTCTTGAATTTATGCTTAAAATTGACTGGGTAAAAATAATGTAAAACTTCTCATCTATCTCAAGTTATTAGAACTATTGACTTACAAAATGTAAGTGAGTTTCACTATATGCCTGTGTGTGATTATCTTTTTTGATGCTTTTGGTGTTGATCACTGACTACTCTATTGTCACATGTATGGTACCGGATATGACCACAAATCTACCTGACGAATTGAACAAGTACAATTTTTCCATCAATCTACACAATCAGACAACTCATTATATTTGGAGGTGTTAATAGAACTGGTGTTGGCAGGTGGTCTGAGATAGAGACGAAATCTTGTGCAAGGTTTCTTAACGTCGTTTATCTCAGGGCAGGGTTTCTTAACGTCGTGGATACTGTCACATTTTGTTTAATTGGGAAACATCTTTAAACATTATCTTTAACTATCAGTAAGAAGACCTTTCAGTCTGCATTAGACGATTTTTCAACAATGTAGTCATGCCAAAATCGTACTGGAGAACGATGAGGCTGATAACGGTGATGGATCTTTCGATTCCAAGCCTGATGCAGGTGAGTAGTGTTACTTTTATGTACATAAAGATTTGTAACAAGACTTAGAGTATTTATATATATATATACCTCTAACTACATAGCTGCTTACCTTAAGGAAAAGCAATATATATTTCATTTGGATAATCAAAAGTGGTTGGTGCTTTACGGTCCGAATGACAAAGATTTGTAATATTCTGTTAAATGGTCCGAAGCACATATGTGTTTGTTTGCATCTGAATGGTACCATTCGGAGCTGAGCACTGAACCAGTAAGTGTTCAGACTGTTTGTTATGTGCCTCTAAATGAGAGATTGGTACTGAACGAAAAGAAAAACTCTTTGAATCGTTCTCCTCTAAAACCCATTATGAACCATCCAATACACTTATATTTACTCTAATACCCTTTTTATTTCTCTTTTGCATCTGCTAGCTCACCACATATGTGCTTCCTTCTTTAAAATCGATTGAAGTTTTTCACCAGGTAAATTCAGATTGATCTCGAATTTTATAACCCTAATTTTTATTTTCTCTTCAATTATCATGTATATACATACACGCACATACCTGTATATACACCCTACTTTTATTTTTTTTTATTTTTTTTAAAGTTGTTACTTTAATGTAACGACTGTGCTTTTGAAGAGCTATATGAATTTTGTCTTTAGATTCTTATACTTTTAGATATGAGTTTTAACTTTATACCTTTAAGTATATCAAGTTGGTGATTCAATGGAAGTGCTGATTTTGATTTTAGGAGACTTTGGTTGGTACTAATGCCTACAAGTTATGGTGGTTCCAAAGCCCGAGGTCAGACGGGTTCAAATAGATTGCGATACGGGTCTTTCGAGTGAATGGATGATCTTGTCGAGTCAGTTTTGTATATTACTCGGGCCCTTTATTTTGACTATCCGTAAACTAACTATTGATTTGTTTTAATTTTAAGGTGATAGGTGCTACTTTTCTAATTCACCTCTGTATATATCTAATTGTGGATAGTGATGGTTTAAACCAAATGTTTTAAGTCATGGTTCACTCATGAACCAACTATCACAAGTTGTATTCACATAATGCCAAATACAAATAGATAATATGTTAATAGATGGCTCTTGATGTATATGGATTAGAATATACTCAGGTGGTATTCACTAATGAACCAATGTCATAATTTTGAACATGTTGTAAATAATTTGGAGGATGAAATTGTACTTTTATTCATTAATTTTTTTGGGTATTAGATGATGATTGATTCACAAAGAATTAAACGGGTAGAAATAACACCTTGACATTGAATGGACGAAAGTTTAGAATGTTATATAAGGTTTAAAATTCACTCAAGAGGACTATTAATTAGATTTTTACCGAGTGAACTTTTCAAGTTGTAATTTTGTTGTGATAGGTGCCTTTTATCAATTTGATGAAAGATTTCCTTCTTCTTTTATAATTACTATCCGCTTCCTTTTCGTGAAAAAAAAGGATAAGGTTGAAATAATATTTTCATTATTCAGTAGCACTATTTGATACAAAGGTTAAAATAGTAATTTTATATCATTCAGAGTGTTGATTCAGGATTCTAATCAAACAATGCATTTTCAATCAGGATAATAATTATCCAGAGCCTTCGAACTATTCAGAGAGCTCTGAATCATTAAGTGTTAAATCATTCAGTTTTATCAAAAGCAATCTTAGTTTACATTATATGTTAAAACATGTTATATTTGGCGAGGGGATGCTTAGGGGTACAATTTATATGATTTGGAATTTGTAGTATTTAGTAATATTTAAATGAATAGATATAAGACCGACATCCATCATAGTGTATTCAATAGTTGTATCATTCCTTTTTTGTTGTATATTCAATTTTACTAATAGTTGGTTCATGTTTAACAAGGTATTATAACTGAATTACAGAGGCATGGCCTATTTGTGTCTATGGCTCTGATTCTCAAAATTTTCGAGCCACATTAAGAAATATATTCGTCTTTAACTACATGTTGAATGTTAAATGTGCGTTTCGACATTTAACCTTTAAGCATTAAGGGAAAAATTCCTCGATGTATGTGAATTTAACCACTGATATTGATATTTCTTGAAAATGTTGATTCTCATAACAAACTCCTCACTCCAAATGAGAAGTCAGTGAAGCTTACAGATTTTGTTATTGCAAGGGAAGAAACAATTAGTGAATATATGATAGCAGAGACAGGGTCTTATTGTTGGATGGCACCTTAGGTCAGTAAGTCGGGCGATCAGTATTCATTAGCCCAACTCAAATATTAAGTATTTTTACGCTTTTCAAGGCTCACATCCTTTTGTTTACCCACTAAATATTGATATTTTCATATATATTGTTAACTTAGCCATCAATACACTCGGGAAGCAATGTATTGTGGAGCTCTTTCACATTGTGTGCACAGGTTTGTATTATATATCTTTCATCTATGTCTTAGACGTTCACGTATACATCCAATTCACCATCTTTTGGGTCCTGCTTTGTATTTTTAGTGTTAATAGGTTCACAATCTGAATTTGTTCCTTCGTTTTATGCATATTTGGTAAGTAATGAAAACATAATTATAGCGACAATATGGAGGGGTTGGATACTTGGGTAACAAGTTCAAAGCAGCTTCACAATAACTATTGTACTTATGATTCAAACAATCCAAGGGTATTTAGTAAACCTATATTGATCATACTATTAGCTGGTTAAAATCTTTATACATGTTTGCTTAATTGAAAGTTATAATAAATTCAAACTTTCAGGGACACTAAGAGTATTACAATGGGGCATGGATATATCCAACTTCATTTTACTTCATCCATCATAAATGTGCATTAACGGATTGTACAGTACAACATATTAATCCATTATTTATGGTGGATGAAGTAAAAATGATGGTGGATATATAACCACACATTACAATGGGATCATCGTTTACTTTACAACAAATCATGTTTATATCAATTCGTAATTTTATGTTGTGTAATCAATCTATGTATGAACTACTATAATTTATCAAAATTTTACTAATGTGTATTGTTTACAAAAATATATTTTACTAATTCAACCACAACAGTACTATTGACATTTTTCCTATAATAATGTTCTTTCATATATAAGTTTAAAAACCAATAATGTTTGCGGATGAGTCCCCGTGCAACGCATGGGCTCATAAATCTAGTTTTAATATATAGGAGGAAGGATGATAATACAATAAGTTACTTAAATAATAAATATGACAATATTATTATTAGCTATTATTATGTATACATATAGAAAATAGTAAGCAAGATCTGCTTACTACAACAGAAGATTATATCTAAGCATATATTGTACTTCACGACACATGTGTGTGTGAAATATACTGAAATAAATAAATAAACTTTCAATAATATATAGTTATATAACTTAAAATTAAATAAACAATCAAAGTATTATATGAAATTCAATATATGATAATTTAATAAACTTAAAGTATTACAAAAAAAATTTGTGATATTTGCGAATACGTATTTTAACGTACGGACATATAATCATATCATTATATGTTTAATAAACTGTGCGACATTATAGATAAATAAACTTTTAATAAAATTTAGGTATATAACATGATTTAAATAAACAATCAAATATCTATATTAATTACAAAATATGATATTTAAATAAACTTAGAGTATATCAAACTTTTTTTTACATTTGCGGACACGTATTTTAACGGACAGACTCATAAATGTATCACTATATGTTCAAGAAACTGTGCAAAAAAGAATGAAAACTATTGATTATTGTATTGTTTTATACTCATGCTATCAATAATAAAGGGGTTTTTCATTGTAATTGTATTATACATTTGATCAGTATCAATACTAACACTATCGAAACTAATTTATATAAGTACCGTGCAACGCACGGGCTCATAAAACTAGTTAGAGATATAAAGCATTAGAGCAATAAAGTAAATAAACGGTTGAGATGAAGGGGTAGGTGATTGTAATTTTTTGATCCAAGGGTTTTTTTCCGGCAAAAAAACGAATACTTATATAGAAACGAAGTCGTTTTCCAATGGAAAACGCCCTCAACAGGCGATACAAAAGGACTAGGGGGAAAAACGGGAAGGCTCGTACATAGAAAGTACCCAACTAAACTAAAAAAAGAAACTATCTATAAGCGAGTCTCCATAAACATCCCGACAAAAATTACAAACATATTAACCAAACAAAAATCGAATAGACGAAATTATAAGGAGCGAAACCAACTGAAGAAACAAAAGACGGACCATAACAATCAACCTTGAGGACCCGCCCTTTTCAATTTTCCATTGACCGTCTTTTTTAAAGAGTTTTTCCCGGATCGATTCTCAATCTTGTAAGATAACACGTTACTGGTCCTATCACCCGGTGCACTCTCCCCGGCCAACCGTGTCATCATAACGTCAAATGCCGCGTTATTAAGGGGGGTTTTGTAAATTATTATTGATCTATTGAAGTTTTTATTTTAAATATATAGAGGGAAGGGATTATACATGGAGGGCTAAACATGAGATGCATTATAACCTTGTTCCTTTTGATCATCTTAAATTGAAAGCACAACTGATCCAACAATATGCAAATTCAAAGGACCTCGCCTTGCAATTCTGCAACAAACTTTTAACATAGCAACAGATTTAGCAATTACCAATGGTTTATACAAGTATCAATGATAAGTAAAAGTAGGATGCAGGAAAGATATAATTACATATTGAACCTTCTATTATGGACTTCCAATATTAAGTAGCTAAAAGTTCAATTAACATTCAATTCAATGATATTTGAATCTCATTATGACATCTTTTATATTTTTGTATAAAAGTTTTGGTACCAGAAGTAAATAAACTAAAATATATAGCAAGGGATCCAATCAATTTATCCAATCATATCATATAGTAAGTGTTATATCAGCAATTATGCATCTGTATATCCGCCAATTATACATTATACAGCAATATATACTAATAAGTGATCATAAAAATGGTTTGCTGCCCACGTGCTCTATATGAGAGAACGTGACACTTGTATAAGCGAGTCCTCGTATGCATTGCTAGCTAGCTTACTAAATCTTGTAATTTGGGTTATTTTTCAATCTATATCTGAATCTGATAACTTTATTATCTGTTGAAAATTGTACATGAACCCAAAGAGTGTTATGGGATCAAGTGATATATGGATCAACCCAATCCAAAATCATTTATTATTTATATTATACATAGTCATTTGTTATTCGGAAATCAAAGAGATAAAAAGAAATGAGTGTAAGTACCTTTTCATCCTATTGAAATATTCTTTTTCAAGGAAAACTTCAGGCGCAATATATGTAGGTGTCCAACAGTAGATTTAGATTTGTATATGCATCACATAGGACAAGCCACTTTGCTGCTCCAGAACTCAATTGAGTAAGTTCTTATCTCCACCATTTGTGCCATAATCTGTATCCTCAACCAATGTCAAAGTATCCATTACAACATCATTATTAATAGGTATAATGCAAATAAGCAAATGAGAGAATCAGAACCTCGAAACGATTATTAAGCATCCTCAGATTCATTTCCTCCAATATATCAGCAATAAAAATAACCTTCTTTATTAATTCAAACAAAACGTAAAACATGTCAAACAAGTAATCCGGTAAGTCAATATTCACTATAAGAATTAAGAATAACAGATTATTTAACTTAAGTGATTAGCATATTACTTGTAAAGCTGTCATGAAGAATCCAATAACTGTTGCTTTGAAACCTTATTCCTGAACTACTTCAATACTCGACTGCATAATCCTAGTGATGAAAAAGATATTACAGTAATTTAATTTGCCAGCAGTTCAAAGGGTGATAAAAACGAATTAGCATAAGCTCGTAACCGAAATAGAAAAATCACATAGACAATGAAAACAATTTTACTTGGTAATCAAGAGAATAAACATCGCTCGCTAATTGTGGTAAGTTATGGATCTTATTCAGATTGATAAAAAATACCCGTAAAATGGAAAACAACACTTGCATCCAAATCCCGATCAAAGCCAAAGGACACCAAGGCACATCATATGCAAACCCCTCCATCTTTAATGGCTTCATCCAAACCATCCACCCCGTGAACAAAAAGTGTTACCTGTTCCATCTTTAATTAGAACCTCAGCAATTCAAATTAATATTCGATAATTAGTATAAAACATGTAAAAAAAAAAAACCTTGATTTTAAAACACATAATAAAACCCTAATCAAACACACAAGCCGTATAACCTATTACATGAATATATTATACATCTTCGTGGTTCAAATTACCCTCATCTCATTGGTTCAAATCTTACTATTCACCCCTTTTGTCCCCCAATTTTTTTTTTACTGATTTATAATATGTTTAATATTTTTTTTATTATTATTTTCGCCTATATGGGCTGGTTTCCAGCCAAAAAAAAAAAAAATCCTCTAAAAGGGCCAATTTGCTAAAATGGACTTCCTGAAGGTTGGCCAACAACTATACACTTGTTTTTGGTCATTTCCTTCTTTCTTGTGCCTTCCTATTGTTTCCTTCAATATCTTCTTTCCCTACTTTCTTCTTTTCATTTATCAGATCAAATTTCATCTCTACTTTCAAGATTGGGTTCCATTTTTCCATTTCTCAAGGTAGATTTCGATTTCATTTGTTTAGGGTTTATGTTGGTGTTTTTAATTGTTAATTTGATAGCTATTTTTAATTATCAATGTAATTACAGTAAGAGATATCGACTTCGATATCAACATCCTCTGTGAATAAATCGACTCAGATAATATGTGGTTGGGGTACGTAATAACCATCCTCGACATCAAATTAGGGTTCTCTCTGTATTGATTCTTATTATCAATATTTGTATCTAACAATTTTTATACATCTGTTGATTCAAAACCCTAATTTCAGATTGTAAGTAGATATGATGTTTTTCTTCTGCCTTTGAAGAAATATTGAACGATTTCGAGTTGCAGTCTGTTTCATTGCATCTGGTGAGTAACGATTGGTTTCTATTTTTTACAAAGGTATTTTATAGAAATTTATCTTTTCTTCCCGTATGTAAGTTTCTTCGTTGATTTATTTTTTTGTTTTTCACATTTATCATTCAATTGATTCATTGTAATTGCATTTCTTAATTATGATGTTATTTTTATCTTTTAATTCAATAGTTCAATTGTGATTGTGTCTGTTCATGATTTTACATTTTTATCCTTTTAAAATATTGGTTTCGGGGTTGAATCATCGAAAACGAAATTAAGGTTCGAAATCAAACGAAATGCTACGAAATCATACCTTTGTCAACAAGATTGTTGATGTGAATGATGACTTGAATATGTCTGAATATACAATCTTTGATTTAATCTCATTACATTCATATTTTTTTTATTCATATAACCAATAGGTACTAAACTTATGTGATTATACCGACTTTGCTTGATTATCAATGGAATTTAAAAATAGTCTAATTGGTGTTTATGTTCGTTTGGTGGGGTGATTGAATTAAAATAAAAGAACTCTGTTGTTTTCTTAAAGCAATATCTTTATATTTATGCAAGAAATAAGCTATCTTCAAATAAAATTTGATAGTTTTAATAGTAGAGGTACTTTGTTTGAAAAATGCTGCCATTTTTCTGATTTAATGAGATTGTTTGTTGGAGCAGATCAAGTTCATGTTATGGAGTTTGGAACTGCATATGAAATCTATGATGGAAAGGTAAGGTACTCTTTATATTAAATCTTTATTTGTTAAAAGTTCATAATTTAACTTCACACGTCAAAGTTACCTATTTTTAACATCATATAGATTTGATTTATGAAAATCCTAGGAAATGTTTAGGTAGTATATTGAAAGTTGGTAAAAAAATATGTTATAGAGAAACATGTTATTGTTAGGTTATGGCTGAAATCCATTTAACAGAATTTTTAAAATTCAAGTAACTGTGCAATTGGTGTATATTGGTTCTACCTCAATGATATAACTACCCAATGAATTTCAAATTACTTAATGATATAAAAATGTAACTCCATAACTTTTAGAGTACCATGGTATATTGGCACTAGCCAGTTTTAGCTATTCTATGGCAACTATGAAACTTTGAAAACTTGGTACATGATATCAAGTAAATTGCCATTGCCAATCAATACAAAAAAAGGAATTATAGATTTGTAATACTATACAAGTGTGATTCAACCTCTACTTCAAACAGAGTGTGCAATTTGGCACATATCGATATACACGTATATTGTTTGCTCATACTGATGTTGTTTTTCAACCTTATAAAATAACACTGTGATTCGAAAGATAGGTAATGTATGATGCAATGGATGTACGCTTACAAGCTGAAAGTTAAGGATAGGTTTGATTTTGATCCTAAATCTTAAAAGGTACGTCATTGTAATCATGTTTTAGGAATATTATTACTATTTAATAAAATAGTCATTCTGAGATTTTAATGACAACCGAACGTGTACATACATTTCATCATAATCAGCCATTCCGGATGATATAGAAATTTAATAAGTTATAGGGCTTGACTTACGGTTTACCTATAATAATGCTAGATATATGTACTCCGTATTTGGTTAAAAGAGTTATTAATCAACTATGGTACTTTATTAATGCACATTTTAAGTCTTACAAGACATATGCCATATTTTTAATTGTAATAAAAATGATGAGGCACAAGGTTGTCAAATTTTACCTGATCATATATAACTTAATGGTTATATCTTTGAAATTCACATTAGTCATTTCGAGAGAAATAAAAATATGTTGAATTTTGTTGATAAAGGTGATTATAGAAGCTGGCGAGGTTAGTTTTTCAGGTTGTAAAGTCGTCTTTTTCATTGTTTGGTGGCATCAAGTTGTTTCTGTAAATTTGTTGTGTGTTGTCATTTACAACTTCACATGCAACTAATTCATCGTTGTCATTTGATTCAGATGTATCGTTGTAGCCTGAAGGTTTGTTACATCGATTCTCTTTATTGAGGAATGGTTTGATTTTTTGGTAATGTGTCATTCATTTATTTCTACAGTTTTGGTAACCTAATGTTAATGAGACGATGTTTTTAGGTGTGTTCTATTTACTTTGGAGATTTAGAGTACATGGCATTTGATATGACACATGTGAGGCCATGTTGACAGCCCCTCACCCCACAGTTCAACTTCTTTGTTTCAAGTCAATGATTTAAAAGATGACAAGGTAGTGAATGTTAGAAAAGGTTGTAAGGGATTTACTATTCACGTTTGTTTTTGGGTGTAGCAGCATTTCACTTCACGTACTGTTTACAAATTTTTTTTACCAACGAAGCCCGTGTTTATGTTCCCCCCCCCCCCCCCCCCCCCCCCCCCCCCCCTCTTCTTTTATTTTCTTATTTTTTTTTTCCTTCTTCATGTATGTATACATGTATATACAATTTTTGGACCGTAAAATGTTTTGCCATATAAAGTTAATGCATAATGAATACCCATTTAAACAATTGAAAACGTTTCTTAAACAACTACCAGAACTAATTGGTGGTGAAACTTATGAATGCGTTGCTCATTTTGACAAAACACACATCTGGGGCCTCTTGGAAGAAGAAGACAAAAAAAACACCAAACTTATTTGTTTCATTTGGATGGACGAAGTTTGTCCGTTTAAATGGCTATAATCCAGGAGACGAAATCTGGATTACATTCGAGCGGTCCGAAGGAAGGTTTATCGTTGCATGGGATGATGTTCACAACTTTAACCATATTATATGATTAGGCTGTTTAGGTGTGAAGGCAGAATAGCTAACCTCTTCTTTTGATATGTGTATGAAGCTAATGTGCATGTCTTTTGATACTTAAACATTAAGTGCTTCTAACCTTTAAGTTCTTGGATAGTTTACGATGTACATTATGGTAACTTTGCAACCGTTTAATAGTTTCGCACATGTTTTGACTTTATAATGAATACCTATAACGGTAAATTGTGCACTATCTAATGCTTTGACAATCGCTATCTTTATAAAATAGCAATCAATAATTAAAGCCGCGTAGCGCGCACTCCTCAATTTTGTTATATACATAAAGCGATAGATAATTGTATCGGTCAAGGATATCGGAATATCGCTAAAGACATAAATCATGAACTACAGATAAAAATATTACGTATAAACCGCTATTATATACATAAGGCGATAGATTGTTAATTATCACGTTGTTTTTAAATAAACACAGTGACGGATCTTGGCTTGGCTAGCTTGGGAGACTCGGGCGACGAAAATCATGGACGAATCGGTTTAAATGGAATGGATGGTCACGACTTTGTGGGTGTTTCGGCTGCCACAAATGTGACAATAGCCGAATCCACTATCATAATAATACATGAATAATGAAAGGCCACTACATGTTATGCCCTATAAAGCAGAATAACAAACTCAGTCAATCTAGGCCATCGACGTGTTTCTTAATCCTCCTTGATAAACTTTCAAAATAAACTACTCTTTTGAATAAAGTGAAACATAATTAGTTTATAACTTATATATCATTAGTACTTCAATTAAAAGCTATCGAAATCATTAGCCCTTAAAAACAATTGAAATCGTTGGCTACCAAGAAGACCTTGTTGGTACAACTTCTTTGATAGTTTCACCTTCTCTTTAACAGTAGCTCACAAAAAAACGCAACACCGACTAAAGCCGAAATGGATGTTAGCTTGTATGGCCGTTTAGTCGGTGTCGTGGTTTATTTTGTAGCTATTGTGAAAGAGTTGATGAAACTGCCCAAGAAGTTGTGTCATCGAGGTCTTTTTGATGGCCAACGATTTCAATCGTTTTTAATGGCTATTGATTTCATTAATTTTTAATTCAAGTACTAATGCTATATAAGTTATAAGTTAATTATGTTTCACTTTATTGAAAAGAGTAGTTTATTTTGTTGAACTATGTATTGAGATTAAACTGAGTAGTCACGGGTTTAATAATATCATCTATAAAATTAAATTGATAATATAAGATTAATTGAGAGTATATTTGTTTATAGATTTGTCTATAATTAGTATAATAATATTCATATTGTTCCAATAAAGTATATTCAAATTATTATTGTTGACTATGACTGATAGTAAATTTAGGAAGCGAATAATATTTACATCAACTCGATATAACATTTACATTTTTATACTTCAAACTAATAAGTTTCAAAACTTGATGTTGAGTTATAAATAACAACTTAAGACCCAAGAAGAAGTGCAGCCAAAGCCTACCATTTGAAAGTTTATCATAGGAGAATCAAGGAACACGTCGAGGGCATAGATTGACTGAGTTTGAGTTTGTTATTCTGCTTTATAGGGCATAGCATGTGGTTGCATTGCATTATTCATGTATTAAATTAGTAGATTCGGCTATTAAGCTGGGCACAACTAATCTTGCAAATATGGGCTTACGCATAGCCGCCATGGTGCAAATGTATAGTCTGCGGAATACATATAAAGTGTTGCGCAACGCACAATTAATCTTGCAAACCATGAGCTTACACGGAGTCGCCATGGGTATTACACAAGTATTACAGTTACGATAAGCTAATAAGTTACGAAACCCTAACTCGCAAATTAACAATACAATACCTGCTGGGGTTCAAAGTTTTCTTTAGCACTATTATCGCCGGTAACAGCACCACCGTCGACGACGGAATCATCTGCATCTCCTCCACCAAACTTATTTTTCTTCGGTGCCTGATTCACATTCATCTTGTTGAATACAGCGTCATTATGGTTAAAGACATTTGTCGTCACGGACAAGTTTGTAACTTCGGCTATCATTGGATTAATCAATAATGTAAGGTTAGTAATGAATAAAATCGTGGCCAAACAGAAAATAACAATTTAATAGTTATTTTGTACGCCAATAACAAAAACCAAAAATGGCTGTTATATGCCAAAATAATAAAAGCCTAAAGGCTTGACACTTTTTATTCAATATATAAAAATCAACTGCCTCTTCTAAATCTATCGACTCCTATATATATAAATAAAGAAATTTAAATAAAGTAAAGATTGAGATGCTAGATAACTAAAGAAGTAGATAATGATGAAATATAAATTTTAAAAATAAAATCCTTCTAAACCTTTAACCCTGTAGTCGAAAATATCTTTTCTTCCTTGCCACACAATACTTTCTATCCAATCCCAACTCGAATGCAATGTGGCCCAACAAACTCAACATAATTTTGTAGCCCACTAACATGATTCGTTTGTTCAGCCGAAAGTTGATATATTATATCAATCAAATAATTAACAAGATCAATATGGGCAAACCCAACATTGTTAATCAATTCTACATCATCCTTCTCGTCTTCGAAAAGACTCGTCCTCGAGTCTAAGAAGTGAGAACACGCATCTGTTGAAAAAATACTCTCCAGCTCCATCATCTCGTCTTCAAATTTCTCGGGTTGTTGCACCATCTTTTCAGTGTCTTTCTTTGATAACCTCCCCTTATCATTGGGAATACGACTTTTGTGTTTTTGACCTTCGAATACTTGAACCAAATCACCATGCTGATTATAAGAATAGGTTGAGAAAACTTGTTCCTTTTGGTTGCTGTCACTGGTCAAGATAGCACCTTGGACAGCCACACCATAAGAAACAATTTCATCTTCTTCAATTTCTTTAGTTTCAAAAAAAGAAAAAAAAAATTCACCATCAGTATCATAGATAGGTTCGGTATCATAGATGGATTCTCCATCTTCACCATCTGTATCATAGATGAGTTCAGTATCATAAATGGATTCTGAATCGATTCTTTCCGAATCGTAGCGCGCAGGGAATCGTTGTTGGTTCAGTTCCAACTCGGCGATTCGCTTATATAATCGTTCAATTTCTGCGTCTCGAGGGTCTTCGTTGCCTCTTTCGGCGTGTCTACGATTATCCCCACCGCTGCCTCGATCGGCGATTCTGCAATAGTCTCCTCGATAAACTCCGCGAAACATTGTTTGGCCAAAACCTGAGCTCTGGATACCAAATAATGAATAAAATCGTGGCCCAGAAAATAACAATTTGATAGTTATTTTGTACGCCAATAACAAAAACCAAAAATGAATGTTATACGCCAAAATAATAAAAGCCTAAAGGCTTGACACTTTTTATTCAATATACAAAAATCAACGGCCTCATCTAAATCTATCGACTCCTATATATATAAATAAAGAAATTTAAATAAAGTAAAGATTGAGATGCTAGATAACTAAAGAAGTAGATAATGATGAAATATAAAATTTTAAAAATAACATCCTTCTAAACCTTTAACCCTGTAGTCGAAAATATCTTTTCTTCCTTGCCACACAATACTTGCTATCCAATCCCAACTCAAATGCAATGTGACCCAACAAACTCAACATAATTTTGTAGCCCACTAACATGATTCGTTTGTTCAGTCGAAAGTTGATCTATTATTTCAATCAAATAATTAACAAGATCAATATGGGCAAACCCAATATTGTTAATCAATTCTACATCAGTTAGCGATGAGAGAAGATGCTTAAGATTTCATTAAATTCAAGTCAAGTCATGTTTTTGGCGAAAATATATATATTATATATAAAAATAAAATGAACCAATAATCACGTGAGGTACAATGATGTGACTCATGTGAGAGATTTGATTCTAACAACAAACATAACTCTGTCACAATTACAACAAGACCAATGAACAAGCGCCAAACAAACTACAATTGAAACAAACCAGACCCACAATCCTGGAACAAAACAAATAATCTCGGCAAATTTATGATCAAGACTCAAAGGGTCCTGTTTTTTTCCAAAATTAATTAAATTTTAAGGGTAATTTAGTAGTTGTTTACCTCCGGAAAACTATAAATCCTGGTCACCATTGAAACCGCCGGAAAAATACAGAGATCGAGACAAAAAAACTCCGCAACCCCGTCACACCTGTCACAGAACACCATACGGTGTACGTTGTTCATCGTCTATGACCGGCATAAAAAGACTGCCGGAATATAGATCTCATTCGAAAAAGACAAAAGAGGCGGAATACTCACCAAAACACAAATAAAGAGAAATAGAAGAGCCCCGCCACAACAAGACCGCCAGAACACAAAATGACATGTAACCACACGCCATTCGCCGCCTGCGAACCAGAAACGAGCGCCGGAAATTACGAAACTCGCCGGAAAAGGGAAATAAGAGGCGTAGAGAAGGCTAAAACAAGGAAAGAGCCCCCCCCCCCCCCCCCCCCCCCCCCCCGGAAGGAATTAAGTTAACGGCTGGAAGTAATAAAAGATTCAAAACAAAGTGTTTATGAACTCAGAGAGAGTACAAAGCTTTTTTCTTTTAGTCAAAAGTTTTAGGTCAGGTCAGGTCAGGTCAAGTGACTCAAGACATGTGCTTTTCTTTACCGGAGGGGTTTTATAGCACGAGGTGCCCGTAGTCTTCTTCAGTGTCCATTTTTAGTGTCGATTTTGGACACTGAAATTGACCGACTGGATGTTGGGTGAGCGTGTTCACAGTGTCCATTTTCAGTGTCCATTTTTTTTAAAAATTAAAATTAAACAAAATTAAATTAAATAAAATTAAACAAAATAAAACACACGATTTTTATTAAAACATTACGATTACACATAGATAAAACGGATACACGCTACGATTAAGATTAGACGGATACGAACCGATTACATTTATATTAAAAAGTCCTAATAAATCGAATCCTGACTCACGTAACCAGATTCAGCGCTACTCGAATCAGAGTACTCCGGATTAATCCGAGAAACGCCCATGTTTACAAGATACAACACAATTCGAGTAGGTCGTGTCCGGGCTGTCTCCTTTAGCGCATCCCATTGCTCATCCGTAAACAAAAACTTCAACTCTTGCGATTCTTCGGAGTAAAACACAATTTGCGTAAACACGTACGGGGTTTCTTTTTGAAGAAACTTGGTCAACTTTGTCCAATCTTCAACCTCCGAAAGTTCGATATCTTCAAACGATTTTTTTGACCGTTAACGTACGTCTTCCAGTCGTACGCCGTTTCGCCCCCGTAGTGTACGTCGAGAGAAACTTTGGTGGAAGACATTTTTTTTGTGGTTTGAGAATGTATAGTTTGAGAATATTTAAGATTTGTTTGTAGAATATTGTGTGAGAAAATGAATGAGAAATGTGTGGTTTATATAGGAAAAAAAAATTCATAAACGTTCAAATTCAAACGGTTATATCGAAAATCAATGCCAAGCGGTCCAATTTTTCCACCGTCTATGGCCCGAAACTGTAATTCGACGCCGAGATTCGACGGCGACGACGGTGACGCGGTGTCGGCGACAGTGGCAGCTCGGCGTCGATTTGTGTGGGACGGCGAAATCGACCCCGAGCACCCTGTGCTCTTAATGTTGAGTTCTATATATGGTAGAGGCTTAGTTTTTTTTCCCACCCTAAAAATACAAACACTCATATAAAAAATGAAACGTTTTTTAAAAAAAATGTCACCAAATGAAAGAATGCAAACACAAGTATCGGAACAAGGCTCGTACCTAGAAAATTATGATGATTAAAATCAAATAAATTATCTATAACTGAGCCTCATCTGACAAAACCAATTAAGCAACGCTCACGATACTAACAAAGAAGAAAAACAAACTTAACAAACTCGAACAAAAAGCGACAAACAAATAAGAATCGTGCTTTTGTTGATGGTCGTTTAATTAAATTTTACTCTCTCCGTCTCATATTTATTGTCCATTAATTTAAGGGTTACAAATTAATTGTTAATTTTCATAAATAAATAATAATAATAATAAGATAAATTTATTTTATACTTTTTCATTATGCATTTAAACAAAAAAGTATATAAAAGATTAATGATAATCCTGAAAAGTTAACAAAAAATACATGTAACGATCATTTTTTGTTAAACTATATGGTTGTTTTAGGATAATTAATCTCGGGCGAATGGAGTAATTCATTGGCAAAAATCTTCGCTATGAAAGTTTTAGTTTTATTTAGTATACGAGTAGCTTGTCATATGATTTTATCCATTAGTGACTTAGTTGTTCATCGGTCGATAATCTCTTCATCTGACATTTATTTAAGTTGAGCGTATAGTTGAAGTTGTCACATTCTCTTATGGGTGTTTTATCATGGTGTCCTTCAATCAGTGGCGTAAAAAGATGGGGGCGTAGGGAGTTTGACTTAGTGAACAAGTTGTAGGGAGTTTGACTTAGTAAACAAGTTGTAGGGAGTTTGACTAAGTGAACAAGTTGTAGGGAGCTTGACTTGGTGAACAAGTTGTAGGGAGCTTGACTTGGTGAACAAGTCGTAGAGATTCTGTTGCCATAATCAAATCTTCTAGTAAGAATGGAGTATGGAGCAAGTAATAGATATTTATGGAATGTCTTTTGCTTGAAGGACGAGTTTAACTTGGTGGACAAGTTTAACTCTTCCTATAAATTGCAACTCATAGCCTCATTATAATGTGTGCACAATAATATAAGAAAATCTCTGATTTGCGTTTGTGAAGTAAACTCTTCTCCGCGTTTTGGATATAACCACGTTAAATACCCGTGTCGTTTGTACTTTATTTATCGTTTTAATTCGTTTGTCGTTCATGAGTTATTGATTGAGATCAATCGCTTACCTTGGTTGGGTCCCTAAATTCCTAACAAGTAAGAATTTGCTCAAAGTCTTCACTACTCAACAACCGACTCATGACCTCTTAAAGAAAATGACTATTTTCACTGAGTATAAAGTCGGAAAGTATATATATGTGAACGTACCTTCAAGTATTCATGTTGTTAATAAGTGGGCACTACATTTGTTTATTAGGTATGCAAGTGACATCAATGCATACTGGACATTTTTTTTAAATGAATGCATCCATCAACCATCATTCATAGTTGCTCGAAAATGATTAATTCGAAGTGACGGGTATTCTATCGTAAATGACCCCCCTGCGTTTTCTAAAATATTAGGAGTGGAAAAATTAGAAGCACTTTTCAAGAAGTCGAGCAGCTGCACAAATTGAATTATTGGAATGATGTAATATACTGTTTCTACCTTTTTGTCTCAGTGGTACAAATGTTTAATGCCTTCAAATTTAAGGGCAATTTCATGTTTTAACTTCTCCGCTGCAGCAAACGGCCATTAATATCGAAGTGACGCTTTTCTTCATTGTTTTTTTTTTTTTTTTTTTTTTTTTTTTTTTTTTTTTTGAAAGGCCGCTTTTCTTCATTGTTCATCATAAAAGACGGCCAATCTAAACCCAGTTTCATCATAACTTTATAAATTTAATCATTCACTGGAGTTATCCGTGATGCAATTGAATGCAGGTAATATATATTCATTTAATTCACTTTGATGTTTCATTTAATTTTATATTTACTACTAATCGTGAGTAATTGGGTATGAATTTACAATTGATAGGCGGTCTGTTCTCATGAAGAATCTCCTTCCATCAAATTTATATGCATTTTATGTTTTATATTTAAAATATATGTTATGTTAGAGTATAAACAGAAAGTTATAAAGTAATATCTGACAAAGAAAGTCAATAACAAAGTTAACATCTAAATATAGGTCAGCTACAACTAACATGGTTTCTTTATTCCTACTGTATCAATCGTCTTTGATGTCATGACATATTTAGTATGTTTTGCAATACTATTATGCAGGTACGTCGCACTTTTATCGTGATGTAGCCAACTGATTGCATCCATTGCATCACATCTTTTTTTATATGAAGAGCTCCTTAAGTCGTATTCTAGAAGCCTTCACAATCATTACTGCTGCGAAAATGGGCATGCGGTTTTTGAAAATTGAAAAAGGCCACCCAGCTTTGCCAAGAAAAAAAGGAATAGGTTCAAAACACTACCTACGTTACTATTTATGTAATCAAATAATCAAGATAATCGATGTGGCCATCTTGATGATGTAATAACTAATGCTGCACATCAAACAAACAAACACTAATGCTATCGAATAATATTAGACTATGACTCCCAACTAAACAACTACAAAAACTACATCAACCCAAATGAACCCGCAACAACGCGCAGACCATTTTGTAACTTGCTCTAAACTAATCAAAACATGCCAATAATAAACTCTTATCGGTCAAAACTTTTTCAAAACCGAGCACATCCATTATCATTATCATTATCACTCATTATCATTATCAATTATCAATATCAATATATACTACAAGTTATGAGGTGGGCTACTACTCACCACGACATTTATGTAATTACCCATAACTTCGGAAGTAATTTGATAATCTTTTTTTTGTTAATGTAACACCCCGTTTTTCTCCGTACATGATTTATAGGTGTATTGTGTATGTACAATAAGCGTATGAAGGGTTCTGGACATGTTCGGGTGTTCAGGTCTTGTATGCAAGGAAATGAGTCAGACCACGTTGAACGTCGCGGCGTGACAAAGGAGGCCGCGGCGCGGCATTTAACTGGAAACCAGATCAGAAGCTTGACAAAAAATGATCCCAGACCTAGGCAAAGGTCGCGGCGCGACGATTAATGCCGCGGCGCGGCATTCTGGGCAAACTGGTGCCGGATTTTTGTAATATTAAATGAGAAGCAAGGGCATTTTGGTCTTTTCACGTTTGAGCCAGATTTGAGGCTTTAACCTCATCCACTCATTCATTTTCTTTATTTTATTTTTCCTTTTCTTTCCTATTTTCCTCTCAAAACATAAATTCCTCAAGTGATTCAAGTGGGATTTTGGAAAGGAAGAAGCGGGTTTTGATCTTTGGCGTAGTTGACAAGTTTGTTCTCCTCGTTCTTAGCTACCCGGTGATACTAGTGGTAAGCTCTAACTCCGAATTTCATTTTCGTGTTCATCATTCAAATTTGGGGCTTTTGATTGTATGATTCATAGGTGAAACCCATTTAGTTGTTAATTGGAGATTAACACCAATATTCGGGTTTATTGTTGTTATTGGCGGGTTTTGGGTTTGGTGTGCAAGTTTATTATTGTAAGACTTGTAGATGGTGTTTTGGAGACATTAGGGTTCTATTGGTTGACTAATTTTGACTAGAGCCAAAATTAGGGTTTAGTGATGATTATGACCCGATTGTTGATTTAATAAGGTTTATAAACTTAAAATGGATTAACTTGAAGTATAAAACCGAGTTAAACATGTTTTGGTGTCAAAACTTGTAAATGGTGAGATTTCGACCTTATGGGTCAAAATTAGGGTTTATGGGCGATTTTGAGAACGATAAGTGTTTAACACTTGTGTTCGGGTTTAATTGGCATATTAGGACCATTATCACTTGTGTTAGTGATTATTGGTTAGTTTGAGCACGGTTTGTGCTTGGAAGTGCAATTGGGTCGAAATTGCACTAAGTGTCAAATTGGGTTGGTTTGTAAATCCATCCTAATTGTGTTGTGGTATTTATGATTATGGAATAGGTACTTTCCATTGGCGAGTTGCGGATTATTTGGAAGCATTCGTCAAGGCGACAAGGTGAGTGTTAATATCCTATGTGCATATGTATGTGTAGGATGGGTGCGGGTCGGGTGGAGTGATTCTCGACTATAGAGCTCACTTCACATATAGGTGGATTGATGGACTTGTGTATGGGTCCAATTGGCACGGTTGTGCGTTTTGGTTGACCACCTTTGGCGAAGTACACGTATTGTGTGTACGTTATCACACGTGGTTGTGGTGTGGATGTTATAACCCCAATGGCGAAGGGTTAAGTTTTGTGTTGCGTTTTGGATAACCCCGATGATGTGGGTTTTGATTTGTGAAGTGAATCTCGGGTAGTGCGGATTCATGATGACTCGGGTTGTTCGGTCATCTTATTGATGAGGTGATGGATTCGGGTTGTGCGAATTCATTAAGGCTTGGGTAGTTCGGCCAACCTCGGTTGTTGAATTGGTGAAAAAGTGAATTTCGGGTTGTGCGAATTTACTAAGGCTCGGGTTGTTCGGCCAATGTTCGTATGATTGAGGTTAAGGGGTTTACCTTGGGCGCTTATATATTGTTATATATATATTGTTGTATTGTCGTGATGTAGCTAACCCTCCGGGTGTAGCTTCTTGGCGTTGTTCACATCGTCGTTGGTGAACTCGTGCTTGTTGTTGCATATTTAGCTTATTGCTTAGTGATCGTACGGTATGCATAGCTTAGCTTATCTTTATGCGTGGATGCTCCGGTATGCGGTATTTGTTTATTTATGTGGCGTGTCCATTTTATGCATATATATGTATGTAGTATGTTATCACTCACTAAGCGTTAGCTTACCCTCTCGTTGTTTACATTTTTATAAGTTCGCATGCTTGGCGGCTTGAGTAAGCTTGGGGGATTAGAGATCTTGGCTAGGTTGCTTAGAAGATCTTGCTTTTGTATTCGATTAGGATTTGGGTAGCGTAGTCCCAAATCACCATGCTCGGTTTTGATTGGAAACTAAACTAGTCGGGTCGGGTATGTCCGTCTGGACAATTAACTAATGTATTAAATGTTTTAAAGTTATTAAACCTTCTATTGTATTAAAGATGTTTATGGAAACACAATTGGGACCTAAAGTGTTATTTAAAGCGTATTAAAAGGAAAAAAATTTATGGGCCTGTTTTAATACGGGTTGAGTTGTTACAAGTGGTATCAGAGCATGGTCTAAGGGATTTAGATGACTTGAGATAGGTGCCTAGACTTAGACTTTTGTGTGTGCTTAATTTGTTGCGGGACTTGTAGGATTACGGGTCAGAATGGGTTATAGTTAGTGCCTTGTTTGTAGGTGGACTAACGTTTATGTTAATATGTGGATTCTATTAATATATTATTGCGTTGTGTTGGTTTATATCATCAAGCGAGGCGGTCGTTGTACTAACGAGCCGATACGGCGTGTATGCGTAATAAGGACTTGCAAACCTTATTACGGGTGCAAATCGTGTCTAGCAAGTGATGTACGACGAGTGTTTAGCAAGATGGGGCGGTATTGTGTGTGTGCTTTATACGTTCGTGATCTAATCGCTTTGCATTCCTTAGAATGGCGACGGGAAACAGGATCGAGACGAACGATTTGGAGTTTAACGCTAGAGTTGCGGCCGCCGTTGCGGAGCAAATGAGTGCGTTGGAAGAAAGAATGGATAGGAGGTATTCCGAATTTCGGAGTAGTAGTGAAATGGAGCGTTGTCTTAAGAGCTTCATGAGGACTAAACCTCCGATGTACGATGGGAAACCGGATCCCTTGGTAAGCACCACTTGGATCTCGAATGTCTAAGGGTGTTTTCGCACAATTAAATGTCCTCCCGAGAAGAGGACAAAGCTCGCTACTAGCTTGTTGCGGGGTAGAGCAAAGGATTGGTTGGATGGTAAGATTGATCTTGTCGGTTGTGAAATGTTTATGGCTTTATCTTGGGACGAATTTAAGGAGGAATTCTTCGAGGAGTTCCGGATTTCGGCCGATTTATGGGAATTGCGTAATGAGTTGCGAAATTTGTTACAAGGATCTATGGATTTGAATACTCTCAAGACGACCTTTATGGCGAAGGCTCGTTTTTGCCCGGAGTATTTGGGGAATGATCGTTTGTTAATGGGGGATTTCTATCGGACCATGAATGATGACTTGAAAAGTAAAATTAGCCGGGGTCAAGCGAAATCATTTGCGGAATTATTCAACTTGGCTAGAGGTTTCGAGTCGTATACGCGATCAAAGATGTGTGAACCTTCAAGTAAGAGAAAGGTTGATTCGTACGGCACCCCGGGTAAGAAAAATAAGAGTGCAAGTGCGAGTACAGGTAATGTGGAAAAAGGCACGATGGATTCTCGTGCACCTAGATGTTTCAATTGTGGTGTTAGGGGCCACAAGTTATGGGAGTGCACTATGCCGAGAAGTGATGACGGGATGTGTTACTATTGTCATAAGGAGGGGCATCGCAAGCCGGATTGTCCCGAGTTGGCGGCGGCGAATGCCGCAAGGAAACGTTGAGGTACGTTTCGTTTTAATAAATATGTCCTTTGATTATTTATTAAGTGCCATTTGAATTCGAGTTGATTAAATGCCTTGTGTAGTGAATATTGTTGTTAAGGGTGACGTTCCTAATGGAAGTACCCTATGGTGATGTTTGATTTTGGACGAAGGGCGTAAGACTTGGTGCAACCAAGCATTCCTTAGTATTTGGGAAATGTTTCTACCAAGCCATGGAAATGGGTTTTGGTGTTCGGTTGTTAAGCGCGTGTTCGCTTTTGGGTTAAGATTGATGAACCGTGAGGTTCGTCGGGTGTTTGGAACCCTTGAGATCGAGTGTTTTGAATCTCCATGTATGTTGGTGAAGGAGTCTACGTGACGCGACATTAGGTGCCTCTTTTATACCTACTAGCGTGGTGTTCGACTCCGATTGTGTTGCGGTTACGTTGTACTTAGGATACCTAAGTGAAATCCTTAGGTACATGAGTAACTAGGTGGAATTTGACAAACTAAAGCAATTGGATGATTGCGAAGGTATGGTTTGTGAGATCGTGGTATACTTTTCGTTCGAAGTGTTTAAGGATGGTTTGAAATCCATCGTGTGCTCAAGATTGGAGCAAGATGTGGTGATGGGTCGTGTGAGCCCAATTGTTGGTAAAGTCTACCTTTGGTAGCATTGTACGGTTGTACGAGTTGTGATATTTCCAAGTGTGGGAGTTGCACTTCCGCCCGAGGAAGTTGTAGTGTGAGGTTTCAGATGATACTTTTGGTGGATCCAAAAATTTTGTCGAGACCTAGTTTTTGGTCAATTCGTGGTAGAGTACAATTTCGGCTAAATTGTACTTACGGTTTGGATTTAAATTATCACCGAGGTGGTAATGTGGTAAATCTCGTTGAGAGATAATGGACGTGTTTGGCGAGCAAGGTGAAATCCCTCGGTTAAGGGATGTGTGTGTATCGGGTTCTCTTTGGAGAAATGTCGATTTGTGCCTATGTTCGATATGGGTGGTTCTTGCTCGAATGTGTTAGCGATGTTTGCGTGTATGTAACGAGTGGTATTGTCGCGGTGTTTAAGACACCACATTGTCATGGGGGTGAACTATCGAGGCGTTAAGATGCCACCCGAGGATTAGTGTTCGAGGTGTTAAGTACACTAATGGATATTGTTGATTGGTGAAGCATGACCTTTAGGGTCCGCTGACTTCATCATGGGAGTACGTGATTGGTGAAGCATGATTTTCGGAGTCCGCTGACTTCATCATGAGCGTGGTGTTATATCGGTGAAGCATGACTTTCGGGGTCCGCTGACTTCATCCGGTGTTGAGATTGGTGGAGCATGACCTTCGGGGTCCGCTGACTTATCAAGGGAGTAGTGTTACGTCGGCATGGCATAACATTATCGAGAAATGCGAGTACCGGTGGGAAATGAGAGTACCATTCTTGAGTTGTGTTGTGGGACGTGAATAACGGGTTGTTCGTATTCACAATATTTCGGGTAGTACGATTGTCCCTGTTGGCTGGACACATAGTTTGAGGTAGTGAATGTCGAGTAGTTCGGATTCACTAAGGCTCGGGTTGTACGGCCATCCTCAGTTTTACTATGTGGCGGTGGTAGTGAATATCGGGTTGCGCGTATTCACGATGACTCGGGTTGTGTGGTCATTTCGTTGTGAGATATATGGATTGGGTTGGTGAATTTCGGGTTGTGCGAATTCACTAAGGTTCGTGTTGTTTCGACCATCCTCCATATGTGTTTGGGCTCGGGTTGTTTCGGCCATGTTGTGTTGTGATCTATTGGTTGTTTTATACACCAATGGTGGGGTCGTAAGGACCGTGTGGTGTGATCTATCGGTTGTTTTATACACCGATGGTGGGGTCGTGAGGACCATGTTGTATGATTAGTGATGCGATAGCCGTGTTTCGCTCACATTTTGCTACGGGGGTGACGATAGTCGATTTTGTACACCTTGAGATTTGTGTTGCCATAGTCGTGTGGGCGCTATCGGTTTTAACCGTTGGATTATGATGTTACGGTAGTTGCGTATTGGTTGTGTTGCGCACTACAAAGGATGGTTAGTGATTTGGTGTTATCCGTAAGGATTCGTTTGGTTCGGTCTTCATCGTTTTGGGTTGTTGACCTTAGGTTGAGACTTGGTTGCTTTTAGCATTGTACTTGGTAATGGTACGCTAGAGGGTTGATATCTCGGTTCGAGATTGGTTGAGTTTTTCCCGATGTTAGGGAATGAGCATGGTTTTAGTGCTCGGATTGTGGATTTGATAAATCGCGGGTGACGATTTAGTTGTTAAAGGCAAATCATTGGGAAGAATTGCTTAGGAAGGTCGGTTGGGACTTATGTTTGAGGACCGTGAAATGTGGTCCGTTTGGTTAAGTGATGAGGATCACGAGGACGTGATCGAATCTAAGTGGGGGAGAGTTGTAACACTCGTTTTTCTCCGTACATGATTTATAGGTGTATTGTGTATGTACGATAGGCGTATGAAGGGTTCGGGACATGTTCGGGTGTTAAGGTCATGTATGCAAGGAAATGAGTCAGACCACGTTGAACGTCGCAGCGCGACAAAGGAGGCCGCGACGCGGCATTTAACTGGAAACCAGATCAGAAGCTTGACAAAAAATGATCCCAGACCTAGGCAAAGGTCGCGGCGCGACGATTAATGCCGCGGCGCGGCATTCTGGGCAAACTGGTGCCGGATTTTTGTAGTATTAAATGAGAAGCAAGGGCATTTTGGTCTTTTCGCGTTTGAGCCAGATTTGAGGCTTTAACCTCATCCACTCATTCATTTTCTTTATTTCTTTTTCCTTTTCTTTATTTTCTTTTTCCTTTTCTTTCCTATTTTCCTCTCAAAACATAAATTCCTCAAGTGATTCAAGTGAGATTTTGGAAAGGAAGAAGCGGGTTTTGATCTTTGGCGTAGTTGACAAGTTTATTCTCCTCGTTCTTAGCTACCCGGTGATACGAGTGGTAAGCTCTAACTCCGAATTTCATTTTCGTATTCATCATTCAAATTTGGGGCTTTTGATTGTATGATTCATAGGTGAAACCCATTTAGTTGTTAATTGGAGATTAACACCAATATTCGGGTTTATTGTTGTTATTGGCGGGTTTTGGGTTTGGTGTGCAAGTTTATGATTGTAAGACTTGTAGATGGTGTTTTGGAGACATTTGGGTTCTATTGGTTGATTAATTTTGACTAGAGCCAAAATTAGGGTTTAGTGATGATTATGACCCGATTGTTGATTTAATAAGGTTTATAAACTTAAAATGGATTAAGTTGAAGTATAAAACCGAGTTAAACATGTTTTGGTGTCAAAACTTGTAAATGGTGAGATTTCGACCTTATGGGTCAAAATTAGGTTTATGGGCGATTTTGAGAACGATAAGTGTTTAACACTTGTGTTCGGGTTTAATTGGCATATTAGGACTATTATCACTTGCGTTAGTGATTATTGGTTAGTTTGGGCACGGTTTGTGCTTGGAAGTGCAATTGGGTCGAAATTGCACTAAGTGTCAAATTGGGTTGGTTTGTAAATCCATCCTAATTGTGTTGTGGTATTTATGATTATGGAATAGGTACTTTCCATTGGCGAGTTGCAGATTATTTGGAAGCATTCATCAAGGCGACAAGGTGAGTGTTAATATCCTATGTGCATATGTATGTGTAGAATGGGTGCGGGTCGGGTGGAGTGATTCTCGGCTATAGAGCTCACTTCACATATAGGTGGATTGATGGACTTGTGTATGGGTCCAATTGGCACGGTTGTGCGTTTTGGTTGACCACCTTTGGCGAAGTACACGTTTTGTGTGTACGTTATCACACGTGGTTGTGGTGTGGATGTTATAACCCCAATGGCGAAGGGTTAAGTTTTATGTTGCGTTTTGGATAACCCCGATGATGTGGGTTTTGATTTGTGAAGTGAATCTCGGGTAGTGCGGATTCATGATGACTCAGGTTGTTCGGTCATCTTATTGATGAGGTGATGGATTCGGGTTGTGCGAATTCATTAAGGATCGGGTAGTTCGGCCAACCTCGGTTGTTGAATTGGTGGAAAAGTGAATTTCGGGTTGTGCGAATTTACTAAGGCTCGGGTTGTTCGGCCAATGTTCGTATGATTGAGGTTAAGGAGTTAACCTTGGGCGCTTATATATTGTTATATATATATATTGTTGTATTGTCGTGATGTAGCTAACCCTCCGGGTGTAGCTTCTTGGCGTTGTTCACATCGTCGTTGGTGAACTCGTGCTTGTTGTTACATATTTAGCTTATTGCTTAGTGATCGTACGGTATGCATAGCTTAGCTTATCTTTATGCGTGGATGCTCCGGTATGCGGTATTTGTTTATTTATATGGCGTGTCCATTTTATGCATATATATGTATGTAGTATGTTATCACTCACTAAGCGTTAGCTTACCCTCTCGTTGTTTACATTTTTATAGGTTCGCATGCTTGGAGGCTTGGGTAAGCTTGGGGGATTAGAGATCTTGGCTAGGTTGCTTAGAAGATCTTGCTTTTGTATTCGAATAGGATTTGGGTAGCGTAGTCCCAAATCACCATGCTCGGTTTTGGTTGGAAACTAAACTAGTCGGGTCGGGTATGTCCGTCTGGACAATTAATTAATGTATTAAATGTTTTAAAGTTATTAAACCTTCTATTGTATTAAAGATGTTTATGAAAACACAATTGGGACCTAAAGTGTTATTTAAAGCGTATTAAAAGGAAAAAAATTTATGGGCCGGTTTTAATACGGGTTGGGTTGTTACAGTTAAGTTCATTATATTTTTTTCTACTTTTTCCACTTCTTTTTTCACCTTCCAATTTTTCATTCATTTATGTTTTTAATGATCAACTAATCAACCGTTAACCTTTTTTTAAACATTAAATTATCCAACCGTCAACCTTTTTTTAACCGTTCAATTTTCACCTTCCTTTTCATTCCTTTATTTTTAAGCGTTCAATTAACGAACCGTTAAGCGTTTTCTTTTAACATTCAATTAACCGAACATTAATCTAATAAAAGCACCCCATAATGAAGCGCAGGTTTTTTTATCCTCGTTAATGTTATAAAAAAATCCGGTACATTCCGTTTTGTTTCCCATCACAGTCTTTCGCAACACTTCAGGTTTACTTCTTTTGCTGAGAATTTTATTATTTATTAAAAGAAAAAGATTCTGCTCCGTCTGATATTAAGAAACTCTATTTTGAATGCACAAAGCTAGGCCAGAGAAAGCGAAAGAAGGAAGCAAGTTGCTCTCCAAAATGTGAAAACACGAGGTTATATCTCAAATCTTTAAGTTGGGAGAGTCGGTAAGTCAATTAGGTAAGTCAATTGGGTAAGTCAATTGGGATAGTAGGGGGGACGGTGGACAACAATCAAAGATGTTGGGAAGTTATCCACATCGGCCATTGAACAAAAAAAATATATGCATATAAGTCTAAGGGGAAGTCCCTCTAATCACCAATTGGTTTTAGAAAAAGATGGACTCCTGGACTTATATGATGAACATGTTATTAGGCTATACGAGTTATTGAATCTTTCATGGTATCAGAGCTTAGGTAAGCGGTTTTACAAAGCGAGTCTGAGTCTATAACGACCCTCAATTTTTCCATTCTATATTTTTCCATATTAAATGCCCAACAATATAATTAAACTTAATAATTAAACTTTAATCGATAATGGTTAAGCGTTAAGAATTATAAAATATACTAATTAACTTTGTACATTAATTGACAAGTTAATAAAAATAATAAGTTAATTAACTATCATGAACAAATAAATATTGTGTACTTAAAATAATTAAACTGGGATAATTAAGGAATCATTTAAGCTAAATTAAAGTATAAGGACTTAAGTGAAAAAGTTAAACCCTAATCCCATTAAACCCTAGCCGATTTTGGAAGGGTAAAATTACCTTTTTGCCCTTAAAAATTTTGGCCCTAAGCAACTCCCATTACCCCCTCTTCAAGCTAACTTGTTCCCCAAGTAAATCTAACCCTAACCCTAATTTTAGAATTTTCCTATCCTCCCTATAAATAGAGACCTAACCTAAACCTTTTCATTGTACCAAATCACAACAACAATTTTCTCTCCCAAATCTCTGTCCCTCTCTCCCTAGTTTCGGCTCCTAAAACCGAAACCCTACACCACCACCATCGAAATCATCATCAATCTTCAAGGTGATCTTCAAGTGTTCTTCGCGTTCTTTGTGTTCTTCAAGAATCTTCGAGGTGTTCTTCGAATCTTCAAAGGCTTTGATCTTCAATCTTCGTCGTGTTCATCTTTTCTTTATTAGTCGTCTTCGAATCTTCAAAGGTATAACATAAACCCTAACTTATTTACATAAACTTTGAGTTTTGTTTAATTCATGTTCATGTTATAAACTTATTCATAAATATATACATAAACACACCTAGATCTATACATGAAAAAAATATATATTAATATGTATGTATGTATGTCGACTAGAAAAAAAAAAGGGAAAAGGAAAGTTTGATCTTCAAAACCCTAGATAACAATTAGGAGATTTGTTTGTATTAATTAAGGAAACAAAATAAACCTACATATATACCTATACATATCGATACATATATATATACATGTAGAAAAAATATTTTATATATATATGTATATATATATATATATACATACATATACACGAGTTACATACATATATCTATACTAAACCCTAATTACACCTAAACTGTACTACTTTAATTAAAATCCTAAACCTAACCCTAATTTATTAAAACCCTAATTAATTATTAAACCCTAGACATTAATTAAACCCTAGTTATTAATTACTAAACTCTAATCATTAATTACTACTCTAATTAATTAAACCTAATTAATTAATGAAACCCTAATATTACTTATACTATTATTTAACACTTACACTTATACTATTATTAACACATATACTATACTACCTATATTATAACGCATAAAAACATTTTGGGATATATATTAGATATATATATATAGATCTTCGAACTTTCTTGACGAATGGTTTCTACGAAACTCTACGCGGAAGGGTTTGGATTTTCTGATTTAAAGGATCCTGTAGCTCAAGCCCCTAGACCTGAAATGGCCATTCGAAGGGAAAGGGGTGATTGGAAGTATATCTAATATGGCAAGTATCCTAAAATGGAAACACTTTTAAAATAGAAACTTTCTAATTATAAACTTACTAAAATGGGAAACTTACTAAAAATAGAAATTTTCTAAAAATAGAAACTTTCTAAAAGTAGAAACTTAATGAGAATGGAAACTTAGTAAAACACACTATACTTAAACACTTACATACTTAAACTTAAACTTGGGCAAAACACTTACTACTCTTAAATGTCAATAGGTTGACTTTTCTGCTCTCTCATCCAACTTTCTATTTCGAGGAATAACTAGCTCATCTCTCTACTTACTAAGGTGAATTCATAGCCCCACTCTTTATTGCTAGCAAAATTATTTACTTTTATTGGGGTGAGACACATGCTACTTTTACTATTTACAATTTAGACACAAGTACCAACTGTTAAAACTATGTTATACCCGGCTATGTCCGACTAAGTCCCTATAGTGATATTTTTAATTGCTCGGAATGCATGCTTAATTATTGGGGGTAGGCCTATCGGGAGTAACATCCCTGATACATTTGACTAAGTCTTTGTATTCCTTAATAATGAAATTAAACCGACAAGTATATAAACAACTTGTCTTTGGGGCAAATTTGAACGTTTAGTCTAAATATCATGCATTGGTATAACTTATTGATCCTGCGAGATCAAATTTACAAACTAAATCTTGTGGTCTAAAACAAAGGTCAAACTTATTTGTTAAACCTATGAACTTCACTCAATCTTTTGGTTGACACTTTAGCATGTTTTGTCTCAGGTGCTGATTGATTCAAGCTTTCTTACTTACTGCTTATGTGATGCTACTTGGACATAGGATCAAGAGATATCGCATTTAATACTATTGCATTTGAACATTTACTATGTTGCTATTTCCTTCATTGTAACGACATTTCATTTATTCCGTTGCGTACTCAATAAAGTTTATTTTATCATTTAGTATTGTTCTCGTATATTATAATATGTTGGTTTATTTGATATTAAGTCACATTTCGCCCAGGCCCTAACTGGGGGTGTGATAGATTGGTATCAGAGCAAACCAGGCTGCTATAGAGAACCAGGATTGCATCTTTATGTGTGCCTTATTTGCTAGCTAGGGTGCCTTAGCAATCTAGGAAAACTATAACCTTTTCTGCCTTAGACTTAAAGCACTTAGGATTGCCCTATAATCTTAACACTTATGCTTTACTAAACTTGACTTAAAGATTCTAATCAAAGTTTCTTTCCTAATGATAGGATATCAAGCTCAAGCGTTAACAAGTCCAACAAGGTAACTCACAACCCTACCACTGAAGTAGGTGTTGGACACCCTTCAACTTCGAGACCTGTTCGAAGTCCTTTCTACTGTCCTGCCTCACCGTCACCAAACTATAGCCCAAATACTATTCCTAATGGGTCTCCTCAATACTACCCAACTCCGAGAATTGAAGATAAAAGAAAACGTCATGAAGATGTTGGTCCGTCAAGAAAGAGAGCCCGATCTCCTTTTTATGATGGTGCTAAGTATGAAATCATGAGTCTACGAAATGATACCGAGAGGAACATTGGAGGTTTACTTCGCCACGTGGCAAGAGTGGAGGTTAAAATGGAGAAACTTATGGAAGAAAACGTCAAACTAAGAAAAGAGTTAATGATGCTAAGGTGTGAAAAAGAACGCAACACCCGTTGGGGGAAGCAATCCCTTGCTTACCTCAAGGAGGATATTGACGTCCGAATAAAAATGGAGAGAAGTCGAGTCGACAAACAACTTGCTTTAAGAGAGTACGACACCAATACCGTTAACAGTCGTGTTACCAACCTTTACGACAATCTCGAGTACCTCTACGAAAAGCAAAAAGAAAAGAACGAGCGATATGAGAAGTTAATGAAAGAGTCTCTCTACTCTCAAACCGAAAGGCTGGAGAAACTTGTGAAGGATAACATGAAAAAAGTGATGAAGCAGTTTGAGGACGATAAGAAGAAATATGAAGACTACTTCAATCTTAATATTTCCTAGACTATTTTTCCATTTTCCATTGATGTAAAGGTTATGCCTTAAAATATTTTCTATTTCCGAATCGTGTATTAAAAGGCTTATTTAATGCCTCGTTCCTTAATAATATAAAGTGTTTTATTTATATCATGTGATATCAATACTTTATCTTATTCATACTTGTAATTACTCAAACCCATAATTTGTTAACTTATCCGACTTATGTCAACTTCTATGTAGCAACATCATGGTTCGTCCAGCTGTACCTACTGTTAACAATATCGTGTTGACTACCGAACAATTCCAACAGTTACTCACTGCCGCACAAGGCAACGCTCAAGCTAATAATGTTAATCCTCAACCAAAACCTTGTTCATACAAGGACTTTACAAACTGTCATCCTCCCGCATTCAAGGGAAATGAAGAAGCTGTCAAACTAGTTCGTTGGTTCGAGAAGATGGAGTCCATTTTCCGTATTTGCAACTGTGGTGATGACGATCTAGTAAAGTATGCCACTAGCTCATTAGGTGGTAATGCTTTAACTTGGTGGTCTGCTCATGCCAAGTCCGTAGGGATTGACAATGCTAATGCAATTCCATGGAACGAACTCAAAAGCATGATGATTAATAAATTTTGCCCTCAGAGTCAAGTTCAGAAACTTGAAGCTGAGTTCTGGGAACTCAAGGTGAAGGGAACTGATATTGAAAGCTACACCAACCGTTATCTTGAGATTTCTACTCTATGTCCCGAGATGTTTCCTACCGAAGCTAGAAGGATTGAACGATATATTGAAGGTCTCCCCGAGGATGTTCAGGGGAATGTCATTGCTGCCGAGAAGGTTACTCTTGATGATGTGATTCTCATGGCACAAGAATTAATGTTGGCCAAGAGAAGAAGAGCGTCGGTTAGTAAGCAGGTTGAGACCAAGGGTAATGATGGTAAGAGGAAGTTTGAGACATCTCAAGATTCGACTCAAAATGCTAGCAAGAAGCCTACGGATAGTACAAGGACGAATTATAAGGGTACCTATCCTTTCTATGTTCATTGTGAGAGGCATCACCCGGGGAAGTGTACTGCTACTTGTACGTTGTGTAAGAAAGTGGGACACGTTGCTAAGACGTGTAAGACTCCTCTAAAAGATAAGGCTATTGTTTCAGCCAAAGCTCCTCCTACATGTTATACTTGAGGAGAAAAGGGACACATTAGTCCAAATTGCCCTAAGAAGAAGGATAATCCCGCTCCTGGAACTAATACTACTGCTGCGAAGGGTCGTGCGTTCGTTATTACTGCTGCTGAAGCTCGAGATGAGGATGAGGTCATCACAGGTACGTATCTTGTCAATAATTGTTATGCCACTATTTTATTCGATACTGGTGCCGACAGAAGTTACGTGTCTAGTGATTTTTGTACCCAGTTTACTGAAAAGCCTCAACCCTTAGAAACTAAACGATTAGTAGAAGTAGCCAATGGAAAGATCATGCAAGTCGATAAAATCTATAAAAACTGCAACCTAATCTTAGCCAATAAAGAATTTTAGATAGACCTTTTGCCGGTCGAGCTTGGAAGTTTTGACATCGTAGTTGGAATGGATTGGTTAAGTCCATTGCATGCTGCTATCATGTGTTACGATAAAACTGTTCATGTTCCATTGGGAAATGAAGAGACTCTCATCATCCAAGGTGAAAAAAGTGGTTCCAATCTCAATATTATCTCATGTATCAAAACTAGCAAATACCTTATGAAAGGTTATCCAGCTATTCTAGCCCACGTTAAGACGATTGAATCAAAAGAGAAGAGTATTGACGATGTACCAGTGGTTAAAGACTATCCCGATGTGTTTCCCGAATATCTTTCTGGTCTTCCACCTCCTCGATAAGTTGAATTTCAAATTGATTTAACTCCCGGTGTTGCACCTATTGCTAAAGCTCCATACCGTTTAGCACCCTCCGAGATGAAGGAATTATCCAACTAACTCCAAGAACTATTGGAAAAAGGTTTCATTCGTCCAAGCTCGTCCCCATGGGGAGCTCCTATTCTGTTTACTAAGAAGAAGGATGGTACATTAAGGATGTGCATTGATTACCGCGAACATAACAAGCTTACTATCAAGAACCATTATCCGTTGCCGCGTATTGATGATTTATTCGACCAACTCCAAGGGTCAAGGTCTATTCAAAGATTGATTTGAGATCCGGTTATCACCAACTCAGAGTCAAGGAATCCGATATTCCTAAAACTGCTTTTCTCACTCGCTATGGGCACTATGAATTTTGTGTCATGCCTTTTGGTTTGACCAACGCTCCTGCTGTGTTCATGGATCTTATGAACCGTGTTTGCAAACCTTATCTCGATAAATTCGTCATTGTTTTCATTGATGACATTTTGATCTACTCCATGAGTGAGGAAGAACATGAGCAACATTTGCGCATGACTCTTGAACTCTTACGAAAGGAACAACTTTATGCTAAATTTTCTAAGTGCGAGTTTTGGCTCAAAACCGTACAATTCCTTGGACATGTTGTTGATGGAAACGGAATACATGTCGATCTAGCTAAGATTACTGCTATTCAGAACTGGGAGATACCAAAGACTGCGAAGCATATTTGTAAATTTTTGGGACTTTCCGGTTACTATCGAAGGTTTATAAAAGATTTTACCCTACTTGCTAAACCTCTTACAAAGCTAACTCAAAAAGGGAAGAAGTTAGAGTGGTCCGAAGAACAGGAATCTGCTTTCAAGATTCTGAAGGAGAAATTGACCACAGCTGAAAGGACCCGTTCATATACATTATAAACGATTCACAATAGTTGATTACATTGCGAGGTATTTGACCTCTATATGATACATTTTACAAACATTGCATTCGTTTTTAAAAGACAATCTTTCTTTACATCAAAAATTGACAGGCATGCATACCATTTCATAATATCCACTATCCAACTATAAATTGATTTAATAATAATCTTTGATGAACTCAATGACTCTAATGCAACGTTCTTCGAAATATGCTATGAAAGACTCCAAGTAATATCTTTAAAATGAGCAAATGCACAGCGGAAGATTTCTTTAACACCTGAGAATAAACATGCTTTAAAGTGTCAACCAAAAGGTTGGTGAGTTTATTAGTTTATCATAATCATTTATTTCCATCATTTTAATAGACCACAAGAATTTCATTTCCAGTTCTCATAAATATACGTCCCATGCATAGAGACAAAAAATAATCATTCATATGGTGAACACCTGGTAACCGACATTAACTAGATACATATAAGAATATCCCCTATCATTCCGGGATCCTCATTCGGACATGATATAATTTCGAAGTACTAAAGCATCCGGTACTTTGGATGGGGTTTGTTAGGCCCAATAGATCTATCTTTAGAATTCACGTCAATTAGGGTGTCTGTTCCCTAATTCTTAGATTACCAGACTTTAATAAAAAGGGGCATATTCGATTTCGATAATTCAACCATAGAATGTAGTTTCAATTACTTGTGTCTATTTTGTCAAACATTTATAAAAGCGCATGTATTCTCAGTCCCAAAAATATAAAGGGTAAAAAGGTAAATGAAACTCACCATACTGTATTTCGTAGTAAAAATACATATAACATCATTGAACAAGTGCAAGGTTGGCCTCGGATTCACGAACCTAAATTAATTATATATATTTATGTGTTGGTCAATATTTGTCTAACAAATTAGGTCAAGTCATAGTGTACCACAATCCTAATGCTCGAGACTAATATGCAAAAGTCAACAAAAGTAAATTTAACTCAAAATAATTTCCAAAAATCTATACATGATTAATATATAGTTTAAATATCGTCGTTTTATATTTTTAAATATTTTTAAAAGATTTATTAGAGTAAATAATATAATTTATTTATTAATAAATACAATTTTATATTATATTTATATAATAAAATATACTTTTATATATATTAAGTAATAAAATTTATAGGGTTCATTTAATATTATAAAGATAATATGATAGGTATTATTAAAGTAAGTTATTACACGTAGTAAAATATGTTTGTATCAAATATTTATTTGATAAAATAATATCTATAATGATAGTAAGTAAAAGTTGTATTATTTTGTAATAATAATTATTATTATAAAAATATCAATATTTAGAATTACTAAGATGACATTATGATAAAACGATAATTCTAATTATGATAACTTTAATATTTACGATAATTTTTAATATTATCTTTAAAATAATAATTCTATTTAAAATAATAATAATAATAATAATGATATTTTATAGTAACAATGACATTTCTATTAAAATGATAATTTTTGTTAAAATGATAGTTTTAATACTAACGATAATTTTAATAATAATAGTAATGATAAAAATAATAAGAACGATAATTTTATCTAAATCAATATCTTATAATATTTTAATTTCATCATGATACTCTTACCCATTATTTCCTAATCGTTTCGTTTAATAGCTTTTAATCGTCTTTTATATCGTGTTGGTAATAATGATAATAATAGTAATCAAAATAATTAGGTGTTACAAATATTTGTTTTAATTACACTAATATTAATAATGATAGTTACTATAACATTATTAACGATAATACTAATAATTATCTTAATGATAATATAGTAATAATAATAATAAAAATAACAATAACCATTTTTAAATAATGATATATATATTAATAATGATAATAATAATAATAATAATACCAATAATAATAATAATAATAATAATAATAATAATAATAATAATAATAATAATAATAATTGGATAATAATAATAATAATACTAATTATAACTTTAACGATAATAACGATAGTAATAATAAAAAAATAACATTTTTTAATGATAAATCCTTTTGTTGATAAAGATAATAATAATAATAATAATAATAATAAGATAAAACTAGAACGACGATAATAACGACGATAATAATAATCATTTTTAATAATAATACAAAAATTTTATGGACTATAACTTCAAATCCGTTCATCGAAATCATTCGATATCTAAATGAAAAGTTCTTAATTTTTCACTAGCTTTCCAACGACATGCATATCTTATACCTTATCTCAGTCGTATATATAACTAATTCAGGATTCAACATAACCTAACTAAAGGCAATATCAAAAGTACAAACATGCATAATCCTATATACTCGAGCACTAGTCAGGGATACACTATTAGTATGTAAAAGTTAAATTATGAGTACTCACGTATCAATATTGAGATTCAATATTGCAGGAAAGGTACGTAGACGCAACGGAGATGATAAACACTATATTGACCTCACGAGCATACCCATGAACCATACCCAATCACCTCCATAGCTATAACCCATAATTTCCTTAATCCAATCCCACTCGAAAAACAATTTCGAAATCACTCGGACAGCACTCTGACGTAATATTTTATGTATACTAATAATATCTTGAAATAATACGGAGTAAATATATATATGTAAATTGATTGAGAGGGTTTAGAGTTTAGAGAAAAATATTTTCAAGTTTCTATGAAATAATGAAACCTATTGAATTCTATTTATAATAGATTTTTGAATTATTAAAGTGAATTATTAAAGTATGAATTATTAAAGTAAATTATTAAAGTATGAATTATTAAAGTAAATTATTAAAGTGTGAATTATTAAAGTGAATTATTAAAGTATGAATTATTAAAGTATGAATTATTAAAGTGAATTATTAAAGTTAAAGTAAAGTAAAGGTAAAGTTTAAGTATAAAACTATGTACGTATAATACGCGTATAAATATAAATAATATTAATTTAAATCGTTATATATATTTAATAAAATAAAATATAAACATCATTATCTTTATCATACTGGTTAAGTAATGAGTTGTCAAAAGTGGTTCTAGATATTTATAAAGGGATTATATATCGAGATGCCACTCAAGATTATCGTTTTGTGTTTTTAGGTCACCTATATTTAAAATTGAGTTTCTAGGCCACCCAAAGTTATCTTTTCGTGTTTACAGGTCACCTATATTCGAAAATGATTTTGTAGGTAATTCAAGTTCGCGTGTTCTTCCATTGGTACTAAATCTGGCTAAAATCCCATTAGAAAAATGTAAAATATAACACAAATAACCAAGTGTTTCTTAATTAACGTTATTTATATGACGATTAATTCATAGCAAATACACGAGTATTTACATTTTTAGATAATTTTTTATAAAGAGTTTTAGTCGGATTTAAAATATATGTAACAACATACGAATTTGAATGATCTATGAATCATTTTCAAATATGGGTGGCCTACAAACACAAATAGTTAAACTTGGGTGGCCTACAAAATCATTTTCAAATATGAGTAACCTACAAACACAAAACAATATACTTTGGTGGCCTCTCTATATATAATCCCTATTTATAAAAGTTATATACGTTTTAATAATAAAGTTCTTTTTAAACTGAAAACGTTTTTGTACGTTTGAAACTAAATCAAATAAATATAATAATTTTGTTTTCCAAAACCAAATATATTTTTAAGAATCATTTTGTTTAAAGGTTAAAATAATGGAAATCGTTATATATCATAAAATATTTTAGAAAAGTAGAATCATATATATTCATAATAGGTTTCAAGTTTTTAAATTACAGTTTGTTGGTGAAGCATGGGATAAAGTTCAAAGGTTAAATAAACGTATGAAATCATCTTAATGAAAAATGTCGAGTTACTTAACTTGTCGATATCCAACATCTAAGTTATTTACACTTCACGTTCTTACTTATAAATCATTTTACCATTTTTTGAATGTTGTCAAAAAGAATAGATTTCTTAAATCACAGTGGACCTCATAACATAGACCCGTAATGATATCATAATGTATATGATAAATCAATCATTTGATATTATCTTCTAATTCTATCGATAAACATATTGAAACAAATACGTTCATGTAAAGTATTATACGTTTAATACTTTATTAATATTCTCAAGTTATAATATATATATACATATATATACATATTTATTTATATATAACGGTTCATGAATCGTCAGAATTTGGTCGAGGTTATAATGAATGTATGAACACAATTTAAAATTCTTGAGATTTAACTTAACAAACTTTGCTTATCGTGTCGGAATAATATAAAGATAAAGTTTAAATTTGGTTGGAAATTTCCGGGTTGTCACAGTACCTACCCGTTAAAGAAATTTCGTCCCGAAATTTGAGTGGAAAGGTCGTGAATGATAATAAGTATGTTTTCATGATGCATACAGGCTGAAAATTAGAGTTTTATCATCAGCGAATAATTTGGATAAACAATCCATTTATATGAAGAGTACGAATGAAGCTAACATAGAAGAGTGAAATGAGTAAGTATAGATTCATCTTATCATTTTACGTAGATATGATTGATTTCTAGATTTCAAGGGATTTGAAGAAAATCTTTGTAATAAGATTTGATTCTCCGGTAACAAAAGGAATTAGGATCCGCTTTAAATGCGATCGTCCATTTTAACTGTTCTGTCAGAGATTTTCTTATAAATTCACCTCCTTCATTTTCTTACAACTCACACCTTCTGTTGATGCATTTTATGCAAGTCCCTGGACATCTACCCACGTCCATTTCAGGTACAACAGTTTACAGGCCACCATGATCGTTCGTTATTATCCTATCTGTGTTTGTATGTGGTTACAGCAACTACAGGAACGAGATTTAGATGTTTGACTATGTTAGAATTAGTCAGACGTCCGAGTGAAGCCTCACTCGTACGGCTGACAGGCTCATACGCACGGTTGATGCTGAGCTAAGTCATAATTACAATCAAAATGAGAAGACACGAGTGAGTGATCACCCGTACGGCTGATGAAGCCAACTCGTATGTGTGATGGATGAATCGTACGGGTGAGTCAACAGCAGGGGTATATAAAGTCGTATGTTCTTCATTTTAGGTTAAGCCTCTCATTTGTTACACACACTCAGATATGGTGAGCTCCTCCCATTCTCTCTCAACCCAAATCACCCAGGTGGTGAATAATAGCTCTAGGTGTTGATCTAATCACACTTGATTTAGTTGTGGTATGACTAAATTAATCCTAAAAAGCTTAACCTATTCACTAGAGGGTTTGATTCACTTATTCCGTCATTGTGTGAGTTAAATCTGTTGATTTCTAAGTTCCTAGTCATGTTTCATCACCTTCTATTCTTTCCCCCTCAACTCATATTTTAAAGTATTCATCAATATGCTCCATCTAGTTCGGATTCTAGATATACTTATAACTTTCATATCGGTCATTCTTCTTTTTCATATACCGCCGGAAGAATCTATTTACTTCTACTATACTCTTGGGTTTATAGTGTTTCTAGTTCTCCCGCGTCTTTATATTGCTATATGCATCGATATATATGATTTATAATTTTTTTGGTTTGTCGTTGGGCTTTATATCTTCCCTTATATTTCAAAGTCTCTGTTTCTATCTTCTATAATCATTGGCATCCATAGTTAATGCTCTCTTTTATTTGCTGCAATTTATACCCCAATTTCTATTTTGGAGTTTTGTCCTTTCGTTTCTTCTTCTTGCGATTAAGCACCGCTTGTAATGGTCCAGAATTCACAGATATGAATTTCGGAATGAACATTGTTAATGTTCTAGGAAGGAAATTGTGATGGCACGATCTTGACTTGTCAAATTACTAGAATACCTTGGAAAAGGCCGAATCATCAAGAAATATTTTCTTGATATTTTAGAGGTTAAATAGAATAAAAGAGTCGTATAACATGGCACATGATGATGTTATGATCTTTGAATCATCACGTTCCATTTAGAAACTCAGCATGAATTACTGTAATATAATCACGTTGATCAAGTGTCATTATATTATACTAACTCATGCTTCAGTTTCCAACACTACTTCAAAAACATTAATATTTTAAACTCAAAGGTTTACAGAGTATAGGAACTAAACAGTTTCCTTTTTGATGTAATACAGATAGCGCAAAGAGATAAATGATTCCAGATAAGAATAGTTATGGAAATATCTTCAGAAATATGGAGGATATTTATAATGAAAGATACGATGATATCTTAAAATTTCTAATATCAGAGAATGATGAAGAATATTGTCTGTAAGGGTTTAGTATCAGGAGCAAGGTATTTGTTAATGACTTCAGCAGACACTGAATCATTTGGATTCTTTGAAGGCAGGTTCAGTCTTTGTGATTTGTCCACAGCCTCCTTCATACTTTGCTCAATCAGTTTTCCAGTTCCAAAACTTCTCTATTTCTGAGCTTTGTTAATACACTAATCTTTATCATCAAACTATTTACAGCTAAGGTCGTTTACAGTTTTTGTTGCTTCATCAGCATTTCGAGAACTAGTTCGCGGTTCAGAGTGTTTTTTAGAAACTTCACATTCGAAGTATGTAAGCCTTGGAAATAGACGTTATGTATAACTGTTGGCGTCAACATGCTGTGAGATTTCAAAATACTGATTGCTAATTCCCAATGATTCGTATGGCAATTCTCGTTACAAGAGGCAGATGAGTAAATGATGAGGTTTCGATAAATATAAAGATTCTTCGGAATGCCCAAGATCAGTGAAGTTGTTGGTAAATTTATTGCTAATGTGGTGGAATATGAAAGGTTCTCCGGTAACAAATGTAGTGACCTGAACTTTTCCATGTTTATATATATTAATTGAGATTGATATTTACATGATTAAATGTTTCCAACATGTTAAGCAATCAAACTTGTTAAGACTTGATTAATTGAAATATGTTTCATATAGACAATTGACCACCCAAGTTGACCGGCGATTCACGAACGTTAAAACTTGTAAAAATGACATGACGATATATATATGGATATACATATGGTTAACATGAGATTATGATAAGTAAGTATCTCCATAAGTATATTAACAATGAGTTATATACATATAAACAAGACTACTAAATTAAGGATTTCGAAACGAGACATATATGTAACGATTATCGTTGTAACGACATTTAAATGTATATATATCATATTAAGATATATTAATATATCATAATATCATGATAATATAATAATTTAACATCTCATTAGATATAATAAACAATGGGTTAACAACATTAATTGATATCGTTAACTTAAAGGTTTCAAAACAACACTTACATGTAACGACTAACGATGACTTAACGACTCAGTTAAAATGTATATACATGTAGTGTATTTAGATGTATTAAAATACTTTTGGAAGACTTCAAGACATATATCAAAACACTCATACTTAACGAAAATGGTTACAGTTACTTTCCCATTCTTTTCTTTCATCAAGAATTCTAGTCGTATTCTTACCCGTATTATACACAGCTTCAAAACGTACTTACTATGGGTATATACCAATAGGAACTAGCATGGGATTCCACTCTTGATTATGTCATGTATGACTAATCAATTTTAACTTCTACCATGAGCTAGTCAACTAACTAGAACTCCTTTTAACCCCACTCACCACTCACCAATTACCACTCATCATTCACTCCATTTCACTTCCAATTCTCTTTCTAATTCTCTCTCAACACACACACACTATTATGAACGTATTTTTCCTGTAGTTAATCATCATCTTCATCAAAAATCACTTCAAGAATCAAGCTATAATTATCATAGGAAGAACACTTCAAGAACACTTCAAAAATCCCTTCAAGTTTACTAATTTACTTCCAAGCTTTCTAATCCATTCCAAGTAATCATCTAAGATCAAGAAACCTTTGTTATATACAGTAGGTTATCTTTCTTATTCAAGGTAATATTCATATTCAAACTTTGATTCAATTTCTATGACTATAAACTATCTTAATTCGAGTAAAAATCTTACTTGAACTTGTTTTTGTGTCATGATCCTACTTCAAAAACTTTCAAGCCATCCAAGATCCTTTGAAGCTAGATCATTTCTTGTCACTTCCAGTAGGTTTACCTACTAAACTTGAGGTAGTAATGATGTTCATAACATCATTCGATTCATATATATAAAACTATCTTATTCGAACGTTTAAACTCGTAATCACTAGAACATAGTTTAGTTAATTCTAAACTTGTTCGCAAACAAAAGTTAATCCTTCTAACTTGACATTTAAAATTAACTAAACACATGTTCTATATCTATATGATATGCTAACTTAATGATTTAAAACCTGAAAACACGAAAAACACCGTAAAACCGGATTTACGCCGTCGTAGTAACACCGCGGGCTGTTTTGGGTTAGTTAATTAAAAACTATGATAAACTTTGATTTAAAAGTTGTTATTATGAGAAAATGATTTTTATTATGAACATGAAACTATATCCAAAAATTATGGTTAAACTCAAAGTGGAAGTATGTTTTCTAAAATGGTCATCTAGACGTCGTTCTTTCGACTGAAATGACTACCTTTACAAAAACGACTTGTAACTTATTTTTCCGACTATAAACCTATATTTTTTCTGTTTAGATTCATAAAATAGAGTTCAATATGAAACCATAGCAATTTGATTCACTCAAAACGGATTTAAAATGAAGAAGTTATGGGTAAAACAAGATTGGATAATTTTTCTCATTTTAGCTACGTGAAAATTGGTAACAAATCTATTCCAACCATAACTTAATCAACTTGTATTGTATATTATGTAATCTTGAGATACCATAGACACGTATACAATGTTTCGACCTATCATGTCGACACATCTATATATATTTCGGAACAACCATAGACACTCTATATGTGAATGTTGGAGTTAGCTATACAGGGTTGAGGTTGATTCCAAAATATATATAGTTTGAGTTGTGATCAATACTGAGATACGTATACACTGGGTCGTGGATTGATTCAAGATAATATTTATCGATTTATTTCTGTACATCTAACTGTGGACAACTAGTTGTAGGTTACTGATGTTATGCGAAGTGTATATAAAATAGTTATTAATATTAGCAGAAAACACTATTAAATACGATACAATTTTACACAAGATATTTATTTATTTATAGAATGGATATACTTAAACCTTGCTACAACACTTATAGGCAGTGTACCTAATCGTACAGTAGTGTAGTTTTTAGTAAGTCTGGTTCGTTCCACAGGGAAATCTTTAAACAAAGCTCAACGCTATATTAGTTTACTTTTATAAAAATACAAACATATATATAAGTAATATTATTATTATAAAGGGGGGTTTTTACCGTTTAATGACCGGTTTGTCAATTTTAAAACTTTAGTCGCAGTTAAAACCTAATGTAAAATATTAAATAAATAAAAGACTTAATTTAAAGCGTAAAGTAAATAACGATAATGAAATTGCGAATAATAAAAGTGCGATAAAATAAACTTGCGATAATTAAAAAGTACGATAATTAAAAATGCAATTAAATATAATAACAATAAAAAATGCGATAATTAGAAGTGCAATTAAATATAAAATAAAGGAAATTAAATATGAAATAAAAGAATTATGCTTATTTAAACTTCCGTAATCATGATGTTTGACGTGTTGATTTTAGTTTTATGCCCCATGGGTTAATTGTCCTTTGTCCTGGATTATTTAATATGTCCGTCTGGTTTTTATCCATAACAGTCCATCAGTCATAAATATAAAGTGCGAGTGTCCTCGTCAAATTATTATTATACCCGAAGTTAAATATTCCAACTAATTGGGGATTCGAATTGTAACAAGGTTTTAATACTTTGTTTAATGAATACACCAGGTTATCGACTGCGTGTAAACCAAGTTTTACTACTTTGCTAACAATTACACCAATTACCCTTGAATGTAATTTCACCCCTGTTTTAATTATTTTAGTGGCTATTAATCCATTCCCGTGTCCGGTTAAATGAACGATTATTCGTACATATAAATACCCCGCCCATCGTGTCCGATCGAGTGTATATGGTAATTTATAGGGACGCCCAATTGTAAATCTTTATATTAACATTAACAAACTATCATTTAGTTAAACAAATATAAAGCCCATTAATAGCCCATAGTCTAATTTCCACAAGTGTCGTTCTTTTATCCAAACCCCAATTATGGTACAAAGCCCAATTACCCAATTTTAGTAATTAGCCCAACATCATGATTACTTCGTTTTAAATAAGCATAATAATAACTTAGCTACGAGACATTAATGTAAAAAGGTTGAACATAACTTACAATGATTAAAAATAGCGTAGCGTTACACGGACAGAATTTCGACTTACACCCTTACAATATTCGCTAACATACCCTTATTATTAGAATTATAATTATAATTAAAATTAAAATATAAATTATATATATATATATATATATATATATATATATATATATATATATATATATATATATATCGTATATATGAGAGAAGAGAGAAAATAGATATTGATTTTTGATCAGAATTCGGTTGGCTTTATAGGGATTTTCGATTTTTGGGGCTCCGCGACTCGCGGTAAAATCCTCTTCAAACTCCGCGAGTCGCGGAGAATGAATTTACAGCTCACACCCTTGGAGTCTTTCTCTGCCGACGGTTTTATAATATATATATATATATATAATATATATATAATTAATATAATTAATTATATATTATATTATATTTATATACATAGTTAACTTGTAATTTTTAGTCCGTTGCGTCGAGCGTTAAGAGTTGACTCTGGTCCCGGTTCCGAATTTTCGAACGTCCTTGCGTACAATTTTATATTTTGTACTTTGCTTTTTGAATCTTGTACTCTTGTGATTTCGAGACGTTTCTTATCAATAATTGGAACCTCTTTGATTGTCTTTTGTTCTTTTGAGCTTTTTGGTCGTTTGCGTCTTCAATTCGTCGAATCTGTCTTTTGTCTTCACCTTTTATTATTTAAACGAATATCACTTGTAAATAGAACAATTGCAACTAAAAGCTTGTCTTTCTTGAGGAATAATGCTATGAAATATATGTTCGTTTTTAGCATTATCAAATATTCCCACACTTGAGCGTTGCTTGTCCTCAAGCAATATTGTCTTGAAATACTAGAATCACTTCTTTATTCTTCACTCTTTGTACATCAGTGATTTCTATACGGCGGTATAAACAATGGTAGTAACGATATGGTTTACAGTCCCACATGACTATAAAAATTTAGATCCATTAAGGAAATTGGATCTTTATGAAAACATTTTATCTTTTGAAAATTAAATCTAGTTTTTACCCTAGATAAATTTTCCGGAATAACCCTTCACCGGTGTTTGCAAATTATTTTTGTAGGTTGTGTGGGTTTCAGATTTGAAAATTTTAGCTCAAAACTTATGGTTTTGTGTCACCCACTTGCTAACCTTGTATTTGGAAAGCAACACGTCCAGTTTACTTGTCCCGTATATTACCTTTCGGTAAACTACCGTCCGGTTGAAAGGAAAGCGTTGAACAAGAAACTGTTAAGGCAATTTCCCCTGACATGCTTTTAATTATGGTCTATAACGTGTCGGACGCAATTACTATCCTTGGTAGGAGCAATAGTAAAGCTCACCCTTATAATTTTTCGGTATGGCACAAGGTCCTGTCTTTGACCACTATGCAACCACCGTTCTTACGGTTGACACCCGATTTAGTTCAGGTGACCTAATGAATTCCAGGTGAATTCCTAGGATTTTACGTTCAATGGTAATGAACGCATTGAAAATAGGGTTTTCAGAAAACAAATCGGTTTGTAATTTTGATCAAAATATTTTCTCGTTCAAGCTCGAGTTTAGATATCATTGAATTCCATGAGTTTGTAATTCTCAATCTTTAAGGTCAATCTCTAGGATTGAGTAATATCAGTCTTAAAAGCTGATTTTTAATCTTTAAGGAGATTATCCTTTCTGGGGATCTGATTCATTAGTCTTATCAAGCTAATTTGCACGGTGCCCCCCCATTGTACGAGATAAATCCTTCTCATGGTTAGGATAAATCTGACCACATGGCGACCCTGTTTAATGCTGAGGTCCGTGGATTTCCTGCTGATTTTAGTGATGACTTTTCTAGATTTTTCGTCAACCTACAGCTGGTCTGGACGACAACTTCATGACCTAAATCAAGAAGCGCGTGTCTTTTTCGGAAGACTTTACTTCCTTTTAATGATGGAATTGATTCATCGTGTAGATCCATCTCTTCTTTTCTTTCATCGGGTAAAACAGTTTAGTTTAGTCCAAAGCAAAAGTATTTTCAGTTATTTGTTACAGATATATGTGACATATGTTTAAGATAACTTGGTAAATTTTCCCACACTTGGCTTTTATTTTCCTTTTTATCGTCCTCTATTCCATTTTAAATAAATTTTAACATTTTAGTTTGTTTCTTAATTTATGTCCTTTCCGAGGTAACAATAATTTCGGTGTTAAAACCTAGTTTTATCGTTCATAAATATGTATAAACATGATTTTGAATTCATTTAATTGAAAATTTTGAAAAATTTTACTAGAATTGGGTAGTCAGTATATAAGACTAGGGCTGTTCTTTTTTATCAGAGAGCACTAGATTCTAATACAACTACTGCTTTACTAGTATTTTTAATGGTAACCAAGTGTATAAAGTAAAAAATTTTAAAATCCGAAAGAATTTAACCCCTTCCCACACTTAAGATCTTGCAATGCCCTCATTTGCAAGAAATCAGTAACAATTTAAATTATTGAGGGTGATTTGTGTGAAAATGATTAAATTTTTACAAAAGTTTCCAAATATATTGGCGTTTGTTTGCTGAATGATAAATGGTGCACATCATTTGTTCATTCCGTCTTGTTGTTATTTCACATATATTTTGCATCTTATCGTCAAAATTAGTTACTTTTGCTGAACTTAATGCCAGTCTTTGAAAATGCGTTGTTTTACCCTGTTGTGTACATAAGATAAACTGCAAACATATATACATATTTTTGAAGTTTGGTATATTACCCCACATTCAAAAATTATTAAAATCTAAGAATAAAAGTTAGACAATTATAAAAATGATTACAATATTAACAAAAGTATTAAACGTATCAATAATTACAAATTACAAAATAAAAAAAAATAATAAGTAAACTAAGGATGATATTGGTACCAATAGGGGTTCCAGGCATAACCATAGGTGCTATAGAATGCTTCGGCAGGGTCATACGTAGGATATGGTGGCTGCATCTCTATAGACCAAGGAGGGAAGATGGGTTTCGGTGTAGGAATATAGTTTCTACCTATATGTTGGCAATGAGCTATGATTTGGTTCTGATGAACTTGCCAATCTTCAAATGCTCTCTGTCTAGCATTTTCGTATTCCTGAGAAGCTATAAACCTATGCATTTCTTGCATATCATTCCCCCCTCCTACATTACCTTGTTGTTGGTTTCTCTCCACCTGTGGATGTCTACCATGGTATCGTACTGCGGCGTTATTTCGCCTCTTCAAAACTTTCGCACCATGGTATACATTTAAACCTATAGTATCGCGGGGTTCTGGTTCTTCTACTAATAATCCCCCCCGACTTATATCCACACCGAGATATTCACCAATCAAAGTAATAAAAATACCACCTCCTATTATGCTATGTGGTCGCATCCCCCGAACCATAGCTGATAAATAATAACCCACACAATATGGTATACTTACAGCGCTTTGTGGGTCTCGAATACACATATGGTAAAACAAATCCTGTTCATTTACTTTTTCCTTGTTTTTACCCCTTTGTGTAATCGAATTAGCTAAAAACCTATGTATCACTCTTAATTCGGCTCTATCTATATCCAAATAAGAGTAATTTCCCCCTTTAAAACGGTGATGGCTTGTCATTTGACTCCACACACCGTGTGTATCAAAATTTTCATCTATCTTTCTACCGTTTAGTATCAATCCTCTACAATCGGCAGACGCTAACTCCTCAGGCGTATATATACGTAAAGCCTGAGCTATGTCCAGTAAAGACATGTGGCGCATCGAACCGCCTAACAAAAATCTAATAAAAGAACGATCGGTTAAACTAGCTACCCGATCATTCAATTCTATACTACATAACAATTCTTCACACCATACTTTATATACAGGTCTACGTATGGTGAATAAACATATCCAGTCATTAAAAGAAGAATTACCATACCTCTGTACAAGTAATTCCCTAATTGGCCCGGCCAATTCTACAGCTTCTAAGGGTCCCCATTCTATGACCCTCGGTACCTCAACAACCTTAGAATGAAGTGTATGCAAACCCCTTTGATATTTTGGATAATCTATCCAAAGTCTGTCAAATCTCAGGTTCGGGTGCAACTCTTCCAAGTGCATATCAGAAAAGGTCATGACTGGATGAGGTATATCCTGCTTGTAGTAGTTATCCACCTCCTGTTGTTCCAAATTCTCAGCAGGAGCATTGCGGGCTTGGGATGAAGATTCACCCCTTTCATTCTGCAAAACACATCAAACACAATTTTTGTGCATTCAAATATGCATTAGTGTCAGCAAAATCATCAATCAAAATTGTAACGACCCGCACTTTTCGATCATACTATACTTATAAGATTAATATTTACATAAATTAAACCTTGCCAACATGATAAGCAATCCAAATTGTCGAGACTTATATTTCCGAAAAGAGTTTTACACAACGTTTGACCGTCTAGTTTGACCGATGATATCACGAACTATACAATATATGATAATTATACGTTTGTGTATATAAATGTATATATACATATTTAACATGATTAATAAATGTTTTAATATCTCATTTTGTATTAATAACAACAAGTTATAAGTATATTTTGAAACTACTAACTTAAGTTTTCAAAACGATAACTATACGTAACGTTATTTGACATAAATACTTAAGACTTATAATGTTATACATATATCGTATAAGTAATGTATTTAATCACTTTTAAGAACTTAAATACATAAAACCATATAAGTGTATTCACAAAAGATAGCTATATTTGAATCCTCATTCCATTTTTCACAAAATTTCTATACGTATATCTAGAGTATAAGTACTCGTATCATACCTAGCTTCTATACGTATTTACTAATAGTAAATACACATCAAATCACCACCTAACCCACCCTTGTTACTGCCCTTAGAGCAAGGTAATTGGAATTTGGATGCATGCATGAATTATTATACAAAAATACAAGAGAAAACCTTGTCTTGTCTCCTCATGGCCACGTTTTTATGGCCTTTATATGTATCATCATCTTCATTCATTTTACTTCAACTTTCTAGCCAAAACACACACATACTTTGAAGCCTTAAAACCCTTAATCAATTCAGCAAAGTTTCCAAGAAGATCTAGCTTCAAAAACCATACTAAAACACCATAAGAAAACCATACAAAAACACTTCAAGAAAACCCTCCAAGAACACCAACTTACTTCCAATCTTTCATCCACTTCTATCACCCTTTTGATTCTAGCTTCTTACTTCTCTCTTACAGCAACTTCATCCAAGGAACTTGAGGTAGAATCTATGTTCATAACCTTATTCGATTCATATATATATAGCTATCTTATTTTGTGGTACAAAAGTTTAACAACAAGAACATAGTTTGAATGTTTTCAAACTTGTTTGCAAACTAAATAGATCCTTCTAACTTAACTTTTAAAATACTTCAAGACCTGTAATATAACTTATGTATATGCTAATTTAACAAGGTAAAACTTGGTTTTTCAAAGTATAAGTATTTTTAGAAAAATGGTCATTAAATGATTTTGTTGTAACAAAAATGTTTAACTTCATATGTTTCACTAATGTTTCACTTATGCCGTATGATTTTGAATACAAACCAAGGTATTTACAGTTCATAGTCTTAAAGAAGAACTCGATCCAAGAATATGGCAATTTGAATCAACGAAAACGGATTTGTAACGAAGAAACTATGACCGAAACAAAATTGGTTATCCTAGATCATTTCAACTACGGGATCAATTGGAAAAAAATGATATAAATCACATATTTCTAAGATAACATGATATTTTATATATATGTACTTATAATTCAATTTTATATGGTTCAGGATCACCCGTAAACAACACGAGAAGATTAATCATAAGATCCCATGATTGTACGCAACACGTCATTTGACAACACCGGTACCATGGGTCAAGATTAATCTCGACCAATACATATACGATGGGTTTTTATTTATTTCGTTGGGGGTTTTATTTATTTCATTGCGGGTATATTAAACATCTAAAAATGAACCATTAAAATTGAATTACTAACATCGGACTGCTAACTACGGACTAAGGAATTATTCAAAGTATTAAAAGTATAACAAGTATATATTTATAACGTTTGTTTAAAAATGAAAACATATTGATATATTATATATGGATAGGTTCATGATATCAACCGGAAGACCGAGTCAAATTATTTATATCATCAAGACAAGAGTGAGTATATAGTCCCACTTTTAAACTCTAAATATTTCGGGATGAGAATACATGTATTTTATGTTTTACGTTATGGACACAAGTAACTGAAAAATATATTCTACGTTGAGTTGTACCACTGGCATACTTCCCTGTAGCTTGGTAACTGTTATTTACAGCGGTATTGTAAACGCGAATCCTGTTGATAGATCTATCGGGCCTGACAACCCCAACCGGACTGGACGACCAGTATTCAACGGTTGCACAGTACTTCGTTTCGTGACTACACTTGGTACGGTGTAGTAAGATTTCATAATAAAGGGAATATGCGACGTGATTAAATGTTAAGTATGGTTACCAAGTGCTCAACCACTTAGAACATTTTTATTAAACTGTTTATATACGAAATCTTGTGGTCTATATATATATTGCTGCCGGCATTAAACCTATATCTCACCAACTTTATGTTGACCTTTTAAAACATGTCTATTCTCAGGAGATTACTAAAGCTTCCGCTGCATCATGTTGGATCTAACCAGGATCTTGCGTACGCATGTTTGTGTCAAAAATAAAACTGCATATCCGAGATGTTGTATTGTAAAATATGCTAGAAACCGTGTTGTTGTCATCATTTGTAAAGTTTGTAAGTCGAAGATTATCGCTAAACGTTAATCTTCTTTTTATTGTCTTAAGCTTGTAACAAAAATAATGGTTATGGTTTGTAATGTATAATATATGCAGTTTTCTTTCAAAAATGTCTCATATAGAGGTCAATACCTCGCAATGAAATCATACGTTATCTAACGCGTTCTTATGGTTAAGGACGGGTTATGACATGTGGTATCAGAGCGGTGGTCTTAGCGAACCAGGTTTGCATTAGTGTGTCTAACCGATAAGTCGTTAGGATACATTAGTAAGTCTGGACTTTGACCGGGTCTGATTTAAAAACCATTGCTTATCATTGTTGGTTAAAATTTATATGTAAATATTATGTAGTACTAATGGGTTAGTTGTTGTATGATAGATGTCGGGCTCAAAACTTGTTATCACATTCAGCGACTCCGAACCAGAATCTTCAGATGGTGTTCCAGTCATTAACCTATCCGATGACGAAAATAATATCTTTGGGGAAGACTCACAAATTCCGGATGAACCAACTATAGAGAACCCGGAAAGTGAACCCGAGGAGGAAAGTGAACCCGAGGAGGAAAGTGAACCCGAGGAGGAAAGTGAACCCGAGGAAGAAATACAGGAAATTACAAAGGACGAGTTCGAACTAGGAAAGAAACGAAAAGCTAGTGAATTAGAAAATCCAAATCCCGAGTTTAATGAGAATGAAGTGGCACCAATTCCACTCAACACTACCACCCCTATCCCCGCTATTCCTATTAGTGCTATCCCCGCATCTAGTTCTTCGGCACCTCAGCCAAAACGTAGGGAGACAGCTAGGATTCGCGTTGGGGGATTCCCTGGACATAAATGTTTTGGGAAATAGACCAAACGATGCGCTGCCAAATTAAACCATGGAATCAAATAATGTTTTGTATAATATTATTAGTGTGGTTTGTTTAATGTTCGATGTAAGATAAGCATATGTAAAATAGCGAAGTATGAAATGCAATAATTTTCCATGGTTAAGTATTATTTAGATTGTAGTAATTGGTTCTGTACTAAGCTATTAAGTATGAACATTAACGGGTAGGTACTACCCTAGATATAATTATAAAACGCTAATAAGAAGAAAAGGCTTTTATAATAATACCTGGTTCATATTATTAACAAGCTATAATGTACTATAAATACACACTACATCTATAATAATCCATGTGAATAATTATTTTCTTTCATTAGGAAATGGCGCGATTGAAGCGAATGACGGAACAAGAAGTCGAGAACTTCATCAACCAGCGAGTCAACGATAGAATGCTATGGGTCGAAGCTGCAAGAGCTACTGCAGTTAATCCAAATCCTCGTGTAGGATGCTCCTACAAGACGTTTCAAGCTTGCAAACCTTCATCATTCAGTGGAACGGAAGGACCTATCGGTTTAACCCGATGGATAGAAAAGATGGAGACGGTGTTCAAAATCAGCGGTTGTGATGAAAAAGACATGACCAAGTATGCATCGTGCACTTTACAAGATAGTGCACTCACATGGTGGAAGAATTATGTGAAGGTGGTAGGAGGAGATGTAGCTTATGATACTCCATGGGAAGAATTCAAAGCAATGATAATCACCGAGTATTGTCCAAGGAATGAGGTTATTAAGTTAGAAGATGAGTTACGAAGTTTGAAGGTGGTTGGTACTGAAATCACCAACTACAACCAGCGATTCATGGAATTAGTTTTGCTATGTCCTGAATTGGTTCCAACCGAAGAACGGAAGATTGAAATGTACAAAGCTGGTTTGCCCAAAAAGGTCAAGGCAAATGTTACAGCATCGAAACCTAAGACAATTCATGAAGCTATAACCATGGCAAACGAGCTAATGGATCAGGTCATCATGGATAAGAAAGTATCCAATACTGATGTGAAGGTATCAGGTAACAAAAGAAAGTGGAATGGAAATTATGATCGAGGTAACCAACAACAATCTTTTAAGAAACAAGAAAACACGCAAGGTGCGGGTAGTGGTTTAAGCTTTGGTTATAAAGGACAAAATCCTTTATGTAACCGATGCCACAAACATCACTCTGGCTACTGTAATGTGGTATGCAATAAATGTAATCGAAAGGGTCATCTTGCTGAAGATTGTAGGGCTCTCGTTACAAATACAAATGGTACCAAGACTCCTGCCACCAACGCAAATAGAACTGCTTTGGCTAACATTACTTGTTTTGGGTGTGGAAAACAAGGTCACTATAAGAGCCAGTGCCCGAATCAGAATGGCGAACCTGCACGTGGAAGAGCGTTTGTTATTAATGCTAGAGAGGCACGAGAAGACCCGGAGCTTGTTACGGGTACGTTTACCATTAATAACTTATCAGCATCTGTCTTATTTGATACTGGCGCCGATATAAGTTACGTGTGTATAAATTTTTACACTAAATTGAATTGTTCATCATTACCTCTAGATGCTAAGTATTTGATTGAGTTAGCTAATGGTAAACTAATTAAAGCCGATAAAATTTGTCGTGATTGTGAAATAAATCTAGCCGGAGAAACGTTTAAAATCGACTTAATACCCGTAGAATTAGGAGGTTTTGATGTAATAGTCGGCATGGACTGGATGTCCAAAATAGGAGCGGAAGTTGTTTGTGCCAAGAAGGCAATTCGTATTCCTGGTAAGGATAAAATACCGGTGATGATTTATGGAGAGAAGGGTAATTCAAAGCTAAAACTCATTAGCTGTTTGAAAGCCAAGAAGTGTTTAGAAAAGGGATGTTACGCTATTTTAGCACATGTTAATAAAGTCGAAAAGAAAGAAAAGTGCATCAACGACGTGCCTGTGGCAAGAGATTTTCCTGAAGTTTTTCCGGAAGAATTGCCGGGATTACCTCCATTTAGATCGGTGGAATTTCAAATAGATTTAGTACCAGGAGCTGCACCAGTGGCTCGTGCACCATATAGACTTGCACCATCCGAGTTAAAAGAACTTCAAAGTCAGTTAAAAGAATTACTGGACCGTGGATTCATACGACCGAGTACTTCGCCGTGGGGAGCTCCAATTTTGTTTGTTAAGAAGAAAGATGGATCTTTTAGGATGTGTATAGACTATCGTGAATTAAATAAGTTAACTATCAAGAATCGGTATCCACTACCGAGAATTGATGACTTATTTGATCAATTGCAAGGATCATGTGTTTATTCAAAAATCGACTTAAGATCGGGCTATCATCAACTACGCGTCAAAGAAGAGGACATTCCGAAAACTGCTTTTCGGACACGTTATGGTCATTACGAATTTTTGGTTATGCCGTTTGGATTGACGAATGCGCCAGCTGTATTCATGGACCTCATGAATCGAGTTTGTAGTCCGTATTTAGATAAGTTTGTTATCGTTTTCATTGATGATATTCTTATCTATTCCAAGAGTGAGCAAGAGCATGAAGAGCATTTAAGGTTGATACTGGAGTTGTTGAGAAAAGAACAACTTTATGCTAAATTTTCTAAGTGTGCTTTCTGGTTGAAAGAAGTGCAATTTCTTGGTCACGTTGTTAATAGCGAAGGAATTCAGGTTGATCCAGCAAAAACTGAAGCTATTGAAAAATGGGAGACTCCTAATACACCAACACAGATACGCCAATTTTTGGGTTTAGCCGGTTATTATAGAAGGTTTATTCAAGATTTTTCCCGAATAGCTAAGCCGTTGACAGCATTAACGCAAAAAGGGAAGAAATATGAATGGACTTCGGAGCAGGAGAACGCATTTCAAATACTGAAAAAGAAGTTAACTACGGCGCCTATTTTATCGTTACCAGAAGGGAACGATGATTTTGAAATATATTGTGACGCTTCGCGACAAGGTTTTGGTTGTGTTCTTATGCAACGAAAGAAAGTAATTGCATTTGCATCCCGACAATTGAAGATTCACGAGCGGAATTATACGACGCATGATCTAGAATTGGGAGCAGTCGTGTTTGCATTGAAGATGTGGAGACACTACTTGTATGGGGTTAAATTCACTGTGTTTACTGATCATAAAAGCCTTCAACATATTTTCGATCAAAAACAATTGAACATGAGGCAACGTAGGTGGGTCGAGTTAATAAACGACTATGATTGTGAAATTCGTTATCATCCCGGGAAGGCGAATGTGGTGGCTGATGCTTTAAGCAGAAAAGAACGAGAACCAATTCGAGTACGAGCGATGAACATAAAAATTCGCATGAATCTCAACTCACAAATCAAAGAAGTTCAACGAGAAGCACTTACTAAAGAAAATATAGGAAATGAAATAATGAAGAAGTATGCGAAGCAACTCGTTATGCGGGAAGATGGAATTCGATATTTTGCAAATCGTATTTGGGTACCGAAGTTGGGTGGATTAAGGAAGTTGATATTGAACGAGGCACATAAGACAAGATATTCGATACATCCTGGAGTTGGAAAGATGTACCAAGATCTTAAGACGCATTATTGGTGGCCTAATTTGAAGACAGACGTTGCAACATATGTTGGGGAATGTTTAACTTGTTCCAAAGTCAAAGCAGAACACCAGAAGCCGTCAGGGTTACTTCAACAACCAGAAATTCCAGAATGGAAATGGGACGGTATTACCATGGATTTCATCACGAAGTTACCAAAGACTGCCTGGGGATACGACACCATTTGGGTAATTGTTGATCGTCTTACCAAGTCTGCACATTTCTTACCTATAAAGGAAACGGATAGAATGGAGAAACTATTACGATTGTATATAAAGGAAGTTGTTTCAAGGCATGGAATACCTATTTCCATTATATCCGATCGTGATAGTAGATTTACCTCAAAATTCTGGCAATCACTACAGGAGGCACTAGGAACTCGGTTGGATATGAGTACCGCATATCATCCACAAACCGATGGACAGAGTGAGAGAATGATTCAGACTCTCGAAGACATGCTCAGGGCATGTGTGATCGATTTTGGAAACGGATGGGATAAATATCTACCGTTAGCAGAATTCTCGTATAATAATAGTTATCATGTGAGCATTGGAGCTGCGCCATTCGAAGCATTGTACGGAAGGAAGTGTAGATCTCCTATCTGTTGGAATGAAGTAGGAGATCGACATTTAACTGGTCCCGAAATCATACACGAAACGACCGAGAAGATAGTACAAATCAAGGAGAGATTGAAAACAGCCCGTAGTCGCCAAAAGAGCTACGCCGATGTTCGAAGGAAACCATTAGAGTTTCAGGTTGGGGACATGGTTATGCTAAAGGTGTCACCTTGGAAAGGTGTAATACGTTTCGGCAAAAGGGGTAAACTGAACCCAAGGTACGTAGGCCCGTTCAAGATCATCGAACGCATTGGACCGGTAGCTTATCGACTCGAGTTACCGCAACAACTCGCCGGAGTACATAATACCTTTCACATCTCGAACCTTAAGAAGTGTATTGCAAAGGTAGACCTTACCATTCCTCTTGAAGAAATCCATGTCGACGAGAAACTACAATTCGTCGAAGAACCAATCGAAATCATGGACCGTGAAGTTAAAAAGCTCAAACAGAGCAATATACCGATTGTTAAGGTTCGTTGGAATGCTAGAAGAGGTCCCGAGTTTACTTGGGAACGAGAGGATCAGATGAAGCAAAAGTATCCACACTTGTTTCTCGATGACGCAAAATAGGTACAATTTTAAAATTTCGGGACGAAATTTATTTAACGGGGAGGTAATGTAACGACCCGCACTTTTCGATCATACTATACTTATAAGATTAATATTTACATAAATTAAACCTTGCCAACATGATAAGCAATCCAAATTGTCGAGACTTATATTTCCGAAAAGAGTTTTACACAACGTTTGACCGTCTAGTTTGACCGATGATATCACGAACTATACAATATATGATAATTATACGTTTGTGTATATAAATGTATATATACATATTTAACATGATTAATAAATGTTTTAATATCTCATTTTGTATTAATAACAACAAGTTATAAGTATATTTTGAAACTACTAACTTAAGTTTTCAAAACGATAACTATACGTAACGTTATTTGACATAAATACTTAAGACTTATAATGTTATACATATATCGTATAAGTAATGTATTTAATCACTTTTAAGAACTTAAATACATAAAACCATATAAGTGTATTCACAAAAGATAGCTATATTTGAATCCTCATTCCATTTTTCACAAAATTTCTATACGTATATCTAGAGTATAAGTACTCGTATCATACCTAGCTTCTATACGTATTTACTAATAGTAAATACACATCAAATCACCACCTAACCCACCCTTGTTACTGCCCTTAGAGCAAGGTAATTGGAATTTGGATGCATGCATGAATTATTATACAAAAATACAAGAGAAAACCTTGTCTTGTCTCCTCATGGCCACGTTTTTATGGCCTTTATATGTATCATCATCTTCATTCATTTTACTTCAACTTTCTAGCCAAAACACACACATACTTTGAAGCCTTAAAACCCTTAATCAATTCAGCAAAGTTTCCAAGAAGATCTAGCTTCAAAAACCATACTAAAACACCATAAGAAAACCATACAAAAACACTTCAAGAAAACCCTCCAAGAACACCAACTTACTTCCAATCTTTCATCCACTTCTATCACCCTTTTGATTCTAGCTTCTTACTTCTCTCTTACAGCAACTTCATCCAAGGAACTTGAGGTAGAATCTATGTTCATAACCTTATTCGATTCATATATATATAGCTATCTTATTTTGTGGTACAAAAGTTTAACAACAAGAACATAGTTTGAATGTTTTCAAACTTGTTTGCAAACTAAATAGATCCTTCTAACTTAACTTTTAAAATACTTCAAGACCTGTAATATAACTTATGTATATGCTAATTTAACAAGGTAAAACTTGGTTTTTCAAAGTATAAGTATTTTTAGAAAAATGGTCATTAAATGATTTTGTTGTAACAAAAATGTTTAACTTCATATGTTTCACTAATGTTTCACTTATGCCGTATGATTTTGAATACAAACCAAGGTATTTACAGTTCATAGTCTTAAAGAAGAACTCGATCCAAGAAGATGGCAATTTGAATCAACGAAAACGGATTTGTAACGAAGAAACTATGACCGAAACAAAATTGGTTATCCTAGATCATTTCAACTACGGGATCAATTGGAAAAAAATGATATAAATCACATATTTCTAAGATAACATGATATTTTATATATATGTACTTATAATTCAATTTTATATGGTTCAGGATCACTCGTAAACAACACGAGAAGATTAATCATAAGATCCCATGATTATACGCAACACGTCATTTGACAACACCGGTACCATGGGTCAAGATTAATCTCGACCAATACATATACGATGGGTTTTTATTTATTTCGTTGGGGGTTTTATTTATTTCATTGCGGGTATATTAAACATCTAAAAATGAACCATTAAAATTGAATTACTAACATCGGACTGCTAACTACGGACTAAGGAATTATTCAAAGTATTAAAAGTATAACAAGTATATATTTATAACGTTTGTTTAAAAATGAAAACATATTGATATATTATATATGGATAGGTTCGTGATATCAACCGGAAGACCGAGTCAAATTATTTATATCATCAAGACAAGAGTGAGTATATAGTCCCACTTTTAAACTCTAAATATTTCGGGATGAGAATACATGTATTTTATGTTTTACGTTATGGACACAAGTAACTGAAAAATATATTCTACGTTGAGTTGTACCACTGGCATACTTCCCTGTAGCTTGGTAACTGTTATTTACAGCGGTATTGTAAACGCGAATCCTGTTGATAGATCTATCGGGCCTGACAACCCCAACCGGACTGGACGACCAGTATTCAACGGTTGCACAGTACTTCGTTTCGTGACTACACTTGGTACGGTGTAGTAAGATTTCATAATAAAGGGAATATGCGACGTGATTAAATGTTAAGTATGGTTACCAAGTGCTCAACCACTTAGAACATTTTTATTAAACTGTTTATATACGAAATCTTGTGGTCTATATATATATTGCTGCCGGCATTAAACCTATATCTCACCAACTTTATGTTGACCTTTTAAAACATGTCTATTCTCAGGAGATTACTAAAGCTTCCGCTGCATCATGTTGGATCTAACCAGGATCTTGCGTACGCATGTTTGTGTCAAAAATAAAACTGCATATCCGAGATGTTGTATTGTAAAATATGCTAGAAACCGTGTTGTTGTCATCATTTGTAAAGTTTGTAAGTCGAAGATTATCGCTAAACGTTAATCTTCTTTTTATTGTCTTAAGCTTGTAACAAAAATAATGGTTATGGTTTGTAATGTATAATATATGCAGTTTTCTTTCAAAAATGTCTCATATAGAGGTCAATACCTCGCAATGAAATCATACGTTATCTAACGCGTTCTTATGGTTAAGGACGGGTTATGACAAAAATAATTACAATGACATTATCAATTTATATCAAACTTAAGCTTATTTTCACATTTTTATCAAATCTACACTTTTTCAAATAAGCATATACGAAAATTTTCGCCAAGTTCATAAGCATTCAACTCAAATAACATGTCAAAATAATCATTACTAGCAATCAAACAAGTCTCAAATGGCATTATCTTTCAAAAATCAAGTTCATGAATTTTAGACTTGAAAAAGTCCACTTTAATTCTCAAAATCATGTTTAGGCTCAAAGTTTGGATCATTTAACTACCTAGACATGTTACACTACTCAATTTAGCAACAATTCATGACAAAAATCGGCCATAACCTGTTTATATCAAAAAGCCCCAAATTTGCTCAAGAACACAAACCCTAGATTACTCAAAATTTGAAGTTTAAGGCTTCTAATCATGTTAAACAGCATCAATCTAGGTTATACAAGCATAATACATAAACAATTTAAGTCTAATTACACTAAAAAGCATCAAAATCAATTTGTGGAAAAATTTGCTCAAGAACACCAAATTTCGGATTAAATGGTGTTTAGGTGTAGAAATTTACCGTTTTTCTTGAGTAATTCTTAGATAGCATCCTTCTCAACATGATTTTAGCAAAAGATTTGGTGATTAACGGTTAAAAATTGGGATTTTTGTGGTGTTTTTGGGTGTATTTTCGGAGCTATTTTCGCAGCAGTTTTTTTTTTTTTTTGAGTTGTTGGGGGTGTGGACTGATCAGTTTGCAGCTCTATATTTTTTTTTCTGATTTCCGACCCCTCCGCGAGTCGCGGCGAAATACACTTCAAACTCCGCGACTCGCGGAGTTTTTTTTTTATTTATTTTTTATTTTTTTTATAATCATTAACTTTTGAAAACAATTAAGAAATTAATTTTAAAATTTTGTTTCCCTTATTATTTAGGACGAGGTCGTTTCGGATCGATGTCCTAGTCCGTCTCTCGACAAAATTTTAAAATTTGTCTTTTTGTAGCGATTGTTTTAAAAGCTAAGATTTTTGGGTTTTTTAATGTTTTTGGTATACTTTAAATCAATAAGATTAAAAATAATGATAATAAAAGTTCTCGTCCCTCCCTCGGGTAAAGCAATTTCGGTTCAAAGACCTAGTCTTCAACTTACGATGAATTTTAAAAATCATATTCTTAACTTAATGAGATAAAGTAAATTTTTGTTTTTAAATTCACACAACTTAAATATAAAATTCAAAATTATTATTAAAAATTCACACCAAACTTAAAATTTGAAATGCATAAAATTAAAAATTAATATTTTAAAAATTCACACCAAACTTAATTTAAAAATTCATAAATTCATATCAAACTTATATTAATTTTTCAAATATTTACAATTTTAAATATATTGTTTTTACAAAGTTTACAATATTAATTTAAGATTTAAATATTAATTTTAAAAATATGGTAAAAATAAAATTAAAAATCTTTTTGTCTTTTTATCCCACTTTAATCAATCAAATATTATCAAAAATATGCGCCCCTCTTTTCGGTAAAGTAATTTCGGTTCCAAGACCTAATTTAACTCATGACGAATTTTTGAAATATTTTGGGTTGATTGATTAAAGATATTTATACCTTAAGAATAAACGTTAAATTTCGCAGTGATGTAATAAATTTTTGAATGATATCAATAATTTCGGTCGCCAAATCTAATTTTATTTAATACCAATTTAATACTTTTTAGCGAACAAATTAGCGTTTATTATCAAAAGGTTAAAAATAAAAAAAAATAAAAATAAAAACTGTACAGACATACCTGTGAAATAGATTTCTTAGTTATATGATCTATCCCATTCATAAGATAGTCGGTTTAATTGATTTTCCATGGCTACATAGGCGTAACCTCGAGCATTCAGTGTCTTTTCTTCTAAACGTATGAACGGTCCGTCTCTGCATAAAGTAACAAATTCGGTATTTGAATAGGTTTGATTATTTGAACATTTACCTCCATGTGACCATTTTCCGCATTTGTGACATCTTTCTAGGTGTCGTGCTCTTCTTTTCGCTGCGGATTTTGATTTTCCTTTACCAAATTGTAACTTATTATCTTCGCATCTGGATTCTTTTCTAACTCCGTCCATTCTTTCTCTGATTACTGATACTATTTCACTCGGTAGTATGTCATTATTACGTTTAGTGATCAAAGCGTGTAGCATTAGACCATGGTTTAGTTCACAGGAAGTCTTCATTTTGTAAAAACCTAAAAAAAATAAAAATTCAGAATGGGGGGAGAAGACTAGTTCTTTAGGGTCTGCTAGGGAAAGACCATTCGGGTTCCATTTTCGAGAACTACACGAAAACAGACAATCTAACTCTAACAGAAATACATATTATCCTTTAAAGACTTGATTCTCCCCACACTTAGTTAGTTGTGGTATCGAAATTGTGATTAACTTCATTGTCGAATTCCATCGGACTATCTATGTAGTGTTTAACTCTGTGACCATTAACTTTAAATTCAATCCCATTTGAATTTATCAATTCTATCGTTCCGTATGGGAAAACTCTTTTGACTATGAATGGTCCAGACCATCTTGATTTCAATTTTCCAGGAAATAGCTTGAATCGTGAATTGAAAAGAAGAACTCTGTCTCCTTCTTTAAATTCTTTTGAACTTCTGATTCTTTTATCATGCCATTTCTTCGTTCTTTCTTTATAGATTAACGAATTTTCGTATGCTTCATGTCTTAATTCTTCTAATTCGTTTAGTTGACTTAATCGTAGACGTCCGGCTTCATGTAAATCAAGATTACATGTTTTCAAAGCCCAAAATGCTTTGTGTTCAATTTCTACTGGAAGATGACATGCTTTTCCATAAACAAGTCTAAAAGGTGTGGTTCCAATTGGAGTTTTGTAGGCTGTTCTAAAAGCCCAGAGTGCATCCTCCAATTTAATGGACGATTCCTTCGGATTTGATCCTACGGTTTTCTCTAGAATACGTTTTAAAGCTCGGTTGGTATTTTCAACTTGTCCACTTGTTTGTGGATGATATGCGGTGGAGATTTTATGAGTTACTCCATATCTTTTAAGAACTTTCTCAAGTTGATTATTACAGAAATGAGTACCCCGATCACTTATTAAAGCTTTCGGTGTTCCAAACCTTGCAAAAAGACGTTTTAAAAAGTTGACTACAACTCGTGCATCGTTAGTTGGGAGAGCTTGTGCTTCCGCCCATTTAGATACATAATCAATGGCTACGAGTATATATAGATTATTATGAGATTTTGGAAATGGACCCATAAAGTCAATACCCCAAATGTCAAATACTTCACATACTTGGATGACATTTTGTGGCATTTCATCACGTTGACTTATTTTTCCGGCCCTTTGACATGCATCACAGGATTTGCAAAGAAGGTGTGCGTCTTTGTAAATTGTAGGCCAATAGAATCCAGCATCATAAACTTTTCTTGCTGTTAGTTGAGGCCCATAATGCCCTCCTGTTGGTCTTGTGTGACAATGGTTTAATATTTTACTAGCTTCATCTCCAAATACACATCGGCGTATTATTCCATCGGGACAACTTTTAAACAGATGTGGATCTTCCCAAAAAATAGTGTTTTATATCACTGAAGAATTTCTTTCGTCTTTGGTACGATAATCCTTTTTCAAGGAATCCACAAACTAAGTAGTTTGCATAGTCTGCAAACCATGGGATTTCTTTATAATCTATCTTCAATAGATATTCATCAGGAAAGTTGTCTTGTATGGCCGATTCATTTAGAACTTCTAACTCAGGATTTTCAAGACGAGAAAGATGATCAGCGGCGAGATTTTCTGCTCCTCTTTTATCTCGGATTTCAATATCAAACTCTTGTAAGAGTAAGATCCAACGGATTAATCTTGGTTTAGCATCTTGTTTTGAAAATAGGTATCTAAGAGCAGAATGGTCAGTATAGACCACCGTTTTTGCTAGAACGAGATATGATCGAAATTTGTCAAAAGCAAAGACAATAGCAAGGAGTTCTTTTTCAGTAGTTGTATAGTTTGTTTGTGCTCCTTGTAACGTCTTACTAGCATAATATATAAGTTGAAATCGTTTTTCAATCCTTTGTCCTAAAACGGCTCCCATTGCAAAATCACTTGCATCGCACATTAGTTCAAATGGTAGATTCCAATTTGGTGTTATCATGATCGACGCATTAGTGAGTTTCTCTTTAAGAATATTAAAAGATTTGATACACTCATCTGAAAAGATGAATGGCGCATCCTTTTCTAGGAGTTTATTCATAGGGGTGGCAATTTTAGAAAAATCTTTTATGAAACGTCGGTAAAAACCGGCATGCCCTAGAAAACTCCTAACTCCTCTAACATTGGTGGGATGTGGAAGTTTAGCAATTACATCTATTTTAGCTCTATCCACTTCAATTCCTTCTTTTGAAATTTTATGTCCAAGAACGATGCCTTCTTTAACCATGAAATGGCATTTCTCCCAATTAAGTACTAGATTTGATTGTTCGCATCTAATTAGCATTCGTTCCAGATTAACTAGACATGATTTAAATGTATCACCGAAGACTGAAAAGTCATCCATGAATACTTCCATGCATTCTTCTATCATGTCGTGAAAAATCGCCATCATACACCTTTGAAAGGTTGCAGGGGCGTTGCACAGTCCAAATGGCATGCGTTTGTAAGCAAAAGTACCATAAGGGCACGTGAATGTGGTTTTCTCTTGGTCCTCGGGTGCTATTGGAATTTGAAAATATCCGGAAAATCCATCTAGAAAACAATAGTAACTATTTCCGGCTAATCTTTCCAACATTTGATCTATGAAAGGTAAGGGAAAGTGATCTTTTCTGGTGGCGTCATTTAATTTTATATAATCAATACATACACGCCATCCTGTTATAGTCCTAGTAGGAATAAGCTCATTTTTTTCATTTGTAATGACAGTCATGCCACCCTTCTTAGGCACGCATTGAACTGGGCTTACCCATGGGCTATCAGAAATTGGATATATCAAACCTGCATCTAGCAGTTTAATAATCTCTTTCTTAACTACATTTTGCATATTAGGATTTAGTCTTCGTTGGCGTTGCACATACGTTTTATGACCTTCTTCCATAAGGATTTTATGTGTGCAATACGAAGGACTTATTCCTTTAATATCATGAATCTTCCATGCAATGGCTGGTTTATGAGCTTTCAACACAGAAATGAGTTGTGATTTCTCATTTTCAGTAAGAGAAGACGATATTATTACAGGTAATTCAGATTCACCATGTAAATAAGCGTATTCCAAATGGTTTGGAAGTGGCTTTAACTCTAATTTCGGAGGTTCTTCTATCGATGATTTATATCGATATCTGTCTTCTTCTTTTAGCATTTGAATTTCTTCTGTTGTTGGTTCATATCCATTAGCTATAAGTGTAGCTAACATTTCAGCTTCATTAATTGGTTCATTACCTTCTCCTAAAGAACATTCTCCTGTTCCTTGTAATTCTGGAAATTCTTCTAATAATTCTGCATGTGCATCTATAGTTTGAATATAATAACATGTATCATCTGCAGATTGTGGTTGTTGCATTGCTCTATCAACTGAAAAGGTAACACTCTCATCCTCTATACTTAGGGTTAGTTTCTTACCGAACACGTCTATCATTGCTTTAGCCGTGTTTAAGAATGGTCTTCCTAATATGAGAAGAACTTGAGAATCTTCTTCCATGTCCAGAACAACAAAATCTACTGGAAATACTAAAGTACCAACTTTAACTAGCATGTTCTCCATTATCCCTCTAGGATATTTTATTGATCTATCGGCTAGTTGTATGCTTATTCTTGTTGGTTTCAATTCTCCAAGGTCTAGTTTAGTGTATAGTGAATACGGCATTAGATTTATACTAGCACCTAAGTCTGCCAATGCTTCTATTGAACTAAGACTACCCAGAAAACATGGAATTGTGAAACTTCCTGGATCAGATAGTTTTTCTGGTATCTTATTCAACAGCACTGCTGAACAATTAGCATTCATAGTAACAGCCGAGAGTTCTTCCATTTTCTTTCTATTTGAAATTAGATCTTTCAAGAATTTAGCATATCTAGGCATTCCTGAAATCACATCAATGAAAGGAAGATTTACATTTATCTGTTTAAACATATCCAAGAATTTGGATTGCTCGGCTTCAAGTTTTTCTTTCTTCATTTTACTCGGGTAAGGAAGTGGTGGTTGGTATGGTTTAACATAAGGTTTAGCCTTAACTATGTTATCTTCATTAACCTTTTCAACTACCGGTTCTTTTTCCTTATCTTGATCAGGTTGTGGTTCTTGTGGAGTAGGAATGGCTTCATCAGAAGTTACAGGTATTTCAGGTGGTTTAAGTGTTGTACAACTTCTTGTGGTAATGGCTTTAGCTGTTTCATTTCGGGGGTTAGCATTTGTATCACTAGGTAGACTTCCCGGTTTTCTTTCACCTATTAACCTTGCTAGGTTACTCACTTCTTGTTCCAGATTTTGAATAGAAGCTTGTTGATTTCTAAATGCTTGAGCATTTTGTTCATTAGTTTGTTTCTGAGATGTGAAAAACTGCGTTTAAGTTTCAACTAGCTTCGTCATCATATCTTCTAAATTCGGCTTTTTATCATCGGTTTGTTGTGGTGGTTTGTTTTGAAAATTCGGTCTTTGCTGATTATAAGTATTATTGGATACTTGTTGATTGCTAGGACCTTGTTGGTTGTTGTATGGAATATTTCGGTTATAATTCTGGTTTTGATTGTAAATCGGTCTTGGCGGTTGATAATTATTCTGATAATTATTTCCAGGCCTTTGGTTTATGTATGAAATATTCTCTCTTTGTTCCATTGTTAATTCAATACTGAGACAATCTTTTGTCAAATGTGGTCCTCCACACTGCTCACAACTAATTCGTATTGAGTGAATATCCTTAGTCATCTTTTCCATTCGTCTCTCCACAGCATCTATCTTTGCGGAAATGGAATCTAAGTCATGACTAGAATCGGCTCTAGCTGCTTTAGACGATCTAACGATATCTTTTTCTTGGTGCCACTCATGTGAGTGGGAAGCAGTATTATCAATAATTTTGTAAGCATCAGTTTCGGTTTTCTTCATAATAGAACCACCAGCTGCTATATCTATGTCTTTTCTTGTAGTGATGTCGCATCCTTGGTAGAATATTTGTACTATTTGACAGGTGTCTAAACCATGTTGCGGACATCCTCTTAACAACTTTCCATATCTTGTCCACGCCTCATATAGAGTTTCATTTGGCTTTTGTGTGAACGTAACAATTTCTGCTTGAAGTCTTACGGCTTTAGATGCAGGAAAGAATTGTTTAAGAAATTTGTCAACTAAAACGTCCCATGTATCGATCGCCCCTTCAGGTAACGATTCCAACCAATCTTTGGCTTCTTCCTTTAAAGTCCAGGGAAATAACATGAGATATATCTGTTCATCCTCCACTTCTCGGATTTTAAATAGTGTGCAGATCCTATTAAAGGTACGTAGATGTTCATTTGGATCTTCCTTCGGCGCACCACTAAATTGGCATTGATTAGTCACCATGTGTAGAATTTGTCCTTTGATTTCATAATCTGGCGCATTAATGTCTGGATGAGTAATTGCGTGACCTTGGCCAGTGCGTTTAGCTCTCATTCGGTCTTCCATACTTAAAGGTTCCAGATTCTCCATAATTGAATTTGTTGAATCGGTATCACTAGATGATTCTGATTTAATGGTTCGTTCCTCAACAATCTCTGTTTGAATGATTGGTGGCTCCGGAGGAAAGTTTAATGGTTCAGGATCTACGAACCGTTCCTGAATATTCTCCGGATTCTCAATTGTGAGGTCGGGTTCAAAAAATGGATTATCGGAAATTTGAACTGAAGTACTTGGTCGACTGGATGACGATTCTAAAGAAAAATCAACGGCGGTTATATTTGCTAAATGTCTTGATCTAGTTACAGGTGGTGAACGTACAAAATGTGGTGAACGTCTTGCTCGGTGCATTCACTGAATATCCTATTAGTTTTAAAAAGGAAAGAAAAATTATAATAAGTTATCCAATCAATAGACTTTTCTGATTTTGCCCACGTTTCGAATAGCCAAAAGATGCAGCAGAGGGGCAGGATTCGTTTGGTCTCAATATAATTGAGGACTGTTTGGCTCCAATAACCCGGTCCACGTACAAATCCAACTATTACTACGAATCAGAAAATTTTTATGTCCATCAATTTAACCACTTAAAATAAATTTTCGTAATTTTAAGAAATTTAGATAAGAAGTAGAATAAAAATCTATGTCCTAAAACTAGAATAGCGAGAAATAAGAAAGAAAAAGAGTTCGTCGAAAAAGGTCGAAAAAGAAAAAATGGTTGAAAAATAAAAGGTGACGAAAAAAAATAAAAGAAACTTATCAAAACTTAAAAATACTTAACTAACCTAACGTTATTACTACAACTAACTTAAAATTATAATCGCAAATTGATATTACTAATTGGAATGATAATTGGTACATAGTAAAATGTGTCTAAAAATATTAAAGCTTACAGGAAAAACTAAATCCCAAATGGAAATAACTTAAAAAGAAACTAAAACTTAAAAAGGCGTCGCAAAATTCTAAAGTACCTAAATCTTAGTCTAAAGAAAAAGCACTTAAAGAATTCTACGGTAAAGCCTAAAAATCTAGGAGTAAAAATAACTATAGCAAAAACTAAGTTTAAAATTAAATATGAGCGAAAAATACAAATATTACGCTACAATGATTAAAAAGGGACAAAATATAAAAATATACAAAAAGTTGTAAAAATTACAATTTTTATAAAAATATTATTTTTATATTATATTTTTTTTTTTTATAAAACTACTAATTTTACAATTTAATAAAACTAATTTAAACAAAATAAAACAAATTAAATAAAAAGAAATTTTAGAATAAAACTTAATTATAATAATAATACATAATTAGGGTTTATATTAATAATAATTAATAATAATCCGTAATAAATGCTGAATTAGGGCTTCTGTCGGCGTGTCAGAAAGTCTCCGCGAGTCGCGGTAATTAATGAAGAAAACCCCGCGAGTCGCGGGGTTCAGAAATTCAATTCTGGCACAGTTTGAATCGACGCGTTTTTTTTCTTTATTTATTTCTGTTTTCTATTTTTTCTATATATAAAAGATATTTAATAAAACTTATATTTTTATAAAGTAAAATAAGAATAAAGAAACTTATAAAACTTAAATATTTAAAAAAAATACTTATATTTTTGTTTTTCTTTTTATATTTTTGAATAATTAACACGTATTTTTACAAAAACGAATTTTTAATAGAAGTAAGCTAAAAATCTTTTTTTTTTTATTATTAGCGTTGCGCTTCCGGCGTTTAGAAATTTCCCCGGCAGCGGCGCCAAAAATACTTGATGTTATGCGAGGTGTATATAAAATAGTTATTAATATTAGCAGAAAACACTATTAAATACGATACAATTTTACACAAGATATTTATTTATTTATAGAATGGATATACTTAAACCTTGCTACAACACTTATAGGCAGTGTACCTAATCGTACAGTAGTGTAGTTTTTAGTAAGTCCGGTTCGTTCCACAGGGAAATCTTTAAACAAAGCTCAACGCTATATTAGTTTACTTTTATAAAAATACAAACATATATATAAGTAATATTATTATTATAAAGGGGGGTTTTTACCGTTTAATGACCGGTTTGTCGATTTTAAAACTTTAGTCGCAGTTAAAACCTAATGTAAAATATTAAATAAATAAAAGACTTAATTTAAAGCGTAAAGTAAATAACGATAATGAAATTGCGAATAATAAAAGTGCGATAAAATAAACTTGCGATAATTAAAAAGTACGATAATTAAAAATGCAATTAAATATAATAACAATAAAAAATGCGATAATTAGAAGTGCAATTAAATATAAAATAAAGGAAATTAAATATGAAATAAAAGAATTATGCTTATTTAAACTTCCGTAATCATGATGTTTGACGTGTTGATTTTAGTTTTATGCCCCATGGGTTAATTGTCCTTTGTCCTGGATTATTTAATATGTCCGTCTGGTTTTTGTCCATAACAGTCCATCAGTCATAAATATAAAGTGCGAGTGTCCTCGTCAAATTATTATTATACCCGAAGTTAAATATTCCAACTAATTGGGGATTCGAATTGTAACAAGGTTTTAATACTTTGTTTAATGAATACACCAGGTTATCGACTGCGTGTAAACCAAGGTTTTACTACTTTGCTAACAATTACACCAATTACCCTTGAATGTAATTTCACCCCTGTTTTAATTATTTTAGTGGCTATTAATCCATTCCCGTGTCCGGTTAAATGAACGATTATTCGTACATATAAATACCCCGCCCATCGTGTCCGATCGAGTGTATATGGTAATTTATAGGGACGCCCAATTGTAAATCTTTATATTAACATTAACAAACTATCATTTAGTTAAACAAATATAAAGCCTATTAATAGCCCATAGTCTAATTTCCACAAGTGTCGTTCTTTTATCCAAACCCCAATTATGGTACAAAGCCCAATTACCCAATTTTAGTAATTAGCCCAACATCATGATTACTTCGTTTTAAATAAGCATAATAATAACTTAGCTACGAGACATTAATGTAAAAAGGTTGAACATAACTTACAATGATTAAAAATAGCGTAGCGTTACACAGACAGAATTTCGACTTACACCCTTACAATATTCGCTAACATACCCTTATTATTATAATTATAATTATAATTAAAATTAAAATATAAATTATATATATATATATATATCGTATATATGAGAGAAGAGAGAAAATAGATATTGATTTTTGATCAGAATTCGGTTGGCTTTATAGGGATTTTCGATTTTTGAGGCTCCGCGACTCGCGGTAAAATCCTCTTCAAACTCCGCGAGTCACGGAGAATGAATTTACAGCTCACACCCTTGGAGTCTTTCTCTGCCGACGGTTTTATAATATATATATAATTAATATAATTAATTATATATTATATTATATTTATATACATAGTTAACTTGTAATTTTTAGTCCGTTGCGTCGAGCGTTAAGAGTTGACTCTGGTCCCGGTTCCGGATTTTCGAACGTCCTTGCGTACAATTTTATATTTTGTACTTTGCGTTTTAAATCTTGTACTCTTGTGATTTCGAGACGTTTCTTATCAATAATTGGAACCTCTTTGATTGTCTTTTGTTCTTTTGAGCTTTTTGGTCGTTTGCGTCTTCAATTCGTCGAATCTGTCTTTTGTCTTCACCTTTTATTATTTAAACGAATATCACTTGTAAATAGAACAATTGCAACTAAAAGCTTGTCTTTCTTGAGGAATAATGCTATGAAATATATGTTCGTTTTTAGCATTATCAGTTACTAACGAGGACAGCTGACTTAATAAACTTAAAACATCAAAATATATTAAAAGTGTTGTAAATATATTTTGAACATACTTTAATATATATGTATATATTGTTATAGGTTCGTGAATCAACAGTGGCCAAGTCTCACTTCTCGACGAAGTAAAAATCTGTGAAAGTGAGTTATAGTCCCACTTTTAAAATCTAATATTTTTGGGATGAGAATACATGCAGGTTTTATAAATGATTTACAAAATAGACACAAGTACGTGAAACTACATTCTATGGTTGAATTATCGAAATCGAATATGCCCCTTTTTATTAAGTCTGGTAATCTAAGAATTTGGGAACAGACACCCTAATTGACGCGAATCCTAAAGATAGATCTATTGGGCCTAACAAACCCCAGCCAAAGTACCGGATGCTTTAGTACTTCGAAATTTATATCATATCCGAAGGGTGTCCCGGAATGATGGGGATATTCTTATATATGCATCTTGTTAATGTCGGTTACCAGGTGTTTACCATATGAATGATTTTTATCTCTATGTATGGGATGTGTATTGAAATATGAAATCTTGTGGTCTATTGTTACGATTTGATATATATAGGTTAAACCTATAACTCACCAACATTTTTGTTGACGTTTAAAGCATGTTTATTCTCAGGTGAATATTAAGAGCTTCCGCTGTTGCATACTAAAATAAGGACAAGATTTGGAGTCCATGTTTGTATGATATTGTGTAAAAACTGCATTCAAGAAACTGATTTCGATGTAACATATTTGTATTGTAAACCATTATGTAATGGTCGTGTGTAAACAGGATATTTTAGATTATCATTATTTGATAATCTACGTAAAGCTTTTTAAACCTTTATTTATGAAATAAAGGTTATGGTTTGTTTTAAAAATGAATGCAGTCTTTGAAAAACGTCTCATATAGAGGTCAAAACCTCGCAACGAAATCAATTAATATGGAACGTTTTTAATCAATAAGAACGGGACATTTCAGTTGGTATCAGAGCGTTGGTCTTAGAGAACCAGAATTTTGCATTAGTGTGTCTTATCGAGTTTGTTAGGATGCATTAGTGAGTCTGGACTTCGATCGTGTTTACTTGAAAAAATGATTGCTTAACAAATTTTGTTGGAAACTATATATTTTTAACATGTGAATATTATGTGATATATTAATCTCTTAACGCGTTTGATATTATGTGATAGATGTCTACCTCTAGAATAAGTCCCATTGACTCACCTAATAATAATGAAGAGTCAAATGTAAATTGGAATGATTCGTGGACTTATTCACAAGTTCCCGAAGAGGAACCGGAAGAAGAGTCGGAACCAGAAGAAGAATCGGAACCGGATGAAGAAATAGAACCGGTGGGGGAAATAATAAAACGGTTAAGTAAAAGAAAATCCTCAACCAACCGACCAAGGTTAATTATGGTCAATGGTGTTTCCGCTAAGGAAGCAAAATATTGGGAGGATTACCAATTCTCCGATGAATCGGATTCTGACGAGAATTCCGATGATGTTATAGAAATTACCCCAACTGAATTTAAAAAGGCAAAAGAAAATAATAAGGGAAAGGGCATAAAAATAGAGAAATCTAATTCCAACCCCGATGAACTTTATATGTATCGTCAACCCCCGAAGTCCTTAAGTTGTAACAATGACCCGGGAACCTCTAAACCACCAGGTTTTTCTAAACCAATGTGGAAAACGACGGCTCGTATTAGGGGAACATCATATATCCCTAGAAACTTGACAAAACGAACCAAAACCGAAGAAGAAGAAACAAGCGAGTCGGAATAAGATAGTTGTATTCGTGTGGTGTAATATATGTAATATAGTGTGCTTATGCTTTATGATATATGTAAAAATTGCTTGTATTAATAAGTATTTTTTTTTATGAATCTAACTCTTGTCTATTTTACAGTATAAAAACACAAAATGGATAGACAACCCAATATTTTAAGAGACCTACCCGGAGACATGATTGATGAAATCTTGTCTAGAGTCGGTCAGAATTCTTCGGCACAACTATTTAAGGCGAGATCAGTTTGTAAGACATTCGAAGAACATTCCAAGAATGCCTTGGTTTATAAAAGGCTTTCGTTCGAAAGATGGGGGATATCACATTGGGAAATCCATAAGTTACGATGTGTTTACTTTGACGCATATATTGCGGGGAACCCAAATGCTATTTTACGCAATGGGTTAAGAAATTATTTTGACTCAATATATCCGAATATTGGACTTCGTGATTTAGAAAAAGCGGCTAACATGCAACATAAAGAAGCATGTTATGCTTACGGATTAGTAATGTTCGCTTCTCACCAAAGTGAGAACAAGAACATCGGCCTACAACTATTAAACAAAACGTTCCCACAAGTGACGGAGTCGGTAATTGGGGTAAGAAATGAGGTTTTTAGATTGTTACGGGACTGTTGGACATTACGTAACCCTCGTCCCTTTGACGACGTTACAACACGCTGTCTTATCAACGGCCATAACGGTTATGTTCCACAAGACCAAGGATGGGAAGTAATCCTAGTAAAACCAGAATGCATGACTTGTTTCTGGACGTATGAATTACGTGTCTTTATTGCCTATGCTGAACGACTTGTGTACTAGCTAGAATTATCTTCACAACCATCTTGTATCAAATTTATTGTGTGCTATATTTCATGCTATATGTAAAATAAGCGGTATTGTAAGTTTGTAAAATATTGTGTAAAAGTTTGAACGCGAAATATTATTATAATCAGTTTTTCATATAGAATTGTAGTAGTTGAATTGTATATTAGCTACTAAGTATGAACATAACGCGTAGGTACTACCCGAATTTAAACTTATAAAACGCTAATATGAAGAAAAAGCTTTTATAAATGAGTTCATATTATGCTACGAAATACTATTAACTACTCTTAATATTCTGTATGATTAACTTGTTCCATTTGACTATTTTGAAGGAAATGGCACCAACTACTCGACACACCGTGAATATGAATGAAGAGGAATTTCTCACTTTTCTAGCTTCAAACATAGCCGCAGTACAGGCTGCGCTACATACCAACAATAACCTTGGATCTAGCAGTACAGGAAATCGTGTAGGATGCACCTACAAAGAATTCACTTCCTGCAAACCTTTGGAATTTGATGGAACCGAAGGACCGATCGGATTGAAACGGTGGACCGAGAAGGTCGAATCGGTGTTTGCCATAAGTAAGTGTACTGAAGAGGACAAAGTGAAGTACGCTACGCATACCTTCACAGGTTCTGCGTTAACATGGTGGAATACCTATCTAGAGCAAGTGGGACAAGACGATGCGTACGCACTACCGTGGTTAGCATTCAAGCACTTGATGAACGAGAAGTACCGTCCCAGAACCGAGGTCAATAAGCTCAAGACAGAACTTAGAGGGTTACGAACCCAAGGATTTGATATTACCACGTACGAAAGACGATTTACAGAATTGTGCCTATTGTGTCCGGGAGCATTCGAAGATGAGGAAGAGAAGATCGACGCGTTTGTGAAAGGATTACCGGAAAGAATCCAAGAAGATATAAGTTCACACGAGCCCGCCTCCATACAACAGGCATGTAGAATGGCTCACAAACTAGTGAACCAGATTGAAGAAAGAATTAAAGAACAGACTACTGAAGAGGCCAATGTGAAGCAAGTCAAAAGAAAGTGGGAGGAAAACGGTGATAAGAATCACCAATACAACAACAACAGCAATTACAACAATAATCGCAACAATTATCCCAACAATCGCAACATCAATCGCAACTACAACAAATGGCCCAACAACAACAACAACAACAACAACAACAACAACTACAACAATCATCCCAACAACAATAATAACCGCAACAACAACAACAATCAGAAGCAGCTATGCCAAAGGTGTGAAAAGTATCACTCGGGGTTCTGCACCAAATTTTGCAACAAGTGTAAAAGAAATGGTCATAGCGCGGCGAAGTGTGAGGTCTACGGACCAGGGGTTAATAGAACGAAAGGAACAAATGGTGTCGGAACGAGTAATGGCGGAGCAAGTAGTGTCGAAGCAAGTTATGCCAATGTAGTTTGTTATAAATGTGGAAAACCAGGCCACATTATTAGAAATTGCCCGAACCAGGAGAACACGAATGGACAAGGCCACGGAAGAGTTTTCAATATTAATGCGGCAGAGGCACAGGAAAACCCGGAGCTTGTTACGAGTACGTTTCTTATTGACAATAAATCTGCTTACGTTTTATTTGATTCGGGTGCGGATAGAAGCTATATGAGTAGAGATTTTTGTGCTAAATTAAGTTGTCCATTGACGCCTTTGGATAGTAAATTTTACTCGAATTAGCAAATGGTAAATTAATTTCAGCAGATAATATATATCGGAATCGAGAAATTAAACTGGTTAGCGAAACATTTAAGATTGACTTGATACCAGTAGAGTTAGGGAGTTTTGATGTGATAATCGGTATGGACTGGTTGAAAGAAGTGAAAGCAAAGATCGTTTGTTACAAAAATGCAATTCGCATTATACGAGAAAAAGGAAAACCCTTAATGGTGTACGGAGAAAAGGGCAACACGAAGCTACATCTTATTAGTAATTTGAAGGCACAAAAACTAATAAGAAAAGGTTGCTATGCTGTTCTAGCACACGTCGAGAAAGTACAAACTGAAGAAAAGAGCATCAATGATGTTCCCGTCGCAAAAGAATTTCCCGATGTATTTCCGAAAGAATTACCGGGATTACCCCCACATCGATCCGTTGAATTTCAAATAGATCTTGTACCAGGAGCTGCACCAATAGCTCGTGCTCCTTACAGACTCGTACCCAGCGAGATGAAAGAACTGCAAAGCCAATTACAAGAACTTTTAGAGCATGGTTTCATTCGACCAAGCACATCACCGTGGGGAGCTCCTGTTTTGTTTGTCAAGAAGAAAGATGGTACATTCAGGTTGTGTATCGACTACCGAGAGTTGAACAAACTTACCATCAAGAACCACTACCCACTACCGAGAATCGATGACTTATTTGATCAACTACAAGGCTCGTCTGTTTATTCAAAGATTGACTTACGTTCCGGGTATCATCAAATGCGGGTGAAAGAAGATGATATTCCAAAGACTGCTTTCAGAACACGTTACGGTCATTACGAGTTTATGGTCATGCCATTTGGTTTAACTAATGCACCAGTTGTGTTCATGGACCTTATGAACCGAGTGTGTGGACCATACCTTGACAAGTTTGTCATTGTTTTCATTGATGACATACTTATTTACTCAAAGAATGACCAAGAACACGGTGAACATTTGATAAAGGTGTTAGAAGTATTGAGAAAGGAAGAATTGTACGCTAAGTTTTCAAAGTGTGCATTTTGGTTGGAAGAAGTTCAATTCCTCGGTCACATAGTGAACAAAGAAGGTATTAAGGTGGATCCGGCAAAGATAGAAACTGTTGAAAAGTGGGAAACTCCGAAAACTCCGAAACACATACGCCAGTTTTTAGGACTAGCTGGTTACTACAGAAGGTTCATCCAAGACTTTTCCAGAATAGCAAAACCCTTGACTGCATTAACGCATAAAGGGAAGAAATTTGAATGAAATGATGAACAAGAGAAAGCGTTTCAGTTATTGAAGAAAAAGCTAACTACGGCACCTATATTGTCATTGCCTGAAGAGAATGATGATTTTGTGATTTATTGTGACGCATAAAAGCAAGGTCTCAGTTGTGTATTAATGCAACGAACGAAGGTGATTGCTTATGCGTCTAGACAATTGAAGATTCACGAGCAAAATTATACGACGCATGATTTGGAATTAGGCGCGGTTGTTTTTGCATTAAAGACTTGGAGGCACTACTTATATGGGGTCAAAAGTATTATATATACCGACCACAAAAGTCTTCAACACATATTTAATCAGAAATAACTGAATATGAGGCAGCGTAGGTGGATTGAATTGTTGAATGATTACGACTTTGAGATTCGTTACCACCCAGGAAAGGCAAATGTGGTAGCCGATGCCTTGAGCAGGAAGGACAGAGAACCCATTCGAGTAAAATCTATGAATATAATGATTCATAATAACCTTACTACTCAAATAAAGGAGGCGCAACAAGGAGTTTTAAAAGAGGGAAATTTAAAGGATGAAATACCCAAAGGATCGGAGCAGCATCTTAATATTCGGGAAGACGGAACCCGGTATAGGGCTGAAAGGATTTGGGTACCAAAATTTGGAGGTATGAGAGAAATGGTACTTAGAGAAGCTCATAAAACCAGATACTCAATACATCCTGGAACGGGGAAGATTTACAAGGATCTCAAGAAACATTTTTGGTGGCCGGGTATGAAAGCCGATGTTGCTAAATACGTAGGAGAATGTTTGACGTGTTCTAAGGTCAAAGCTGAGCATCAGAAACCATCAGGTCTACTTCAACAACCCGAAATCCCAGAATGGAAATGGGAAAACATTACCATGGATTTCATCACTAAATTGCCAAGGACTGCAAGTGGTTTTGATACTATTTGGGTAATAGTTGATCATCTCACCAAATCAGCACACTTCCTGCCAATAAGAGAAGATGACAAGATGGAGAAGTTAGCACGACTGTATTTGAAGGAAGTCGTCTCCAGACATGAAATACCAATCTCTATTATCTCTGATAGGGATGGCAGATTTATTTCAAGATTCTGGCAGACATTACAGCAAGCATTAGGAACTCGTCTAGACATGAGTACTGCCTATCATCCACAAACTGATGGGCAGAGTGAAAGGATGATACAAACGCTTGAAGACATGCTACGAGCATGTGTTATTGATTTCGGAAACAGTTAGGATCGACATCTACCGTTAGCAGAATTTTCCTACAACAACAGCTACCATTCAAGCATTGAGATGGCACCGTTTGAAGCACTTTATGGTAGAAAGTGCAGGTCTCCGATTTGTTGGAGTGAAGTGGGGGATAGACAGATTACGGGTCCGGAGATTATACAAGAAACTACCGAGAAGATCATCCAAATTCAACAACGGTTGAAAACTGCCCAAAGTCGACAAAAGAGCTACGCTGACATTAAAAGAAAAGATATAGAATTTGAAATTGGAGAGATGGTCATGCTTAAAGTTGCACCTTGGAAAGGCGTTGTTCGATTTGGTAAATGAGGGAAATTAAATCCAAGGTATATTGGACCATTCAAGATTATTGATCGTGTCGGACCAGTAGCTTACCGACTTGAGTTACCTCAACAACTCGCGGCTGTACATAACACTTTCCACGTCTCGAATTTGAAGAAATGTTTTGCTAAAGAAGATCTCACTATTCCGTTAGATGAAATCCAAATCAACGAAAAACTCCAATTCATCGAAGAACCCGTCGAAATAATGGATCGTGAGGTTAAAAGACTTAAGCAAAACAAGATACCAATTGTTAAGGTTCGATGGAATGCTCGTAGAGGACCCGAGTTCACCTGGGAGCGTGAAGATCAAATGAAGAAGAAATACCCGCATCTATTTACAGAAGATTTGTCAACACCTTCAACAGCTTAAAATTTCGGGACGAAATTTATTTAACGGGTAGGTACTGTAGTGACCCGAACTTTTCCATGTTTATATATATTAATTGAGATTGATATTTACATGATTAAATGTTTCCAACATGTTAAGCAATCAAACTTGTTAAGACTTGATTAATTGAAATATGTTTCATATAGACAATTGACCACCCAAGTTGACCGGCGATTCACGAACGTTAAAACTTGTAAAAATGACATGACGATATATATATGGATATACATATGGTTAACATGAGATTATGATAAGTAAGTATCTCCATAAGTATATTAACAATGAGTTATATACATATAAACAAGACTACTAACTTAAGGATTTCGAAACGAGACATATATGTAACAATTATCGTTGTAACGACATTTAAATGTATATATATCATATTAAGATATATTAATATATCATAATATCATGATAATATAATAATTTAACATCTCATTAGATATAATAAACAATGGGTTAACAACATTAATTGAGATCGTTAACTTAAAGGTTTCAAAACAACACTTACATGTAACGACTAACGATGACTTAACGACTCAGTTAAAATGTTTATACATGTAGTGTATTTAGATGTATTAAAATAATTTTGGAAGACTTCAAGACATATATCAAAACACTCATACTTAACGAAAATGGTTACAGTTACTTTCCCATTCTTTTCTTTCATCAAGAATTCTAGTCGTATTCTTACCCGTATTATACACAGCTTCAAAACGTACTTACTATGGGTATATACCAATAGGAACTAGCATGGGATTCCACTCTTGATTATGTCATGTATGACTAATCAATTTTAACTTCTACCATGAGCTAGTCAACTAACTAGAACTCCTTTTAACCCCACTCACCACTCACCAATTACCACTCATCATTCACCCCATTTCACTTCCAATTCTCTTTCTAATTCTCTCTCAACACACACACACACACTATTATGAATGTATTTTTCCAGTAGTTAATCATCATCTTCATCAAAAATCACTTCAAGAATCAAGCTATAATCATCATAGGAAGAACACTTCAAGAACACTTCAAAAATCCCTTCAGGTTTACTAATTTACTTCCAAGCTTTCTAATCCATTCCAAGTAATCATCTAAGATCAAGAAATCTTTGTTATATATAGTAGGTTATCTTTCTTATTCAAGGTAATATTCATATTCAAACTTTGATTCAATTTCTATAACTATAAACTATCTTAATTCGAGTAAAAATCTTACTTGAACTTCTTTTTGTGTCATGATCCTACTTCAAGAACTTTCAAGCCATCCCAGATCCTTTGAAGCTAGATCATTTCTTGTCACTTCCAGTAGGTTTACCTACTAAACTTGAGGTAGTAATGATGTTCATAACATCATTCGATTCATATATATAAAACTATCTTATTCGAAGGTTTAAACTCGTAATCACTAGAACATAGTTTAGTTAATTCTAAACTTGTTCGCAAAAAAAAGTTAATCCTTCTAACTTGACTTTTAAAATTAACTAAACACATGTTCTATATCTATATGATATGCTAAATTAATGATTTAAAACCTGAAAACACGAAAAACACCGTAAAACCGGATTTACGCCGTCGTAGTAACACCGCGGGCTGTTTTGGGTTAGTTAATTAAAAACTATGATAAACTTTGATTTAAAAGTTATTATTCTGAGAAACTGATTTTTATTATGAACATGAAACTATATCCAAAAATTATGGTTAAACTCAAAGTGGAAGTATGTTTTCTAAAATGGTCATCTAGACGTCGTTCTTTCGACTGAAATGACTACCTTTACAAAAACGACTTGTAACTTATTTTTCCGACTATAAACCTATACTTTTTCTATTTAGATTCATAAAATAGAGTTCAATATGAAACCATAGCAATTTGATTCACTCAAAACGGATTTAAAATGAAGAAGTTATGGGTAAAACAAGATTGGATAATTTTTCTCATTTTAGCTACGTGAAAATTGGTAACAAATCTATTCCAACCATAACTTAATCAACTTGTATTGTATATTATGTAATCTTGAGATACCATAGACACGTATACAATGTTTCGACCTATCATGTCGACACATCTATATATATTTCGGAACAACCATAGACACTCTATATGTGAATGTTGGAGTTAGCTATACAGGGTTGAGGTTGATTCCAAAATATATATAGTTTGAGTTGTGATCAATACTGAGATACGTATACACTGGGTCATGGATTGATTCAAGATAATATTTATCAATTTATTTCTGTACATCTAACTGTGGACAACTAGTTGTAGGTTACTAACGAGGACAGCTGACTTAATAAACTTAAAATATCAAAATATATTAAAAGTGTTGTAAATATATTTTGAACATACTTTAATATATATGTATATATTGTTATAGGTTCGTGAATCAACAGTGACCAAGTCTCACTTCTCGACGAAGTAAAAATCTGTGAAAGTGAGTTATAGTCCCACTTTTAAAATCTAATATTTTTGGGATGAGAATACATGCAGGTTTTATAAATGATTTACAAAATAGACACAAGTACGTGAAACTACATTCTATGGTTGAATTATCGAAATCGAATATGCCCCTTTTTATTAAGTCTGGTAATCTAAGAATTTGGGAACAGACGCCCTAATTGACGCGAATCCTAAAGATAGATCTATTGGGCCTAACAAACCCCATCCAAAGTACCGGATGCTTTAGTACTTCGAAATTTATATCATATCCGAAGGGTGTCCCGGAATGATGGGGATATTCTTATATATGCATCTTGTTAATGTCGGTTACCAGGTGTTCACCATATGAATGATTTTTATCTCTATGTATGGGATGTGTATTGAAATATGAAATCTTGTGGTCTATTGTTACGATTTGATATATATATATAGGTTAAACCTATAACTCACCAACATTTTTGTTGATGTTTAAAGCATGTTTATTCTCAGGTGAATATTAAGAGCTTCCGCTGTTGCATACTAAAATAAGGACAAGATTTGGAGTCCATGTTTGTATGATATTGTGTAAAAACTGCATTCAAGAAACTGATTTCGATGTAACATATTTGTATTGTAAACCATTATGTAATGGTCGTGTGTAAACAGGATATTTTAGATTATCATTATTTGATAATCTACGTAAAGCTTTTTAAACCTTTATTTATGAAATAAAGGTTATGGTTTGTTATAAAAATGAATGCAGTCTTTGAAAAACGTCTCATATAGAGGTCAAAACCTCGCAACGAAATCAATTAATATGGAACGTTTTTAATCAATAAGAACGGGACATTTCAACAAAAGGGTAATCACATATATCAAAATTATGATAAGGCTACTCCGAATGAAAAAATCGAAGTTGTCTTGCTGGAGCTCTGATATAATTTGCTACTTTGCAAAGGAATTGCAAGGTTATTTTTGCTAATAAATGCCAAAAGATCTGACACAGATATGTGTTGAATTATGACTTTGGTTTCGAGAGCTTTTTAAGGTCATAACTGTGGGTAATATGTGGTTGGATCATCATCTCGATTGCTCATTATTTGAAGTGTCTTCAGAGATTTTCGAAGGGTTTGAACACAGATTGTAATCGTTTGTATACATTTGATGTTCTAACACACTTTTGAAGTCAAAGTATAGCTTTGAAAGATGTAGGAATCTAAAAGTGATGGTACCGGTTATATCTCGAATTGAATTCTGAGATTTTAAAAGCAGAATATGTAATTGGGTTTGAATGAGTATGATTGTTTTGATTTCTATGAAAGAATGTATATTATTGTGAAAGTAGGAAGTATAATTGATAATTTGCTTAATCTGATTCGAAGAATGTAACATATTAATTGTGAATTTATATATATCTCTCGGGTATTACCTACCCGTTAAAAAAATTTTCACAATTAATATTTTGTACATAAGAATTTTATTACAGTCTTTATGAAAATATATATGTATATATTCTCCTCAGATGTAACATAGATTTTAATGAGTTAATACTAAATTAAACTCATTCGATTTACGGTTGGAACTAGAATTGAATAATTCCTTGAAGGCTTTAGAGGTTACATAAGTATTTCTTCAATAATATTGAAATTATGAATCAATACTTCGTTATTTGTTGAGATGTGATGTTGGTTTTCGTTAAATTCTTGTAAACGTCGCAAAGTACGAATGATGTTATCTGAAAAGTTTCGATTACATCAATGATGAAGTGTAAAATCAAATATATACTTGATTTATTAGGAATTGGAATTTGTTGAATTGAGACAGAGATTGTAGTTAACGATGGTTAAGTCGCGGGCGAGGGACGTACATTATTGCATATTTGTAATATGAATTAACCGAGTAGTTAAGATTCACACACAATAGCTTAGAACTGAAAGATTTATTTTTTAGTTCAAAATATATATATATATATATATATATATATATATATATATATATATATATATATATATATATATATATATATATAATTTCTTCATAGGGAATGAGTTAATTCTTCATAACTTATTGATACAATATACACGTTATTGATTCGTAATGATGTCCACAGTGATTCTTGAACTGACGGAGTTTGTGATGTTATAGGTGTTGTTGATTCTGATGTTGACTGTACTGACGATGCTGGTGACGTTGACGGTACTGTTGATGCTGTTGGTAAAATAAGTTTAACTTGTTAATCACACACCATTTTTATCAGGGTTTCTACTCTTCCTTCTATCATTTTGGTTCGCTTAACTGATTTATGGTTAGGGCTAGATTAGATAATCTCTAAGACTTTAGAGATTATATAATCGCCGCGGAATGTTTCTCCAATGAAGTTATGAATTAATACTTCGTCAGTTATTGTTGTTGGTACTCCTTGGTATCTATGGTGCGTATGACGTTGATGCTGGTGGGATAGATTGTGAAGTTGAGGTTTACAACGCGGTTGTGGTTGGAGGTGGTAATGGTACTGTTGGCGTTGATGATGGTGGTACTGGTTATGCTGCTGGTGCTGCTGCTGGTGTTTGTAATCTCTGCACCATATTCTCCAAAGCCACTACCCGAGCGCGAAGTTCGTTGACTTCTTCTATTATTCCAGGATGATTGTCGGTCGGAACGAGCGGATAAATAAAATCTAGAATTTGATGTAGTATATAATCGTGACGAGATACCCTGGAAATGAGAGAGAAAATGGTGTCTCGAACAGGTTCGCCGATAAGTGCTTCAGGTTCTTCGCCAAGAGGGCAATGTGGTGGATGGAAAGGATCGCCTTATTCCTGTTTCCAATGATTGAGGAGGCTACAAACCCATCCCCAATTCATCCAGAATAGGTGATGTCTGATTGGTTAATCCATTCAGGTCACACTGCTTTCGGAGCTTGAGTGAGATTCCATTTCGGAATCCGAGTGACTTGAAGTGATGACAAATTCCATTTCGTACGATTGGATAAAGGATTTTCGATATAAAAATGATTTTTCGGCTATCGGGTGGTATTCTATTTACATAGGATATCTATATATAGAGATCAAAAGATTTCATAGATTACGGAGGAATTTGCGGGATATGTCAGGCAAAGTTTAAAGTAACAGATACGATAAGATATGATTTAGCAGATACGCTAAGATATGAATTTTGTCTATACACTACTCATGCAATTAATGTAGCAAGACGGGTCTAGACTAATAATGATAAGCAGGTAATTTCCTATGGATGATAAGCAGATGATTTCCGACTAGAAATGATAAGCAAAACTTTTGACATGCAGACACGGTCGAAGTCCAGACTCACTAATGCATCCTAACGACTTATCAGTTAGACACACTAATGCAGACCTGGTTCGCTAAGACCACCGCTCTGATACCAACTGAAAGGACCCGTTCATATACATTATAAACGATTCACAATAGTTGATTACATTGCGAGGTATTTGACCTCTATATGATACATTTTACAAACATTGCATTCGTTTTTAAAAGACAATCTTTCTTTACATCAAAAATTGACAGGCATGCATACCATTTCATAATATCCACTATCCAACTATAAATTGATTTAATAATAATCTTTGATGAACTCAATGACTCAAATGCAACGTTCTTCGAAATATGCTATGAAAGACTCCAAGTAATATCTTTAAAATGAGCAAATGCACAGCAGAAGATTTCTTTAATACCTGAGAATAAACATGCTTTAAAGTGTCAACCAAAAGGTTGGTGAGTTCATTAGTTTATCATAATCATTTATTTCCATCATTTTAATAAACCACAAGAATTTCATTTCCAGTTCTCATAAATATACGTCCCATGCATAGAGACAAAAAATAATCATTCATATGGTGAACACCTGGTAACCGACATTAACTAGATACATATAAGAATATCCCCTATCATTCCGGGATCCTCCTTCGGACATGATATAATTTCGAAGTACTAAAGCATCCGGTACTTTGGATGGGGTTTGTTAGGCCCAATAGATCTATCTTTAGAATTCGCGTCAATTAGGGTGTCTGTTCCCTAATTCTTAGATTACCAGACTTTAATAAAAAGGGGCATATTCGATTTCGATAATTCAACCATAGAATGTAGTTTCAATTACTTGTGTCTATTTTGTCAAACATTTATAAAAGCGCATGTATTCTCAGTCCCAAAAATATAAAGGGTAAAAAGGTAAATGAAACTCACCATACTGTATTTCGTAGTAAAAATACATATAACGTTATTGAACAAGTGCAAGGTTGGCCTCGGATTCACGAACCTAAATTAATTATATATATTTATGTGTTGGTCAATATTTGTCTAACAAATTAGGTCAAGTCATAGTGTACCACAATCCTAATGCTCGAGTCTAATATGCAAAAGTCAACAAAAGTAAATTTAACTCAAAATAATTTCCAAAAATCTATACATGATTAATATATAGTTTAAATATCGTCGTTTTATATTTTTAAATATTTTTAAAAGATTTATTAGAGTAAATAATATAATTTATTTATTAATAAATAAAATTTTATATTATATTTATATAATAAAATATACTTTTATATATATTAAGTAATAAAATTTATAGGGTTCATTTAATATTATAAAGATAATATGATAGGTATTATTAAAGTAAGTTATTACACGTAGTAAAATATGTTTGTATCAAATATTTATTTGATAAAATAATATCTATAATGATAGTAAGTAAAAGTTGTATTATTTTGTAATAATAATAATTATTATAAAAATATCAATATTTAGAATTACTAAGATGACATTATGATAAAACGATAATTCTAATTATGATAACTTTAATATTTACGATAATTTTTAATATTATCTTTAAAATAATAATAATAATAATGATATTTTATAGTAACAATGACATTTCTATTAAAATGATAATTTTTGTTAAAATGATAGTTTTAATACTAACGATAATTTTAATAATAATAGTAATGATAAAAATAATAAGAACGATAATTTTATCTAAATCAATATCTTATAATATTTTAATTTCATCATGATACTCTTACCCATTATTTCCTAATCGTTTCGTTTAATAGCTTTTAATCGTCTTTTATATCGTGTTGGTAATAATGATAATAATAGTAATCAAAATAATTAGGTGTTACAAATATTTGTTTTAATTACACTAATATTAATAATGATAGTTACTATAACATTATTAACGATAATACTAATAATTATCTTAATGATAATATAGTAATAATAATAATAACAATAACAATAACCATTTTTAAATAATGATATATATATATATTAATAATGATAATAATAATAATAATAATAATAATAATAATAATAATAATAATAATAATACCAATAATAATAATAATAATAATAATAATAATACCAATAATAATAATAATAATAATAATAATAATAATAATAATAATAATAATAATAATTGGATAATAATAATAATAATACTAATTATAACTTTAACGATAATAACGATAGTAATAATAAAAAAAATAACATTTTTTAATGATAAATCCTTTTATTGATAAAGATAATAATAATAATAATAATAATAATAATAATAATAATAATAATAATAATAATAATAATAATAATAATAATAATAATAATAAGATAAAACTAGAACGACGATAATAACGACGATAATAATAATCATTTTTAATAATAATACAAAAATTCGATGGACTATAACTTCAAATCCGTTCATCGAAATCATTCGATATCTAAATGAAAAGTTCTTAATTTTTCACTAGCTTTCCAACGACATGCATATCTTATACCTTATCTCAGTCGCATATATAACTAATTCAGGATTCAACATAACCTAACTAAAGGCAATATCAAAAGTACAAACATGCATAATCCTATATACTCGAGCACTAGTCAGGGATACACTATTAGTATGTAAAAGTTAAATTATGAGTACTCACGTATCAATATTGAGATTCAATATTGCAGGAAAGGTACGTAGACGCAACGGAGATGATAAACACTATATTGACCTCACGAGCATACCCATGAACCATACCCAATCACCTCCATAGCTATAACCCATAATTTCCTTAATCCAATCTCACTCGAAAAACAATTTCGAAATCACTCGGACAGCACTCTGACGTAATATTTTATGTATACTAATAATATCTTGAAATAATACGGAGTAAATATATATATGTAAATCGATTGAGAGAGTTTAGAGTTTAGAGAAAAATATTTTCAAGTTTCTATGAAATAATGAAACCTATTGAATTCTATTTATAATAGATTTTTGAATTATTAAAGTGAATTATTAAAGTATGAATTATTAAAGTAAATTATTAAAGTATGAATTATTAAAGTGAATTATTAAAGTATGAATTATTAAAGTATAAATTATTAAAGTGAATTATTAAAGTTAAAGTAAAGTAAAAATAAAGTAAAGGTAAAGTTTAAGTATAAAACTATGTACGTATAATACGCGCATAAATATATATAATATTAATTTAAATCGTTATATATATTTAATAAAATAAAATATAAATATCATTATCTTTATCATACTGATTAAGTAATGAGTTGTCAAAAGTGGTTCTAGATATTTATAAAAGTTATATACGTTTTAATAATAAAGTTCTTTTTAAACTGAAAACGTTTTTGTACGTTTGAAACTAAATCAAATAAATATAATAATTTTGTTTTCCAAAACCAAATATATTTTTAAGAATCATTTTGTTTAAAGGTTAAAATAATGGAAATCGTTATATATCATAAAATATTTTAGAAAAGTAGAATCATATATATTCATAATAGGTTTCAAGTTTTTAAATTACAGTTTGTTGGTGAAGCATGGGATAAAGTTCAAAGGTTAAATATGTGACAACCCGGAAATTTCCAACCAAATTTAAACTTTAATCTTTATATGTTTCCGACACGATAAGCAATATTTGTTAAGTTAAATTTCAAGAATTTTAAACTATGTTCATACATTCATTCAACCTCGACCAAGTTCCAACGATTCACGAACCATTAAACGAATATGATTATATATGTATATGTGTATATATATTATAACTTGAAACGTAAACAAAATATTAGATTAAATACTTTATATGATTGTATCTGTTTCAAAATGTTTATCAATGGAATTAGAAAATAAGATCAAATGATTGAATTATCAGATATATTGAATTATGATTACAAGTCTCTGTTGAAAGGCCCACGTTGATTTGAGAAATCTTTCCATTTTAACAATATTCGGAAAATGGTAAAGTGATTTATAAATAAGAACAAATTGTCAATCATTGAGAACTAGACAAAGGATAGTGGAAGATTGAATCTCATAAAGACTCGATTGATCTATTTAGTTTCAAACGTACAAAAACGTTTTCAGTTTAAAAAGAACTTTATTATTAAAACGTATATAACTTTTATAAATATCTAGAACCACTTTTGACAACTCATTACTTAACTAGTATGATAAAGATAACGATATTTATATTTTATTTTATTAAACGATTTAAATTAATATTATATATATTTATACACATATTATACGTACATAGTTTTATACTTTTACTATACTTAAACTTTACCTCTACTTTATTTTTACTTTACTTTAACTTTAATAATTCACTTTAATAATTCACTTTAATAATTCATACTTTAATAATTCATACTTTAATAATTCACTTTAATAATTCAAAAATCTATTATAAATAGAATTCATTAGGTTTCATTATTTCATAGAAACTTGAAAATATTTTTCTCTAAACTCTCTCAATCGATTTACATATATATATTTACTCCGTATTATTTCAAGATATTATTAGTATACATAAAATATTACGACGGAGTGCTGTCCGAGTGATTTCAAAATTGTTTTTCGAGTAGGATAGGATTAAGGAAATTATGAGTTATAGCTATGGAGGTGATTGAGTATGGTTCATGGGTATGCTCGTGAGGTCAATATAGTGTTTATCATTTCCGTTGCGTCTACGTACCTTTCCTGCAATATTGAATCTCAATATTGATACGTGAGTACTCATAATTTAACTTTTACATACTAATAGTGTATCCCTGACTAATGCTCGAGTATTTAGGATTATGCATGCTTGTACTTTTGATATTGCCCTTAGACAGGTTAGGTTGAATCTTGAATTAGTTACACTTCCGGTTGAGATAAGGTATAAGATATGCATGTCCTTGGAAAGCTAGCGAAAAATTAAGAACTTTTCCTTTATATATCGAATGGTTTCGATGAACGGATTAGAAGTTATAATCAATTGAATTTTCGATATTTTTATTAAAAATGATTATTATTATCGTCGTTCTAGTTTTATCTTATTATTATCATTATTATTATCTTTATCAATAAAAGGGATTTATCATTAAAAATTGTTATTTTTTGTATTATTACTATCGTTATTATCGTTAAAGTTATAATTAGTATATTATTATTATCCAATTATTATTATTATTATTATTATTATTAGTATTATTATTATTATTATTATCATTATTAATATATATATCATTATTTAAAAATGGTTATTGTTATTGTTATTATTATTATTACTATATTATCATTAAGATAATTATTAGTATTATCGTTAATAATGTTATAGTAACTATCATTATTACTATTAGTGTAATTAAAACAAATATTTGTAACACCTAATTATTTTGATTACTATTATTATTATTATTATGAACACGATATAAAAGACGATTAAAAGCTATTAAACGAAACGATTAGGAAATAATGAGTAAGAGTATCATGATGAAATTAAATTATTATAAGATATTGATTTAGATAAAATTATCGTTCTTATTATTTTTATCATTACTATTATTATTAAAAGTATCGTTAGTATTAAAACTATCATTTTAACAAAAATTATCATTTTAATAGAAATGTCATTGTTACTATAAAATATTATTATTATTATTATTATTTTAAATAGAATTATTATTTTAAAGATAATATTAAAAATTATCGTAAATATTAAAGTTATCATAATTAGAATTATTGTTTTATCATAATGTCATCTTAGTAATTATAAATATTGATATTTTTATAATAATAATTATTATTACAAAATAATACAACTTTTACTTACTATCATTATAGATATTATTTTATCAAATAAATATGTGATACAAACATATTTTACTACGTGTAATAACTTACTTTAATAATACCTATCATATTATCTTTATGATATTAAATGAACCTGGCCTATAAATTTTATTACTTAATATATATAAAAGTATATTTTATTATATAAATTTAATATAAAATTTTATTTATTAATAAATAAATTATATTATTTACTCTAATAAATCTTTTAAAAATATTTAAAAATATAAAACGACGATATTTAAACTATATATTAATCATGTATAGATTTTTGGAAATTATTTTGAGTCAAATTTACTTTTGTTGACTTTTGCATATTAGTCTCGAGCATTAGGATTGTGGTACACTATGACTTGACCTAATTTGTTAGACAAATATTGACCAACACATAAATATATATAATTAATTTAGGTTCGTGAATCCGAGGCCAACCTTGCACTTGTTCAATGACGTTATATGTATTTTTACTATGAAATACAGTATGGTGAGTTTCATTTGTCTTTTTACCCTTTATATTTTTGGGACTGAGAATACATGCGCTTTTATAAATGTTTGACAAAATAGACACAAGTAATTGAAACTACATTCTATGGTTGAATTATCGAAATCGAATATGCCCCTTTTTATTAAAGTCTGGTAATCTAAGAATTAGGGAACAGACACCCTAATTGACGCGAATTCTAAAGATAGATCTATTGGGCCTAACAAACCCCATCCAAAGTACCGGATGCTTTAGTACTTCGAAATTTATATCATGTCCGAAGGAGGATCCCGGAATGATAGGGGATATTCTTATATGTATCTAGTTAATGTCGGTTACCAGGTGTTCACCATATGAATGATTATTTTTGTCTCTATGCATGGGACGTATATTTATGAGAACTGGAAATGAAATTCTTGTGGTCTATTAAAATGATGGAAATAAATGATTATGATAAACTAATGAACTCACCAACCTTTTGGTTGACACTTTAAAGCATGTTTATTCTCAGGTGTTAAAGAAATCTTCCGCTGTGCATTTGCTCATTTTAAAGATATTACTTGGAGTCTTTTATAGCATATTTCGAAGAACGTTGCATTCGAGTCATTGAGTTCATCAAAGATTATTATTAAATCAATTTATAGTTGGATAGTGGATATTATGAAATGGTATGCATGCCTGTCAATTTTCGATGTAAAGAAAGTTTGTCTTTTAAAAACGAATGCAATGTTTGTAAAATGTATCATATAGAGGTCAAATACCTCGCAATGTAATCAACTATTGTGAATCGTTTATAATGTATATGAATGGGTCCTTTCAGTTGGTATCAGAGCGGTGGTCTTAGCGAACCAGGTCTGCATTAGTGTGTCTAACTGATAAGTCGATAGGATGCATTAGTGAGTCTGGACTTTGACCATGTCTGCATGTCAAAAGTTTTGCTTATCATTTTGTGTCGAAAATTAACTACTTATCATCCTCAGGAAATTACCTGCTTATCATTTTTAGTCTAAGACACGTCTTGCTGCATTGATTGCATGAATAGTGTATAGACAAAAATTCATATCTTAGCATATCTGCTAAATCATATCTTATCGTATCTGTTACTTTAAACTTTGCCTGACATATCCCGCAAAGTCCTCCGTAATCTACGAAATCTTTTGATCTATATATATATATATATATATATATATATATATATATATATATATATATATTCTATGTAATTAGAATACCATCCGTTAGCCAAAATCATTTCATATCAAAAAAAAAATCCTTTATCCAATCGTACGAAATGGAATTCGTCATCAGTTCAAGTCACTCAGATTCCGAAATGGAATCCCATTCAAGCTCCGAAAGCAGTGTGACCGGAATAGATCAACCAATCAGTCATCACCTATTCTGGATGAATTGGGGATGGGTTCGTAGCCTCCTCAATCATTGGAGACAAGAAGAAGGTGATCCTTTCCATCCACCACATTGCCCTCTTGACGAAGAACCTGAAGCACTTACCGGCAAATGTAACGACCCAACTTTTTCCGTTATCTTTTACCGTTAATTATTTAACGTCCGTTAATTATTATTCGTGCCACGTCATTTCTATGATCTATATTATTATTTTAGTAATAAAATATTAATTATTATGTGTTAAATGAATATTTGTATTCATATTTTAAATTGTACGTTTCTACGTGTCGCGGATTTCTATCCGGCGAATCTTTTCGGTTTTCAAACCAACGGTCAAGCTTTTGGGGTTTTTAAGTCCTAATTATTTTAAATATGATATTTTAGTGTCATATGATTATATATAGTGTTTATATATTTTATTCGTGCGTATTTGTTATCTCTCCGAAAAATTAATCGCGTAGTAGCATTTTCGCGTTTCGGGCTTCGTTTGGGCGATCGGGCCACAAGTATTCTTCCATTTGGCCAAAGTGGGCCATGAGGGGCCCACCCCTCTCAAAAATTTGGCCAAAACCAGCCCCTTGTCCCATATTTATTTTTTTCAATTTTGCTTTCATTTTATTTCTCATTCTATTCTAAACTTAAATCAAGTAAGTCTTCTTTTCTCTCATCCTCCCTTTTTTTTTGAGCCATCACTTACCACCAACATCATCATCATCATCCATTAAAATTCTTGCTTGGATCATAGGGCTTTACACATAATCGGATTGCTCTTGTTCTCCTCTACGCGTTCATATCACTTGATTATTGATTAGGGTATAAAACCTAACCCTAGATTTTCAATTTTTCATTTATTTTTCTGTTTTTATGTGATATTATGATAGTATGATGCTTATATGTTATTGTATTGTTGATTGTATGCGTAGAAACGCTCGATTATATATGTTTTCGGTTTGATTGATTTGGGACAGCGGTTTGTTTGTTATTTTCTGAGAATATAACTGATATAAAAGTGAAATTAAAGTGTTTAGATGATTTCCTCTCATCAAGACATTAATTTTAGACTCCGAATTCATGTTATTTCGATTCCCGGAGCTCTAGATATGATTAAAATGGTGTTTAATTGAAATTAAAATATAAAAACGAATTGAACCAGGTGTGGACTGACTTTGTGACCATTTTTAGAGTATTTAGGGTGTACTAGTATGTTAGGATTGATGATGGGATGAACTTTCATGTTCGGGTCATCGAAATCCGAGCCACGGATCACCCGTTATGACTAAAACACGTTTTTGAGCGGATTAAAGGCTCAAACTGATTAAGGGCTGTAAGTCACGACTTGGTGACTGTTCTTGGGATGTTCTTGAGCACATTAAGGTGTCGGGTGGGTTAGTTAGGCGAAGATATATATAAGCCTCGCCAAAAACCGATTCCCGGGGCTCAAGTTATGACCCGATGAACTTTTAATTAAAACTTATGGTTATTAATTATGACTTATGATAAAAATAATGAATTTCATTATTAATAAATTAATTATGATATAAAAAATAATTAATTTAATTTAAGACTTATGATATATATTTATTATATCATTTATTAATTAATTATGATTTAATTAAACTTTTAATTAAACTTAAGATTAATAATACTTTTATTATTAATGGAAAATACTTATGATAAGTATTAAACTTATATTATGAAATTATTATAATAAGACTTATAATAAGGATTAATTAATTATTTAATTATTATAAGGCTTAGTTATTATTTAATTATAATTTAATTATTAAATACTTATGATTTAATAATTATAATTAGGAACTTATGATATGATTAATAATTCATTATTAATTAATAATACTTATGATATGATTTGAAATTTATTATTAATTAATAATACTTATATTATGACTAATATTTAATTAATTAATTAAATACTTATATTATATTAATTATATCATTTAAACTTATATTAACTTTAATAATTCATTTTAATTTAATTAAACTTATGTTATGACATAATTAGACATATTTAACTTTAATCAACATTATAACTTACATTATTATTACAACTTACACTTTTAAAATTAACGTTGACTATGTTTGACCAAGGTTGACTTTTGAGTTGACTTTTGGTTGACTTTGACTTTCGGTTGACTTTTGTTGACTTTCTAAATAAGGAAACTTTCCTAACTTAAAACTTTCTAAAAAAAGAAACTTTCTAAATTTGGAAACTTTCCAAAAATAGAAACTTTCCAAAAATAGAAACTTTCCTAAAATAGAAACTTTCCAAAAATAGAAACTTTCCAAAAATAGAAACTTTCTAAAAATAGAAAGTGTGTGTCCGTACGCTGTTCCGATCAAACCGATGCATGTTGAGTGTTGTTCTATGTCTACTTGCAACATGTACAATAGTTATCATACTAAGACTTGACCTAAGTTAGTTATTTATATCGACCTGCTTTATTTATAGGTCGGCGTTGTGATCATTCCTGATCACTTTACTTCATTTGCTGTTCGCATGTTTGTGTGGTTACTTCGTTTGCTATTAAGGTGAGTTATAGTCCCATTTTCTATTTTAAATCTTTTGGGATGAGAATACATGCAATTTATTTTATATTTTGGACACAAGTGGAAGTTGATTTAAATTATTCATTGTGAGTTGAACAAAAATATTTCCTAGTCTGGTAATTGTAATCACTGGTTTCTACTGGTGAACGCGAATCCTACAGATAGATCTATCGGGTTTGACAACCCCATTTCGAGCTAGTCGCGCTAGCAATTTATAATCGAAATGTTTAGTACTTCGTATTTTGTTGTAGATACACTTGTTCGGTGTATATTATTTATTGTGTTTGGCAAGGGTAAATAAATGGTTAAGTGATTACCAGGTGGCTCACGGCAAATGAAATAATGTTTTTATATGTTTTCTAGCATATAATTTTGTGGTCCAAAAAGGAGTTTTTATGTTTTCAAACATAAAGTTTTATTTGTTCAAATTAAATATTGTTTGCAATATTAAACCTATAATTCACTCAACATTTTTGTTGACAGTTACTCGCATATTTTATTCTCAGGTTCATGATTGATTGCTTCCGCTGTGCTTAGAGAGTCTGCATATTTTTGATGGCAGCTTTTGTTAAACAATAACTTGCATTCTATTTTGATACATTTAATAGTGGATGTTGTTGACTTTGTTTTGGTCAACTTTTAGTTAAGTAATAATGTATGGTTTTTCTAAACTTACATATTTTGATAGGTTTCCTTTATAGGAAATCATTTTTAAATAAAGAATGCAAGGTTATTTATTAAATTCATATAGAGTTATGATCAAGCTGTGGGACCAAGATAACGATGGTCGTCAAGTGTACTTTGATGGGTCGTTAAAGTTGGTATCAGAGCCTTGGTTGTAGGGAATTAGGCTGCATTGATGTGGTCACCCCGAGTCAATAGGGTGCATTAGTGAGTCTAGTCTACAGCCCGGCCTATAATGTATTATTATATATGATTATTTGTATCGTATTAGTATGTATATTGTTATCATACATACATCTGGTTATGTTCTGAATCCGGGAGGAACTCCCATTCTGATTTAAACGTATTCTCTGACTCATGTGAATTTATCATTATAAGAACACCCCGGGTAGTGAAACCGAGGGATGTCATTCTTGACTTCTGAAATTCTCGACATTCCTATGTCATCTATTATGGGTATGTATATAACGTTTTAGTTATATTACGCGAGATGTCATTCTTGACTTCTAAGTGATAGGCATTTCAATGTCAGCTATTATGTTTAGGTATATAACATTCTTGTTATATTATGTGCATTTGTGCCGTTGTGCCTATGTGCTTTGGTGTTTGAACCGAAAAACGTCATTCTTGACTTTTAGATATTCTTGGTACTTTGAAGACATTTTTATGTCATCGTTATTCCTATTCATTACTTTTAATGTTTTGTCTCTTGTGCTATCCTTAGCACATTGTTTAAGAAATCATTTTAGAGAAATTGTGTGGAAATTCGAGGTTGATCGCGTGTCCTGACCTCATGTAGTGCTATTGGAATGGAACTATGAATTAGTGAAATATAATGGCGTCAGGCCAACGTGATTATATTACGTTAATTCATAAAGAAGTCCCAATATTGTGACATGAGGAATAGAAAGCGAGTCAAAGAAAATTTTTACACTACTCATTTAGAAGTTCCGATGTATTACATGGGTAGGGAAAATATTCATTATCTTATTTGTTGATATACGAGAAGCTCGTTTTAACCAGATTATCTATCTCATGCTCTATCCTTTCATAACTCGCTTGTTAGCAACAGCTTCGCTCGGGAATAGTTTTGGCCCAAGGACTTATGTCCTGATAATAGTCAAAACAACATTTAACTCATTGGTTTTCATGACCTCGTAACATTTGTTGGTCAAATGTCGCACGACGATTCAGGTCATCTACTCGATCTTTCACAATCTTACTTCAACTTGTAACCTCTGAAATACAGATACTCTGTTTATCATCGGGAGTTTTACACATTTGTTTAATTGGGTGGTTCTCACGGATTTATGGGCGAATAGAAGTAATGAAATATTTTGTCATGTATACAATTTATAAAATCGTATATGTACGTATAGATTCAAATGAATAAGTTTACCTTAACCTATTTTGATTAGTACATACTAAATTATACCTTCAAAATTATTTTAAAACCACACCTTTATTGAGTTGTTTAATTAAGTCAGATTATTTTATATAAAATGGTACACATTGTACATACTTCTAAATTACTAAGAACTTCGTTCCGTTTATGTTGTCACATCAAACGTTTAAAGCTTTTTCAAAACTCCTTTGATTAATTTTATCAACTTTTCGCATTACCTTACAGAGTGTCTGGATCACAGTTCTTCTCATCCTCGGTTTAAGGATGAAATTTACCATTAAGTTCATTGATAGAAACTCTTACGCCACTTTGGATGCCGGTTTTATAAAATTTGTTGGAAAGTCTTTGCGCTCATAAAATTTTCCCTCTTATGGTTGGACATGGCCGAAACACGGACCGATAAATCAATTTTTTGGGATACGCTCGGTGGTCACCCTATTGTAGAAAAGGCGCTAGGTGGGTTTCTACCCCAACTGTTATTATAGTGGGTATCATGGATATATATTATGCTAGACCGTTTGAGGAGTTTCTACTCTCAATATTCGCTGTCAATCGCAACACCCTCGTAAACATCAATCCTATGATTCAATACTTTGAGATGCACAGAGTCATTTTTGGAGATTCATCTCACCTGGAGTCGATTATTCTTTATAATCCACGATTCACGTTTCTTTTCATCCGCTCATAAATTGAAGAATAAGGATGAATCCTAGATTGCCTCGCTCCTTGTGCTAGGAAGTTCACCCTCATTTAAAGATCACACCTTCCGTACGTCTTCCTTTCGAAAATGTAATGAAAATTTACTTTGAAGTTCACGATCCTCGTTATCTCCTTGAAGGAACTGTCTTAAACATCTATACCACTGAGGTGGCTACTCTATATAATGTTTTCTTTGTTGGTTGCAACTATATTTCGTTCGTCCCATTTCGTCCCCTTGGGGAGCTCCTGTTTTGTTTGTTAAGAAGAAAGATGGTTCGTTCCGATTGTGTATTGATTATCGCGAGTTAAACAAGCGTACTATTAAGAATCGTTACCCTTTTCCGAGAATTGATGATCTGTTCGATCAACTTCAAGGTTCGTCCATTTATTCTAAGATTGATCTTCGTTCTGGTTATCACCAATTGCGCGTTAAAGAATCTGATGTTCTGAAAACCGCTTTTCGCACCCGTTATGGTCACTTCGAATTCCTTATTATGCCGTTCGGATTAACAAATGCACCTGCTGTGTTCATGGACCTCATGAACCGTGTGTGCAGACCCTATCTGGACAAATTCGTTATTGTTTTCATCGACGACATCCTTATTTATTCCAAGAGTGATGAAGAGCACGAAGAACATTTGAAGTCAGTGCTTGATCTGTTGAGGAAAGAAGAGTTGTACTCTAAGTTCTCTAAGTGTGCTTTCTGACTAAGAGAAGTTCAATTCCTTGGACATATTGTTAGTAACCAGGGAATTCAAGTTGATCCTGCCAAGATTGAGGAAATTGAGAAGTGAGAAATTCCGAAAACTCCTACTCAGATTCGTTAGTTCATAGGTTTGGCAGGCTATTTTAGAAGGTTCACTCAAGAGTTTTCACGAGTAGCGAAACCTCTGACTGCTTTAACGCATAAGGGGAAGAAGTACGAGTGGAAGAGTGAACAAGAGTCTGCTTTCCAGACTCTGAAGAAGAAGTCAACTTCTGCACCGATATTATCACTACTTGAGGGTAGTGATGATCTTGTTATCTATTGTGATGCTTCGTGTCAAGAATTTGATTGTGTTTTGATGCAACGAAAGAAAGTCATTGTTTACGCGTCACGTCAGTTGAAGATTTATGAACAGAATTATACAACCCATGATGTAGAATTGGGAGCTGTTGTGTTCGCACTCAAGAATTGGATACATTACTTATATGGGGTCAAAAGTACTGTGTACACTGATCACAAAAGTCTTCAACATATCCTTGATCAGAAACAGTTGAATATGAGGCAACGAAGATGGATTGAGATGTTGAATGATTATGATTGTGAACTTTTATATCATCCGGGAAAGGCCAATGTTGTGGCTGATGCGTTAAGTCATAAAGAAAGGGGTTGAACCTCGCAGGTTTAGGGCCTTGAATATGACAATTCGAACAAACCTCGCAAGGCAGATTCTTGAGGCATAACAAGAAGCCTTGAAGGAGGAGAATTTTGTAACGGGAAGGTCCGAGACTTGAGTAAACAGTTAGAGGTACGAACCGATGGTACTCGGTATTTTACGGGACGCCTTTGGGTTCCGAAGTTTGGTGATCTGCGACAACTTGTTTTAGATGAGGCTCATAAATCTAGGTACTCTATTCATCCTGGTTCAGGAAAGACGTATCATGATCTTAAGGAGCTGTATTGGTGGCCTAATTTTAAAGCTGATGTGGTTACGTATGTGGCTAAGTGTTTGACCTGTGCTAAGGTTAAAGCTGAACATCAGAAACCGTCTGGACTTTTGGTGCAACCTGAGATTCCCGAGTGGAAGTGGGAAGGTATTACAACGGATTTTATTACGAAGTTACCGAGAGTTGTGGGTGGTTATGATACCATTTGGGTGATTGTTGACCGACTCACAAAATCAGCTCATTTCTTACCGATTAAGGAAACGAATTCGATAGAGAAGCTTACTCGTTTGTATTTGAAGGGGATTATTTCAAGGCATGGTGTTCCTGTATCTATTATTTCAGACCGAGATAGTCGATTTATATCGAGGTTTTGACAACCCTTACAGGAAGCTTTAGGAACTAAATTGGATATGAGCACCGCTTATCACCCACAGACGGATGGTCAGAGTGAAAGGACCATTCAAACATTGGAAGACATGTTACGAGCATGCGTGATTGATTTTGGTAATGGGTGGGATAGATACTTGCCGTTGGCTGAATTTTCTTATAATAACAGTTATCATGCAAGTATTAAAGCCGCACCATTTGGAGCTCTGTATGGTAGAAAGTGTAGGTCTCCTATCTGTTGGAATGAGGTTGGGGATACTCAACTCACAGGCCCAGAAATTATTCATGAGACTACCGAGAAGATCGTACAGATTAAAGAAAGATTGAGAACCGCCAGAAGTCGGCAAAAGAGTTATGACAATAAGAGAAGGAACGATATTGAATTTCAGGTCGGTGATCGTGTTATGTTGAAAGTATCACCTTGAAAAGGTGTGATACGTTTCGGTAAGAGGGGAAAGTTGAATCCTCCATTTGTTGGACCTTTTGAAATTATTGAGAGAGTTGGACCCGTAGCTTATCGTTTGAAGTTGCCATAAGAACTCAGTGATGTTCATGACATTTTTCATGTATCGAATTTAAAGAAGTGTTTGGCCTAGGCCGATAAGACTATTCCTCTGGAGGAACTTCATGTTGATAAGCAACTACATTTTATTGAGGAACCTGTCAAAATTATAGATCGAGAGGTTAAGACTCTCAAGCAGAGTAGAATTCCTATTGTTCGAGTTAGATAGAACGCCAGACGCGGTCCCGAGTTCACTTGGGAGCGTGAAGATTAGATGAAGTAGAAGTACCCGCATTTGTTTCCAGATGCTGAGTCAACCCCTGCACCTGCTTAAATTTCGGGACGAAATTTCCGTAACGGGAAGGTACTGTAACGACCCTACTTTTTCCGTTATCTTTTACCGTTAATTATTTAACGTCCGTTAATTATTATTCGTGCCACGTCATTTCTATGATCTATATTATTATTTTAGTAATAATATATTAATTATTATGTGTTAAATGAATATTTGTATTCATATTTTAAATTGTACGTTTCTACGTGTCGCGGATTTCTATCCGGCGAATCTTTTCGGTTTTCAAACCAACGGTCAAGCTTTTGGGGTTTTTAAGTCCTAATTATTTTAAATATGATATTTTAGTGTCATATGATTATATATAGTGTTTATATATTTTATTCGTGCGTATTTGTTATCTCTCCGAAAAATTAATCGCGTAGTAGCGTTTTCGCGTTTTGGGCTTCGTTTGGGCGATCGGGCCACAAGTATTCTTCCATTTGGACAAAGTGGGCCATGAGGGGCCCACCCCTCTCAAAAATTTGGCCAAAACCAGCCCCTTGTCCCATATTTGTTTTTTTCAATTTTGCTTTCATTTTATTTCTCATTCTATTCTAAACTTAAATCAAGTAAGTCTTCTTTTCTCTCATCCTCCCTTTTTTTTTTGAGCCATCACTTACCACCAACATCATCATCATCATCCATTAAAATTCTTGCTTGGATCATAGGGCTTTACACATAATCGGATTGCTCTCGTTCTCCTCTACGCGTTCATATCACTTGATTATTGATTAGGGTATAAACCCTAACCCTAGATTTTCAATTTTTCATTTATTTTTCTGTTTTTATGTGATATTATGATAGTATGATGCTTATATGTTATTGTATTGTTGATTGTATGCGTAGAAATGCTCGATTATATATGTTTTCGGTTTGATTGATTTGGGACAGCGGTTTGTTTGTTATTTTCTGAGAATATAACTGATATAAAAGTGAAATTAAAGTGTTTAGATGATTTCCTCTCATCAAGACATTAATTTTAGACTCCGAATTCATGTTATTTCGATTCCCGGAGTTCTAGATATGATTAAAATGGTGTTTAATTGAAATTAAAATATAAAAACGAATTGAACCAGGTGTGGACTGACTTTGTGACCATTTTTAGAGTATTTAGGGTGTACTAGTATGTTAGGATTGATGATGGGATGAACTTTCATGTCCGGGTCATCGAAATCCGAGCCACGGATCACCCGTTATGACTAAAACACGTTTTTGAGCGGATTAAAGGCTCAAACTGATTAAGGGCTGTAAGTCACGACTTGGTGACTGTTCTTGGGATGTTCTTGAGCACATTAAGGTGTCGGGTGGGTTGGTTAGGCGAAGATATATATAAGGCTCGCCAAAAACCGATTCCCGGGGCTCAAGTTATGACCCGATGAACTTTTAATTAAAACTTATGGTTATTAATTATGACTTATGATAAAAATAATGAATTTCATTATTAATAAATTAATTATGATATAAAAAATAATTAATTTAATTTAAGACTTATGATATATATTTATTATATCATTTATTAATTAATTATGATTTAATTAAACTTTTAATTAAACTTAAGATTAATAATACTTTTATTATTAATGGAAAATACTTATGATAAGTATTAAACTTATATTATGAAATTATTATAATAAGACTTATAATAAGGATTAATTAATTATTTAATTATTATAAGGCTTAGTTATTATTTAATTATAATTTAATTATTAAATACTTATGATTTAATAATTATAATTAGGAACTTATGATATGATTAATAATTCATTATTAATTAATAATACTTATGATATGATTTGAAATTTATTATTAATTAATAATACTTATATTATGACTAATATTTAATTAATTAATTAAATACTTATATTATATTAATTATATCATTTAAACTTATATTAACTTTAATAATTCATTTTAATTTAATTAAACTTATGTTATGACATAATTAGACATATTTAACTTTAATCAACATTATAACTTACATTATTATTACAACTTACACTTTTAAAATTAACGTTGACTATGTTTGACCAAGGTTGAATTTTGAGTTGACTTTTGGTTGACTTTGACTTTCGGTTGACTTTTGTTGACTTTCTAAATAAGGAAACTTTCCTAACTTAAAACTTTCTAAAAAAAGAAACTTTCTAAATTTGGAAACTTTCCAAAAATAGAAACTTTCCTAAAATAGAAATTTTCCAAAAATAGAAACTTTCCAAAAATAGAAACTTTCCAAAAATAGAAACTTTCTAAAAATAGAAAGTGTGTGTCCTTACGCTGTTCCGATCAAACCGATGCATGTTGAGTGTTGTTCTATGTCTACTTGCAACATGTACAATAGTTATCATACTAAGACTTGACCTAAGTTAGTTATTTATATCGACCTGCTTTATTTATAGGTCGGCGTTGTGATCATTCCTGATCACTTTACTTCATTTGCTGTTCGCATGTTTGTGTGGTTACTTCGTTTGCTATTAAGGTGAGTTATAGTCCCATTTTCTATTTTAAATCTTTTGGGATGAGAATACATGCAATTTATTTTATATTTTGGACACAAGTGGAAGTTGATTTAAATTATTCATTGTGAGTTGAACAAAAATATTTCCTAGTCTGGTAATTGTAATCACTGGTTTCTATTGGTGAACGCGAATCCTACGGATAGATCTATCGGGTTTGACAACCCCATTTCGAGCTAGTCGCGCTAGCAATTTATAATCGAAATGTTTAGTACTTCGTATTTTGTTGTAGATACACTTGTTCGGTGTATATTATTTATTGTGTTTGGCAAGGGTAAATAAATGGTTAAGTGATTACCAGGTGGCTCACGGCAAATGGAATAATGTTTTTATATGTTTTCTAGCATATAATTTTGTGGTCCAAAAAGGAGTTTTTATGTTTTCAAACATAAAGTTTTATTTGTTCAAATTAAATATTGTTTGCAATATTAAACCTATAATTCACTCAACATTTTTGTTGACAGTTACTCGCATATTTTATTCTCAGGTTCATGATTGATTGCTTCCGCTGTGCTTAGAGAGTCTGCATATTTTTGATGGCAGCTTTTGTTAAACAATAACTTGCATTCTATTTTGATACATTTAATAGTGGATGTTGTTGACTTTGTTTTGGTCAACTTTTAGTTAAGTAATAATGTATGGTTTTTCTAAACTTACATATTTTGATAGGTTTCCTTTATAGGAAATCATTTTTAAATAAAGAATGCAAGGTTATTTATTAAATTCATATAGAGTTATGATCAAGCTGTGGGACCAAGATAACGATGGTCGTCAAGTGTACTTTGATGGGTCGTTAAAGCAAACCTGTCCGAAACACCATTTTCTCGCTCATTTCCAGAGTATCTCGTCACGATTATATATTACATCAAATTTTAGATTTTATTTATCCGCTCGTCCGAACCGACAATCACCCCGGTGTAATAGAAGAAGTCAACGAGCTTCGCGCTCGGGTAGTGACTTTGGAGAATATGGTGCAGAGATTACAAACACCAGCAGCAGCATCAACAGCATAACTAGTACCACCATCATCAACGCCAACAGTACCATTACCACCTCCAACCACAACCACGTCGTAAACCTCAACTTCACAATCTGTCCCACGAGCATCAACGTCATATGCACCATAGATACCAAGGAGTACCAACAACAATAACTGACGAAGTATTAATTCATAACTTCATTGGAGAAACATTCCGCGGCGATTATGTAATCTCTAAAGTCTTAGAGATTATCTAATCTAGCCCTAACCATAAATCAGTTAAGCAAACCAAAATGATAGAAGGAAGAGTAGAAACCCTGACAAAAATGGTGTGTGATTAACAAGCTAAACTTGCTTTACCAATAGCATCAGCAGTACCGTCAGCGTTACCAGCATCGTCAGTACAGTCAACATCCGAATCAACAACACCAATAACATCACAAACTCCGTCAGTTCAAAAATCACTGTGGACATCATTACGAATCAATAACGTGTATATTGTATCAACGAGTTATGAAGAATTAACTCATTCCCTCTAAAGAAATTATATGTATATATATATATATATATATATATATATATATATATATATATATATATATATATATATATATATATATATATATATATATATATTTTGAAATAAATCTTTCTGTGCTAAGCTATTGTGTGTGAATCTTAACTACTCGGTTAATTCATATTACAAATATGCAATAATGTACGTCCTTCGGCCGCAACTTAACCAGCGTTAACTACAATCTCTGTTGCAATTCAACAAATTCCAATTCATAATAAATCAAGTATATATTTGATTTTACACTTTCATCATCGATGTACCCGAAACTTTTCAGATAACATCATTCGTACTTTGCGAAATTCACAAGAATTCCACGAACCGAACATCATACATCAACAAATAACGAAGTATTCATTCATAATTTCAATGTCATTAAAGAAATACTGCGTAAAAGTTATGTACTTTTTAAAGCCTTTAGGGATTATTCAATTCTAGTTTCAACCGTAAATCAAATGAGTTTAATTTAACATTAACTCATTAAATCTATGTTACATCTGAAGAAAATATACATATATATATTTTTATAAAGACTGTAATAAAACTCTTTTGTACAAAATATTAATTGTGAAATTTTTTTTTAACGGGTAGGTAATACCCGAGAGATATATAAATTCACAATTAATATGTTACATTCTTCGAATCTGATTCAGCAAATCATCCATTATACTCCCTACTTTCACAACAATATACATTCTTTTATAGAAATCAAAACAACCATACTCATTCAAAATTTAATTACATATTCTGATTTTGAAATCTCAAAATTCAACTTGAGATATGACCAAAATCATCACTCTTAGATCCTTACATCTTTCACAAGCTATATTTTGACTTCAAAACTGTGTTAGAATATCAAATGTATGTTAACGATTACAATCTGTGTTCAAACCCTTCGAAAATTTCTGAAGACACTTCGAATGATGAGCAATCGAGATGATGATCCAACCACATGTTACCCACAGTTATATACCCGAAAAACTCTTGAAACTAAAGTAAAAGTTTAAACAACGTATACGCGTCAGATTCTTTGGCATTTATTAGCAAAAATAACTTTGCGACTCCTATTCAAAGTAGCCAGTTTTGTCACAGCTCCAGCAAGTCAACTTCGACTTTTCAGTCAGACTAACCTTATTATAACCTTGAGATATACACTATCGTTACCAGAGAACCATTTACATTCCACCACATTATTAGCAGATGTACCAACAACTTCATTACCCTTTGACTTTAGCCTCTCCAAAAAGTCATTATAATTATTCATTGAAACCCCATCATTTACTCATTCGCATCTTGTAATGAGAATTGCCATACGAATCATTGGGAACTAGCAATCAGTATTTTGAAATCTCGCAGCATGTCTACGCCAACAGTTATATGTGTATATATAACGTCTATCTTCTGGACTTAATTTGAATGTGAAGTTTCTGAAAAACACTCCGAACTACGAATTGGTTCTCCGAAAATGGAAAAAAAAAATGCTGATGAAGCAGCAAAAACAATAAACGACTTTAAATGGTAAAAGCTGGATGATAATGATGAAGTGTACTGGCAAAATGCAGAAAAAGAGAAGTTTTGGAACTGGAAAACGGATTGAGCAAAGTAGGAAGGAGGCTGTGGACAAATTATAAAGACTGAACCTGACTTCAAAGGATCCAAATGATTCAGTACCTACTGAAGTCATTAATGAATACCTTGCTCCTGACTCTAAACCCCTTCGGACAATATTCTTCATCATCCTCTGATATTAGAAATTCTAAAATATCATCATATCTTTCATTATAAATATCCTCCATATTTCTGAAGATATTTTCTTAATTTTTCTTATTTGAAATTATTTACCTCTTCGCGTTATCTGTATTACATCATAAAAGAAACTATTTTAGTTTCTAAATTCTGAAACATTCAAGTTTAAAATAGGAATATTTTGAAGTAGTGTTGGGAACTGAAGCATGAATTAGTATAATATAATGACACTTGATCAATGTGATTATATTACAGTAAGTCATGCTGAGTTTCTAAATGGAACGTGATGATTCACAGATCATAACATCATCATGTGCCATGTTATATGACTCTTGTATTCTATTTAACCTCTAAAATATCAAGAAAATATTTCTTGATGATTCAGCCTTTTCCAAGGTATTCTAGTAATTTGACAAGACAAGATCGTGCCATCACAATTTCCTTCCTAGAACATTAACAATGTTCATTCCGAAATTCATATCTGTGAATTCTGGACCATTACAAGCGGTGCTTAATCGCAAGAAGAAGAAACGAAAGGACAAAACTCCGAAATAGAAATTGGGGTATAAATTGCAGCAAATAAAAGAGAGCATTAACTGTGAATGATAATGATTATAGAAGACAGAAGCAGAGACTTTGAAATATAAGGGAACATATAAAGCCCAACGACAAACCAGAAATTATAAACCATATATATCGATGCATATAGCAATATAAAGACACGGGAGAACTAGAAACACTATAAACCCAAGAGTATAGTAGAAGTAAATAGATTCTTCCGGCGGTAGATGAAAAAGAAGAATGACCGATATGAAAGTTAGAAGTATATTGAGAATCAGAACTGGATGGAGCATATTGATGAATACTTTAAAATATGAGTTGAGGGGGAAAGAATAGAAGGTGATGAAACATGACTAGGAACTTAGAAATCAATAGATTTAACTCACACAATGGCAGAATAAGTGAATCAAACCCTCTAGTGAATAGGTTAAGTTTTTTTTTTTTGATTAATTTAGTCAAACCACAACTAAATCAAGTGTGATTAGATCAACACCTAGAGCTATTATTCACCACCTGGGTGATTTGGACTGAGAGAGAGAATCGGAGGAGCTCACTAGATCTGAGTGTGTGTAACAAATGAGAGGCTTAACCTAAAATGAAGAACATAAGACTTTATATACCCCTGATGTTGACTCACCCATACGATTCATTCATCACACGTACGAGTTGGCTTCATCAGCCGTACGGGTGATCACTCACTCATGTCTTCTCATTTAGGTTGTAATTGTGACTTAGCTCAGCATCAACCGTGCGTATGAGCTTGTCAGCCGTACTAGTGAGGCTTCACTCGTACGTCTGACTAAGTCTAACATAGTCAAACATCTAAATCTCGTTCCTGCAGTTCCTGTAACCACATACAAACACGGATAGGATAATAACGAGCAATCATGGTGGCCTGTAAACTGTTGTACCTGCAATGGACGTGGGTAGATGTCTAGGGACTTGCATAAAATGCATCAACAGAAGGTGTGAGTTGTAAGGAAACGAATGAGGTGAATTTATAAGAAAATCTCCGAAAGAACAATTAAAATGGACGATCACATTTAAAGAGGATCCTAATTCCCTTGAGTACCGGAGAGTCAAATCTTATTAAGAAGATTTTCTTCAAATCCCTTAAAATCTAGGAATCAATCATATTTACGTCAAATGATAAGATGAATCTACACTTACTCATTTCACTCTTCTATGTTAGCTTCATTCGTACTCTTCATATAAATGGATTGTTTATCCAAATTATTCGCTGATGATAAAACTCTAATTTTCAGCCCGTATGCATCATGAAAACATACTTATTATCATTCACGACCTTTCCACTCAAATTTCGGGACGAAATTTCTTTAACGGGTAGGTACTGTGATAACCCAGAAATTTCCAACCAAATTTAAACTTTAATCTTTATATGTTTCCGACACGATAAGCAATATTTGTTAAGTTAAATTTCAAGAATTTTAAACTATGTTCATACATTCATTCAACCTCGACCAAGTTCCAACGATTCACGAACCATTAAACGAATATGATTATATATGTATATGTGTATATATATTATAACTTGAAACGTAAACAAAATATTAGATTAAATACTTTATATGATTGTATCTGTTTCAAAATGTTTATCAATGGAATTAGAAAATAAGATCAAATGATTGAATTATCAGATATATTGAATTATGATTACAAGTCTCTGTTGAAAGGCCCACGTTGATTTGAGAAATCTTTCCATTTTAACAATATTCGGAAAATGGTAAAGTGATTTATAAATAAGAACAAATTGTCAATCATTGAGAACTAGACAAAGGATAGTGGAAGATTGAATCTCATAAAGACTCGATTGATCTATTTAGTTTCAAACGTACAAAAACGTTTTCAGTTTAAAAAGAACTTTATTATTAAAACGTATATAACTTTTATAAATATCTAGAGCCACTTTTGACAACTCATTACTTAACTAGTATGATAAAGATAACGATATTTATATTTTATTTTATTAAACGATTTAAATTAATATTATATATATTTATACGCGTATTATACGTACATAGTTTTATACTTTTACTATACTTAAACTTTACCTCTACTTTATTTTTACTTTACTTTAACTTTAATAATTCACTTTAATAATTCATACTTTAATAATTCACTTTAATAATTCATACTTTAATAATTCACTTTAATAATTCATACTTTAATAATTCACTTTAATAATTCATACTTTAATAATTCACTTTAATAATTCAAAAATCTATTATAAATAGAATTCATTAGGTTTCATTATTTCATAGAAACTTGAAAATATTTTTCTCTAAACTCTCTCAATCGATTTACATATATATATTTACTCCGTATTATTTCAAGATATTATTAGTATACATAAAATATTACGACGGAGTGCTGTCCGAGTGATTTCAAAATTGTTTTTCGAGTAGGATAGGATTAAGGAAATTATGGGTTATAGCTATGGAGGTGATTGAGTATGGTTCATGGGTATGCTCGTGAGGTCAATATAGTGTTTATCATTTCCGTTGCGTCTACGTACCTTTCCTGCAATATTGAATCTCAATATTGATACGTGAGTACTCATAATTTAACTTTTACATACTAATAGTGTATCCCTGACTAATGCTCGAGTATTTAGGATTATGCATGCTTGTACTTTTGATATTGCCCTTAGACAGGTTAGGTTGAATCTTGAATTAGTTACACTTGCGGTTGAGATAAGGTATAAGATATGCATGTCCTTGGAAAGCTAGCGAAAAATTAAGAACTTTTCCTTTAGATATCGAATGGTTTTGATGAACGGATTAGAAGTTATAATCACTTGAATTTTCGATATTTTTATTAAAAATGATTATTATTATCGTCGTTCTAGTTTTATCTTATTATTATCATTATTATTATCTTTATCAATAAAAGGGATTTATCATTAAAAATTGTTATTTTTTTTATTATTACTATCGTTAATATCGTTAAAGTTATAATTAGTATTATTATTATTATCCAATTATTATTATTATTATTATTATTATTATTATTATTATTATTATTAGTATTATTATTATTATTATCATTATTAATATATATATCATTATTTAAAAATGGTTATTGTTATTGTTATTATTATTATTACTATATTATCATTAAGATAATTATTAGTATTATCGTTAATAATGTTATAGTAACTATCATTATTAATATTAGTGTAATTAAAACAAATATTTGTAACACCTAATTATTTTGATTACTATTATTATCATAATTATGAACACGATATAAAAGACGATTAAAAGCTATTAAACGAAATGATTAGGAAATAATGAGTAAGAGTATCATGATGAAATTAAATTATTATAAGATATTGATTTAGATAAAATTATCGTTCTTATTATTTTTATCATTACTATTATTATTAAAAGTATCGTTAGTATTAAAACTATCATTTTAACAAAAATTATCATTTTAATAGAAATGTCATTGTTACTATAAAATATTATTATTATTATTATTATTTTAAATAGAATTATTATTTTAAAGATAATATTAAAAATTATCGTAAATATTAAAGTTATCATAATTAGAATTATCGCTTTATCATAATGTCATCTTAGTAATTATAAATATTGATATTTTTATAATAATAATTATTATTACAAAATAATACAACTTTTACTTACTATCATTATAGATATTATTTTATCAAATAAATATGTGATACAAACATATTTTACTACGTGTAATAACTTACTTTAATAATACCTATCATATTATCTTTATGATATTAAATGAACCTGGCCTATAAATTTTATTACTTAATATATATAAAAGTATATTTTATTATATAAATTTAATATAAAATTTTATTTATTAATAAATAAAATATATTATTTACTCTAATAAATCTTTTAAAAATATAAAACGACGATATTTAAACTATATATTAATCATGTATAGATTTTTGGAAATTATTTTGAGTCAAATTTACTTTTGTTGACTTTTGCATATTAGTCTCGAGCATTAGGATTGTGGTACACTATGACTTGACCTAATTTGTTAGACAAATATTGACCAACACATAAATATATATAATTAATTTAGGTTCGTGAATCCGAGGCCAACCTTGCACTTGTTCAATGACGTTATATGTATTTTTACTACGAAATACAGTATGGGGAGTTTCATTTGTCTTTTTACCCTTTATATTTTTGGGACTGGGAATACATGCGCTTTTATAAATGTTTGACAAAATAGACACAAGTAATTGAAACTACATTCTATGGTTGAATTATCGAAATCGAATATGCCCCTTTTTATTAAAGTCTGGTAATCTAAGAATTAGGGAACAGACACCCTAATTGACGCGAATTCTAAAGATAGATCTATTGGGCCTAACAAACCCCATCCAAAGTACCGGATGCTTTAGTACTTCGAAATTTATATCATGTCCGAAGGAGGATCCCGGAATGATAGGGGATATTCTTATATGTATCTAGTTAATGTCGGTTACCAGGTGTTCACCATATGAATGATTATTTTTGTCTCTATGCATGGGACGTATATTTATGAGAACTGGAAATGAAATTCTTGTGGTCTATTAAAATGATGGAAATAAATGATTATGATAAACTAATGAACTCACCAACCTTTTGGTTGACACTTTAAAGCATGTTTATTCTCAGGTGTTAAAGAAATCTTCCGCTGTGCATTTGCTCATTTTAAAGATATTACTTGGAGTCTTTCATAGCATATTTCGAAGAACGTTGCATTCGAGTCATTGAGTTCATCAAAGATTATTATTAAATCAATTTATAGTTGGATAGTGGATATTATGAAATGGTATGCATGCCTGTCAATTTTCGATGTAAAGAAAGTTTGTCTTTTAAAAACGAATGCAATGTTTGTAAAATGTATCATATAGAGGTCAAATACCTCGCAATGTAATCAACTATTGTGAATCGTTTATAATGTATATGAACGGGTCCTTTCAAAATAAACGTATGAAATCATCTTAATGAAAAATGTCGAGTTACTTAACTTGTCGATATCCAACATCTAAGTTATTTACACTTCACGTTCTTACTTATAAATCACTTTACCATTTTCCGAATGTTGTCAAAAAGAATAGATTTCTTAAATCACAGTGGACCTCATAACATAGACCCGTAATGATATCATAATGTATCTGATAAATCAATCATTTGATATTATCTTCTAATTCTATTGATAAACATATTGAAACAAATACGTTCATGTAAAGTATTATACGTTTAATACTTTATTAATATTCTCAAGTTATAATATATATATATATATATATATATATATATATACATATATATACATATTTATTTATATATAACAGTTCGTGAATCGTCGGAATTTGGTCGAGGTTATAATGAATGTATGAACACAATTTAAAATTCTTGAGATTTAACTTAACAAACTTTGCTTATCGTGTCGGAATAATATAAAGATAAAGTTTAAATTTGGTTGGAAATTTCCGGGTTGTCACAACAGCCCCAATTCTATCCTTACCCGAAGGTACTGACGACTTTGTTGTTTACTGTGATGCTTCGAAGCAAGGCTTTGGTTGCGTTCTAATGCAACGAGAAAAGGTTATTGCCTACGCATCTAGGCAGTTGAAGAAACATGAAGAGAACTATACCGCACATGACCTTGAGTTAGGTGCCGTGGTATTTACATTAAAGATATGGAGACATTATCTGTATGGTACCTATTTTACGGTGTACACTGATCATAAAAGTCTTCGACACATCTTTGATCAAAAACAGCTGAATATGAGGCAAAGCCGATGGCTCGAGACATTGAACGATTATCACTGTGAGCTGAAATATCACCCTGGCAAGGCGAATGTAGTTGCCGATGCCCTTAGTCGAAAATACGATGTTAAATGTGTTCGTGCTCTAAACCTGAAGATCAAATCAAATCTTATCTCGCAGATCTGTGAATCTCAATTGGAAGCTATTAAACCGACACTTATCGAAGGTGAAGGACCTATTGGTTTTGAGAACCAACTTCAAGTGAAAGCTAAGGGTACACGGTACTTTGGCAACAGAATTTGGGTTCCTCGCTTCGGTAATCTCCGTTAACTAGTCTTGGATGAAGCACATAAGAGTAGATATTCTATTCATCCCGGTTCCAGTAAGATGTATCACTATGTGAAGGAATTCTACTGGTGGCCTAACATGAAAGCCGACATTGCTACTTATGTTAGCAAATGTCTCACTTGTTTGAAAGTCAAGGCCGAACATCAAAAGCCTTCTGGTCTGTTGACACAACCCAATCTTCCGCAGTGGAAGTGGGAATGTATCACTATGGAACTTCGTTACAAAGTTACATAAGACTTCGAACGGTAACGATACTATTTGGGTCATAGTTGATCGTCTTACTAAATCTGCGTATTTCATACCGATCAAGGAAACCGATAAGATAGAGAAATTATCACAGCTTTATATTAAAGAAATTGTCTCACGTCATGGTGTTCCTATCTCGATTATTTCTGATCGCGACAGTCGATTCGTTTCCAGATTTTGGAAAACTTTACAATCTGCTCTTGGAACTCAACTCGACATGAGTACAGCCTATCATCCACAAACTGATGGTCAAAGTGAACGAACTATTCAAACCATGGAAGATATGCTACGTGCTTGTGCAATCGATATCGACAAAGGTTGGGATAGACATCTACCTTTGGTTGAATTTTCTTACAACAACAGTTATCACTCCAGCATTAAGGCTGCACCTTTTGAAGCTTTATATGGACGAAAATGTAGATCCCCTTTGTGTTGGGATGAACTCGAGGACAGACACTTAACTGGTCCTGAAATCATTCACGAAACTACCGAAAAGATCGTTCAAATTAAGCAATGATTAGAAACTGCCCGTAGCCGACAAAAGAGCTATGCCGATAGGAAATGAAAAGACATCGAATACCAAGTTGGAGATAAAGTCATGTTGAAAGTATCCCCTTGGAAAGGTGTTGTCCGCTTTGGTAAACAAAGTAAACTCAGTCCACAATACGTTGGACCTTTCACGGTCACTCAAAGAGTCGGTCCCGTGGCGTACCGATTAGAACTACCAACTGAACTTAGTCAAGTACATGATGTGTTTCATGTCTCAAATCTTAAACGGTGTCTTGCTGATGACACACTCGTTATTCCTTTGGATGATGTCCTCATTGATGAGCAAATGCACTTCGTTGAAGAACCTATAGAAATCATGGAAGGAGAGGTCAAATAAATGCGTAAAAGCAACATACCTATCGTTAAAGTCCGTTGGAATTCGCGTAGAGGCCCCGAATATACCTGGGAATGCAAAGACCACATGAAGCGGAACTATCCCCATCTCTTCTCAACTGCTGATGCAAACGAGGAATCTACCTAAAACTTCGGGACGAAGTTGTCAATAACAGGGAGGTACTATAACGACCCTCAATTTTTCCATTCTATATTTTTTCCATATTAAATGCCCAACAATATAATTAACCTTAATAATTAAACTTTAATTGATAATGGTTAAGCGTAAAGAATTATAAAATATACTAATTAACTTTGTACATTAATTGACAAGTTAATAAAAATAATAAGTTAATTAACTTTCATGAATAAATAAATATTGTGTACCTAAAATAATTAAACTGGGATAATTAAGGAATCATTTAAGCTAAATTAAAGTATAAGGACTTAAGTGAAAAAGTTAAACCCTAATCCCATTAAACCCTAGCCGATTTTGGAAGGGTAAAATTACCCTTTTGCCCCTAAATATTTTGGCCCTAAGCAACTCCCATGACCCCCTCTTCAAGCTAACTTGTTCCCTAACTAAATCTAACCCTAACCCTAATTCTAGAATTTTCCTATCCTCTCTATAAATAGAGACCTAACCTAAACCTTTTCATTGTACCAAATCACAACAACAATTTTCTCTCCCAAATCTCTCTCCCTCTCTCCTTAGTTTCGGCTCCCAAAACCGAAACCCTACACCACCACCATCGAAATCATCATCAATCTTCAAGGTGATCTTCAAGTGTTCTTCGCGTTCTTCGTGTTCTTCAAGAATCTTCGAGGTGTTCTTCGAATCTTCAAAGGCTTTGATCTTCAATCTTCGTCGTGTTCATATTTTCTTTGTTAGTCGTCTTCAAATCTTCAAAGGTATAACATAAACCCTAACTTATTTACATAAACTTTGAGTTTTGTTTAATTCATGTTCATGTTATAAACTTATTCATAAACATATACATAAACACACCTAGATCTATACATGAAAAAAATATATATTAATATGTATGTATGTATGTATGTCGACTAGAAAAAAAAAAGAGAAAAGGAAAGTTTGATCTTCAAAACCCTAGATAACAATGAGGAGAATTGTTTGTGGTAATTAAGGAAACAAAATAAACCTACATATATACATATACATATCGATACATATATATATATACATGTAAAAAAAATATTATATATATATATATATATATATATATATATATATATATATATATATATATATATATATATATATAGACACATATACACGAGTTACATACATATATCTATACTAAACCCTAATTACACCTAAACTATACTACTTTAATTAAAACCCTAAACCTAACCCTAATTTATTAAAACCCTAATTAATTATTAAACCCTAGACATTAATTAAACCCTAGTTATTAATTACTAAACCCTAATCATTAATTACTACTCTAATTAATTAAACCTAATTAATTAATGAAACCCTAATATTACTTATACTATTATTTAACACTTACACTTATACTATTATTAACGCATATACTATACTACCTATATTATAACGCACAAAAACATTTTGAGATATATATTAGATATATATAAATCTTCGAACTTTCTTGACGAATGGTTTCTACGAAACTCTAGGCGGAAGGGTTTGGATTTTCCGATTTAAAGGATCCTGTAGCTCAAGCCCCTAGACCTGAAATGGCCATTCGAAGGGAAAGGGGTGATTGGAAGTATATCTAATATGGCAAGTATCCTAAAATGGAAACACTTTTAAAATAGAAACTTTCTAATTATAAACTTACTAAAATGGGAAACTTACTAAAAATAGAAACTTTCTAAAAATAGAAACTTTCTAAAAATGGAAACTTTCTAAAAGTAGAAACTTACTGAGAATGGAAACTTAGTAAAACAAATTATACTTAAACACTTACATACTTAAACTTAAACTTGGGAAAAACACTTACTACTCTTAAATGTCAATAGGTTGACTTTTCTGCTCACTCATCCAACTTTTTATTCCGAGGAATAACTAGCTCATCTCTCTACTTACTAAGGTGAATTCATAGCCCCACTCTTTATTGCTAGCAAACTTATTTACTTTTATTGGGGTGAGACACATGCTACTTTTACTATTTACAATTTAGACACAAGTACCAACTGTTAAAACTATGCTATACCCGTCTATGTCCGACTAAGTCCCTACAGTGATATTTTTAATTGCTCGAAATGCATGCTTAATTATTAGGGGTAGGCCTATCGGGAGTAACGTCCCTGATACATTTGACTAAGTCTTTGTATTACTTAATAATGAAATTAAACCGAAAAGTATATACACAACTTGTCTTTAGGGTAAACTTGAACGTTTAGTCTAAATATCATGCATTGGCATAACTTTTTGATCCTGCGAGATCAACTTTACAAACTAAATCTTGTGGGCTAAAACAACGGTCAAACTTATTTGTTAAACCTATGAACTTCACTCAACCTTTTGGTTGACACTTTAGCATGTTTTGTCTCAGGTGCTGATTGATTCAAGCTTTCTTACTTACTGCTTATGTGGTGCTACTTGGACATAGGATTGAGAGATATCGCATTTATTACTATTGTATTTGAACATTTACTATGTTGCTATTTCCGTCATTGTAACGACATTTCATTTATTTCGCTGCGTACTCAATAAAGTTTATTTTATCATTTAGTATTGTTCTCGTATATTATAATATGTTGATTTATTTGATATTAAGTCACATTTCGCCCAGGCCCTAACTGGGAGTGTGATAGAGTCAGGCTCCCATGTGTGTGTCGCCGTCGCTATAAAGAGATCGAGACAGGCCGCTGTCGCGTCGCCATCTCTACAACCGCTGCACGCCTCGATGTGAGGGGGCGTGTTGGGAAGTTATCCCACATCAGCCATTGGACAAAACAAATGTATGCATATAAGTCTAAGGGGAAGTCCCTCTAATCACCAATTGGTTTTAGAAAAGGATGGACTCTTGAACTTATATGTTGAACATGTTGTTAGGTGATACGATTTATTAAATCTTTCAAAAGAGCTATGCTTTCATTTCTTTGTTGAGATTGAAATAAAGTTCTGGATCCCGCAGTCGCATTAAGGAGATTTTTTCTTGACTCGAATGCCGGGGAAAGTTTACTGGCAACAGGGAATTGTTACAAAAACGTTTCCTTTCTCAACGGTCAACTTCCACCTTTTACAAAATATTTTGAACCTCAACATCCAGCACATCCATCTTCCTCAATCGTAACCCCTTATTCGGCACATCCATCGGTAGCGATTGCTCTGGTTCCACTCTCTTCGTTGGTAGGTTATGCCAGGATTTGACAAGTCCACACTCCAAGAAGCTTTTTGGCAAAGTAGATTTTATAGTCGAAATTAAATGTTGGGTTGACCGACGATATGCTTTGTCAAATATGAATCGATCACAGAGGCCACGTTCGTTTAATGAATGATGCTCAACTGTTCGGTAGATCACTCTTTAATTTGTTGGTAAGACAAATCGTAAACTTTATTTTGGTCCCAAAGCATATTCTTCATCTCGATGTCGCACTCCAATATCAAGGGTAAACATTAATATTTATTATAATCTTGCTAAAAGGTTGAGTTTGAGCATTTAACTTGGTAGACTTAGGCCCTTTTCGAACGATAAACTAGTCGCGATCCTCACACAAAAGGTGTATTCATGTTAACGAGGTTTATAGGTGGGGGTGCTTTCATTTTCATTGTTGTGTGCCCCGATATCGATATTGTTGACAAGCTTATTGCCAAACACCCCAAAAAGCATGATGTGCTCTTGACTGAGCCTTTTTTTGCCCACCATGGCTTTCTATCACACGGATTCCATCGAGGTACTTCTCGTCGATGAATTTAATCGAAGTGGCTTCAAAGTTCGGTAAGGTAATTCATCTTGTGAAGTCTACATCTGATTTATCATAGCTTGGTATAACTTTTGCTTTAGTTGAAGTGAATAATCCGTTGTTGATTGAGAATGTAGAGAGGGATGTTCGAAATAACTTTAATTCCGACTCTTTTTTCATTCAGGTAAGCGAAGTGACCGAGTACAACGATCTTGATCGCATCCGCCTTAAAGGTTTTCCCTCGGATCTTCTCTCTAAATCAAATCGGTCGATTTGGGTGGGTGACATGATCCCGGTGGTAGAATAAAGTCGACGAATTTTCTGGTTTGACTTATAAAGAAGCCCTTGTTGTCTTGGATTCGTATGATAAACATTATTTGTTATATCATAGTGGTCTTAGAGCATTCCTAACTGTAACAACCCTCACTTTTCGACTTCTAAATTTACTGAATTAACCCTAGGGTTATATGTCTGACTATATGTATTAAGGGTTGTTATATACAATTAAATATTGACCGAATAGTAATTTTTAGTCAATAATGTACGCTTAAATAAATAATATATTATTAATTTATATAATTTGACATAATTTAACTAAGTATATAAACTTTGTATCACTTTTATTATTTAGTTAATGTATTATATATTTAACTACATAATAAATCTAATTATATATAAATGTAATAATATTTACAAACTTACTAAAACTATAGTTTAATAATTAAAATCATAATTATTATTAAAAATATAAAATACCGAATTATTTATTATTTTTATGCAAAATTTGTATTTATTAATTAAATAAAAAAATAAAATAAAATAAAATAAAATATTATTGACAAATATTCTTGGAAAAGCATTGAATCAATTTTTTATTTATATAAAAAAATGCTTAAAATAAATAAATAAAAATAAATAAATAAATAAATTACTTTTTAATTAAAAATTGTAATGGAAAAACTACTTTTATTATTTTATTTTGTGCATTATCTCATGACCTAACATTTAATACTTTTTAATTTTAAAATCCCATTAAGAATTAAAATATTTCTTTTTCTTTTAATTATTTTATTCTTTTTACCTAATTTTTTCAAGTATAAATACCCCTCACTTCTCATTCAAACTCACACCAAAATTTTTCTCATTCTCTCTTTGAAGAATTACTACTAGTAAGTATTCTTTTCTTACTTTTTATTTTTTTACTTTTTACTTTTTACTTTTTACTTTTTACTTTTTACTTTTTACTTTTTACTTTTTACTTTTTACTTCGGTTATTATTTTTACCGAAACATGTAAATAATGTTATAAATTATATGCAATTAAAAATAAAATAAATAACATGCATACACTATTACTATTACTAGCACCTATAACCTACTACTTATATTGTAACATAAAAACATTTTGAGATATGTATTAGAGATGTATAGATCTTCGAACTTTCTTGACGAATGGTTTCTATGAGATTCTAGGCAGAGGGTTTGGATTTCCGATTTAAAGGGTCCTATGGCTCAAGCCCCTAGATCTAAATTAGCCATTCGAAGGGAAAGGGGTGATTGGAAGCTTATCTAATATGGCAAGTATCCTAAAATGGAAAACACTGATAAAAGTAGAAACTCTCTAGTCATAGAAACTTAGTAAAATAAGAAACTTTCTAAAAATGAAAACTTTATAAAAATAGTAACTTACTAGGAATAGAAACTTAGTAAAACAAACACATACTTAAACTTAAACATGGGCAAAACACTTAACTACTCTTAAATGTCAATAGGTTGACTTTCCTGCTCACTCGTTCAACTCTTTATTCCGAGGAATAACTCTCTCTCTACTTACTAAGGTGAATTCATAGCCCCTCTTTATTGCTAGCAAACTTACTTACTTTTACTTGGGGTGAGACACATGCTGTTTTTACTTTTTACACTTTAGACACAAGTACCAAACTGTTAAACTATGCTATACCCGGCTATGTCCGACTAAGTCCCTACAGTAATATTTTTAATTGCTGCGGCATGCTTAATTATTGGGGGTAGGCCTATCGGGAGTAACGTCCCCGATACATTTGACCAAGTCATTGTATTACTTAATAATGAAATTAAACCGACAAGGACAGACACAACTTGTCATGGGGCAAAACTTGAACGTTTAGTCTAAATATCACGCATTGGCATAACTTTTTGATCCTGCGGGAGATCAACTTTACAAACAAAATCTTGTGGTCTAAAACAATGACAAACTTTTTGTTAAACCTATGAACTTCACTCAACCTTTTTGGTTGACACTTTAGCATGTTTTGTCTCAGGTGATGTTTGATTCAAGCTCTTATACTTACCGCTTATGTGATGCTACTTGGACATAGGATCAAGAGATATCGCATTTATTACTTCTGCATGTGAACATTTACGATATTGTTACTCCTATCATTGTAACGACATTTCATTTTTCGCTGCGTACTCATTAAAGTTAAATTCATCATTTAGTATTGTTCTCGTTTATTATAATATGTTGGTATGTTTTGATATTAGTGACGTTCCTTCCAGACCCTATTGGGAGGACGTTACAGATTGGTATCGGAGCATAACCAGGCTGTTAAAGAGAACCAGGATTGCATTTTTATGTGTGCCTTAATTGTTAGCTAGGGTGCCTTAGCAATCTAGGAAACTATAACATTTCCTGCCTTAGAATTAAAGCACTTAGGATTGCCCCATAATCTTAACGATTATGCTTTAATAAACTTGACTTAAAGATTCTAATCAGAATATCCTTCCTAATGTTAGGATGTCTAATTATCATCAAACGACCAAAATGAATCTTTTCAAGCCAACCGAAAAAGATACTGAAAGGTCTTCCACAGAAAGACCAGTCCAAAGTCCACCTTATGGCTTTGGTGGTCCTCCCTCACCAAATTATAGCCCAAATACTACTCTAAAGTTACATGGGTCTCCTGAACACTATCCAACCCTGAGGAATAAAGACAAGAGGAAATGTCTTGAAGAAACTGGGCCGTCAAAGAAAAGATCCCGATCTCCTTTCTACGATGAAGTTGATGCCAAGTATAGCTCATGAATCTGCGAAAAACTACCGATGACCTAATTCGCCATATTGCAAGGATCGATTTTCAAATGAAGGAAAAAGACCTAGCGATCAAGAAGCTCATGGAGGAAAATGCTGAACTAAAGAAAGAGATAAAGTTGGTGAAGTATGAAAGTGATAGAAATACCCGATAGGGGAAGCAATCTCTCTCCTACCTAAGAGAAGATGTTGACCTTAGATTGAAGATGGAGGAAAACCGCGTGAATAATCAACTTTCTATAAGGGACCACAAGTACCATGTAATCAATAATGAAGTTTCTAACCTTTATGATAATCTCGAGTTCCTGCATGAGAAACAAAAGGCGAAGAATGAGAAAGTTGAGAAGTTTATGAAGAAGGTTGAGGACGAGAAGAAGGAATATGAATCTTAATATTCTTTAGTTATCTTTCTATTTTCCATCTATGTAAAGGCTATGCCTTAAAACTATTTCTATTTCCGAATCATATATTAAAAGACTTATTTAATGCCTAGTTCCTTAATAAAATAAAGTGTTTTATTTATATCATGTGATATTAATACTTTATCTTATTCCTACTTGTAATTGCTCAAATTTGTTAACTTATCCGACTTATGTTCACTTTTATGTAGTGACATCATGGTTCGTTCAGCTGCACCTACCGTTAACAATGTTGTGTTAACTACTGAGCAATTCCAACAGTTACTCGCTGCCGCCCAAGGCAACGCCCAAGCTAACCATGCTAATCCACAACCGAAACCTTGTTCCTACAAGGATTTTTCAAACTGTCATCCTCCTGCATTTAAGGGGACTGAAGAAGCTGTCGAACTAGTCCGTTGGTTCGAGAAGATGGAATCTATTTTCTGTATTTGCAACTGTGGTGATAATGATCGAGTAAAGTATGTCACTAGCTCATTGGGTGGCAATGCTTTAACTTGGTGGACTGCTCATGCCAAGTCCATAGGAATTGATAATGCTAATGCAATTCCATGGGATGAACTCAAAAGCATGATGGTCAACAAATTCTGTCCTCGAAGTCAAGTTCAGAAACTTGAAGCTGAGTTCTGGGAACTCAAGGTCAAGGGTACTGACATTGAGAACTATACCAATCGTTATCTGGAGCTTTCTACTCTATGTCCTGAAATGTTTCCTACTGAAGCTAGAAGAATTGAGCGGTATATTGAAGGTCTTCCCGAGGATGTTCAAGGGAATGTTATTGCTGCTGAGAAGGTTACTTTGGATGCTGTGATTCTCATGGCACAAAATCTCATGTTGGCCAAGAGAAGAAGGGCGTCGACCAATAAGCAAGTTGAAACCAAGGGTAATGATGGTAAGAGGAAGTTTGAGCCATCTCAAGGTTCGGCTCAGAATGATAATAAGAAGCCTGCGGATGGTACAAGGTCGAATTATAAGGGTACTTATCCTTTCTGTATTCGTTGTGAGAGGCATCATCCGGGGAAGTGTACTGCGGTTTGTGCGTTGTGTAAGAAAGTGGGACACGTTGCTAAGACGTGTAAGACTCCTCCGAAGGATAAGGCTATTGTTCCGGCCAAAGCTCCTCCTACATGCTATACTTGTGGAGAGAAGGGACACATTAGTCCGAACTGTCCTAAAAAGAAAGATAATCCCGCTACTGGAGCTAATGCTACTGCTGCGAAGGGTCGTGCGTTTGTTATTACTGCTGCTGAATCCCAAGATGAAGATGAAGTTATCACGGGTACGTATCTTGTCAATAATTTCTATGCAACTATTTTATTCGATACTGGTGCCGACAGAAGTTACGTGTCTAGTGATTTTTGTACCCTATTTGCTGAAAAGTCTCAACTCTTAGAAACTAAAAGATTAGTAGAAGTAGCCAATGGAAAGGTCATGCAAGTCGATAAAATCTATAAAAACTGCAACCTAAGCTTAGCAGATAAAGAATTTAAGATAGACCTTTTGTCGTCAAACTCGAAAGTTTTGACGTCGTAGTTGGTATGGATTGGTTACGTCCATTACATGCTGCTATCATGTGTTACGATAAAACTGTTAATGTTCCATTGGGGAATGGAGATACTCTCATCATCCAAGGTGAAAAGAGTGGTTCTAATCTCAATATTATCTCCTATATCAAAACCCGCAAATACCTTATGAAAGGTTATCCAGCCATTCTAGCCCACGTTAAGCTGATCGAATCGGAAGAGAAGCGTATTGAAGATGTACCAGTGGTTAGAGACTATCCCGATGTGTTTCCCGAAGATCTTCCTGGTCTTCCACCTCCTCGAAAAGTTGAATTTCAAATTGATTTAGCTCCCGGTGCTGCTCCTATTGCTAAAGCACCATACCGTTTAGCACCTTCCGAAATGAAGGAACTTTCCAACCAGCTCCAAGAACTATTGGATAAAGGTTTCATTCGTCCAAGCTCGTCCCCATGGGGAGCTCCTATTCTGTTTGTTAAAAAGAAGGATGGTACGTTAAGGATGTGCATTGATTACCGTGAACTTAACAAGCTTACTATCAAGAACCGTTATCCGTTGCCACGTATTGATGATCTATTCGACCAACTTCAAGGGTCAAGTGTTTATTCAAAGATTGATTTGAGGTCCGGATATCACCAACTTAGAATCAAGGAATCTGATATTCCTAAGACTGCTTTTCGCACTCGTTATGGGCACTATGAATTATGTGTCATGCCTTTTGGTTTGACCAATGCTCCTGCCGTTTTCATGGATCTCATGAACCGTGTCTGCAAACCTTATCTCGATAAATTCGTCATTGTTTTCATTGATGACATTTTGATCTACTCCAAGAGTGAGAAGGAACATGAGCAACATCTGCGCATGATTCTTGAACTCTTACGAAAGGAACAACTCTACGCTAAGTTTTCTAAGTGTGAGTTTTGGCTCAAAACCGTACAATTCCTCGGACACGTTGTTGATAGTAATGGAATACATGTCGATCCAGCTAAGATTACCGCTATCCAGAACTGGGAGATACCAAAGACTGCGAAGCATATTCGTCAATTTTTGGGACTTGCCGGTTATTATCGGAGATTCATAAAGGATTTTTCCCTTCTTGCAAAACCTCTTACGAAGCTAACTCAAAAAGGGAAGAAGTTAGAGTGGTCCGAAGAACAGGAATCTGCTTTCAAGATTCTGAAAGAGAAGTTGACCACAGCCCCGATTCTATCTTTACCTGAAGGTACTGACGATTTTGTTGTTTACTGCGATGCCTCAAAGCAAGGCTTTGGTTGTATTTTAATGCAACGTGAAAAGGTTATTGCCTACGCATCTAGACAGTTGAAGAAACACGAGGAGAACTATACCACACACGACCTTGAGTTAGGTGCCGTGGTATTTGCATTAAAGATATGGAGACATTATCTATATGGTACCCAGTTTACGGTGTACACTGAAAATAAAAGTCTTCGACACATCTTTGATCAAAAACAGCTGAATATGAGGCAAAGCCAATGGCTCGAGTTATTGAACGATTATGACTGTAAGATGGAATATCATCCTGGCAAGGCAAACGTAGTTGCTGATGCCCTTAGTCGAAAAGACGATGTTAAACGTGTTCGTGCCTTAAACCTGAAAATCAAATCAAATCTTATATCACGAATCTGCGAAGCTCAACTGGAAGCTATTAAACCAACACTTATCGAAGGTGAAGGACCTATCGGTTTCGAGAACCAACTCCAAGTAAAAGCTAATGGTACACGGTACTTTGGCAACAGAATTTGGGTTCCTCGCTTCGGTAATCTCCGTGAACTAGTCTTGGATGAAGCGCATAAGACTAGGTATTCTATTCATCCGGGTTCCAGTAAGATGTACCACGATGTGAAGGAATTCTACTGGTGGCCTAATATGAAAGCCGACATTGCTACTTATGTTAGTAAGTATCTCACTTGTTTGAAAGTTAAGGCTGAACATCAAAAGCCTTCTGGTCTGTTGACACAACCCGATATTCCGCAGTGGAAGTGGGAATGTATCGCTATGGACTTTATTACTAAATTGCCCAAGACTTCTAGTGGCAATGATACTATATGGGTCATAGTAGATCATCTTACTAAATCTGCTCATTTCTTACCGATCAAGGAGACCGACAAGATGGAGAGATTGTCACAACTGTATATCAAAGAAATTGTCTCTCGTCATGGTGTTCCTATATCAATCATATCCAATCGCGACAGTAGATTCACTTCCAGATTCTGGAAATCCTTACAAACTGCTCTTGGAACTCAACTCGACATGAGTACTGCTTATCATCCGCAAACCGATGGTCAAAGTGAACGAACAATTCAAACATTGGAAGATATGCTTCGCTCTTGTGTTATCGACTTCGGCAAAGGCTGGGATAGACATTTGCCTTTGGTTGAATTCTCTTACAATAATAGTTACCATTCAAGTATTAAGGCTGCACCTTTTGAGGCCTTATACGGACGAAAATGTAGATCCCTACTGTGCTGGGATGAATTAGAGGACAGACAGTTAACTGGTCCTGAAATCATACACGAGACAACCGAAAAGATAGTTCAGATTAAGAAACGAATAGAAACTGCCCGCAGCCGACAGAAGAGCTATGCTAATAAAGGTCGGAAAGATTTGGAATTCCAAGTTGGTGACAAAGTCATGTTGAAAGTATCCCTTTGGAAAGGCGTCGTTCGTTTTGGTAAACGAAGCAAACTAAGTCCGCGTTTTGTTGGACCCTTCAAGATTACTGAAAGGATCGGACCCGTGGCTTATCAATTAGAATTACCTGCTGAACTTAGCAGCGTACACAACGTATTTCATGTCTCCAATCTTAAAAAGTGTCTCGCTGATGACACTCTCGTTATTCCTTTAGATGACATTCGCATTGATGATAAAATGCACTTCATAGAGGAACCCGTAGAAGTCATGGACCGATCTGCTAAACGCTTAAAACAAAGCACCATACCTATTGTTAAGATCCGTTGGAATTCACGACGTGGCCCCGAGTATACATGGGAACGTGAAGACCAAATGAAACAGAAATATCCCCATCTCTTCTCAACCGCTGATGCATCCGAGAAGTCTACCTAAAACTTCGGGACGAAGTTTTTATTAACGGGGAGGTACTGTAACAACCCTCACTTTTCGACTTCTAAATTTACTGAATTAACCCTAGGGTTATATGTCTGACTATATGTATTAAGGGTTGTTATATACAATTAAATATTGACCGAATAATAATTTTTAGTCAACAATGTACGCTTAAATAAATAATATATTATTAATTTATATAATTTAACATAATTTAACTAAGTATATAAACTTTGTATCACTTTTATTATTTAGTTAATGTATTATATATTTAACTACATAATAAATCTAATTATATATAAATGTAATAATATTTATAAACTTACTAAAACTATAGTTTAATAATTAAAATCATAATTATTATTAAAAATATAAAATACCGAATTATTTATTATTTCTATGCAAAATTTGTATTTATTAATTAAATAAAAAAAATAAAATAAAATAAAATAAAATATTATTGACAAATATTCTTGGAAAAGCATTGAATCAATTTGTTTATTTATATAAAAAAAATCCTTAAAATAAAAAAAATAAATAAATAAATAAATAAATTACTTTTTAATTAAAAATTGTAATGGAAAAACTACTTTTATTATTTTATTTTGTGCATTATCCCATGACCTAACATTTAATACTTTTTAATTTTAAAATCCCATTAAGAATTAAAATATTTCTTTTTTTTTTAATTATTTTATTCTTTTTACCTAATTTTTTCAAGTATAAATACCCCTCACTTCTCATTCAAACTCACACCAAAATTTCTCTCATTCTCTCTTTGAAGAATTACTACTAGTAAGTATTCTTTTCTTACTTTTTATTTTTTTTACTTTTTACTTTTTACTTTTTACTTTTTACTTCGGTTATTATTTTTACCGAAACATGTAAATAATGTTATAAATTATATGCAATTAAAAATAAAATAAATAACATGTATACACTATTACTATTACTAGCACCTATAACCTACTACTTATATTGTAACATAATATAGATCTTCAAACTTTCTTGACGAATGGTTTCTATGAGATTCTAGGCAGAGGGTTTGGATTTCCGATTTAAAGGGTCCTATGGCTCAAGCCCCTAGATCTAAATTAGCCATTCGAAGGGAAAGGGGTGATTGGAAGCTTATCTAATACGGCAAGTGTAGTGACCCGAACTTTTCCATGTTTATATATATTAATCGAGATTGATATTTACATGATTAAATGTTTCCAACATGTTAAGCAATCAAACTTGTTAAGACTTGATTAATTGAAATATGTTTCATATAGACAATTGACCACCCAAGTTGACCGGTGATTCACGAACGTTAAAACTTGTAAAAACTATACGATGACATATATATGGTTATATATATAGTTAACATGTTTTTATTATAAGTATGTATCTCATTAGGTATTTTAACAATGAGTTATATACATAAAAATGAGACTATTAATTTAAGAAACTCGAAAACGATATATATAACGATTATCGTTATAACAACGTCTTACTAGGTACATATGAATCATATTAAGATATTGATACACTTGGTTAATTATGTTAAATGATAAGTAAACATATTATTAAGTGTATTAACAATGAAATACATATGTAAAAATAAGACTACTAACTTAATGATTTCGAAACGAGACATATATGTAACGATTATCGTCGTAACGACATTTAACTGTATATACATCATACTAAGATATATTATATATCATAATATCATGATAATATAATAATTTAACATCTAATTTGTTATAATAAACAATGGGTTAACAACATTCAACAAGATCGTTAACCTAAAGGTTTCAAAACAACATTTACATGTAACGACTAACGATGACTTAACGACTCAGTTAAAATGTATATACATGTAGTGTTTTAATATGTATTCATACACTTTTGAAAGACTTCAAGACACTTATCAAAATACTTCTACTTAACAAAAATGCTTACAATTACATCCTCGTTCAGGTTCATCAATAATTCTACTCGTATGCACCCGTATTCGTACTCGTACAATACACAGCTTTTAGATGTACATACTATTAGTATATACACTCCAATGATCAGCTCTTAGCAGCCCATGTGAGTCACCTAACACATGTGGGAACCATCATTTGGCAACTAGCATGAAATATCTCATAAAATTACAAAAATATGAGTAATCATTCATGACTTATTTACATGAAAACAAAATTACATATCCTTTATATCTAATCCATACACCAACGACCAAAAACACCTACAAACACTTTCATTCTTCAATTTTCTTCATCTAATTAATCTCTCTCAAGTTCTATCTTCAAGTTCTAAGTGTTCTTCATATATTTTACAAGTTCTAGTTACATAAAATCAAGAATACTTTCAAGTTTGCTAGCTCACTTCCAATCTTTTAAGGTGATCATCCAACCTCAAGAAATCTTTGTTTCTTACAGTAGGTTATCATTCTAATACAAGGTAATAATCATATTCAAACTTTGGTTCAATTTCTATAACTATAACAATCTTATTTCAAGTGATGATCTTACTTGAACTTGTTTTCGTGTCATGATTCTGCTTCAAGAACTTCGAGCCATCCAAGGATCCATTAAAGCTAGATCCATTTTTATCTTTTCCAGTAGGTTTATCCAAGGAACTTAAGGTAGTAATGATGTTCATAACATCATTCGATTCATACATATAAAGCTATCTTATTCGAAGGTTTAAACTTGTAATCACTAGAACATAGTTTAGTTAATTCTAAACTTGTTCGCAAACAAAAGTTAATCCTTCTAACTTGACTTTTAAAATCAACTAAACACATGTTCTATATCTATATGATATGCTAACTTAATGATTTAAAACCTGGAAACACGAAAAACACCGTAAAACCGGATTTACGCCGTCGTAGTAACACCGCGGGCTGTTTTGGGTTAGTTAATTAAAAACTATGATAAACTTTGATTTAAAAGTTGTTATTCTGAGAAAATGATTTTTATTATGAACATGAAACTATATCCAAAAATTATGGTTAAACTCAAAGTGGAAGTATGTTCTCTAAAATGGTCATCTAGACGTCGTTCTTTCGACTGAAATGACTACCTTTACAAAAACGACTTGTAACTTATTTTTCCGACTATAAACCTATACTTTTTCTTTTTAGATTCATAAAATAGAGTTCAATATGAAACCATAGCAATTTGATTCACTCAAAACGAATTTAAAATGAAGAAGTTGTGGGTAAAACAAGATTGGATAATTTTTCTCATTTTAGCTACGTGAAAATTGGTAACAAATCTATTCCAACCATAACTTAATCAACTTGTATTGTATATTATGTAATCTTGAGATACCATAGACACGTATACAATGTTTCGACCTATCATGTCGACACATCTATATATATTTCGGAACAACCATAGACACTCTATATGTGAATGTTGGAGTTAGCTATACAGGGTTGAGGTTGATTCCAAAATATATATAGTTTGAGTTGTGATCAATACTGAGATACGTATACACTGGGTCGTGGATTGATTCAAGATAATATTTATCGATTTATTTCTGTACATCTAACTGTGGACAACTAGTTGTAGGTTACTAACGAGGACAGCTAATTTAATAAACTTAAAACATCAAAATATATTAAAAGTGTTGTAAATATATTTTGAACATACTTTGATATATATGTATATATTGTTATAGGTTCGTGAATCAACCAGTGGCCAAGTCTTACTTCCCGACGAAGTAAAAAAAAATCTGTGAAAGTGAGTTATAGTCCCACTTTTAAAATCTAATATTTTTGGGATGAGAATACATGCAGGTTTTATAAATGATTTACAAAATAGACACAAGTACGTGAAACTACATTCTATGGTTGAATTATCGAAATCGAATATGCCCCTTTTTATTAAGTCTGGTAATCTAAGAATCAGGGAACAGACACCCTAATTGACGCGAATCCTAAAGATAGATCTATTGGGCCTAACAAACCCCATCCAAAGTACCGGATGCTTTAGTACTTCGAAATTTATATCATATCCGAAGGGTGTCCCGGAATGATGGGGATATTCTTATATATGCATCTTGTTAATGTCGGTTACCAGGTGTTCACCATATGAATGATTTTTATCTCTATGTATGGGATGTGTATTGAAATATGAAATCTTGTGGTCTATTATTATGATTTGATATATATAGGTTAAACCTATAACTCACCAACATTTTTGTTGACGTTTTAAGCATGTTTATTCTCAGGTGATTATTAAGAGCTTCCGCTGTCGCATACTTAAATAAGGACGAGATTTGGAGTCCATGCTTGTATGATATTGTGTAAAAACTGCATTCAAGAAACTTATTTTGTTGTAACATATTTGTATTGTAAACCATTATGTAATGGTCGTGTGTAAACAGGATATTTTAGATTATCATTATTTGATAATCTACGTAAAAGCTTTTTAAAACCTTTATCTATGAAATAAAGGTTATGGTTTGTTTTAAAAATGAATGCAGTCTTTGAAAAATGTCTCATATAGAAGTCAAAACCTCGCAACGAAATCAATTAATATGGAACGTTTTTAATCAATAAGAACGGGACATTTCAGTTGGTATCAGAGCGTTGGTCTTAGAGAACCAGAATTTTGCATTAGTGTGTCTTATCGAGTTTGTTAGGATGCATTAGTGAGTCTGGACTTCGACCGTGTTTACTTGAAAAATGATTGCTTAACAAATTTTGTTGGAAACTATATATTTTTAACATGTGAATATTATGTGATATATTAATCTCTTAACGCGTTTGATATTATGTGATAGATGTCTACCTCTAGAACAAGTTCCATTGACTCACCTAATAATAATGAAGAGTCAAATGTAAATTGGAATGATTCGTGGACTGATTCACAAGTTCCCGAAGAGGAACCGGAAGAAGAGTCGGAACCGGAAGAAGAATCGGAACCGGAAGAAGAATCGGAACCGGATGAAGAAATAGAACCGGTGGGGGAAATAATAAAACGGTTAAGTAAAAGAAAATCCTCAACCAACCGACCAAGGTTAATTATGGTCAATGGTGTTTCCGCCGAGGAAGCAAAATATTGGGAGGATTACCAATTCTCCGATGAATCGGATTCCGACGAGAATTCCGATGATGTTATAGAAATTACCCCAACTGAATTTAAAAAGGCAAAAGAAAATAATAAGGGAAAGGGCATAAAAATAGAGAAATCTAATTCCAACCCCGATGAACTTTATATGTATCGTCAACCCCCGAAGTCCTTAAGTTGTAACAATGACCCGGGAACCTCTAAACCACCAGGTTTTTCTAAACCAATGTGGATTACGACGGCTCGTATTAGGGGAACATCATATATCCCTAGAAACTTGGCAAAACGAACCAAAACCGAAGAAGAAGAAACAAGCGAGTCGGAATAAGATAGTTGTATTCGTGTGGTGTAATATATGTAATATAGTGTGCTTATGCTTTATGATATATGTAAAAATTGCTTGTATTAATAAGTATATTTTTTTTTATGAATCTAACTCTTGTCTATTTTACAGTATAAAAACACAAAATGGATAGACAACCCAATATTTTAAGAGACCTACCCGGAGACATGATTGATGAAATCTTGTCTAGAGTCGGTCAGAATTCTTCGGCACAACTATTTAAGGCGAGATCAGTTTGTAAGACATTCGAAGAACGTTCCAAGAATGCCTTGGTTTATAAAGGCTTTCGTTCGAAAGATGGGGGATATCACATTGGGAAATCCATAAGTTACGATGTGTTTACTTTGACGCATATATTGCGGGGAACCCAAATGCTATTTTACGTAATGGGTTAAGAAATTATTTTGACTCAATATATCCGAATATTGGACTTCGTGATTTAGAAAAAGCGGCTAACATGCAACATAAAGAAGCATGTTATGCTTACGGATTAGTAATGTTCGCTTCTCACCAAAGTGAGAACAAGAACATCGGGCTACAACTATTAAATAAAACGTTCCCACAAGTGACGGAGTCGGTAATTGGGGTAAGAAATGAGGTTTTTAGATTGTTACGGGACTGTTGGACATTACGTAACCCTCGCCCCTTTGACGACGTTACAACACGCTGTCTTATCAACGGCCATAACGGTTATGTTCCACAAGACCAAGGATGGGAAGTAATCCTAGTAAAACCAGAATGCATGACTTGTTTCTGGACATATGAATTACGTGTCTTTATTGCCTTTGCTGAACGACTTGTGTACTAGCTAGAATTATCTTCACAACCATCTTGTATCAAATTTATTGTGTGCTATATTTCATGCTATATGTAAAATAAGCGGTATTGTAAGTTTGTAAAATATTGTGTAAAAGTTTGAACGCGAAATATTATTATAATCAGTTTTTCATATAGAATTGTAGTAGTTGAATTGTATATTAGCTACTAAGTATGAACTTAACGGGTAGGTACTACCCGAATTTAAACTTATAAAACGCTAATATGAAGAAAAAGCTTTTATAAATGAGTTCATATTATGCTACGAAATACTATTAACTACTCTTAATATTCTGTATGATTAACTTGTTCCATTTAACTATTTTGAAGGAAATGGCACCGACTACTCGACACACCGTGAATATGAATGAAGAGGAATTCCGTACTTTTCTAGCTTCAAACATAGCCGCAGTACAGGCTGCGCTACATACCAACAATAACCTTGGATCTAGCAATACAGGAAATCGTGTAGGATGCACCTACAAAGAATTCACTGCCTGCAAACCTTTGGAATTTGATGGAACCAAATGACCGATCGGATTGAAACGGTGGACCGAGAAGGTCGAATCGGTGTTTGCCATAAGTAAGTGTACTGAAGAGGACAAAGTGAAGTACGCTACGCATACCTTCACAGGTTCTGCGTTAACATGGTGGAATACCTATCTAGAGCAAGTGGGACAAGACGATGCGTACGCACTACCGTGGTCAGCATTCAAACACTTGATGAACGAGAAGTACCGTCCCAGAACCGAGGTCAATAAGCTCAAGACAGAACTTAGAGGGTTACGAACCCAAGGATTTGATATTACCACGTACGAAAGACGATTCACAGAATTGTGCCTATTGTGTCCGGGAGCATTCGAAGATGAGGAAGAGAAGATCGACGCATTTGTGAAAGGATTACCGGAAAGAATCCAAGAAGATATAAGTTCACACGAGCCCGCCTCCATACAACAGGCATGTAGAATGGCTCACAAACTAGTGAACCAGATTGAAGAAAGAATTAAAGAACAGACTGCTGAAGAGGCCAATGTGAAGCAAGTTAAAAGAAAGTGGGAGGAAAACGGTGATAAGAATCACCAATACAACAACAACAGCAATTACAACAATAATCGCAGCAATTATCCCAACAATCGCAACATCAATCGCAACTACAACAAACGGCCCAACAACAACAACAACAACAACAACAACAGCAACTACAACAATCATCCCAACAGCAATAATAACCGCAATAACAACAACAATCAGAAGCAGCTATGCCAAAGGTGTGAAAAGTATCACTCGGGGTTCTGCACCAAATTTTGCAACAAGTGTAAAAGAAATGGTCATAGCGCGGCGAAGTGTGAGGTCTACGGACCAGGGGTTAATAGAACGAAAGGAACAAATGGTGTCGGAACGAGTAATGGCGGAGCAAGTAGTGTCGGAGCAAGTTATCCCAATGTAGTTTGTTATAAATGTGGAAAACCGGGCCACATTATTAGAAATTGCCCGAACCAGGAGAACACGAATGGACAAGGCCGCGGAAGAGTTTTCAATATTAATACGGCAGAGGCACAAGAAGACCCGGAGCTTGTTACGGGTACGTTTCTTATTGACAATAAATCTGCTTACGTTTTATTTGATTCGGGTGCGGATAGAAGCTATATGAGTAGAGATTTTTGTGCTAAATTAAGTTGTCCATTGACGCCTTTGGATAGTAAATTTTTACTCGAATTAGCAAATGGTAAATTAATTTCAGCAGATAATATATGTCGGAATCGAGAAATTAAACTGGTTAGCGAAACATTTAAGATTGATTCGATACCAGTAGAGTTAGGGAGTTTTGATGTGATAATCGGTATGGACTGGTTGAAAGAAGTGAAAGCAGAGATCGTTTGTTACAAAAATGCAATTCGCATTATACGAGAAAAAGGAAAACCCTTAATGGTGTACGGAGAAAAGGGCAACACGAAGCTACATCTTATTAGTAATTTGAAGGCACAAAAACTAATAAGAAAAGGTTGCTATGCTGTTCTAGCACACGTCGAGAAAGTACAAACTGAAGAAAAGAGCATCAATGATGTTCCCATTGCAAAAGAATTTCCCGATATATTTCCGAAAGAATTACCGGGATTACCCCCACATCGATCCGTTGAATTTCAAATAGATCTTGTACCAGGAGCTGCACCAATAGCTCGTGCTCCTTACAGACTCGCACCCAGCGAGATGAAAGAACTACAAAGCCAATTACAAGAACTTTTAGAGCGTGGTTTCATTCGACCAAGCACATCACCGTGGGGAGCTCCTGTTTTGTTTGTCAAGAAGAAAGATGGTACATTCAGGTTGTGTATCGACTACCGAGAGTTGAACAAACTTACCATTAAGAACCGCTACCCACTACCGAGAATCGATGACTTATTTGATCAACTACAAGGCTCGTCTGTTTATTCAAAGATTGACTTACGTTCCGGGTATCATCAAATGCGGGTGAAAGAAGATGATATTCCAAAGACTGCTTTCAGAACACGTTACGGTCATTACGAGTTTATGGTCATGCCGTTTGGTTTAACTAATGCACCAGCTGTGTTCATGGACCTTATGAACCGAGTGTGTGGACCATACCTTGACAAGTTTGTCATTGTTTTCATTGATGACATACTTATTTACTTAAAGAATGACCAAGAACACGGTGAACATTTGAGAAAGGTGTTAGAAGTATTGAGGAAGGAAGAATTGTACGCTAAGTTTTCAAAGTGTGCATTTTGGTTGGAAGAAGTTCAATTCCTCGGTCACATAGTGAACAAAGAAGGTATTAAGGTGGATCCGGCAAAGATAGAAACTGTTGAAAAGTGGGAAACCCCGAAAACTCCGAAACACATACGCCAGTTTTTAGGATTAGCTGGTTACTACAGAAGGTTCATCCAAGACTTTTCCAGAATAGCAAAACCCTTGACTGCATTAACGCATAAAGGGAAGAAATTTGAATGGAATGATGAACAAGAGAAAGCGTTTCAGTTATTGAAGAAAAAGCTAACTACGGCACCTATATTGTCATTGCCTGAAGGGAATGATGATTTTGTGATTTATTGTGATGCATCAAAGCAAGGTCTCGGTTGTGTATTAATGCAACGAACGAAGGTGATTGCTTATGCGTCTAGACAATTGAAGATTCGCGAACAAAATTATACGACGCATGATTTGGAATTAGGCGCGGTTGTTTTTGCATTAAAGACTTGGAGGCACTACTTATATGGGGTCAAAAGTATTATATATACCGACCACAAAAGTCTTCAACACATATTTAATCAGAAACAACTAAATATGAGGCAGCGTAGGTGGATTGAATTATTGAATGATTACGACTTTGAGATTCGTTACCACCCGGGGAAGGCAAATGTGGTAGCCGATGCCTTGAGCAGGAAGGACAGAGAACCCATTCGAGTAAAATCTATGAATATAATGATTCATAATAACATTACTACTCAAATAAAGGAGGCGCAACAAGGAGTTTTAAAAGAGGGAAATTTAAAGGATGAAATACCCAAAGGATCGGAGAAGCATCTTAATATTCGGGAAGACGGAACCCGGTATAGGGCTGAAAGGATTTGGGTACCAAAATTTGGAGATATGAGAGAAATGGTACTTAGAGAAGCTCATAAAACCAGATACTCAATACATCCTGGAACGGGGAAGATGTACAAGGATCTCAAGAAACATTTTTGGTGGCCGGGTATGAAAGCCGATGTTGCTAAATACGTAGGAGAATGTTTGACGTGTTCTAAGGTCAAAGCTGAGCACCAGAAACCATCAGGTCTACTTCAACAACCCAAAATCCCGGAATGGAAATGGGAAAACATTACCATGGATTTCATCACTAAATTGCCAAGGACTGCAAGTGGTTTTGATAATATTTGGGTAATAGTTGATCGTCTCACCAAATCAGCACACTTCCTGCCAATAAGAGAAGATGACAAGATGGAGAAGTTAGCACGACTGTATTTGAAGGAAGTCATCTCCAGACATGGAATACCAATCTCTATTATCTCTGATAGGGATGGCAGATTTATTTCAAGATTCTGGCAGACATTACAGCAAGCATTAGGAACTCGTCTAGACATGAGTACTGCCTATCATCCACAAACTGATGGGCAGAGCAAAAGGACGATACAAACGCTTGAAGACATGCTACGAGCATGTGTTATTGATTTCGAAAATAGTTGGGATCGACATCTACCGTTAGCAGAATTTTCCTACAACAACAGCTACCATTCAAGCATTGAGATGGCGCCGTTTGAAGCACTTTATGGTAGAAAGTGCAGGTCTCCGATTTGTTGGAGTGAAGTGGGGGATAGACAGATTACGGGTCCAGAGATTATACAAGAAACTACCGAGAAGATCATCCAAATTCAACAACGGTTGAAAACCGCCCAAAGTCGACAAAAGAGCTACGCTGACATTAAAAGAAAAGATATAGAATTTGAAATTGGAGAGATGGTCATGCTTAAAGTTGCACCTTGGAAAGGCGTTGTTCGATTTGGTAAACGAGGGAAATTAAATCCAAGGTATATTGGACCATTCAAGATTATTGATCGTGTCGGACCAGTAGCTTACCGACTAGAGTTACCTCAACAACTCGCGGCTGTACATAACACTTTCCACGTCTCGAATTTGAAGAAATGTTTTGCTAAAGAAGATCTCACTATTCCGTTAGATGAAATCCAAATCAACGAAAAACTTCAATTCATCGAAGAACCCGTCGAAATAATGGATCGTGAGGTTAAAAGACTTAAGCAAAACAAGATACCAATGGTTAAGGTTCGATGGAATGCTCGTAGAGGACACGAGTTCACCTGGGAGCATGAAGATCAGATGAAGAAGAAATACCCGCATCTATTTCCAGAAGATTCGTCAACACCTTCAACAGCTTAAAATTTCGGGACGAAATTTATTTAACGGGTAGGTACTGTAGTGACCCGAACTTTTCCATGTTTATATATATTAATCGAGATTGATATTTACATGATTAAATGTTTCCAACATGTTAAGCAATCAAACTTGTTAAGACTTGATTAATTGAAATATGTTTCATATAGACAATTGACCACCCAAGTTGACCGGTGATTCACGAACGTTAAAACTTGTAAAAACTATACGATGACATATATATGGTTATATATATAGTTAACATGTTTTTATTATAAGTATGTATCTCATTAGGTATTTTAACAATGAGTTATATACATAAAAATGAGACTATTAATTTAAGAAACTCGAAAACGATATATATAACGATTATCGTTATAACAACGTCTTACTAGGTACATATTGAAATGTCCCGTTCTTATTGATTAAAAACGTTCCATATTAATTGATTTCGTTGCGAGGTTTTGACCTCTATATGAGACGTTTTTCAAAGACTGCATTCATTTTTAAAACAAACCATAACCTTTATTTCATAGATAAAGGTTTTAAAAAGCTTTACGTAGATTATCAAATAATGATAATCTAAAATATCCTGTTTACACACGACCATTACATAATGGTTTACAATACAAATATGTTACAACAAAATAAGTTTCTTGAATGCAGTTTTTACACAATATCATACAAGCATGGACTCCAAATCTCGTCCTTATTTAAGTATGCGACAGCGGAAGCTCTTAATAATCACCTGAGAATAAACATGTTTAAAACATCAACAAAAATGTTGGTGAGTTATAGGTTTAACCTATATATATCAAATCATAATAATAGACCACAAGAGTTCATATTTCAATACACATCCCATACATAGAGATAAAAATCATTCATATGGTGAACACCTGGTAACCAACATTAACAAGATGCATATATAAGAATATCCCCATCATTCCGGGACACCCTTCGGATATGATATAAATTTCGAAGTACTAAAGCATCCGGTACTTTGGATGGGGTTTGTTAGGCCCAATAGATCTATCTTTAGGATTCGCGTCAATTAGGGTGTCTGTTCCCTAATTCTTAGATTACCAGACTTAATAAAAAAGGGCATATTCGATTTCGATAATTCAACCATAGAATGTAGTTTCACGTACTTGTGTCTATTTTGTAAATCATTTATAAAACCTGCATGTATTCTCATCCCAAAAATATTAGATTTTAAAAATGGGACTATAACTCACTTTCACAGATTTTTACTTCGTCGGGAAGTAAGACTTGGCCACTGGTTGATTCACGAACCTATAACAATATATACATATATATCAAAGTATGTTCAAAATATATTTACAACACTTTTAATATATTTTGATGTTTTAAGTTTATTAAGTCAGCTGTCCTCGTTAGTAACCTACAACTAGTTGTCCACAGTTAGATGTGCAGAAATAAATCGATAAATATTATCTTGAATCAATCCACGACCCAGTGTATACGTATCTCAGTATTGATCACAACTCAAACTATATATATTTTGGAATCAACCTCAACCCTGTATAGCTAACTCCAACATTCACATATAGAGTGTCTATGGTTGTTCCGAAATATATATAGATGTGTCGACATGATAGGTCGAAACATTGTATACGTGTCTATGGTATCTCAAGATTACATAATATACAATACAAGTTGATTAAGTTATGGTTGGAATAGATTTGTTACCAATTTTCACGTAGCTAAAATGAGAAAAATTATCCAATCTTGTTTTACCCATAACTTCTTCATTTTAAATCCGTTTTGAGTGAATCAAATTGCTATGGTTTCATATTGAACTCTATTTTATGAATCTAAACAGAAAAAGTATAAGTTTATAGTGGGAAAAATAAGTTACAAGTCATTTTTGTAAAGGTAGTCATTTCAGTCGAAAGAACGACGTCCAGATGACCATTTTAGAAAACATACTTCCACTTTGAGTTTAACCATAATTTTTGGATATAGTTTCATGTTCATAATAAAAATCATTTTCTCAGAATAACAACTTTTAAATCAAAGTTTATCATAGTTTTTAATTAACTAACCCAAAACAGCTCGCGGTGTTACTACGACGGCGTAAATCCGGTTTTACGGTGTTTTTCGTGTTTCCAGGTTTTAAATCATTAAGTTAGAATATCATATAGATATAGAACATGTGTTTAGTTTATTTTAAAAGTCAAGTTAGAAGGATTAACTTTTGTTTGCGAACAAGTTTAGAATTAACTAAACTATGTTCTAGTGATTACAAGTTTAAACCTTCGAATAAGATAGCTTTATATGTATGAATCGAATGATGTTATGAACATCATTACTACCTTAAGTTCCTTGGATAAACCTACTGGAAAAGAGAAAAATGGATCTAGCTTCAATGGATCCTTGGATGGCTCGAAGTTCTTGAAGCAGAATCATGACACGAAAACAAGTTCAAGTAAGATCATCACTTAAAATAAGATTGTTATAGTTATAGAAGTTGAACCAAAGTTTGAATATGATTATTACCTTGTATTAGAATGATAACCTACTGTAAGAAACAAAGATTTCTTGAGGTTGGATGATCACCTTACAAGATTGGAAGTGAGCTAGCAAACTTGAAAGTATTCTTGATTTTATGAAACTAGAACTTTTGGAATTTATGAAGAACACTTAGAACTTGAAGATAGAACTTGAGAGAGATCAATTAGATGAAGAAAATTGAAGAATGAAAGTGTTTGTAGGTGTTTTTGGTCTTTGGTGTATGGATTAGATATAAAGGATATGTAATTTTGTTTTCATATAAATAAGTCATGAATGATTACTCATATTTTTGTATTTTTATGAGATATTTCATGCTAGTTGCCAAATGATGGTTCCCACATGTGTTAGGTGACTCACATGGGCTGCTAAGAGCTGATCATTGGAGTGTATATACCAATAGTACATACATCTAAAAGCTGTGTATTGTACGAGTACGAATACGGGTGCATACGAGTAGAATTGTTGATGAAACTGAACGAGGATGTAATTGTAAGCATTTTTGTTAAGTAGAAGTATTTTGATAAGTGTATTGAAGTATTTCAAAAGTGTATAAATACATATTAAAACACTACATGTATATACATTTTAACTGAGTCGTTAAGTCATCGTTAGTCGTTACATGTAAGTGTTGTTTTGAAACCTTTAGGTTAACGATCTTGTTAAATGTTGTTAACCCAATGTTTATAATATCAAATGAGATTTTAAATTATTATATTATCATGATATTATCATGTATGAATATCTCTTAATATGATATATATACATTAAATGTCTTTACAACGATAATCGTTACATATATGTCTCGTTTAAAAATCATTAAGTTAGTAGTCTTGTTTTTACATATGTAGTTCATTGTTAATATACTTAATGATATGTTTACTTATCATAGTATCATGTTAACTATATATATATCCATATATATGTCATCATATAGTTTTTACAAATTTTAACGTTCGTGAATCACCGGTCAACTTGGGTGGTCAATTGTCTATATGAAACATATTTCAATTAATCAAGTCTTAACAAGTTTGATTGCTTAACATGTTGGAAACATTTAATCATGTACATATCAATCTCAATTATTATATATAAACATGGAAAAGTTCGGGTCACTACACATATGAATCATATTAAGATATTGATACACTTGGTTAATTATGTTAAATGATAAGTAAACATATTATTAAGTGTATTAACAATGAAATACATATGTAAAAATAAGACTACTAACTTAATGATTTCGAAACGAGACATATATGTAACGATTATCGTCGTAACGACATTTAACTGTATATACATCATACTAAGATATATTATATATCATAATATCATGATAATATAATAATTTAACATCTCATTTGTTATAATAAACAATGGGTTAACAACATTCAACAAGATCGTTAACCTAAAGGTTTCAAAACAACATTTACATGTAACGACTAACGATGACTTAACGACTCAGTTAAAATGTATATACATGTAGTGTTTTAATATGTATTCATACACTTTTGAAAGACTTCAAGACACTTATCAAAATACTTCTACTTAACAAAAATGCTTACAATTACATCCTCGTTCAGGTTCATCAATAATTCTACTCGTATGCACCCGTATTCGTACTCGTACAATACACAGCTTTTAGATGTACATACTATTAGTATATACACTCCAATTATCAGCTCTTAGCAGCCCATGTGAGTCACCTAACACATGTGGGAACCATCATTTGGCAACTAGCATGAAATATCTCATAAAATTACAAAAATATGAGTAATCATTCATGACTTATTTACATGAAAACAAAATTACATATCCTTTATATCTAATCCATACACCAACGACCAAAAACACCTACAAACACTTTCATTCTTCAATTTTCTTCATCTAATTGATCTCTCTCAAGTTCTATCTTCAAGTTCTAAGTGTTCTTCATATATTTTACAAGTTCTAGTTACATAAAATCAAGAATACTTTCAAGTTTGCTAGCTCACTTCCAATCTTTTAAGGTGATCATCCAACCTCAAGAAATCTTTGTTTCTTACAGTAGGTTATCATTCTAATACAAGGTAATAATCATATTCAAACTTTGGTTCAATTTCTATAACTATAACAATCTTATTTCAAGTGATGATCTTACTTGAACTTGTTTTCGTGTCATGATTCTGCTTCAAGAACTTCGAGCCATCCAAGGATCCATTAAAGCTAGATCCATTTTTCTCTTTTCCAGTAGGTTTATCCAAGGAACTTAAGGTAGTAATGATGTTCATAACATCATTCGATTCATACATATAAAGCTATCTTATTCGAAGGTTTAAACTTGTAATCACTAGAACATAGTTTAGTTAATTCTAAACTTGTTCGCAAACAAAAGTTAATCCTTCTAACTTGACTTTTAAAATCAACTAAACACATGTTCTATATCTATATGATATGCTAACTTAATGATTTAAAACCTGGAAACACGAAAAACACCGTAAAACCTAATTTACGCCGTCGTAGTAACACCGCGGGCTGTTTTGGGTTAGTTAATTAAAAACTATGATAAACTTTGATTTAAAAGTTGTTATTCTGAGAAAATGATTTTTATTATGAACATGAAACTATATCCAAAAATTATGGTTAAACTCAAAGTGGAAGTATGTTCTCTAAAATGGTCATCTAGACGTCGTTCTTTCGACTGAAATGACTACCTTTACAAAAATGACTTGTAACTTATTTTTCTGACTATAAACCTATACTTTTTCTTTTTAGATTCATAAAATAGAGTTCAATATGAAACCATAGCAATTTTATTCACTCAAAACGGATTTAAAATGAAGAAGTTATGGGTAAAACAAGATTGGATAATTTTTCTCATTTTAGCTACGTGAAAATTGGTAACAAATCTATTCCAACCATAACTTAATCAACTTGTATTGTATATTATGTAATCTTGAGATACCATAGACACGTATACAATGTTTCGACCTATCATGTCGACACATCTATATATATTTCGGAACAACCATAGACTCTCTATATGTGAATGTTGGAGTTAGCTATACAGGGTTGAGGTTGATTCCAAAATATATATAGTTTGAGTTGTGATCAATACTGAGATACGTATACACTGGGTCGTGGATTGATTCAAGATAATATTTATTGATTTATTTCTGTACATCTAACTGTGAACAACTAGTTGTAGGTTACTAACGAGGACAGCTGACTTAATAAACTTAAAACATCAAAATATATTAAAAGTGTTGTAAATATATTTTGAACATACTTTGATATATATGTATATATTGTTATAGGTTCGTGAATCAACCAGTGGCCAAGTCTTACTTCCCGACGAAGTAAAAAAAAAAATCTGTGAAAGTGAGTTATAGTCCCACTTTTAAAATCTAATATTTTTGGGATGAGAATACATGCAGGTTTTATAAATGATTTACAAAATAGACACAAGTACGTGAAACTACATTCTATGGTTGAATTATCGAAATCAAATATGCCCCTTTTTATTAAGTCTGGTAATCTAAGAATTAGGGAACAGACACCCTAATTGACGCGAATCCTAAAGATAGATCTATTGGGCCTAACAAACCCCATCCAAAGTACCGGATGCTTTAGTACTTCGAAATTTATATCATATCCGAAGGGTGTCCCGGAATGATGGGGATATTCTTATATATGCATCTTGTTAATGTCGGTTACCAGGTGTTCACCATATGAATGATTTTTATCTCTATGTATGGGATGTGTATTGAAATATGAAATCTTGTGGTCTATTATTATGATTTGATATATATAGGTTAAACCTATAACTCACCAACATTTTTGTTGACGTTTTAAGCATGTTTATTCTCAGGTGATTATTAAGAGCTTCCGCTGTCGCATACTTAAATAAGGACGAGATTTGGAGTCCATGCTTGTATGATATTGTGTAAAAACTGCATTCAAGAAACTTATTTTGTTGTAACATATTTGTATTGTAAACCATTATGTAATGGTCGTGTGTAAACAGGATATTTTAGATTATCATTATTTGATAATCTACGTAAAAGCTTTTTAAAACCTTTATCTATGAAATAAAGGTTATGGTTTGTTTTAAAAATGAATGCAGTCTTTGAAAAATGTCTCATATAGAGGTCAAAACCTCGCAACGAAATCAATTAATATGGAACGTTTTTAATCAATAAGAACGGGACATTTCAGCAAGTATCCTAAAATGGAAAACACTGATAAAAGTAGAAACTCTCTAGTCATAGAAACTTAGTAAAATAAGAAACTTTCTAAAAATGAAAACTTTATAAAAATAGTAACTTACTAGGAATAGAAACTTAGTAAAACAAACACATACTTAAACTTAAACATGGGCAAAACACTTAACTACTCTTAAATGTCAATAGGTTGACTTTCCTGCTCACTCGTTCAACTCTTTATTCCGAGGAATAACTCTCTCTCTACTTACTAAGGTGAATTCATAGCCCCTCTTTATTGCTAGCAAACTTACTTACTTTTACTTGGGGTGAGACACATGCTGTTTTTACTTTTTACACTTTAGACACAAGTACCAAACTGTTAAACTATGCTATACCCGGCTATGTCCGACTAAGTCCCTACAGTGATATTTTTAATTGTTGCGGCATGCTTAATTATTGGGGGTAGGCCTATCGGGAGTAACGTCCCCGATACATTTGACCAAGTCATTGTATTACTTAATAATGAAATTAAACAGACAAGGACAGACACAACTTGTCATGGGGCAAAACTTGAACGTTTAGTCTAAATATCACGCATTGGCATAACTTTTTGATCCTGCAGGAGATCAACTTTACAAACTAAATCTTGTGGTCTAAAACAACGACAAACTTTTTGTTAAACCTATGAACTTCACTCAACCTTTTTGGTTGACACTTTAGCATGTTTTGTCTCAGGTGCTGTTTGATTCAAGCTCTTATACTTACCGCTTATGTGATGCTACTTGGACATAGGATCAAGAGATATCGCATTTATTACTTCTGCATGTGAACATTTACGATATTGTTTTCCTGTCATTGTAACGACATTTCATTTTCCGCTGCGTACTCATTAAAGTTAAATTCATCATTTAGTATTGTTCTCGTTTATTATAATATGTTGGTATGTTTTGATATTAGTGACGTTCCTTCCAGACCCTATTGGGAGGACGTTACACTAACCATGACGTATTTCCTCCCCAGCACACAACGCTACATAAGCCTTTCTTCTCATCACATACTCACCTAACACCACTACCAACCATAACATACTTACTCCCCATCACATAGCCCACAAAATTAATTAAATAAGCTATATTACTCTAAGCTATACGTACAAACAAAATAATGCACTTGACACCTGACTATACTATTTTATGAAATAACTGAGCACAAGGCTGTGAGGGCAAAAGCGAGGGCATGGTAATGCCATTGGCGCCCATGCGGGCAAGTCGGAGGGCGGAGTGACGGCGTAGCCCGTTGGGAGTGGTCTTATAAGTCAGCCCAAATCGGGTCCCTCTAAAATCGTGGAAGAATCGATCAAGTTTAAAACCGTGCCGGTCCAGCCATTGTCTGTTTTGGGTGCCAATATGGTAAGTCAACCTTCGGACCCATGTGGTTTGGATGGTGATTTTGTTAATTTGGTTGAATCTGAGACAGGGCCTGAAGTTGATGTTTCTAGTGATGTGGCAAATGTAGGAGGTTTAGTGAATTTGGGTGTAGTTGTGCCAAATGGTGGTGTACCAAATGATCTAACAGAAGTTCACAAAATATTCAAGTTTGAAAGCCATAAAGAGAATGACATTACATTCAATTATTAAGCTAGACAGCACAATAACAAAAAGCAAACAAAATTTATTGAATGTTAAAAACTCCATTAGTTATTGAACAATTTGATTAATAAACAATACAGAAATTAGTAACATCTTTTATAAAATAAAAATAACATATGATATGAATATATGATGATCACATTTGATGATATCCAGCGACAATTATTGCCCAACTAAATACCATCCCTTAAACTCATCTGGATCCCCCTCTTCCCAACTCAATCCTACATCATAATGACTATTGGTACAAATTATGACTTAGTAAAATATTTGACCAAGTTTAAAGGAAAGTGATTTGGTGATCATGGGTCAGAAGGAAAACGTGGGAAAGTGAAGTTGTGCTCCAATATTTTCGGTTAAAATAGTTATCGTATTTTCTATTTAAATAGATGTAGTTGTATGTTTATTTTTAGTATCTTTGTAACCTATTTTATTCAGTGAAATAAAACAGAAAATTGACCCATCCGTTTTCCTTTTTAATCGATTATATACTGTTTTTTTGTTTCACTCCCAACATTTGGTATTAGAGCGAACCTTGTTTATGCCAAAGTATATCAAAAGCACAGATATGTCGATTACTACTCATTCAGGGAAGGAAAGCAGTGTGCCGTTTTAGTGCCCGGTATTGACGTCAACGAATTATACCACATGGGCGATTCGTATGGAAGCCATTCTTGATGCTCATGAGTTATGGGAATCAGTTGAACCACAAGCCGGAGTGGCTGTGGACGAGAAGAAAAGTAAATCGGCTAGGGCTTTCATGTTCCAGGCTATACCAGAGGATGTTTTGTTACAAGTTTCAAAGAACAAAACTACTAAAGAGGTATGGGAATCATTAAAGACTCGTTACCTGGGCGCTGAACGTATGCAGAAGGCTAGGTTACATACTCTCAAGAGCGAATTCGAAGGGTTAAGAATGAAAGATGGGGAGTCTATTGATGAATTCGCAGGTAATTTAAGTGGTATGATTTCTAAGTTTAACAGCTTGGGATCTACACTTGTAGACAGTAAATTGGTGAGAAAATTACTGGACTCAGTATCTGATAAGTATCTCCAATTAGTAGCTTCAATGGAGCAATACTCAGATGTCGATACAATGCCTTTCGAGGAGGCAATTGGAAGATTAAAAGCCTATGAGGATAGGCTGAATTTAAGAAGTAACAACAGCAACTATGCAGAAAGCAATCTGCTTTTAGCAAAGGCAGAAACCTCCACATTAAAGAACACGAAAGGAAACACGAGCTCGGGAGGAGGAGGACGTGGATCTAATAATTACGATCGGGGTGGTCGTTGTGGTGGAAGAGGTAGAGGACGAGGTCAGAGTAACCGGGGTAGTTATGTTGGCCAACGAGATGCGGGTAACAATCATTATAAGCCAAAGGACAAGAAGCATATAAAATGCTTCAATTGTGAGAATTTCGGTCATTATGCATCTGAGTGCAAAACTCATAAAGAAAAGGTGGATGAGTCTAATCTAGTTGCCACCCAAGAAGAGGAACATGCACTGTTGTTAAGTGTGTGTGGAGAAAAATTAGAGTCCATGATTTTGTTGAATGAAGAAAAGGTATTTCCATGAAAATATGAATGTGAAGGAGATGTGACAAAAGACGTGTGGTACCTTGACAATGGTGCAAGTAACCGCATGACGGGTATGAGGAATTCGTTTTCCGAACTTGATGAAAATGTGACTGGTCAGGTGTGGTTTGGGGACGGATCGAAGGTTCAAGTCGAAGGAAAGGGGTCCATATTGTTCAAGTGCAAAAATGGGGACCAGTTAGTTGTTGAGGATGTGTACTACATTCCGGCCCTATGTAGCAACATAATTAGCCTCGGTCAAATGGCCGAACTAGGCTACAGAGTTGAGATGTTGCACGAGTTTCTGAAAGTGCATGATGTTGAAAACATGCTGGTAATAAAAGTAAAAAGGTCAGAAAATCGTTTGTACAAAATCAAACTGAAAGTGTCACAGCCCGTGTGTTTCCTGGCAAATTTAGAAGAAGAAGCGTGGATATGGCATGCTAGACTCAGACACATTAATTTTCGTGTCATTGAGTCAATGGTACAAAAAGGAATGGTTCGAGGTTTACCAAAGTTGATACATCCATCCCAAGTATGTGAAGGTTGCATGATAGGCAAGCAGGCTCGTAAATCATTCCCAAAAGAAGCCCGATGGCGAGCCGAAAGACCACTCGAACAAGTGTACGCTGACCTCTGTGGGCCGATCACACCAGCGACACTTGGAGGTAATCGATATTTTGTGTTGATTGTTGATGATTATAGTCACTATATGTGGGTATTTATGTTGAAAACTAAAGATGAAGCCTCTGAAAAGTTTGTGTCGTTTAAAAGAAAAGTTGAAAAAGAAACATCCTTAAAGCTAATCGGGTTGCGTACTGACCGAGGTGGGGAGTTCACCTCCAAGCTGTTTTCTGATTTTTGTGAACAGGAAGGTGTAAGAAGACAACTAACGGCGCCATATTCACCACCACAAAATGGCGTCGTTGAGAGAAGAAACCGTACGATTATGGAGGCAACCCGATCAATAATTAAGACAATGGAAGTACCGGACGAATTATGGGGAGAAGCGGTTCGTCACTCAGTTTATATATTAAATAGGCTTCCAACAAAAGGCGTAAAGCAAATGACACATTATGAGGCGTTAAAGGGGAACAAACCAACACTTGAACATTTAAAGGTGTTCGGGTGTGTCGGGTACGTGAAAGTCACAGATAATTATGTCACCAAGTTAAGTGATCGAAGTCGTACTATGGTGTATCTTGGGGTCGAACCGGGTTGCAAGGCATATCTCATGTTTAATCCATGTGATAATAAGGTGGTAGTGGCAAGAAATGTCACATTTGATAAAAGAAGAAATTGGGCGTGGAAACATTCTGAGGAGACAGAGAGCTTGTCAACAAATGCAAGTATTATTGTTGATAGGAGTAGTAGAGCAGAAGGTTATGTTGTGAATGAACTTGTCACAAATAGTCCAAGTCAAAGTGCATTTTCAACACATAGTACAAGTTCAACAGCCCATGTTCAAAGTGGAAGTTCAAGTGGTGCACAAACATATGGTGAAGCTGCAAGTGAGCATGCTTGGCAGGAGGCTATGAAAGAAGAATTAAAGCCAGTTGAGAAGAACCACACAAGGGAACTCACTAGTCTACCACAAGGCCACAAAGCAATAGGACTAAAGTGGGTTCTCAAAGTTAAGAAAGATGCAGAAGGAAAAGTTGTAAGACACAAGGCATGTCTAGTAGCGAAGGGTTATGTCCAGAAAAAGGGTTTCGACTTTGATGGCGTATTTGCACCCGTTGCTCGACTTCAAACCATCAGGTTAATATTGGTGATTGCAGCAACGAAGAATTGGGAAGTACACTGTTTAGACGTGAAGTCTGCATTTTTAAGTGTTGATTTAATGGAAATGGTAACCTTGCTTGTAGACAACAGCTCGGCTATAGAAGTAATGAAGAACCTGTTGTTTCATGGACGAAGTAAACAAATTGACACTCGGTATCACTTCATACGTGAGTGTCTTGAAAGGGGTTTAATCACAGGTGAGCAAATCAGTGGTCAAGATCAAAAGGTTGATGTCCTAACTAAAGCATTACCCAAGATCAAGTTCAAAGAAATCAGAGATCTACTTGGGCTGAAAGATCTTCATAGCACAAGTCAAATTTGAGGGGGTGATTGTTGGTACAAATTATAACTTAGTAAAATATTTGACCAAGTTTAAAGGAAAGTGATTTGGTGATCATGGGTCAGAAGGAAAACGTGGGAAAGTGAAGTTGTGCTCCAATATTTTCGGTTAAAATAGTTATCGCATTTTCTATTTAAATAGATGTAGTCGTATGTTTATTTTTAGTATCTTTGTAACCTATTTTATTCAGTGAAATAAAACAGAAAATTGCTCCATCCGTTTTCCTTAGTAGAGTTGCTGGTCACTCTCTTCAGCTTTAAGGCTATGTCATGGGAAGTCTTTAATCCTTTACCATTTTACCAAAAAAATATTTTGGTTCTCTGTTCTTGTTAAAAAAAATGGGATGACTAATTTGAATTTCTAAATTTTTTTGGAAACATATTTTTATTAACTAAATGTACTTTCAAGATAACTTAATCAAAATCCTCAATTTATTATAAGAAGGCGAAATTTTCAATATAACTGTTTGTTATTGATATTAACTTTATGCAGTAAGGTTGTTTAATATTTGAGTAAAAATATTAACCATGTATAGAACACAAAAACATAAGAAATCGTTTGCTTTAAATTACTCCATATGATTATGACAAAATTATTCAACATATTTGAGTAAAAATTAAATAAATTAAAATATATATAAATCAGAAAGAAACTCATGATAGCATTAACATTAACATTAACATAAATTATAATTTAACAATTAAAAGCAGGATACTAATCAATAATTAGTATCTCCAACTAAATACCATTCATCATAATCACCAAACTCATCTTCACCCCCTTCTCCCCAACACAAACCTACATCCCAATAACTCATACATTCATCTTTGTCTTCAATTTCAATATCCTTATTTGGTACCATAAATGATGCAACTTCAATCCCACCTTCAACATAGCAACTAGTATCATCATCATCATCATTACCATAACCATATTCATCACTTTTTTCGTCATCATCATCGTAACTTAGATCGCGATCCAAATAAGCTAAAGCCAGTTCAGCTGACGTGCCAGGTGGACAACAACTAATTCGGCCATGATCAGATCCAATTGATCTTGACTTCATGGTGCCTTTAGTCTTGTCTTTGGACTTTGTAACCGGATGAATATGACAACCAAGGCATTGCGCCTTACCGCATTTGCCGGTAAATTTCGATTGATTTGTGGGTTTTCTTGAAACTTTGGTGAACAAACCAGAGACACAAGCAGAATCAACCGTCTTTACATATCGTTTTTGAGAGTCCGGGATGATTGCGTAGCTTCGAACGACACCGTGTTGACGACCCTCTCTCATCATTGGTTATTGTTGATTTGAGAGCGGATGATTTTTATGTGAAAAGGTGTGTGATTTTATAGATGAAACTGACAGATTTTGGAGTGTTGACCAAGTTTTACTTGGGGAACAAGGTGGATTTAATTGGAAACGAGATTTTAGTTATTGTATATGTATGAGTGTTTCCCAAGATTTATAAACTTGTACTTTGTGTTTCATGTGGTGTACATCCCTTTTAATTAAAGTTGAGAATAAAATAATAATAATTCATAGCTATTTACAGGGATGCTTCGGCCATCAATAATTTATCATTTTTGGATGCTTAAGTAAGTTGTTAGTTTAATTTTAGTTACTCCATAATACAAAAAATCAAACGATTTTAAATTTGACATTAACGAATGGAGCAATGATTCGTGTGTTATGGGAGGATAATGGTTTGAAGGGAAATACATGGCTTTGTTCGTTACATTATTTTCGTAGTTTATAATTACAAAATATAAAATGACCCGCGGAATCACGGGACTATTTAAAGGAAATAGTTTAATGATATATTTTAAGTATTAAGTGAACGTAAATACTAAAATCATTTAGTTTAATGAACCCGTGGGATCACAGATTTTGACTAAGAAACTTGTCGTTGTTAACTTGGTCAGAGAAAATGAACTACATTAATTCTCCCACCACTCTCTTTCAATTTTCATTACAATTACTATTTTCTTTGTCATAAAATATACTTATTTAACGTTAAAAGAGGGACTAAGAATACTTGGTTCAACCTCGCGAATATCATGATTATTTTTGAAATTTTTCTATCATACTATATACCTTCATTTTATATAGTCACAATATGATTTGACATATGCTATCGATTTTAAGATTCTTGTTGTATAACAAATATATAATAATAAAACATTCAAGGTGTGATAAATTTCATCATCAAACAACACATAAAGGAGAATAATTCTTTGAAAAAACCATTAACAATTACATGAATGTTTGTACCTACTTTTTAAAAACAAAAGGTTACTGGATCATATGATGGAGAATGAGAAAAAGAGTTGTAAATGTTTGTACAGATTGAGAAAAAGAGTTATGATAATATATAGTGAAGATGCTCCGAGATATATATTTATAAAACACTAATACCATATTAAATATTAAATTAATTTTCTATTAATTACTTTTGCTTTTAAAATCGGCATTCATATATTATCGGTATATATTTATTTTTACTATATATATATATATATATATATATATATATATATATATATATATATATATATATATATATATATATATATATATATTAATTAGAATTAATATTAATATAAAATAAAATAATAACATCATCAGTATAAAAATTAAAAAGTGATTAGTAAAATGATAACATCATCATTTTAGAGCTTTATATGAATATAGAGATATATAGATATTGATAATCTCTTTATATTATAATAACAAAGCTAAAAATAGATCATCTAAAATTCAAACTAATAATCCTAGCCTTCCATTGTCATTAACATTTATAATCTAGACCATCCAAATTTACTAATCAAAATTATGACCTCATAATCAGCTTGATTAATTGCCTGAATGACTAAATTACCCTTCTAATTCACATTTGGCGGAATAATACTCAAAGTTGTCTATCTGTAACAAAAACAAAAACCCTAATTTCTCTCACACATCGTCTCATAATTTCATCCATTAATTCGAATTATTTTAGAGTAAGATTAATCGATATCTGTTGTATTTGATCAAATATAACATGATGAATAATATTGAGACAGATTTGATGAATATCAATTCATGAATAATCAGGTAATCAATTCATGATCGCATCTTCGCGCATATTAATTTAGGGTTTTTATTAGTCATGTGATTGCAGGTAACTTCAACAAATCTTCGGCGATCGTCTATGATGTAGCGGTGATCAATATACGCAAGGATATATAGGTTTATTCTATCGGTTCATGTAATCATATATGCGATTATTGGATGAATGAAGATTACCAATTACTGAAATTGGTAATTGTTATGTTCTTTGATTACAGGGTATGCAGCAGTGGCTTTAGTTTTGATGGTTGATTTTCAGTAAGCAAGGTATGATGTAAATATTCATGCCTTTTGCATATTATGTATAATGCTTAACTAGTTATAAATATTTAATATATAATACTGTTACTCTTGACCTATATATTGTTTTTACATGCTTTAAGTAGTTCTTTGTAGGCTGAATTAATAGTAACATGTGGTAATCTTGACCCAATTAGTATTATTAACTCTCTTTTAAGCTAATTCTTGAAACTTTAGAAACTTAATGTTTAAAAAATTTGCACATCCAAGTGCGTAGGAATATGAGGCAGAAAAGACAACTACAACTGCAAATGAATCATGAAAAAGATGGTATAAAAGGAGTAGAGTTAGAAAATCTGCATCAGAGGTAGTTGAATGAGGTAGTTGAATCTGTAATCAAGATATGGACATATGATATAGATGGATGGTTATATGCATCATATGTATATACAATATTGCAGTATATGTGAAAATAATTTTGCCTGTATTCATGTTGGAACTTTTTAAGTCATTGCTTTTATTAAAACAATTCTTTAATGATTTTGAACAGTTCAAGAGTTGGTTATGTTTTACTATCGACAAAATTGTACTTCAGCTTTGCATACGTAGATTTACCAATTGTAGCATGTTGTGTTTGCCGTGAAAATCGATCGATTAAACTTCTTAAATCACTAAGCGACATTCGATGATTCCTTGAAGATTATTCGTTTTTATCTTTAACCTATAAATTCAGGTAAATCACATCTTATTTCTCCTTCCCCTCGATCATTAAATTGATATCGATTCATGTAATCAAATAGGTTTTAATTAGTGTACTGAAATTATGTGATCGGATGGTGAAATGTCCCGTTCTTATTGATTAAAAACGTTCCATATTAATTGATTTCGTTGCGAGGTTTTGACCTCTATATGAGACGTTTTTCAAAGACTGCATTCATTTTAAAACAAACCATAACCTTTATTTCATCAATAAAGGTTTAAAAAGCTTTAAGTAGATTATCAAATAATGATAATCTAAAATATCCTGTTTACACACGACCATTACATAATGGTTTACAATACAAATATGTTACAACAAAATAAGTTTCTTGAATGCAGTTTTCACACAATATCATACAAGCATGGACTGTCCTTATTTAAGTATGCGACAGCGGAAGCTCTTAATAATCACCTGAGAATAAACATGCTTAAAACGTCAACAAAAATGTTGGTGAGTTATAGGTTTAACCTATATATATCAAATCATAATAATAGACCACAAGATTTCATATTTCAATACACATCCCATACATAGAGATAAAAATCATTCATATGGTGAACACCTGGTAACCGACATTAACAAGATGCATATATAAGAATATCCCCATCATTCCGGGACACCCTTCGGATATGATATAAATTTCGAAGTACTAAAGCATCCGGTACTTTGGATGGGGTTTGTTAGGCCCAATAGATCTATCTTTAGGATTCGCGTCAATTAGGGTGTCTGTTCCCTAATTCTTAGATTACCAGACTTAATAAAAAGGGGCATATTCGATTTCGATAATTCAACCATAGAATGTAGTTTCACGTACTTGTGTCTATTTTGTAAATTATTTATAAAACCTGCATGTATTCTCATCCCAAAAATATTAGATTTTAAAAGTGGGACTATAACTCATTTTCACAGATTTTTACTTCGTCGGGAAGTAAGACTTGGCCACTGGTTGATTCACGAACCTATAACAATATATACATATATATCAAAGTATGTTCAAAATATATTTACAACACTTTTAATATATTTTGATGTTTTAAGTTTATTAAGTCATCTGTCCTCGTTAGTAACCTACAACTAGTTGTCCACAGTTAGATGTACAGAAATAAATCAATAAATATTATCTTGAATCAATCCACGACCCAGTGTATACGTATCTCAGTATTGATCACAACTCAAACTATATATATTTTGGAATCAACCTCAACCCTGTATAGCTAACTCCAACATTCACATATAGAGTGTCTATGGTTGTTCCGAAATATATATAGATGTGTCGACATGATAGGTCGAAACATTGTATACGTGTCTATGGTATCTCAAGATTACATAATATACAATACAAGTTGATTAAGTTATGGTTGGAATAGATTTGTTACCAATTTTCACGTAGCTAAAATGAGAAAAATTATCCAATCTTGTTTTACCCATAACTTCTTCATTTTAAATCCGTTTTGAGTGAATCAAATTGCTATGGTTTCATATTGAACTCTATTTTATGAATCTAAACAGAAAAAGTATAGGTTTATAGTCGGAAAAATAAGTTACAAGTCATTTTTGTAAAGGTAGTCATTTTAGTCGAAAGAACGACGTCTAGATGACCATTTTAGAAAACATACTTCCATTTTGAGTTTAACCATAATTTTTGGATATAGTTTCATGTTCATAATAAAAATCATTTTCCCAGAATAACAACTTTTAAATCAAAGTTTATCATAGTTTTTAATTAACTAACCCAAAACAGCCCGCGGTGTTACTACGATGGCGTAAATCCGGTTTTACGGTGTTTTTCGTGTTTCCAGTTTTAAATCATTAAGTTAGCATATCATATAGATATATAACATGTGTTTAGTTGATTTTAAAAGTCAAGTTAGAAGGATTAACTTTTATTTGCGAACAAGTTTAGAATTAACTAAACTATGTTCTAGTGATTACAAGTTTAAACCTTCGAATAAGATAGCTTTATATGTATGAATCGAATGATGTTATGAACATCATTACTACCTTAATTTCCTTGGATAAACCTACTGGAAAAGAGAAAAGTGGATCTAGCTTCAATGGATCCTTGGATGGCTCGAAGTTCTTGAAGCAGAATCATGGCACGAAAACAAGTTCAAGTAAGATCATCACTTGAAATAAGATTGTTATAGTTATAGAAATTGAACCAAAGTTTGAATATGATTATTACCTTATATTAGAATGATAACCTACTATAAGAAACAAAGATTTCTTGAGGTTGGATGATCACCTTACAAGATTGGAAGTGAGCTAGCAAACTTGAAAGTATTCTTGATTTTATGTAACTAGAACTTGTAGAATATATGAAGAACACTTAGAACTTGAAGATAGAACTTGAGAGAGATCAATTAGATGAAGAAAATTGAAGAATGAAAGTGTTTGTAGGTGTTTTTGGTCGTTGGTGTATGGATTAGATATAAAGGATATGTAATTTTGTTTTCATGTAAATAAGTCATGAATGATTACTCATATTTTTGTAATTTTATGAGATATTTCATGCTAGTTGCCAAATGATGGTTCCCACATGTGTTAGGTGACTCACATGGGCTGCTAAGTGCTGATCATTGGAGTGTATATACCAATATTACATACATCTAAAAGCTGTGTATTGTACGAGTACGAATACGGGTGCATACGAGTAGAATTGTTGATGAAACTGAACGAGGATGTAATTGTAAGCATTTTTGTTAAGTAGAAGTATTTTAATAAGTGTATTGGAGTCTTTAAAAAGTGTATGAATACATATTAAAACACTACATGTATATACATTTTAACTGAGTCGTTAAGTCATCGTTAGCCGTTACATGTAAGTGTTGTTTTGAAACCTTTAGGTTAACGATCTTGTTAAATGTTGTTAACTCAATGTTTATAATATCAAATGAGATTTTAAATTATTATATTATCATGATATTATGATGTACGAATATCTCTTAATATGATATATATACATTAAATGTCGTTACAACGATAATCGTTACATATATGTCTCGTTTCAAAATCATTAAGTTAGTAGTCTTGTTTTTTACATATGTAGTTCATTATTAATATACTTAATGATATGTTTACTTATCATAATATCATGTTAACTATATATATAACCATATATATGTCATCATATAGTTTTTACAAGTTTTAACGTTCGTGAATCACCTGGTCAACTTGGGTGGTCAATTGTCTATATGAAACCTATTTCAATTAATCAAGTCTTAACAAGTTTGATTGCTTAATATGTTGGAAACGATTAATCATATAAATAACAATTTCATTTAATATATATATAAACATGGAAAAGTGCGGGTCACTACAGTACCTACCAGTTAAATAAATTTCGTCCCGAAATTTTAAGCAGTTGGAGGTGTTGACGTATCTTCTGGAAATAAATGCGGGTATTTATTCTTCATCTGATCTTCTCGTTCCCAGGTGAACTCAGGTCCTCTACGAGCATTCCATCGAACCTTAACAATTGGTATCTTGTTTTGCTTAAGTCTTTTAACCTCACGATCCATTATTTCGACGGGTTCTTCGATGAATTGAAGTTTTTCGTTGATTTGGATTTCATCTAACGGAATAGTGAGATCTTCTTTAGCAAAACATTTCTTCAAATTCGAGACGTGGAAAGTGTTATGTACAGCCGCGAGTTGTTGAGGTAACTCAAGTCGGTAAGCTACTGGTCCGACACGATCAATAATCTTGAATGGTCCAATATACCTTGGATTTAATTTCCCTCGTTTACCAAATCGAACAACGCCTTTCCAAGGTGTAACTTTAAGCATGACCATCTCTCCAATTTCAAATTCTATATCTTTTCTTTTAATGTCAGCGTAGCTCTTTTGTCGACTTTGGGCGGTTTTCAACCGTTGTTGAATTTGGATGATCTTCTCGGTAGTTTCTTGTATTATCTCCTGACCCGTAATCTGTCTATCCCCTACTTCACTCCAACAAATCGGAGACCTGCACTTTCTACCATAAAGTGCTTCAAACGGCGCCATCTCAATGCTTGAATGGTAGCTGTTGTTGTAGGAAAATTCTGCTAACGGTAGATGTCGATCCCAACTGTTTCCGAAAATCAATAACACATGCTCGTAGCATGTCTTCAAGCGTTTGTATTGTCCTTTCACTCTGCCCGTCAGTTTGTGGATGATAGGCAGTACTCATGTCTAGACGAGTTCCTAATGCTTGCTGTAATGTCTGCCAGAATCTTGAAATAAATCTGCCATCCCTATCAGAGATAATAGAGATTGGTATTCCATGTCTGGAGACGACTTCCTTCAAATACAGTCGTGCTAACTTCTCCATCTTGTCATCTTCTCTTATTGGCAGGAAGTGTGCTGATTTGGTGAGACGATCAACTGTTACCCAAATAGTATCAAAACCACTTGCAGTCCTTGGCAATTTAGTGATGAAATCCATGGTAATGTTTTCCCATTTCCATTCCGGGATTTCGGGTTGTTGAAGTAGACCTGATGGTTTTTTATGCTCAGTTTTGACCTTAGAACACGTCAAACATTCTCCTACGTATTTAGCAACATCGGCTTTCATACCCGGCCACCAAAAATGTTTCTTGAGATCCTTGTACATCTTCCCCGTTCCAGGATGTATTGAGTATCAGGTTTTATGAGCTTTTCTAAGTACCATTTCTCTCATATCTCCAAATTTTGGTACCCAAATTCTTTCAGCCCTATACCGGGTTCCGTCTTCCCGAATATTAAGATGCTTCTCCGATCCTTTGGGTATTTCATCCTTTAAATTTCCTTCTTTTAAAACTCCTTGTTGCGCCTCCTTTATTTGAGTAGTAAGGTTATTATGAATCATTATATTCATAGATTTTACTCGAATGGGTTCTCTGTCCTTCCTGCTCAAGGCATCGGCTACCACATTTGCCTTCCCTGGGTGGTAACGAATCTCAAAGTCGTAATCATTCAATAATTCAATCCACATACGCTGCCTCATATTCAGTTGTTTCTGATTAAATATGTGTTGAAGACTTTTGTGGTCGGTATATATAATACTTTTGACCCCATATAAGTAGTGCCTCCAAGTCTTTAATGCAAAAACAACCGCGCCTAATTCCAAATCATGCGTCGTATAATTTTGTTCGTGAATCTTCAATTGTCTAGACGCATAAGAAATCACCTTCGTTCATTGCATTAATACACAACCGAGACCTTGCTTTGATGCGTCACAATAAATCACAAAATCATCATTCCCTTCAGGCAATGACAATATAGGTGCCGTAGTTAGCTTTTTCTTCAATAACTGAAACGCTTTCTCTTGTTCATCATTCCATTCAAGTTTATTCCCTTTATGCGTTAATGCAGTCAAGGGTTTTGCTATTCTGGAAAAGTCTTGGATGAACCTTCTGTAGTAACCAGCTAGTCCTAAAAACTGGCGTATGTGTTTCGGAGTTTTCGGGGTTTCCCACTTTTCAACAGTTTCTATCTTTGCCGGATCCACCTTAATACCTTCTTTGTTCACTATGTGACCGAGGAATTGAACTTCTTCCAACCAAAATGCACACTTTGAAAACTTAGCGTACAATTCTTCCTTCCTCAATACTTCTAACACCTTTCTCAAATGTTCACCGTGTTCTTGGTCATTCTTTGAGTAAATAAGTATGTCATCAATGAAAACAATGACAAACTTGTCAAGGTATGGTCCACACACTCGGTTCATAAGGTCCATGAACACAGCTGGTACATTAGTTAAACCAAACAGCATGACCATAAACTCGTAATGACCGTAACGTGTTCTGAAAGCAGTCTTTGGAATATCATCTTCTTTCACCCGCATTTGATGATACCCGGAACGTAAGTCAATATTTGAATAAACATACGAGCCTTGTAGTTGATCAAATAAGTCGTCGATTCTCGATAGTGGGTAGCGGTTCTTGATGATAAGTTTGTTCAACTCTCGGTAGTCGATACACAACCTGAATGTACCATCTTTCTTCTTGACAAACAAAACAGGAGCTCCCCACGGTGATGTGCTTGGTCGAATGAAACCACGCTCTAAAAGTTCTTGTAATTGGCTTTGCAGTTCTTTCATCTCGCTGGGTGCGAGTCTGTAAGGAGCACGAGCTATTGGTGCAGCTCCTGGTACAAGATCTATTTGAAATTCAACAGATCGATGTGGGGGTAATCCCGGTAATTCTTTCGGAAATACATCGGGAAATTCTTTTGCAATGGGAACATCATTGATGCTCTTTTCTTCAGTTTGTACTTTCTCGACGTGTGCTAGAATAGCATAGCAACCTTTTCTTATTAGTTTTTGTGCCTTCAAATTACTAATAAGATGTAGCTTCGTGTTGCCCTTTTCTCCGTACACCATTAAGGGTTTTCCTTTTTCTCGTATAATGTGAATTGCATTTTTGTAACAAACGATCTCTGCTTTCACTTCTTTCAACCAGTCCATACCGATTATCACATCAAAACTCCCTAACTCTACTGGTATCAAATCAATCTTAAATGTTTCGCTAACCAGTTTAATTTCTCGATTCTGACATATATTATCTGCTGAAATTAATTTACCATTTGCTAATTCGAGTAAAAATTTACTATCCAAAGGCGTCAATGGACAACTTAATTTAGCACAAAAATCTCTACTCATATAGCTTCTATCCGCACCCGAATCAAATAAAACGTAAGCAGATTTATTGTCAACAAGAAACGTACCCGTAACAAGCTCCTGGTCTTCCTGTACCTCTGCCGCATTAATATTGAAAACTCTTCCGCGGCCTTGTCCATTCGTGTTCTCCTGGTTCGGGCAATTTCTAATAATGTGGCCCGGTTTTCCACATTTATAACAAACTACATTGGCATAACTTGCTCCGACACTACTTGCTCCACCATTACTCGTTCCGACACCATTTGTTCCTTTCGTTCTATTAACCCCTGGTCCGTAGACCTCACACTTCGCCGCGCTATGACCATTTCTTTTACACTTGTCACAAAATTTGGTGCAGAACCCCGAGTGATACTTTTCACACCTTTGGCATAGCTGCTTCTGATTGTTGTTGTTGTTGCGGTTATTATTGTTGTTGGGATGATTGTTGTAGTTGCTGTTGTTGTTGTTGTTGTTGTTGGGCCGTTTGTTGTAGTTGCGATTGATGTTGCGATTGTTGGGATAATTGTTGCGATTATTGTTGTAATTGCTGTTGTTGTTGTATTGGTGATTCTTATCACCGTTTTCCTCCCACTTTCTTTTGACTTGCTTCACATTGGCCTATTCAGCAGTCTGTTCTTTAATTCTTTCTTCAATCTGGTTCACTAGTTCGTGAGCCATTCTACATGCCTGTTGTATGGAGGCGGGCTCGTGTGAACTTATATCTTCTTGGATTCTTTTCGGTAATCCTTTCACAAACGCGTCGATCTTCTCTTCCTCATCTTCGAACACTCCCGGACACAATAGGCACAATTCTGTGAATCGTCTTTCGTACGTGGTAATATCAAATCCTTGGGTTCATAACCCTCTAAGTTCTGTCTTGAGCTTATTGACCTCGGTTCTGGGACGGTACTTCTCGTTCATCAAGTGCTTGAATACTGACCACGGTAGTGCGTACGCATCGTCTTATCCCACTTGCTCTAGATAGGTATTCCACCATGTTAACGCCGAACCTGTGAAGGTATGCGTAGCGTACTTCACTTTGTCCTATTCAGTACACTTACTTATGGCAAACACCGATTCGACCTTCTCGGTCCACCATTTCAATCCGATCGGTCCTTCGGTTCCATCAAATTCCAAAGGTTTGCAGGCAGTGAATTCTTTGTAGGTGCATCCTACACGATTTCCTGTACTGCTAGATCCAAGGTTATTGTTGGTATGTAGCGTAGCCTGTACTGCGGCTATGTTTGAAGCAAGAAAGGCACGAAATTCCTCTTCACTCATATTCAAGGTGTGTCGAGTAGTCGGTGCCATTTCCTTCAAAATAATCAAATGAAACGAGTTAATCATATAGAATATCAAGAGTAGTCAATAGTATTTCGTAGCGTAATATGAACTTATTTATAAAAGCTCTTTCTTCATATTAGCGTTTTATACTCTTTAATTCGGGTAGTACCTACCCGTTAAGTTCATACTTAGTAGCTAACATACCATTTCAACTACTACAATTCTATATGAAAAACTAATCACAAAAAAAATATATATATCATATTCAAACCTTTATACAATAACTTGCAAACTTACAATACCGCTATTTTACATATAGCATGAGATATAGCACATAAAACTTTGATACAAAGCAGTTGCGAAGATAATTCTAGTTAATAAATAAGGCGTTCAGCAAAGGCAACAAAGACACGTAATTCATACGTCCAGAAACAAGTCATGCATTCTGGTTTTACTAATACCACTTCCCATCCTTGGTCTTGCGGAACGTAACAGTTGTGACCGATAGTATGACAACGTGTTGTAACGTCGTCAAAAGGGCGAAGGTTACGTAATGACCAACAGTCTCGTAATAACCTAAAAACCTCATTTCTTACCCCAATTACCGACTCCGTCACTTGTGGGAACATTTTGTTTAATAGTTGTAGCCCGATGTTCTTTTTCTCCCTTTGGTGAGAAGCGAACATTACTAACCCGTAAGCATAACATGCGTCTTTATGTTGCATGTTAGCCGCTTTTTCTAAATCATGAAGTCCTATATTCGGATACATTGATTCAAAATAATTTCTTAACCCGTTGCGTAAAATAGCATTTGGGTTCCCCGCAATATATGCGTCAAAGTAAACACATCGTAACTTATGGGTTTCCCAATGTGATATCCCCCATCTTTCAAACGAAAGCCTTTTATAAACCAAGGCATTCTTGGAACGTTCTTCGAATGTCTTACAAAATGATTTTGCCATAAATAGTTGTGTCGAGGAATTCTGACCGACTCTAGACAAGATTTCATCAATCATGTCTCCGGGTAAGTCTTCTAAAATATTGGGTTGTCTATCCATTTTGTGTTTTTATACTGTAAAATAGACAAGAGTTAGATTCATAAAAGATACTTATTAATACAAGCAATTTTTTTACATATATCGTAAAGCATAAGCACACTATATTACATATATTACACCGCACAAATACAACTATCTTATTCCGACTCACCCGTTTCTTATTTTTCGAACTTGGTTCTTTTTGTTAAGTTTTTAGGGATATATGATGTTCCCCTAATACGAGCCGTCGTTTTCCACATTGGTTTAGAAAAACCTGGTGGTTTAGAGGTTCCCGGGTCATTGTTACAACTTAAGGATTTCGGGGGTTGACGATACATATAAAGTTCATCGGGGTTGGAATTAGATTTCTCTATTTTTATGCCCTTTCCCTTATTATTTTCTTTTGCATTTTTAAATTCAGTTGGGGTAATTTCTATAACATCATCGGAATTCTCGTCGGAATCCGATTCATCAGAGAATTGGTAATCCTCCCAATATTTTGCTTCCTTGACGGAAACACCATTGACCATAATTAACCTTGGTCGGTTGGCTGAGGATTTTCTTTTACTTAACCGTTTTATTATTTCCCCCTACCGGTTCTATTTCTTCATCCGGTTCCGATTCTTCTTCCGGTTCCGATTCTTCTTCCGGTTCCGACTCTTCTTCCGGTTCCTCTTCGGGAACTTGTGAATCAGTCCATGAATCATTCCAATTTACATTTGACTCTTCATTATTATTAGGTGAGTCAATGGGACTTGTTCTAGAGGTAAACATCTATCACATAATATCAAACGCGTTAAGAGATTAATATATCACATAATATTCACATGTTAAAAATATATAGTTTCCAACAAAATTTGTTAAGCAATCATTTTTCAAGTAAACACGGTCGAAGTCCAGACTCACTAATGCATCCTAACAAACTCGATAAGACACACTAATGCAAAATTCTGGTTCTCTAAGACCAACGCTCGGATACCAACTGAAATGTCCCGTTCTTATTGATTAAAAACGTTCCATATTAATTGATTTCGTTGCGAGGTTTTGACCTCTATATGAGACGTTTTTCAAAGACTGCATTCATTTTAAAACAAACCATAACCTTTATTTCATCAATAAAGGTTTAAAAAGCTTTACGTAGATTATCAAATAATGATAATCTAAAATATCCTGTTTACACACGACCATTACATAATGGTTTACAATACAAATATGTTACAACAAAATAAGTTTCTTGAATGCAGTTTTTACACAATATCATACAAGCATGGACTCCAAATCTCGTCCTTATTTAAGTATGCGACAGCGGAAGCTCTTAATAATCACCTGAGAATAAACATGCTTAAAACGTCAACAAAAATGTTGGTGAGTTATAGGTTTAACCTATATATATCAAATCATAATAATAGACCACAAGATTTCATATTTCAATACACATCCCATACATAGAGATAAAAATCATTCATATGGTGAACACCTGGTAACCGACATTAACAAGATGCATATATAAGAATATCCCCATCATTCCGGGACACCCTTCGGATATAATATAAATTTTGAAGTACTAAAGCATCCGGTACTTTGGATGGGGTTTGTTAGGCCCAATAGATCTATCTTTAGGATTCGCATCAATTAGGGTGTCTGTTCCCTAATTCTTAGATTACCAGACTTAATAAAAAGGGGCATATTCGATTTCGATAATTCAACCATAGAATGTAGTTTCACGTACTTGTGTCTATTTTGTAAATTATTTATAAAACCTGCACGTATTCTCATCCCAAAAATATTAGATTTTAAAAGTGGGACTATAACTCACTTTCACAGATTTTTACTTCGTCGGGAAGTAAGACTTGGCCACTGGTTGATTCACGAACCTATAACAATATATACATATATATCAAAGTATGTTCAAAATATATTTACAACACTTTTAATATATTTTGATGTTTTAAGTTTATTAAGTCAGCTGTCCTCGTTAGTAACCTACAACTAGTTGTCCACAGTTAGATGTACAGAAATAAATCGATAAATATTATCTTGAATCAATCCACGACCCAGTGTATACGTATCTCAGTATTGATCACAACTCAAACTATATATATTTTGGAATCAACCTCAACCCTGTATAGCTAACTCCAACATTCACATATAGAGTGTCTATGGTTGTTCCGAAATATATATAGATGTGTCGACATGATAGGTCGAAACATTGTATACGTGTCTATGGTATCTCAAGATTACATAATATACAATACAAGTTGACTAAGTTATGGTTGGAATAGATTTGTTACCAATTTTCACGTAGCTAAAATGAGAAAAATTATCCAATCTTGTTTTACCCATAACTTCTTCATTTTAAATCCGTTTTGAGTGAATCAAATTGCTATGGTTTCATATTGAACTCTATTTTATGAATCTAAACAGAAAAAGTATAGGTTTATAGTCGGAAAAATAAGTTACAAGTCGTTTTTGTAAAGGTAGTCATTTCAGTCGAAAGAACGACGTCTAGATGACCATTTTAGAAAACATACTTCCATTTTGAGTTTAACCATAATTTTTGGATATAGTTTCATGTTCATAATAAAAATCATTTTCCCAGAATAACAACTTTTAAATCAAAGTTTATCATAGTTTTTAATTAACTAACCCAAAACAGCCCGCGGTGTTACTACGACGGCGTAAATCCGGTTTTACGGTGTTTTTCGTGTTTCCAGGTTTTAAATCATTAAGTTAGCATATCATATAGATATAGAACATGTGTTTAGTTGATTTTAAAAGTCAAGTTAGAAGGATTAACTTTTATTTGCGAACAAGTTTAGAATTAACTAAACTATGTTTTAGTGATTACAAGTTTAAACCTTCGAATAAGATAGCTTTATATGTATGAATCGAATGATGTTATGAACATCATTACTACCTTAAGTTCCTTGGATAAACCTACTGGAAAAGAGAAAAGTGGATCTAGCTTCAATGGATCCTTGGATGGCTCGAAGTTCTTGAAGCAGAATCATGACACGAAAACAAGTTCAAGTAAGATCATCACTTGAAATAAGATTGCTATAGTTATAGAAATTGAACCAAAGTTTGAATATGATTATTACCTTGTATTAGAATGATAACCTACTGTAAGAAACAAAGATTTCTTGAGGTTGGATGATCACCTTACAAGATTGGAAGTGAGCTAGCAAACTTGAAAGTATTCTTGATTTTATGTAACTAGAACTTGTAGAATATATGAAGAACACTTAGAACTTGAAGATAGAACTTGAGAGAGATCAATTAGATGAAGAAAATTGAAGAATGAAAGTGTTTGTAGGTGTTTTTGGTCGTTGGTGTATGGATTAGATATAAAGGATATGTAATTTTGTTTTCATGTAAATAAGTCATGAATGATTACTCATATTTTTGTAATTTTATGTGATATTTCATGCTAGTTGCCAAATGATGGTTCCCACATGTGTTAGGTGACTCACATGGGCTGCTAAGAGCTGATCATTGGAGTGTATATACCAATAGTACATACATCTAAAAGCTGTGTATTGTACGAGTACGAATACGGGTGCATACGAGTAGAATTGTTGATGAAACTGAACGAGGATGTAATTGTAAGAATTTTTGTTAAGTAGAAGTATTTTGATAAGTGTATTGAAGTCTTTCAAAAGTGTATGAATACATATTAAAACACTACATGTATATACATTTTAACTGAGTCGTTAAGTCATCGTTAGCCGTTACATGTAAGTGTTGTTTTGAAACCTTTAGGTTAACGATCTTGTTAAATGTTGTTAACCCAATGTTTATAATATCAAATGAGATTTTAAATTATTATATTATCATGATATTATGATGTACGAATATCTCTTAATATGATATATATATACATTAAATGTCGTTACAACGATAATCGTTACATATATGTCTCGTTTCAAAATCATTAAGTTAGTAGTCTTGTTTTTTACATATGTAGTTCATTATTAATATACTTAATGATATGTTTACTTATCATAATATCATGTTAACTATATATACAACCATATATATGTCATCATATAGTTTTTACAAGTTTTAACGTTCGTGAATCACCTGGTCAACTTGGGTGGTCAATTGTCTATATGAAACCTATTTCAATTAATCAAGTCTTAACAAGTTTGATTGCTTAATATGTTGGAAACGCTTAATCATGTAAATAACAATTTCATTTAATATATATATATAAACATGGAAAAGTGCGGGTCACTACAGATGGCACCCGCGGGTAATGGGCACGGATCCCTTAAACCCGCGAACCGCCCGTCAAGACTTTTCCTCTACCCGCGGGGCCCATACACCAGCCAGCGGGTTGAATTCTTCGCCCATACCCGTGACCCGTGGATACCCATGACCCGCAGGCAAACCCACGGGTTTCAAAACTGAATCTTGCATTAGCCTTCGGTATTTATGTTAGACCCATAGAAACTAACTCAAGTCAGGTAAAAATGAATCCTTTATAGCCAAAAACCACAATATAATATCTGGCCAAAAATCACCACATAATATCAGTGCTCATACTTGCATGATCATATAATAGCATTACTTTACTTTCATCATCAATTAATAAACTTAAATTATGAGAATAAAGAAGCAGATGCATCATTTAAATAAATAGATTTCATTAAATCCCAAGTTCCTGAAAATATAGAAAGAGATAGAAGTTCAAATAAAGCAATTTCAAGAGTTAGAGTAAGATTCCACTGTTTAGTGATTATTGCAAATGAAGAAGAAAAGATGCTGCTATTGTTTGAACTTTGAAGATCTGGCAAAAAATAAAAGGACAGATGAGACAATAGAAAGGCAAGATGGAAATTAATACGGAGTAAGAAATATTGTTTCGACAGTATAATCTTTTGGGAAATAAAGGGACACGCAAATGGAAGGACGGACATCACAGATATATTAATGACTCTATTATGAGAATATAATATATATATATAATTAATATATTAAAATAAATATAATGTGTTTATTAGGTTAACAGGTATACCCGCGGGTTGCTCAAATGGGTACCACGGATCTGCGGGTCGGATTTTACCCGGAACGGATATCGTGTACCCACGACCCGCTCGCGACCCATCAACGGGTACAAACGTTTACCCGTACCCTACCTGCGGGTCACATTCTTTGAAATTACCCACCCATCACGGGCACGGGTACTCGCGGGTCACGAGTTTTTCCCGCCCATTTTCATCCGTATGTGATCCATATATGTTTTGCTTCTATATGTTTTTTACTCGCTTACAATAACAAATAATTTTTCGTCCGAGTCCTTTGATCGTTTAATTAATTAAGATACAAAAATTATGATAATGAAGGTTTTGATGTTCAGTAACTTTTATTTATATTTGATAATGAAGGTTTTGATCATCTTAAGCAGCGGTTAAAGTCAACTTCTGAGCAGAATATGCGAATTACCGAAAAACATGAAAACATAGAATAAAATAAGGAAAAGGTTGTCGTTGTTTCTCTCAAACTGAGTTGCAATAATGCAACAGTGGCAGATATTTACGCTTCTAGCCCTGCTAACATCACATATAAACTTATCATTTAACTGTAACTACAAATGCTCTCTTTAAATGCTTTATTTACAGGGTCCTTCAGAGCGAATAGTTGTGCCAGAATTTGATTCTTCTATCATATAGGAAGGAGGAGGTTCAGATAATAAATAATGATATCAAACTTTATTTGTCAAGTAGCTGCTATATTTGAAGCAAGTTACATTTGGGCGGGTCAAGTGTTACAATGTTTAAGATTTGTGTCATGTGTATTGCATATAATTTTGTAATGGTTGTGCTACATTAACATTGCATGTTATATAGAAACATTATGGAGTTCATTGTAAAAGGATAGCAAATGAACTCTGACATATGGAGTTCATGGATGAGATAAAAGTAGGTCATTGATCCATAAAACTTTGAATTCAAACTGTATCTTCTGATAGCAATTATATATAAATAATGTACTTTATGTATTTGTGAATATCACAATCTCTCTTTAATTTTCTAATGCTAATATTAATGTCCAACTTTTGTAAATATTTATTATTCGCTGCAAGGTATCGTGATTACGAAACTGAACTCAAAAACATCCAGCAAGCAGTGGAAGTGGTAGGCTGCATTATAAATTTATAATGCTAGCATATTGGATTATCTGAAAGAATGGCTTAAAGTGCTTTAGATTATACCCGTTCTTTTGGTATATGATTATCACTTCAAAAGTCATAAAAAATACTCTTAGTGTCCATTATTTGTAATTTGTAATGAGCGTTAATATAATCTACTACACATTAAGGGTTCTATAATTATAGCATTATTTATCAGCGTTTGGTATCTCAGCATAGTATTTTTAGAATTTTGGGTGTCAATATAATATACAACGATATTCTACTAATCTTACTCGCCTTTCGAAAAAATTTAGGGTTTAACACCAAACTTGTGATTGTCATTCATTTCCTTAGCAAGCTTCAACTATTTATATTAATTATTACCAACACATCACTACATCAATGACCTTTTACTATGTTATAGAGTTACCTTTACAAGTGCACAAGTTGACCCATTCATTTGGGTTATGTTGTATTTTTAACGCGTATAATTTGTCAGGTCAAAAATTTTTTAAAATGAAAGGGATTCAAATTGGTTTATAATCTTTTTAGTTTTACAAATTTTCAAATTTAATTAAAAAAATTCATTCCCAAACGTTATGAATCCGTACTTATTTTTAGAATGCTGTTATAGGTGATAATTATGAGTTTTTTTGGTTTAGATCCTCTCCATTTACGTACTATGAACCATTATTTCAGACAAATTTGAGAAATACTTTTCATTAATAGGCTTGACACTTGAATAATGATTTTGTCTGGTAACGGGTCAAAATGGATGTTCTTAATTACATATGATTGGAAAAGTTTCGGGAGGGTTGGTTCAATTTCCAAACATTTATCCCTTTTAATTTCATTTGTAATGCAGTTGTAATACAATAATATTATTCAGTGTGTTACATGTGATTCAAAATCTAGATTATTGCATTGCAAATACACACACAGATGGATACGCTTTGATTTCTTAACAATCTAACAAATACTACATAAAATATAAAATATAATAATTATGACAATTCAATTTTTGATTCGTCCCTTCAAATAACCCCACGAATTCGCGGGTCTTAAGCTAGTTAATAATTATATATATATATATATATATATATATATATATATATATATATATATATATATATATATATATATATATATATATACTCCATATTCGAAAAATAAGAAGAATAATATTTTATAAAAATGAAAAAGAAGATTTTGAAACCTATAAAAACAAAAGAAAAGAAAAGAAAAGAAAATGTCAAAACAACAGTTGAAAACAGAAACTTCCAAAATTCAAAACTTACAAAACGGTGGAGTATGAAAAATTTTATATAGGTCAAACATGTTTTATCAAGAAAATTGAATGACTTTTAAGTATCTTCAATATAAATTTCTAGTTTGTTAGTAGGCATATATGAATTTATCATCAAAAATAGTAGATAAACTATAAGATAATTTGTATAATTAAAAATAAGTTCGATGAATTAAATTTAACTAAATAATATATTTATATAAAGAAATTGAAATTTGTATAAGTATTGAAATCAATAACAATTAAATTCGAGTTATATATATTTTATATATTACTATAAAACTATAACAATTCCGGGCGTGAAGCTCTAAATATCTAATTACCATAAAAGTAGAAATTGTAACTCTTTGAATTGCCAACGTTTGAGATTTGAATAATAAAATGAGTCTGTATAGAAGGACTGAAACGATGACAACTTGCATATTTTGCAAGCTTTCACTATTTCAGTCATATCTCCTTAGGAACTCCGATTAGTTAATTTAAAGCACAAACGTTCGGTACTCAATGAGCGACAAATAGGACCAATTTCGAGAATTTTAGTACCTAAAACGAGGTAATAAAAAGCACTTCGGCCCAAATGAATAATAACCTATTTATAAAAGACTTTTAAGACCTAACAAATAATATAAAGTATTTGAAAAAGTCTTTTAGCCTTGCTAGAATATTAGTGGACTTTGATTTTTTTTCCGTAATATTTGATTATTGTTTTTGGGCCTACTTGTTTTTCTTTCGCTGCTTCATTTGATTATACATTTTAGTTTTATTTTATTTTTTAATTTTTTTAACATTTTTTTCCTTTTCTTTTGTGACTTTAAAATCTTTAGTTTCTTTAAACATTTTTTACTTTTCATTTTTTTTATATTTGTTTCACTGACGAAAATTACCCTATAACAAAACAAGAATTTTTATTCCTCGCTAGTTACCCAAAATCTTTTGGGGTCGAGGGCCCCTCTTTACCTCTAAAAATATCCGCACTTAAACTATAACTCCCAAAAAAGGTTAAGAAGCAAATCTTGATTCACTACCAAGGAATCAAGGATTGTAGAAACCGAATAGCAATTTCACCCGACCCATTACCCGTTTATCTAATTTATTTATAGGGAAATTTAGTGAAATAATAGGCAGATTTGACATTGTCTCTCAATAATAAGCAGTGTCTCAGACTATATTTTTCAACAATAAGCATAGATTTCGCCTAATGTCTAGGCTAATTAGGCGAAACTCTTTGTATCCAATCAAAACTCACCACGTCATCAATAAACTTCCGCCTCTCTTTTTTCTCAATTTTTTAAAAAGTTTCGCCTAAACTAACATTTTTAGGCGAGTTAGGCGAAATCTTGTTTAGGCGATTTAGGCGTAATCTTTAAACCAATCAAAACTATGTATACATACATTTTCATAATATGTTTTTGGTGGATGATAAGATGATAAACTGATTATAACGTAATGTTTGAAGGTATGATAGGACTTACTAAAATTTGTTTTGTGTATTGTTGTATCGATCACTATATAGTCTGTGGGTGTGTATATATAACTAGTAGCATAGAATGAAGTTATCAAATAGTTATTGGTGTAATCATTTGATCCCATGATTACAACTACTAAAGATTTATTCATGTATTGATTGATTTGTCCTCCATCCATCACATTCTCCCCTACAAATTTTATTAAAGGACTGCACAAAAACGTAAACGTTGCCTCGATTTTTTTAAAACTAATTTTCCTTAAAAAAACGTTAAGCTTAATTCTCATTTTGTTCTTTTTACCCTTCTTTTTCCCTACAATTTTTCCATAAACCTTCGCCAACAACGTTTCGTATACTAATACATATATTTTGACTATTGATCATGCATATTTTAACCGTGAGGTTTAATATGTCTGCTCAATACGTAAAGAGGGGTTTAAGGATCTTAGAACGTGGCTCTCCGGTCCGGCTACCGTGAATAACCCTGGCCGACATGATGATGTCGGCGGGGTGGCCAAGTGATTAAGTCCACCTTCGATAGCGGTCGCTGATCGGAAGGCCCCAAATAAGGTCGTAGGTACTAGCTTACAAAAGACTAACCTGTTAACCTTGAAAAGATGCTGAATGATGCTGTTTTACGTAATGTGTATCGTATGCGATGGTTACGTAATGTGTTGTGTGTGGTAAAAGATGATTAGGGTTTGTATTTATAGGCAAACCCTAATTCTAGAACCGTCCCAGATCATGATAATCTCATCCATAACTGACTCCCCCGAATCACGGATATAATTATGGAAAAGATATTTACTTGACAGCTAAGCAACCGCCGTACCGGGAACAAAGGCATTCGCACGCCGCATACCGCACACAAGAACACGCATACGCACAATAGTGATTGTCCGCATACATTTGCGGTGCGCCTGCGGGTCGCGGCATCATTATGTCCCCCCAGTTTGATGTTATATGGCACGAGGCGTATGATATCAAACTATTAAGCGAAAGAAAAAACAAGAAAACGGCTAGCGTTTAATATTCCGCGTGCGCCTCGATGCCATTAAATGCCTGTCACAATCGCAGAAGCCCATTCGGCGGACATGACATAAAGTGGCAGTGTGTCAGGCGCTTGCCAACCACGCGCGTACATGTAATCATACCCAACTGGCATCCACGCGCATAAATAAATTGCTGGCCGTCGATTGCGTAACACGTGTACAGCCACGATCACACCACTCTATCCAATCTGCCCTATAAATACCCCATTTTGCAGCTCATTTCCACTTTCCTGCTTCAAGCTTCCTCGTTACGCTGCCAATTTGAATTCTGATCAAAAATCGAACATTCCGGCCACCGTTTAAAGGTTAGTATTCATCCGATTACTCCTAGAAAATGACTAATGCTAACCAGACGTATGTAGATAGCGTAGAGTCTGTTATAGAGCAGAAGCACATAGATTACTTAGTGAAACAGTATCCTCCCTTAGCCAAGTACAATCCGGTGTCACCCCTACCCCATCAGCGTGCTCACGAGCCACCGGAGAAGAAAGTGGCCATCTATGAACATGCGTTCAAGCATGGTAACTTTAGGGTTCCTCCCTCTGACTTCTTCTTAGGCGTATTAGATCACTTCAGAGTGGGATTAGGGCAACTACACCCGTATGCCATAGGCAAAATAGTTCTTTTTGAAATGTGGTGCGCCGCAATCGACAGGGTACCGTTGGTTAAAGTTTTCTGTCATCTATACCGCCTAGCTAATCACCACAAATCTTGGTTCACCTTCTTCGCCTGACAAAATTTCACCAAAACCCCAAAGTCGAATGCGGGTAACTGGAAAGAATCTTTCTTTTTCATTGACCAAACTGTAGTTGGTACCGCTTTTCCGCAAACGCTTATATGGTGCGAGAAGGTGGAAAAGGATGTGAACAAAACCCCGGTCCTTGATGACATGGAAACAAAACTGTTAGCGGAGTGCGCTAACGCACAGCTGGTGCACCGGTCATACGGGAACGTGATGTTGCGGCTAGGGAAGATATTCGCACACTGGCCATGGGAGGATGTGCGTCCAGCCATAGTCAGACCGGATGGAAAGGGTAGGAATAGTATAATCACGTACTAACAACAGTTTGCTATTTATGTGTTCTAACGCATGCGTGCATTGTTTCAGAGATGAAGATGAAGAGAGTACTGACTGCGGAGGAGATTGCCGGCATCGCCTTCCGCAAACAGAATGTGAACCAGCCGTTAGAGCAGGAGAAGACTGGCGAGAATGCTCCTGCCACCTCCGGCAATAAGCGCAAGGCCGCCGAAGCCTCCCAATCCCAACAGAAGAAGAAGAAACTCACTCCCAAACAGAGGGAGGACAAGCGGAACGATAACTTCGTTCCCATCGAACCCCATTCTGCGGATCTACCTCCCCCATCTGGTAAGAGTTCAGCTTTCGCGCATACCGCACATTTAAGTTTGCATTTATATAACCACTTATTAACACGCAGGGCATGCGGAAGAAACTCATCACACCCCCACCGCGGGTCAATCCGGACCTCGAAGCTACTGCCTAGTCAAAGGATAAGACGATACACCTGGACTCCGAGTCCACACCAACCCCGCCACACGGTAGCTTCCGATTGGCAAACCTGGCGCAGCTCACCCAGATATCGGCGAAAAACGCCGCAGAGCAGTCCGCCTTCCTCCAACAAATCTTCCCGGCTGAGTTCCGCAACCAACTAGCCGCACTGCCTTTTAATCAGGCGCTCAACGCCTTCGTCCAAAACGGCCTTGTCTTTTTTGGCATGGTTGCAGATCAAGCCCGCCGTTCGACGAACTTGTATCAAGTGGCCTTGAGGAAAGAAACAGAGCTAGGGCTGCTGCAAGCGGGGGTTGATCAGGTGAAGAAAGACAGGGACGCCGCAGAAGAAGCGCGCAAGGCGGTGGAGTTAACCGCGGCGGAAACCAAAACTGCACTGATTGAAGAGAGAAAGAAAAACCACGAGCTGGTTGGTGCGGTTGACCAGTCCAAGGGGGAGGCGGAGCGTCTGCGGGTGGAGCTGGAAAGGGTGACGAGGGAAAGGGATGACGCGGTAACCAACCGCGAGCTGGCAGAGGCGGATCTGGCGAAGCTGCGCACTGCACTCCCCACCATTGCGCAAAAGGTGATGGATTCTGGGCCAGTTACCGATAAGTTCAATGCCTATGTTGACGCGGTGAAAGACCACAAAGTCAACAAGGCAGTCTTAGAGGTGATTCAAGCCTGCAGCCTCACACCACCGTACCCTGACGCTGTGCAGAAGAAATTGAAGGAGGGTACAGCTGCGGCATTGCTGGAAGCGGAGAATGCTACCACCATCATTCCGATCCCTCTAATCGATGCATTTGCGGCGGACCCAAACATGCCGATTGATGGGTTTCTCAAGGAGGATTTTTAGTGTTTTTGTGATGGTTTGCGCCGTAAGTCCTATGCTTAGGCAGGCAATTGTAAATGTATTTTCGAGCCCTAAGTCCCATGTCGGGCAGGCGTTACAAACAATTACCTCTTATGTAACAATTTTATTTGATGTATATATATTCCTGATATGCATGCGTAGTGTGTTTATTTGTTTATATATCGCGAATCAAAACAAAATGTGAACCGCATGCCCATGCGCATAGTTAACCAAAACTCATGCGTATGCGGATGGTACTGCGTAAAATAAACCAATATTTTAACAATTACCCTTTAATAATTTAGACTCGAAAGCTACTGCGTTATCGCTTTGTCATGTACTAGAGGTGCACTATAGCTGTATGGTAAGCAACGCAACTAAAAACAAGCCAATGTTTTTATGCTTTGAGTTCCTCAAGCAAACCAATGCGAGAGTAATTATGCACAAGCAAACCAATGCTTGTAATTTTTTAAGTCGACTTTGCAGCCATCTAGTCTGCGTGGCGCTTGGCTAGGGGAAAACTAATTCCCTTTGCCTGCCGTTAGCGTCTAGCCTTGTAACCAAACAGGCTTCTGCCGCACGGGGGCTAGAGGACACCCCTTAAGTAGGCAGGAACCGCATACAAAAAAGATTTAAACAACAAAAGTATGCGCGAGTAAATATTTAATTGGAATTAATCACAATTACAACCGCGACACATCCAAACGGACGAAAAATACATAGAAAAAATAATGTGCTACAATAAACTGGAGTGATCAGGTCCACCTAGCTACATATAACATTTTTTCAATAACGTCGCATGCCAAGTGCGTTTCACAGGTTTTCCATCTAATGTCTCGAGATGGTACGCCCCGGTATTGCTTGCCTTCGCTACCCTGTATGGACCTTCCCAACGGGGGCCCAGTTTCCCAGTATCCTCCGCATGACTTGCGTCGTTCTGACGCCAAACCAAGTCACCGCACTTGTAAGAGCGCGAACGCACACGCTGATTATAGTACTTTGCAATTTTTTGCTTGTTATTTGCTTCGTTGACAGCCGCAGAGAGTCTGCGTTCTTCAAGCAAATTAAGATTTTCCCGCAAAGCTTCAGAGTTATTTTGCTCATCAAAATTTTGTATGCGGAACATTGGTACCCCAATTTCTGCGGGTACAACAGCTTCTGATCCATAGACCAAACTGAACGGGGTCTAACCAGTGCTTGCTTTGGGTGTTGTTCTATGCGCCCATAAAACCTTTGGTAGTTCATCCACCCAACCAACGCGACCATGACCCAACCTAGCTTTGATTCCAGCTACTATATCCCGGTTGGTGACTTCGCATTGGCCATTCGCCTGCGGATGCGCGACAGATGTAAAAGTTTGCTTAATATTAAGCTCCGCGCACCAGCTGCGGAAAGGGTCACCCGCGAACTGCGTACCGTTATCGCTAACAATTTCGTTTGGTATACCAAATCGACAGACGATGTCTTCCCATACAAAATTTCGCACCCTTTTTCCTGAGATTGCTGCCAGCGGTCTCGCTTCGACCCACTTTGTGAAATAGTCGATTGCAACAATCAAGAATTTGATGTTTCCTGCGAGTGCAGAATGTGCGTAAGGTACTGATGTGAGTAACATGTCATAATCCGTCCTTAACCATAAGAACGTGTTAGATAACGTATGATTTCATTGCGAGGTATTGACCTCTATATGCGACATTTTTTAAAGAAAAACTGCATATATTATACATTACAAACCATGATCCTTATTTTTGATACAAGCTTTGGACAAAATAAAGATGATTATCGTTTAGCGATAATCTTCGACTTACAAACTTTACAAATGATAATAACAACCCGATTTCTAGCATATTTTACAACACAAGTTCTTGGATATGCAGTCTTATTTTTGACACAAATATGCGTACGCAAGATCCTGCTTAGATTCAACATGATGCAGCGGAAGCTTCTAATTATCACCTGAGAATAGACATGTTTAAAACGTCAACATAAAGTTGGTGAGATATAGGTTTAATGCCGGCAGCGATATAAATATAGACCACAAGATTTCATATATAAACATTTTAATAAAAATATTCTAAGTGGTTGAGCACTTGGTAACCATACTTAACATTTAATCACGTCGCATATTCCCTTTATTATGAAATCTTACTACACCGTACCAAGTGTAGTCACGAAACGAAGTACTGTGCAACCGTTGAATACTGGTCGTCCAGTCCGGTTGGGGTTGTCAGGCCCGATAGATCTATCAACAGGATTTGCGTTTACAATGCCGCTGTAAATAACAGTTACCAAGCTACAGGGAAGTATGCCAGTGGTACAACTCAACGTAGAATATATTTTTCAGTTACTTGTGTCCATATCGTAAAACATAAAATACATGTATTCTCATCCCGAAATATTTAGAGTTTAAAAGTGGGACTATATACTCACTGTTGTCTTGAAGATATATATAATTTGACTTGGTCTCCGGTTGATATCACGAACCTATCCATATATAATATATCAATACCTTTTCTTTTTAAACAAACGTCACATATATATACTTGTTATACTTTTAATACTTTGAATAATTCCTTAGTCCGTAGTTAGCAGTTCGTTGTTAGTAATTCAATTTTAATGGTTCATTTTTAGATGTTTAATATACCCGCAATGAAATAAATAAAACCCCCTAACGAAATAAATAAAACCCCATCGTATATGTATCGGTCGAGATTAATCTTGACCCACGGTACCGGTGTTGTCAAATGACGTGTTGCGTACATAAAGTACCGGTGTTGTCAAATGACGTGTTGCGTACAAACATGGGATCTTATGATTAATCTTCTCGTGTTGTTTGCGGGTGATCCTGAACCATATAAAATTGAATTATAAGTACATATATATAAAATATCATGTTATCTTAGAAATATGTGATTTTATTTAATTTTTCCCAATTAATCCCGAAGTTAAACAAGTCTTAGATATCCGATCTCGTTTTGGTCATAGTTTCTTCGTTACAACTCCGTTTTCGTTGATTCAACTTGTCACTTCCTTGGATCGAGTCCCTATTTAAGACTATGAACTGTAAATACCTTAGTTTGTATTCGAAATCACAGGTCATAGGTCAAACTTTAGTGAAACTTATGAAGTTAATCATTTTCCATCATGTAAACAACCTTAAATGATTATTTTTCTAAAAATACTTATACTTTGAGTTAAATCATGAAATTTTTATGTGTTATCATATTCATAGTAAAAATCATTTTTCCAGAAAATAAACCTCCAATTCAAAGTTTAAGATGGTTTTTAATTATCCAACCCAAAACAGCCCCCGGTTGCACTCCGACGTCGTAAATTCAATTTTTAAGGTGTTCTTTGAAAAACCAAGTTATACCTTGTTAAATTAGCATATATTTATGATATATTACAGGTCTTGAAGTATTTTAAAAGTTAAGTTAGAAGGATCTATTTAGTTTGCAAACAAGTTTGAAAACATTCAAACTATGTTCTTGTTGTTAAAATTTTATACCACAAAATAAGATAGCTATATATATATATGAATCGAATAAGGTTATGAACATAGATTCTACCTCAAGTTCCTTGGACAAGGTTGCTGTAAAAGAGGAGTAAAAAGCTAGAACCAAAAGGGTGATGGAATTGGATGAAAGATTGGAAGTAAGTTTGTGTTCTTGGAAGGATTTCTTGAAGTGTTTTTGTATGGTTTTCTTATGGTGATTAAGTAAGGTTTTTGAAGCTAAATGATGGGGAAAATGCTTGGAGATGATCAAGTATGAAGTTAAGAGTATTTTGAGAGAGAAATGGAAGTGTAAGTATGAGAAAATGGGGTGAAGAAATGGTGTGCATGCATAAAAACGTTTTTAGGTTATAAAGGAAAAAAAAGATACCTAACTTTGTTTTCTTGCTAAATAATTCATGCTACTTGACAAATGGTTGGTTCCACATGTTTCTTAATCATTTAAGGCTGCTAAGGAGCAGATTTTTATTGGTATATACCAATAGTAAATACATCTAGAAGCTGCGTATGATACGGGTACATATACTTTAGGTATACGTATAGAAATCTTTGAGGAAACGGAACGAGGATTCAAATATAGCTATCTTTTGTAAATATACTTATATTGTTTTATGTATGTAAGCCCTTTAAAAGTGATAAAATACATATCTATACGATGCATGTATAAGTAATATAGGTTATAAGTATTTACGTCGAAAAACATTACGTATAGTTATCGTTTTGAAAACTTAAGTTAGTAGTTTTAAAATATACTTATAACTTATTGTTATTAATACAAAATGAGATATTAAAACATTCTTAGATCATGTTAAATATGTATATATACATATATATACACAAACGTATAATTATCATATGTTATATAGTTCGTGATATCATCGGTCAAACTAGACGGTCAAACGTTGTGTAAACTCTTTTCGGAAATATAAATCTCGACAATTTGGATTGCTTATCATGTTGGTAAGGTTTAATTTATGTAAATATTAATCTTATAAGTATAGAACGATCGAAAAAGTGCGGGTCGTTACATTACCTCCCCGTTAAATAAATTTCGTCCCGAAATTTTAAAATTGTACCTATTTTGCGTCATCGAGAAACAAGTGTGGATACTTTTGTTTCATCTGATCCTCTCATTCCCAAGTAAACTCAGGACCTCTTCGAGCATTCCAACGAACCTTAACGATCGGTATGTTGCTCTGCTTGAGCTGTTTAACTTCACGGTCCATGATTTCGATTGGTTCTTCGATGAATTGTAGTTTCTCATCGACATGGATTTCTTCAAGAGGAATGGTGAGATCTTCCTTTGCAAGACACTTCTTAAGGTTCGAGACGTGAAAGGTATTATGTACTCCGGCGAGTTGTTGCGGTAACTCGAGTCGATAAGCAACCGGTCCAATGCGTTCAATAATCTTGAACGGGCCTACGTACCTTGGGTTCAGTTTACCCCTTTTGCCGAAACGTATTACACCTTTCCATGGTGACACTTTTAACATAACCATGTCACCGATCTGAAACTCTAATGGTTTCCTTCGAACATCGGCGTAGCTCTTTTGGCGACTACGGGCTGTTTTCAATCTCTCCTTGATTTGTACAATCTTCTTAGTCGTTTCGTGTATGATCTCGGGACCCGTTAATTGTCGATCTCCTACTTCATTCCAACAGATAGGAGATCTACACTTCCTTCCATACAATGCTTCGAATGGCGCAGCTCCAATGCTCGCATGATAACTATTATTATACGAGAATTCTGCTAACGGTAGATATTTATCCCATCCATTTCCAAAATCGATCACACATGCCCTGAGCATGTCTTCAAGAGTCTGAATTGTTCTTTCACTCTGCCCGTCGGTTTGCGGATGATATGCGGTACTCATATCCAAACGAGTTCCTAGTGCCTCCTGTAGTGATTGCCAGAACTTTGAGGTAAATCTACTATCACGATCAGATATAATGGAAATAGGTATTCCATGCCTTGAAACTATTTCCTTTATATATAATCGTAATAATTTCTCCATTCTATCCGTTTCCTTTATAGGCAAGAAATGTGCAGATTTGGTAAGACGATCAACAATTACCCAAATAGTGTCGTATCCCCAGGCAGTCTTTGGTAACTTCGTGATGAAATCCATGGTAATACCGTCCCATTTCCATTCTGGGATTTCTGGTTGTTGAAGTAATCCTGACGGCTTTTGGTGTTCTGCTTTGACTTTGGAACAAGTTAAACACTCCCCAACATATGTTGCAACGTCTGTCTTTAAATTAGGCCACCAATAATGCGTCTTAAGATCTTGATACATCTTTCCAACTCCAGGATGTATCGAGTATCTTGTCTTATGTGCCTCATTCAATATCAACTTCCTTAATCCACCCAACTTCGGTACCCAAATACGGTTTGCAAAATATCGAATTCCGTCTTCCCGTATAACGAGTTGCTTCTCATACTTCTTCATTATTTCATTTCTTATGTTTTCTTTAGTAAGTGCTTCTCGTTGAACTTCTTTGATTTGTGAGTTGAGATTCATGCGAATTTTTATGTTCATCGCTCGTACTCGAATTGGTTCTCGTTCCTTTATGCTTAGAGCATCGGCCACCACGTTCGCCTTCCCGGGATGATAACGAATTTCACAATCATAGTCGTTTATCAGCTCGACCCACCTACGTTGCCTCATGTTCAGCTGTTTTTGATCGAAAATATGTTGAAGGCTTTTATGATCAGTAAACACAGTGCATTTAACCCCATACAAGTAGTGTCTCCATATCTTCAATGCAAACACGACTGCTCCCAGTTCTAGATCATGCGTCGTATAATTCCGCTCGTGAATCTTTAATTGTCGGGATGCGTATGCAATAACTTTCTTCCGTTGCATAAGAACGCAACCAAAACCTTGTCGCGAAGCGTCACAATATATTTCAAAATCATCGTTCCCTTCTGGTAACGATAAAATAGGCGCCGTAGTCAACTTCTTTTTCAGTAATTGAAATGCACTCTCCTGCTCAGAAGTCCATTCATATTTCTTCCCTTTTTGCGTTAACACTGTCAACGGCTTAGCTATTCGGGAAAAATCTTGAATAAACCTTCTATAATAACCGGCTAAACCCAAAAATTGGCGTATCTGCATTGGTGTCTTAGGAGTCTCCCATTTTTCAATGGCTTCAATTTTTGCTGGATCAACCTGAATTCCTTTGCTACTAACAACGTGGCCAAGAATTTGCACTTCTTTCAACCAGAAAGCACATTTAGAAAATTTAGCATATAGCTGTTCTTTTCTCAACAACTCTAATATCAACCTTAAATGCTGCTCATGCTCTTGCTCACTCTTGGAATAGATAAGAATATCATCAATGAAAACGATAACAAACTTATCTAAATATGGACTACAAACTCGATTCATGAGGTCCATGAATACAGCTGGCGCATTCGTCAATCCAAACGGCATGACCAAAAATTCGTAATGACCGTAGCGTGTCCGAAAAGCAGTTTTCGGTATATCTTCTTCTTTGACACGTAATTGATGATAGCCCGATCTTAGGTCAATTTTCAAGTACACACGTGATCCTTGGAGTTGATCAAATAAGTCGTCAATTCTCGGTAGTGGATACCGATTCTTGATAGTTAACTTATTTAATTCACGATAATCTATACACATTCGGAAAGATCCGTCTTTCTTCTTGACGAATAAAATTGGAGCTCCCCACGGTGAAGTACTTGGTCGTATGAATCCACGATCCAGTAATTCTTTTAACTGACTCTGAAGTTCTTTTAACTCGGATGGTGCAAGTCTATATGGAGCACGGGCAACCGGTGCAGCTCCTGGTACAAGATCTATTTGAAATTCTACAGATCTAAATGGAGGTAATCCCGGCAACTCTTCCGGAAATACTTCAGGAAAATCTCTTGCCACAGGCACGTCATTGATGCACTTCTCTTTTTCTTTCTTTTCGACTTTATTAACATGTGCTAAGATAGCATAGCACCCTTTCTTCAAGCACTTTTGAGCTTTCAAATAACTAATGAGTTTTAGCTTTGATTTACCCTTCTCTCCATAAATCATTACTGGCGTTTTATCCTTACGAGGAATGCGAATTGCCTTCTTGGCGCACACAACTTCAGCTCCTATTTTGGACATCCAGTCCATGCCGATTATTACATCAAAACTTCCTAATTCTACGGGTATCAAATCAATCTTAAATGTTTCTCCGGCTAAATTTATTTTACAATCACGGCAAATTTTATCGGCTTTAATTAGTTTACCATTAGCTAACTCAATCATGTACTTAGCATCTAGAGGTAATGATGAACAATTTAATTTAGCGTGAAAGTCTCTACACACGTAACTTCTATCAGCACCAGTATCAAATATAATAGATGCGGATAAGTTATTAATGGTAAACGTACCCGTAACAAGCTCCGGGTCTTCACATGCCTCTCTAGCATTAATAACAAATGCTCTCCCACGTGCAGGTCCGATATTCTTCTCTGGATTCGGGCACTGGCTCTTATAGTGACCTTGTTTTCCACACCCAAAACAAGTAATGGTAGCCAAAGCAGTTCTATTTGCATTGGTGGCAGGAGTCTTGGTACCATTTGTATTTGTAACGAGAGCCCTACAATCTTCAGCAAGATGACCCTTTCGATTACATTTGTTGCATACCACATTACAGTAACCAGAGTGATGTTTGTGGCATCGGTTGCATAAAGGATTTTGTCCTTTATAACCAAAGCTTAAACCACTACCCGCACCTTGCGTGTTTTCTTGTTTCTTAAAAGATTGTTGTTGGTTACCTCGATCATAATTTCCATTCCACTTTCTTTTGTTACCTGATACCTTCACATCAGTATTGGATACTTTCTTATCCATGATGACCTGATCCATTAGCTCGTTTGCCATGGTTATAGCTTCATGAATTGTCTTAGGTTTCGATGCTGTAACATTTGCCTTGACCTTTTTGGGCAAACCATCTTTGTACATTTCAATCTTCCGTTCTTCGGTTGGAACCAATTCAGGACATAGCAAAACTAATTCCATGAATCGCTGATTGTAGTTGGTGATTTCAGTACCAATAACCTTCAGACTTCGTAACTCATCTTCCAACTTCCTAACCTCGTTCCTTGGACAATATTCGTTGATTAACATTGTTTTGAATTCTTCCCACGGAGTATCATAAGCTACATCTCCTCCTACAGCCTTCACATAATTTTTCCACCACGTGAGTGCACTATCTTGTAAAGTGCACGATGCATACTTGGTCATGTCCTTTTCAACACAACCACTGATTTTAAACACAATCTCCATCTTTTCTATCCACCGGGTTAAACCGATCGGTCCTTCTGTTCCACTGAATGATGAGGGCTTGCAAGCTTGAAAAGTTTTGTAAGTGCACCCCACACGAGGATTTGGGTTAACTGCAGCACCTCTTGCAGCCTCGACCCATAACATTCTGTCGTTCACTCGCTGATTGATGAGTTCCTGGATTTCTTGTTCCGTCATTCGGTTCAATCGCGCCATATTCTTCTATAAGAATGAAAAGAAAATAATTATTCACATGGAATATTATAGATGTAGTGTATATTTACAGTACATTATAGCTTATTAATAATATGAACCAGGTATTATTATAAAAGCCTTTTCTTCTTATTAGCGTTTTATAATTATATCTAGGGTAGTACCTACCCGTTAATGTCCATACTTAATAGCTTAGTACAGAATCAATTACTACCATCTAAATAATACTTAACCATGGAAAATTATTGCATTTCACACTTCACTATTTTACATATGCTTATCTTACATCGAACATTAAACAAACCACACTAATAATATTATACAAAACATTATATGATCCCATGGTTTAATACGGCAGCGCATCGTTTGGTCTATTTTCTAGGACGTTTAGGTTCAAAGAATCGCTTAACGCTTATCCTGGCTGTCTGCCTATATTTTGGCTGTGGGACTAAAGAACTGGATGCCGGGATAGAACGAATAGGAATAGCGGGAATAGGGGTGGTAGTGTCTAGTGGAGTTGGTGCCACATCATCCTTACTAAACTCGGGATTTGAATTTTCTAATTCATTAGCCTTTCGTTTCTTTCCTAGTTCGAACTCGTCTTTTGTAATTTCCTGTATTTCTTCCTCGGGTTCACTTTCCTCCTCGGGTTCACTTTCCTCCTCGGGTTCACTTTCCTCCTCGGGTTCACTTTCCGGGTTCTCTATAGTCGGTTCATCCGGAATTTGTGAGTCTTCCCCAAAGATATTATTTTCGTCATCGGATAGGTTAATGACTGGAACACCATCTGAAGATTCTGGTTCGGAGTCGCTGAACGTGATGATAAGTTTTGAGCCCGACATCTATCACACAACAACTAACCCATTAGTACTACATAATATTTACATATAAATTTTAACCAACAATGATAAGCAATGGTTTTTAAATCAAACCCGGTCAAAGTCCAGACTTACTAATGTATCCTAACGACTTATCAGTTAGACACACTAATGCAAACCTGGTTCGCTAAGACCACCGCTCTGATACCACATGTCATAACCCGTCCTTAACCATAAGAACGTGTTAGATAACGTATGATTTCATTGCGAGGTATTGACCTCTATATGCGACATTTTTTAAAGAAAAACTGCATATATTATACATTACAAACCATGATCCTTATTTTTGATACAAGCTTTGGACAAAATAAAGATGATTATCGTTTAGCGATAATCTTCGACTTACAAACTTTACAAATGATAATAACAACCCGATTTCTAGCATATTTTACAACACAAGTTCTTGGATATGCAGTCTTATTTTTGACACAAATATGCGTACGCAAGATCCTGCTTAGATTCAACATGATGCAGCGGAAGCTTCTAATTATCACCTGAGAATAGACATGTTTAAAACGTCAACATAAAGTTGGTGAGATATAGGTTTAATGCCGGCAGCGATATAAATATAGACCACAAGATTTCATATATAAACATTTTAATAAAAATATTCTAAGTGGTTGAGCACTTGGTAACCATACTTAACATTTAATCACGTCGCATATTCCCTTTATTATGAAATCTTACTACACCGTACCAAGTGTAGTCACAAAACGAAGTACTGTGCAACCGTTGAATACTGGTCGTCCAGTCCGGTTGGGGTTGTCAGGCCCGATAGATCTATCAACAGGATTCGCGTTTACAATACCGCTGTAAATAACAGTTACCAAGCTACAGGGAAGTATGCCAGTGGTACAACTCAACGTAGAATATATTTTTCAGTTACTTGTGTCCATATCGTAAAACATAAAATACATGTATTCTCATCCCGAAATATTTAGAGTTTAAAAGTGGGACTATATACTCACTGTTGTCTTGAAGATATATATAATTTGACTTGGTCTCCGGTTGATATCACGAACCTATCCATATATAATATATCAATACCTTTTCTTTTTAAACAAACGTCACATATATATACTTGTTATACTTTTAATACTTTGAATAATTCCTTAGTCCGTAGTTAGCAGTTCGTTGTTAGTAATTCAATTTTAATGGCTCATTTTTAGATGTTTAATATACCCGCAATGAAATAAATAAAACCCCCTAACGAAATAAATAAAACCCCATCGTATATGTATCGGTCGAGATTAATCTTGACCCACGGTACCGGTGTTGTCAAATGACGTGTTGCGTACATAAAGTACCGGTGTTGTCAAATGACGTGTTGCGTACAAACATGGGATCTTATGATTAATCTTCTCGTGTTGTTTGCGGGTGATCCTGAACCATATAAAATTGAATTATAAGTACATATATATAAAATATCATATTATCTTAGAAATATGTGATTTTATTTAATTTTTCCCAATTAATCCCGAAGTTAAACAAGTCTTAGATATCCGATCTCGTTTTGGTCATAGTTTCTTCGTTACAACTCCGTTTTCGTTGATTCAACTTGTCACTTCCTTGGATCGAGTCCCTCTTTAAGACTATGAACTGTAAATACCTTAGTTTGTATTCGAAATCACAGGTCATAGGTCAAACTTTAGTGAAACTTATGAAGTTAATCATTTTCCATCATGTAAACAACCTTAAATGATTATTTTTCTAAAAATACTTATACTTTGAGTTAAATCATGAAATTTTTATGTGTTATCATATTCATAGTAAAAATCATTTTTTCAGAAAATAAACCTCCAATTCAAAGTTTAAGATGGTTTTTAATTATCCAACCCAAAACAGCCCCCGGTTGCACTCCGACGTCGTAAATTCAATTTTTAAGGTGTTCTTTGAAAAACCAAGTTATACCTTGTTAAATTAGCATATATTTATGATATATTACAGGTCTTGAAGTATTTTAAAAGTTAAGTTAGAAGGATCTATTTAGTTTGCAAACAAGTTTGAAAACATTCAAACTATGTTCTTGTTGTTAAAATTTTATACCACAAAATAAGATAGCTATATATATATATGAATCGAATAAGGTTATGAACATAGATTCTACCTCAAGTTCCTTGGACAAGGTTGCTGTAAAAGAGGAGTAAAAAGCTAGAACCAAAAGGGTGATGGAATTGGATGAAAGATTGGAAGTAAGTTTGTGTTCTTGGAAGGATTTCTTGAAGTGTTTTTGTATGGTTTTCTTATGGTGATTAAGTAAGGTTTTTGAAGCTAAATGATGGGGAAAATGCTTGGAGATGATCAAGTATGAAGTTAAGAGTATTTTGAGAGAGAAATGGAAGTGTAAGTATGAGAAAATGGGGTGAAGAAATGGTGTGCATGCATAAAAACGTTTTTAGGTTATAAAGGAAAAAAAAGATACCTAACTTTGTTTTCTTGCTAAATAATTCATGCTACTTGACAAATGGTTGGTTCCACATGTTTCTTAATCATTTAAGGCTGCTAAGGAGCAGATTTTTATTGGTATATACCAATAGTAAATACATCTAGAAGCTGCGTATGATACGGGTACATATACTCTAGGTATACGTATAGAAATCTTTGAGGAAACGGAACGAGGATTCAAATATAGCTATCTTTTGTAAATATACTTATATTGTTTTATGTATGTAAGCCCTTTAAAAGTGATAAAATACATATCTATACGATGCATGTATAAGTAATATAGGTTATAAGTATTTACGTCGAAAAACATTACGTATAGTTATCGTTTTGAAAACTTAAGTTAGTAGTTTTAAAATATACTTATAACTTATTGTTATTAATACAAAATGAGATATTAAAACATTCTTAGATCATGTTAAATATGTATATATACATATATATACACAAACGTATAATTATCATATGTTATATAGTTCGTGATATCATCGGTCAAACTAGACGGTCAAACGTTGTGTAAACTCTTTTCGGAAATATAAATCTCGACAATTTGGATTGCTTATCATGTTGGTAAGGTTTAATTTATGTAAATATTAATCTTATAAGTATAGAACGATCGAAAAAGTGCGGGTCGTTACATAACATGTTAAGAAAATAAATGATAAAATTACCTCGGCCTTTTGGGAATGGTCCGACTATGTCGATTGCCCATTTGCAGAATGGCCACGGTGAGAAGACTGGTATCATTGGATGCGCAGGTGCTCTGCTAATAGGTGCATGTATTTGGCATGATTCACATTGCTTAACTATGCGCGCAGTATCCGCGTACATGGTGGGCCAATAATATCCTAGCCGCATTATTTTTGACACAATGGACCTGTGCCCCGAATGGAGTGCGCATGCACCCTCATGCACCTCGCGTACAACTTCCTCCGCCTCTTTCGGGCCAATGCACCTTAAGTGCAGTCCCAAATAATTCTTTCGATATAGGACGTTACCCTCAAGGGCATACAACGGTGCCTTAACGCGGACTTTCTTTGCGTCAGCGGAATCTGCAGGAGAAGTGCCATCCCGCAGAAAAGCCACGATTGGCGTCATCCATGTTGAGCTTGATTCCTCAACTGGTGCCACTAAAGGCATCAAAACAATGGATTTTACATTGAGTTCTTCTATTAGAACTTTCTTCCCCATATGATCAAAAGCCAAGGCAGCCAGTTTGCTTAGCGCATCCGCTTTCTTATTTTGCCCCCGCATTACGTGGAAGATTTGAAAAGCTTCAAACTGGTCAGCGAGGTTGTGAACAAGCGATAGATATTGCTGCATGGCTATGTCATGCGCTTCGAAATCTCAGCTGACTTGACTGCATACTAGCTTTGAATCCACATAAGCGTGCAAAATTTTAACATTTAACTTATGCGCAATGCGCATACCTGCTAACAGAGCCTCATACTCTGCTTCGTTGTTTGTAACAGCAAAATTAAACCGCAGTGCGTATGTATGCTCTTCGCCATCCGGGCCTGTTAAAATTACACCCGTACCTGCACCAGATGCGCTGCACGCTCCATCGGTGTACAATTCCCATGGTGACAAAGTTGGTGCAGGTGGATCCTGATGTTCTGCTGATGCCTCGACATCCGCAGGTAATTCTGCTAGGTAATCAGCAAGTATTTGACCCTTAAACGCACTGCGCGAAGAAAAATTTATTTCATGTTCACCTAATTCAACTGCCCACTTAGCCATTCGGCCAGAAATCTCAGGCTTGTATAACACCTGAAAGAAAAATGATTGCGTTAGTCAATGCGGTAACCCCGGTCATTGCCGCAAAGTAGGCGTTTACCAACCTGTTTGATTGGTTGATCAGTTAGGACCACGATTGGACGTGCTTGAAAATATCGGCGCAAACGCCGCGCCGTATGGACCAGCGCATATACAAGCTTTTCTATTGGTGAGTAGTTTACTTCGCTTGATGTCAGCGTCTTGCTTACGAAGTAGACCGGCATTTGCGTCTGAGAAAAACCTCAGTCGTTAAGTTTCTGCGATATAAATAAAGCATGCAAATTAATGGATTACCTTTCCACGATCCGCGATGAGGACTGAGCTGATAGCTTCCTTCGATGCCGCGAGGTACAGCGTTAGCGTTTCTCCTGATACTGGCGCAGTAAGTGTTGGTAATTCTGCAAGCACCTTTTTCATCTCCTGAAAGGCTGATTCCGCTTCCTGAGTCCATACGAAGTCCTTTTTCTTCAAACAATTTTTCAAAGTATTGAAGAATGGCAACTGTCGTTCTGCAGCTTTCGACAGAAACCGTGTGATAGCCGCAAGCTTCCTCGTTAGACTCTGCACATCTTTCTTTGTCTTCGGAGATGGCAAATTATCAATGGCTTCAATCTTCTTGGGATTGGCCTTGATACCCCGCGCTGTCACCACATGACCTAAAAACTTGCCTTCCTCTTCCCCAAAACTACATTTTAGCGGGTTAAGCTTCATGTTGATCCTGCGCAGAGATGCAAACGTTTCCAGGATGTCCGCGAGCATGTCTTCCTCGGTGTTACTTTTAATTACCAAGTCATCGACGTACGCTTCAAGATTTCTACCGATTTGGTGCTTGAATACTGCGTCAATTACACGCTGATAGGTCGCGCCAGCATTCTTTAAACCGAAAGGCATCTTTGTGTAACAATAAATACCCTGCGGCGTATGAAAAGCAGTCTTGTCCTCATCTTCCACAGCCATTAAGATTTGGTGATAACCCTTGTACGCGTCCAGAAAACACTTGTACCTAAATCCCGATAGTGATTCTACCTTCCAGTCTATCTCCGGGAGAGGGTAGTTGTCCTTGGGACATGCCTTATTAATGTCCTTGAAATCAACGCACATTCGCCAGTTACCGTCAGCCTTTTTTACCAACACAGGATTTGCAACCCACGTCTGATAACGCACTTCCCGTAGAATGTTTGCTTTGACAAGGTTGTCCACCTCAGCGCACAACCAATCACCGCGGTCTAGGGCCATATGCCGCTTCTTTTGCCTAACGGGTGTCAATGATGGATTAACATTTAACTTATGTTCCGCAATATCACGCGGAACCCCAGTCATGTCTGACTCACGCCACGCGAAAACATCTGCGTTTGCGGACAAAATTCCATGCAATTTGGCCTTTGTTTCGGCTGACAAGCCTGCGCCGATTTTAATTCGCTTATCCGGATGCAAGCGATTTGCAATGACTGCACAATTTGCCAGTTGTTCTCCCACGCTAGGAGTGCTTATAGGCGCAACTGAGCCACACAACTCGGTTGTTTGATGTGACGCAACCGTGGCAACGCCTCCTACTGTGGGAAACTTGATCAAACCATGCACTACCGATGGTATGATGTTGAAACGCCGTATGTGTGAAGACCCGTCCTAATCCATCCGGACGAAGTCCATATCGATTATAAACGATTCACAACAGTTGATTACATCGCGAGGTACTTGACCTCTATATGATACATTTTACAAACATTGCATTCGTTATTGAAAAGACAAACTTTCATTACATCGAAAGTTGACAGGCATGCATACCATTTCATAATATATCCAACTATAATTGACTTGATAATAATCTTGATGAACTCGACGACTCGAATGCAACGTCTTTTGAAATATGCCATGAATGACTCCAAGTAATATCTATAAAATGAGCAAATACACAGCGGAAGATTTCTTTCGTACCTGAGAATAAACATGCTTTAAAGTGTCAACCAAAAGGTTGGTGAGTTCATTAGTTTAACTTAAACAATCGTTTCCATCATTTTAATAGACCACAAGATTTCAGATTTCCATTTCTCATAAACATACGTCCCATGCATAGAGACAAAAATATCATTCATATGGATTGAACACCTGGTAACCGACATTAACAATATGCATATATAAGAATATCCCCATCATTCCGGGATCCTCCTTCGGACATGATATAAATTTCGAAGTACTAAAACATCCGGTACTTTGGATGGGGCTTGTTGGGCCTGACAGATCTATCTTTAGGATTCGCGTCAATTAGGGTGTCTGTTCCCTAATTCTTAGATTACCAGACTTAATAAAAAGGGGCATATTCGACTTCGATAATCCAACCATAGAATGTAGTTTCACGTACTTGTGTCAATTTCGTAAAACAGTTATAAAAGTTGCGCATGTATTCTCAGCCCAAAAATATAAAGGGTAAAAAGGCAAATGAAACTCACGATACTGTATTTTGTAGTAAAAATACATATGACGTCATTGAACAATGCAGGGTTGGCCTCGGATTCACGAACCTATATCAATTGTGTATATATTAATACGTATAATGTAAGTTACAAAATTTCATTTATTAATATGTATTATTTATATATTATAGTTTTGTAGAATTTATTCTAACCTTTATTTTAAAACGTATACTTATATTATATTTTAAGTTATATTTTATATATATATATCTATTTTATGTATATATATCTATAATGATTTACGTTTATATAAATAGTGACATTAATATATTTATATACATATATTTGTGGTTAGTATTGTATTTATGAAATTTTATTAGTTTGTTATGTGAATTATTAATACAATCCTAGTATATACCATAAGTATATATATAGTGTACAAAAGATTTATTTGTTAAAATAATAATTTAGATAATAATGATTTACTAATAATAATAATAATTTTATTAATAATGATAATACTAATAGCAAAAAAAATGAAAATGATAACTGTTAATGATACTAATAATAATAACTCTAAAATAATATTAATACTAATACCATACTTATGTTAATAATAAGGGTTCTAATATTTATAAAATGATAAATGATAATCATAATAATACTAGTAAATATTAATGATGATACTGATAAATATGATATTTTTAATTGTAAATGTACTGATGATACTATTATTTATAAACCGGTACAAATTCTAATATTGATGATAATAATATATTTTTATTTCCTTCATAATAATAATAATCATAATCATAATCATAATCCTAATGATGATAAAATACTAAAATGATAAGTTTATTACTAATAATAATATTATTAATACCTATCATAATAATAATAGTAATGTCTATAATACTTTCAAATATGATAACAAGTATGATACTAATAATAACAATAACAATAACAATCAAAACAATCACAATAATAATAATAATACTAATAATAATTAATATATAATAACAATAATAAAATTAGAAAAGAAAACTACCTCACATGAAAAGAGTTTCAAAAAAAAAAAAGAAACTACCGTCCTCTGGACTCGATCTCGTGACCACATGCTCACACGCAAACACTCTCGACCATCCCACCAATTCTGATTCTCTGTACTAATATCGAATTTAAATTTTATATATAAACTGTTTTTCTTCTATTCCTCTTCTTCTCCACAAGTCTCATGGATTCAACAAAACATCAATAACCAAAAAAAAAAAATTGGGGTTCCCTTTAAAGCTTCAAAACATTACAGAAAAAAAAATAATTTGGGTTCTAAAATAAATAAAAAAAATACTAAAGGCCTACTGCAGCGTCGGTTCTTGGAACAAAACAAAAAAAATTGATTTCGTAATAGATAACATTATAGATAATGTTTATAACACGAAATAGTTTTCTAAACATGTATAAAAACTACTGGAATCGTCAATTTGATCAGAAACATATACACGAACGCGAATTTGTCTCAAGAACAATTGTTGACTTTTTTTAAACTAAACTTTGACTTCAAAATTCAAGATCGATATAAAGATTTGAGAGTTGAGATTTTGCAGATAGATTCAAAGAAAGATTTCTAACCTTTCTGCATTTTTAGATTTTGAAACTTTATTCGAAATTGAATTAAGAGAAAAAAAAAATTGGAGCGTGCAGAGAAGAAGAAAAAAAAAATATCGCTGTGCTCTTTAATCCCATTGGATTTCCTTTTTATTTGATTTGCAATTATACATAATCATGTTGTAATAATAGAGATCGGTTGATAAAAAATGGAGAAAATGTCAACACAGGTTCACGAGTTGGGAGCAGGAAAGAAACAAAAATAATAATAATAATAATAGAGATAAAGGATACAGAGGTCACGCGTATAATATAGATCCCTACTGTTTTTTTTTTAATTAATAATAATAATATATAATAACAATACTATTAATATCTAATAATATTAATAAAATTAATAATAATGATAAATATAATATTAATGATAATAATAATTGTAAAAATGATAATAATAATAATAATAATAATAATAATAATAATACCATACTAATTATGATAATATTAATATTTTATCGATAATAATAATATTAGTAATAATAATCTAATTTATACATCCAATTTCATCTTTATATGATATAAAGTGATATTATGAATACAAATATTGATATTTGACGATACAAATAACATTACTACAACAACTATATTTGTATTTAAATTTAATTTATTAATATCATCTATTATTATGTAATATTTAATAATTATGTAATATGTATTGTAACATATACTGAATATTATATATTTATGCATTTTAATATAAATATATTATAATATTTATTTACATACTAATTATATTATACTTATGTATGTAATTATGAAAAATATAAATGTTTTATATATGTAAGTATTATATATATTTATTAAAATAGTACATTATTTCATCATAGATATATTATAAATATAAATTTCTACATATACATAATATAATAATTATGTATAAAATCATATATATATATAGTTATATTTATGTATATATGTATACTACCATATATATAAAATCATGTTTTAAATGTTGAGTAGATGATTAATTATGTATATTAAATAATTAACTACAAAGTATAACATTGTACATTTAATATTTTGATAACGTTGGTAAAATATGTTTGAATCATTTATATACAATATACTATATATATTCAAAATGAAAATCTTTAGTTATTAAATGTTATCTTTTATAATAACAAAATTACTTAATAGTTCATTAATACTAATATAATTAGTTTTATATATAATTATTTATATTTACATTCTTAGTTACAATTAAAGGTTCGTGAATCGTCGGAAATAGTTAAAGGTCAAATGTTATCATGAAATAGTTCAAACATAATGAGACTCGGTTTAATAGACTTTGCTTATCGAGTCGAATCATATAAGATTATGTTTAAATTTGGTCAGAAATTCCCGGGTCATCACAGTATGAAGTTTCTCCCTAGCAGTGCGTTATATCGTGAAGTTGAACGAACCACATAAAAATTGACCAACTCATGCCTGATCATCTGCGGGTTCCTGTCATCCGCAAGTTCTACCATTAATTCTATTCGGCCTAGCGGCCACGAGTTTTCTTCGGAAAACACTGATAGCGTAATATCAGGCTGGCGTAACTGTGCTTTGACTTCTGCCGGAAGGAAACGATAACAATGCTCATACATAATATCGACACCGCTGCCAGTGTCAACATGCATGCGCTTAACCTGGATTCCGCAATCAGGGATGCGACACTTGATGATAATGGGCTCATTAATAGAATCAATTGACATTACAGGAGGGAAAGTGATCGGGAGAAGCTCCCAATCTTGGTGATCATTGTACTTTCTCCGCTGGCTGATTTTCTCTGCGTCAACCATGTTAATGGTTAAGTCAGCATTTTTCGCTTTGTCAACTTTCTGCCACGCGAAAGTCTTAGACTTAGAAGCCTCTTCTGCGGCCTTTCCCTTGTCCTTTTTAGGTGGTTTTAGATGATCCAGTTTGCCCGCGCGAAGCGCCTCCAGAACCCGTTCAATCAAGTTTTTACACCGATTGGTGTCGTGACCATAATCGTCATGAAATTCACAATACTTTGTTTTGTCCCGCTTACCAAATTCCGTAAGCAGAGTTGGGACCGCAAAGGTCGCGCACACCGGTTCGGTTGCCAAAATTTCTTTTGGCGTTTTGGACAAACTTTTAAGCAGCGCATAGTTCTGATTATTGATGCCGCGCTGATTATTGTTTCGATAATTGCCACTTGATTTCCCTTTATCATTCCTGATGGGTCCACCGCTAGGATACCTTCCACGAGAGTTGTTACCACGATTTTGATCGCTCGAACGATCATCATCGTCCTTCCTCTCGTTGCGTGAGCTAACTGTTGGAATGTCATTATCTTCGCCACTCCGCATATAGTCGTGGCATTCATTAAGCGCCTCAGCATAAGTTGTTGGGACTGTATGGCGCATGTAGTGACCCGAACTTTTCCATGTTTATATATATTAATTGAGATTGATATTTACATGATTAAATGTTTCCAACATGTTAAGCAATCAAACTTGTTAAGACTTGATTAATTGAAATATGTTTCATATAGACAATTGACCACCCAAGTTGACCGGTGATTCACGAACGTTAAAACTTGTAAAAACTATATGATGAGATATATATGGATATATATATATATATATATATATATATATATATATATATATATATATATATATATATATATATATATTTAACATGATACTATGATAAGTAAACATATCATTAAGTATATTAACAATGAACTACATATGTAAAAACAAGACTACTAACTTAATGATTTTTAAACGAGACATATATGTAACGATTATCGTTGTAAAGACATTTAATGGATATATATCATATTAAGAGATATTCATACATGATAATATCATGATAATATAATAATTTAAAATCTCATTTGATATTATAAACATTAGGTTAACAACATTTAACAAGATCGTTAACCTAAAGGTTTCAAAACAACACTTACATGTAACGACTAACGATGACTTAACGACTCAGTTAAAATGTATATACATGTAGTGTTTTAATATGTATTTATACACTTTTGAAAGACTTCAATACACTTATCAAAATACTTCTACTTAACAAAAATGCTTACAATTACATCCTCGTTCAGTTTCATCAACAATTCTACTCGTATGCACCCGTATTCGTACTCGTACAATACACAGCTTTTAGATGTATGTACTATTGGTATATACACTCCAATGATCAGCTCTTAGCAGCCCATTTGAGTCACCTAACACATGTGGGAACCATCATTTGGCAACTAGCATGAAATATCTCATAAAATTACAAAAATATGAGTAATCATTCATGACTTATTTACATGAAAACAAAATTACATATCCTTTATATCTAATCCATACACCAACGACCAAAAACACCTACAAACACTTTCATTCTTCAATTTTATTCATCTAATTGATCTCTCTCAAGTTCTATCTTCAAGTTCTAAGTGTTCTTCATATATTCTACAAGTTCTAGTTACATAAAATCAAGAATACTTTCAAGTTTGCTAGCTCACTTCCAATCTTGTAAGGTGATCATCCAACCTCAAGAAATCTTTGTTTCTTACATTAGGTTATCATTCTAATACAAGGTAATAATCATATTCAAACTTTGCTTCAATTTCTATAACTATAACAATCTTATTTCAAGTGATGATCTTACTTGAACTTGTTTTCGTGTCATGATTCTGCTTCAAGAACTTCAAGCCATCCAAGGATCCGTTGAAGCTAGATCCATTTTTCTCTTTTCCAGTAGGTTTATCCAAGGAACTTAAGGTAGTAATGATGTTCATAACATCATTCGATTCATACATATAAAGCTATCTTATTCGAAGGTTTAAACTTGTAATCACTAGAACAAAGTTTAGTTAATTCTAAACTTGTTCGCAAACAAAAGTTAATCCTTCTAACTTGACTTTTAAAATCAACTAAACACATGTTCTATATCTATATGATATGCTAACTTAATGATTTAAAACCTGGAAACACGAAAAACACCGTAAAACCGGATTTACGCCGTCGTAGTAACACCGCGGGCTGTTTTGGGTTAGTTAATTAAAAACTATGATAAACTTTGATTTAAAAGTTGTTATTCTGAGAAAATGATTTTTATTATGAACATGAAACTATATCCAAAAATTATGGTTAAACTCAAAGTGGAAGTATGTTTTCTAAAATGGTCATCTAGACGTCGTTCTTTCGACTGAAATGACTACCTTTACAAAAACGACTTGTAACTTATTTTTTCCACTATAAACCTATACTTTTTCTGTTTAGATTCATAAAATAGAGTTCAATATGAAACCATAGCAATTTGATTCACTCAAAACGGATTTAAAATGAAGAAGTTATGGGTAAAACAAGATTGGATAATTTTTCTCATTTTAGCTACGTGAAAATTGGTAACAAATCTATTCCAACCATAACTTAATCAACTTGTATTGTATATTATGTAATCTTGAGATACTATAGACACGTATACAATGTTTCGACCTATCATGTCGACACATCTATATATATTTCGGAACAACCATAGACACTCTATATGTGAATGTTGGAGTTAGCTATACAGGGTTGAGGTTGATTCCAAAATATATATAGTTTGAGTTGTGATCAATAATGAGATACGTATACACTGGGTCGTGGATTGATTCAAGATAATATTTATCGATTTATTTCTGTACATCTAACTGTGGACAACTAGTTGTAGGTTACTAACGAGGACAGCTGACTTAATAAACTTAAAACATCAAAATATATTAAAAGTGTTGTAAATATATTTTGAACATACTTTGATATATATGTATATATTGTTATAGGTTCGTGAATCAACCAGTGGCCAAGTCTTACTTCCCGACGAAGTAAAAATCTGTGAAAGTGAGTTATAGTCCCACTTTTAAAATCTAATATTTTTGGGATGAGAATACATGCAGGTTTTATAAATGATTTACAAAATAGACACAAGTACGTGAAACTACATTCTATGGTTGAATTATCGAAATCGAATATGCCCCTTTTTATTAAGTCTGGTAATCTAAGAATTAGGGAACAGACACCCTAATTGACGCGAATCCTAAAGATAGATCTATTGGGCTTAACAAACCCCATCCAAAGTACCGGATGCTTTAGTACTTCGAAATTTATATCATATCCGAAGGGTGTCCCGGAATGATGAGGATATTCTTATATATGCATCTTGTTAATGTCGGTTACCAGGTGTTCACCATATGAATGATTTTTATCTCTATGTATGGGATGTGTATTGAAATATGAAATCTTGTGGTCTATTATTATGATTTGATATATATAGGTTAAACCTATAACTCACCAACATTTTTGTTGACGTTTTAAGCATGTTTATTCTCAGGTGATTATTAAGAGCTTCCGCTGTCGCATACTTAAATAAGGACGAGATTTGGAGTCCATGCTTGTATGATATTGTGTAAAAACTGCATTCAAGAAACTTATTTTGTTGTAACATATTTGTATTGTAAACCATTATGTAATGGTCGTGTGTAAACAGGATATTTTAGATTATCATTATTTGATAATCTACGTAAAGCTTTTTAAACCTTTATTGATGAAATAAAGGTTATGGTTTGTTTTAAAATGAATGCAGTCTTTGAAAAACGTCTCATATAGAGGTCAAAACCTCGCAACGAAATCAATTAATATGGAACGTTTTTTTATCAATAAGAACGGGACATTTCAGTTGGTATCCGAGCGTTGGTCTTAGAGAACCAGAATTTTGCATTAGTGTGTCTTATCGAGTTTGTTAGGATGCATTAGTGAGTCTGGACTTCGACCGTGTTTACTTGAAAAATGATTGCTTAACAAATTTTGTTGGAAACTATATATTTTTAACATATGAATATTATGTGATATATTAATCTCTTAACGCGTTTGATATTATGTGATAGATGTCTACCTCTAGAACAAGTCCCATTGACTCACCTAATAATAATGAAGAGTCAAATGTAAATTGGAATGATTCGTGGACTGATTCACAAGTTCCCGAAGAGGAACCGGAAGAAGAGTCAGAACCGGAAGAAGAATCGGAACCGGAAGAAGAATCGGAACCGGAAGAAGAATCGAAACCGGAAGAAGAATCGGAACCGGATGAAGAAATAGAACCGGTGGGGGAAATAATAAAACGGTTAAGTAAAAGAAAATCCTCAACCAACCGACCAAGGTTAATTATGGTCAATGGTGTTTCCACCAAGGAAGCAAAATATTGGGAGGATTACCAATTCTCCGATGAATCGGATTCCGATGAGAATTCCGATGATGTTATAGAAATTACCCCAACTGAATTTAAAAAGGCAAAAGAAAATAATAAGGGAAAGGGCATAAAAATAGAGAAATCTAATTCCAACCCCGATGAACTTTATATATATCGTCAACCCCCGAAGTCCTTAAGTTGTAACAATGACCCGGGAACCTCTAAACCACCAGGTTTTTCTAAACCAATGTGGAAAACGACGGCTCGTATTAGGGGAACATCATATATCCCTAGAAACCTGGCAAAACGAACCAAAACCGAAGAAGAAGAAGAAGAAGAAGAAGAAGCAAGCGAGTCGGAATAAGATAGTTGTATTCGTGTGGTGTAATATATGTAATATAGCGTGCTTATGCTTTATGATATATGTAAAAATTGCTTGTATTAATAAGTATTTTTTTATGAATCTAACTCTTGTCTATTTTACAGTATAAAAACACAAAATGGATAGACAACTCAATATTTTAAGAGACCTACCCGGAGACATGATTGATGAAATCTTGTCTAGAGTCGGTCAGAATTCTTCAGCACAACTATTTAAGGCGAGATCAGTTTGTAAGAAATTCGAAGAACGTTCCAAGAATGCCTTGGTTTATAAAAGGCTTTCGTTCGAAAGATGGGGGATATCACATTGGGAAATCCATAAGTTACGATGTGTTTACTTTGACACATATATTGCGGGGAACCCAAATGCTATTTTACGCAATGGGTTAAGAAATTATTTTGACTCAATATATCCGAATATTGGACTTCGTGATTTAGAAAAAGCGGCTAACATGCAACATAAAGAAGCATGTTATGCTTACGGATTAGTAATGTTCGCTTCTCACCAAAGTGAGAACAAGAACATCGGGCTACAACTATTAAACAAAACGTTCCCACAAGTGACGGAGTCGGTAATTGGGGTAAGAAATGAGGTTTTTAGATTGTTACGGGACTGTTGGACATTACGTAACCCTCGTCCCTTTGATGATGTTACAACACGCTGTCTTATCAACGGCCATAACGGTTATGTTCCACAAGACCAAGGATGGGAAGTAATCCTAGTAAAACCAGAATGCATGACTTGTTTCTGGACGTATGAATTACGTGTCTTTATTGCCTTTGCTGAACGACTTGTGTACTAGCTAGAATTATCTTCACAACCATCTTGTATCAAATTTATTGTGTGCTATATTTCATGCTATATGTAAAATAAGCGGTATTGTAAGTTTGTAAAATATTGTGTAAAAGTTTGAACGCGAAATATTATTATAATCAGTTTTTCATATAGAATTGTAATAGTTGAATTGTATATTAGCTACTAAGTATGAACTTAACGGGTAGGTACTACCCGAATTTAAACTTATAAAACGCTAATATGAAGAAAAAGCTTTTATAAATGAGTTCATATTATGCTACGAAATACTATTAACTACTCTTAATATTCTGTATGATTAACTTGTTCCATTTGACTATTTTGAAGGAAATGGCACCGACTACTCGACACACCGTGAATATGAATGAAGAGGAATTCCGTACTTTTCTAGCTTCAAACATAGCTGCAGTACAGGCTGCGCTACATACCAACAATAACCTTGAATCTAGCAGTACAGGAAATCGTGTAGGATGCACCTACAAAGAATTCACTGCCTGCAAACCTTTGGAATTTGATGGAACCGAAGGACCGATCGGATTGAAACGGTGGACCGAGAAGGTCGAATCGGTGTTTGCCATAAGTAAGTGTACTGAAGAGGACAAAGTAAAGTACGCTACGCATACCTTCACAGGTTCTGCATTAACATGGTGGAATACCTATCTAGAGCAAGTGGGACAAGACGATGCGTACGCACTACCGTGGTCAGCATTCAAGCACTTGATGAACGAAAAGTACCGTCCCAGAACCGAGGTCAATAAGCTCAAGACAGAACTTAGAGGGTTACGAACCCAAGGATTTGATATTACCACGTACGAAAGACGATTCACAGAATTGTGCCTATTGTGTCCGGGAGCATTCGAAGATGAGGAAGAGAAGATCGACGCGTTTGTGAAAGGATTACCGGAAAGAATCCAAGAAGATATAAGTTCACACGAGCCCGCCTCCATACAACAGGCATGTAGAATGGCTCACAAACTAGTGAACCAGATTGAAGAAAGGATTAAAGAACAGACTGCTGAAGAGGCCAATGTGAAGCAAGTTAAAAGAAAGTGGGAGGAAAACGGTGATAAGAATCACCAATACAACAACAACAGCAATTACAACAATAATCGCAACAATTATCCCAACAATCGCAACATCAATCGCAACTACAACAAACGGCCCAACAACAACAACAACAACAACAACAACAACAGCAACTACAACAATCATCCCAATAACAATAATAACCGCAACAACAACAACAATCAGAAGCAGCTATGCCAAAGGTGTGAAAAGTATCACTCGGGGTTCTGCACCAAATTTTGCAACAAGTGTAAAAGAAAAGGTCATAGCGCGGCGAAGTGTGAGGTCTACGGACCAGGGGTTAATAGAACGAAAGGAACAAATGGTGTCGGAACGAGTAATGGCGGAGCAAGTAGTGTCGGAGCAAGTTATGCCAATGTAGTTTGTTATAAATGTGGAAAACCGGGCCACATTATTAGAAATTGCCCGAACCAGGAGAACACGAATGGACAAGGCCGCGGAAGAGTTTTCAATATTAATGCGGCAGAGGCACAGGAAGACCCGGAGCTTGTTACGGGTACGTTTCTTATTGACAATAAACCTGCTTACGTTTTATTTGATTCGGGTGCGGATAGAAGCTATATGAGTAGAGATTTTTGTGCTAAATTAAGTTGTCCATTGACGCCTTTGGATAGTAAATTTTTACTCGAATCAGCAAATGGTAAATTAATTTCAGCAGATAATATATGTCGGAATCGAGAAATTAAACTGGTTAGCGAAACATTTAAGATTGATTTGATACCAGTAGAGTTAGGGAGTTTTGATGTGATAATCGGTATGGACTGGTTGAAAGAAGTGAAAGCAGAGATCGTTTGTTACAAAAATGCAATTCGCATTATACGAGAAAAAGGAAAACCCTTAATGGTGTACGGAGAAAAGGGCAACACGAAGCTACATCTTATTAGTAATTTGAAGGCACAAAAACTAATAAGAAAAGGTTGCTATGCTGTTCTAGCACACGTCGACAAAGTACAAACTGAAGAAAAGAGCATCAATGATGTTCCCATTGCAAAAGAATTTACCGATGTATTTCCGAAAGAATTACCGGGATTACCCCCACATCGATCCGTTGAATTTCAAATAGATCTTGTACCAGGAGCTGCACCAATAGCTCGTGCTCCTTACAGACTCGCACCCAGCGAGATGAAAGAACTGCAAAGCCAATTACAAGAACTTTTAGAGCGTGGTTTCATTCGACCAAGCACATCACCGTGGGGAGCTCCTGTTTTGTTTGTCAAGAAGAAAGATGGTACATTCAGGTTGTGTATCGACTACCGAGAGTTGAACAAACTTACCATCCAGAACCGCTACCCACTACCGAGAATCGATGACTTATTTGATCAACTACAAGGCTCGTCTGTTTATTCAAAGATTGACTTACGTTCCGGGTATCATCAAATGCGGGTGAAAGAAGATGATATTCCAAAGACTGCTTTCAGAACACGTTACGGTCATTACGAGTTTATGGTCATGCCGTTTTTTTAACTAATGCACCAGCTGTGTTCATGGACCTTATGAACCGAGTGTGTGGACCATACCTTGACAAGTTTGTCATTGTTTTCATTGATGACATACTTATTTACTCAAAGAATGACCAAGAACACGGTGAACATTTGAGAAAGGTGTTAGAAGTATTGAGGAAGGAAGAATTGTACGCTAAGTTTTCAAAGTGTGCATTTTGGTTGGAAGAAGTTCAATTCCTCGGTCACATAGTGAACAAAGAAGGTATTAAGGTGGATCCGGCAAAGATAGAAACTGTTGAAAAGTGGGAAACCCCGAAAACTCCGAAACACATACGCCAGTTTTTAGGACTAGCCGGTTACTACAGAAGGTTCATCCAAGACTTTTCCAGAATAGCAAAACCCTTGACTGCATTAACGCATAAAGGGAAGAAATTTGAATGGAATGATGAACAAGAGAAAGCGTTTTAGTTATTGAAGAAAAAGCTAACTACGGCACCTATATTGTCATTGCCTGAAGGGAATGATGATTTTGTGATTTATTGTGACGCATCAAAGCAAGGTCTCGGTTGTGTATTAATGCAACGAACGAAGGTGATTGCTTATGCGTCTAGACAACTGAAGATTCATGAACAAAATTATACGACGCATGATTTGGAATTAGGAGTGGTTGTTTTTGCATTAAAGACTTGGAGGCACTACTTATATGGGGTCAAAAGTATTATATATACCGACCACAAAAGTCTTCAACACATATTTAATCAGAAACAACTGAATATGAGGCAGCGTAGGTGGATTGAATTGTTGAATGATTATGACTTTGAGATTCGTTACCACCCGGGGAAGGCAAATGTGGTAGCCGATGCCTTGAGCAGGAAGGACAGAGAACCCATTCGAGTAAAATCTATGAATATAATGATTCATAATAACCTTACTACTCAAATAAGGAAGGCGCAACAAGGAGTTTTAAAAGAGGGAAAGCTGAGCATTTTTGGTGGCCGGGTATGAAAGCCGATGTTGCTAAATACGTAGGAGAATGTTTGACGTGTTCTAAGGTCAAAGCTGAGCATCAGAAACCATCAGGTCTACTTCAACAACCCGAAATCCCGGAATGGAAATGGGAAAACATTACCATGGATTTCATCACTAAATTGCCAAGGACTGCAAGTGGTTTTGATACTATTTGGGTAATAGTTGATCGTCTCACCAAATCAGCACACTTCCTGCCAATAAGAGAAGATGACAAGATGGAGAATTTAGCACGACTGTATTTGAAGGAAGTCGTCTCCAGACATGGAATACCAATCTCTATTATCTCTGATAGGGATGGCAGATTTATTTCAAGATTCTGGCAGACATTACAGCAAGCATTAGGAACTCGTCTAGACATGAGTACTGCCTATCATCCACAAACTGATGGGCAGAGCGAAAGGACGATACAAACGCTTGAAGACATGCTACGAGCATGTGTTATTGATTTCGGAAACAGTTGGGATCGACATCTACCGTTAGCAGAATTTTCCTACAACAACAGCTACCATTCAAGCATTGAGATGGCGCCGTTTGAAGCACTTTATGGTAGAAAGTGCAGGTCTCCGATTTGTTGGAGTGAAGTGGGGGATAGACAGATTACGGGTCCGGAGATTATACAAGAAACTACCGAGAAGATCATCCAAATTCAACAACGGTTGAAAACCGCCCAAAGTCGACAAAAGAGCTACGCTGACATTAAAAGAAAAGATATAGAATTTGAAATTGGAGAGATGGTCATGCTTAAAGTTGCACCTTGTAAAGGTGTTGTTCGATTTGGTAAACGAGGGAAATTAAATCCAAGGTATATTGGACCATTCAAGATTATTGATCGTGTCGGACCAGTAGCTTACCGACTTGAGTTACCTCAACAACTCGCGGCTGTACATAACACTTTCCACGTCTCGAATTTGAAGAAATGTTTTGCTAAAGAAGATCTCACTATTCCGTTAGATGAAATCCAAATCAACGAAAAACTTCAATTCATCGAAGAACCCGTCGAAATAATGGATCGTGAGGTTAAAAGACTTAAGCAAAACAAGATACCAATTGTTAAGGTTCGATGGAATGCTCGTAGAGGACCCGAGTTCACCTGGGAGCGTGAAGATCGGATGAAGAAGAAATACCCGCATCTATTTCCAGAAGATTCGTCAACACCTTCAACAGCTTAAAATTTCGGGACGAAATTTATTTAACGGGTAGGTACTGTAGTGACCTGAACTTTTCCATGTTTATATATATTAATTGAGATTGATATTTACATGATTAAATGTTTCCAACATGTTAAGCAATCAAACTTGTTAAGACTTGATTAATTGAAATATGTTTCATATAGACAATTGACCACCCAAGTTGACCGGTGATTCACGAACGTTAAAACTTGTAAAAACTATATGATGACATATATATGGATATATATATATATATTTAACATGATACTATGATAAGTAAACATATCATTAAGTATATTAACAATGAACTACATATGTAAAAACAAGACTACTAACTTAATGATTTTTAAACGAGACATATATGTAACGATTATCGTTGTAAAGACATTTAATGGATATATATCATATTAAGAGATATTCATACATGATAATATCATGATAATATAATAATTTAAAATCTCATTTGATATTATAAACATTAGGTTAACAACATTTAACAAGATCGTTAACCTAAAGGTTTCAAAACAACACTTACATGTAACGACTAACGATGACTTAACGACTCAGTTAAAATGTATATACACGTAGTGTTTTAATATGTATTTATACACTTTTGAAAGACTTCAATACACTTATCAAAATACTTCTACTTAACAAAAATGCTTACAATTACATCCTCGTTCAGTTTCATCAACAATTCTACTCGTATGCACCCGTATTCGTACTCGTACAATACACAGCTTTTAGATGTATGTACTATTGGTATATACACTCCAATGATCAGCTCTTAGCAGCCCATTTGAGTCACCTAACACATGTGGGAACCATCATTTGGCAACTAGCATGAAATATCTCATAAAATTACAAAAATATGAGTAATCATTCATGACTTATTTACATGAAAACAAAATTACATATCCTTTATATCTAATCCATACACCAACGACCAAAAACACCTAAAAACACTTTCATTCTTCAATTTTATTCATCTAATTGATCTCTCTCAAGTTCTATCTTCAAGTTCTAAGTGTTCTTCATATATTCTACAAGTTCTAGTTACATAAAATCAAGAATACTTTCAAGTTTGCTAGCTCACTTCCAATCTTGTAAGGTGATCATCCAACCTCAAGAAATCTTTGTTTCTTATAGTAGGTTATCATTCTAATACAAGGTAATAATCATATTCAAACTTTGGTTCAATTTCTATAACTATAACAATCTTATTTCAAGTGATGATCTTACTTGAACTTGTTTTCGTGTCATGATTCTGCTTCAAGAACTTCGAGCCATCTAAGGATCCGTTGAAGCTAGATCCATTTTTCTCTTTTCCAGTAGGTTTATCCAAGGAACTTAAGGTAGTAATGATGTTCATAACATCATTCGATTCATACATATAAAGCTATCTTATTCGAAGGTTTAAACTTGTAATCACTAGAACAAAGTTTAGTTAATTCTAAACTTGTTCGCAAACAAAAGTTAATCCTTCTAACTTGACTTTTAAAATCAACTAAACACATGTTCTATATCTATGTGATATGCTAACTTAATGATTTAAAACCTGGAAACACGAAAAACACCGTAAAACCGGATTTACGCCGTCGTAGTAACACCGCGGGCTGTTTTGGGTTAGTTAATTAAAAACTATGATAAACTTTGATTTAAAAGTTGTTATTCTGAGAAAATGATTTTTATTATGAACATGAAACTATATCCAAAAATTATGGTTAAACTCAAAGTGGAAGTATGTTTTCTAAAATGGTCATCTAGACGTCGTTCTTTCGACTGAAATGACTACCTTTACAAAAACAACTTGTAACTTATTTTTCCCACTATAAACCTATACTTTTTCTGTTTAGATTCATAAAATAGAGTTCAATATGAAACCATAGCAATTTGATTCACTCAAAACGGATTTAAAATGAAGAAGTTATGGGTAAAACAAGATTGGATAATTTTTCTCATTTTAGCTACGTGAAAATTGGTAACAAATCTATTCCAACCATAACTTAATCAACTTGTATTGTATATTATGTAATCTTGAGATACTATAGACACGTATACAATGTTTCGACCTATCATGTCGACACATCTATATATATTTCGGAACAACCATAGACACTCTATATGTGAATGTTGGAGTTAGCTATACAGGGTTGAGGTTGATTCCAAAATATATATAGTTTGAGTTGTGATCAATACTGAGATACGTATACACTGGGTCGTGGATTGATTCAAGATAATATTTATCGATTTATTTCTGTACATCTAACTGTGGACAACTAGTTGTAGGTTACTAACGAGGACAGCTGACTTAATAAACTTAAAACATCAAAATATATTAAAAGTGTTGTAAATATATTTTGAACATACTTTGATATATATGTATATATTGTTATAGGTTCGTGAATCAACCAGTGGCCAAGTCTTACTTCCCGACGAAGTAAAAATCTGTGAAAGTGAGTTATAGTCCCACTTTTAAAATCTAATATTTTTGGGATGAGAATACATGCAGGTTTTATAAATGATTTACAAAATAGACACAAGTACGTGAAACTACATTCTATGGTTGAATTATCGAAATCGAATATGCCCCTTTTTATTAAGTCTGGTAATCTAAGAATTAGGGAACAGACACCCTAATTGACGCGAATCCTAAAGATAGATCTATTGGGCCTAACAAACCCCATCCAAAGTACCGGATGCTTTAGTACTTCGAAATTTATATCATATCCGAAGGGTGTCCCGGAATGTTGAGGATATTCTTATATATGCATCTTGTTAATGTCGGTTACCAGGTGTTCACCATATGAATGATTTTTATCTCTATGTATGGGATGTGTATTGAAATATGAAATCTTGTGGTCTATTATTATGATTTGATATATATAGGTTAAACCTATAACTCACCAACATTTTTGTTGACATTTTAAGCATGTTTATTCTCAGGTGATTATTAAGAGCTTCCGCTGTCGCATACTTAAATAAGGACGAGATTTGGAGTCCATGCTTGTATGATATTGTGTAAAAACTGCATTCAAGAAACTTATTTTGTTGTAACATATTTGTATTGTAAACCATTATGTAATGGTCGTGTGTAAACAGGATATTTAAGATTATCATTATTTGATAATCTACGTAAAGCTTTTTAAACCTTTATTGATGAAATAAAGGTTATGGTTTGTTTTAAAATGAATGCAGTCTTTGAAAAACGTCTCATATAGAGGTCAAAACCTCGCAACGAAATCAATTAATATGGAACGTTTTTTTATCAATAAGAACGGGACATTTCAGCGCAGACGCCTTACCAGTGTTGGATGACGTTCTGAGTTTATACCATGTATGAGTCCGGAAATCTGTTGCTCTGGTTTGAGATCTGGTATACGCAGGCACTCATTAGTATACCTTGTGAGAAATTCTCCCAAAGATTCCTTGGACTTCTGCACGATGTCATGGCATTCAATGTGAGTGCGCTTGCGTGGTCTCTGATTCTGATATTGCAGCAAAAACTTTGTACGCAGATCCATAAACCCGGCAATACTACCCGCCGGCAACTTATTAAACCACTCACGAGCAATACCCTGTAGTGTCATAGGAAATATCTGACACGCAACCGGATCCACCCAGCCTTGAGTGCGCATTGCGCCTTCGAAACGCTGTAAAAAATCATCTGGATTGGTCAGGCCATTGTAAGTACCCAACGTGCTAGGTATCTTTGGTGCCGATGGAAACGGGTATGCGGATATATGCGGAGGAAACTTGTCAAAGGTAGTCGGTAGCTCGAAGGGCGGTTTAACAGGATCCCCTTTCAAGTTTGCAAAGAAACGCTTCATCATGTCCTGAACAAAGTCAGGTTGTGAAAATAAGTGGACCATATCAGGAGGTGCGGCCTGCATGAATTGACTTGCAAGATTTGCCTGCCCTTGAACATTTTTCCAAGGTTGACCCTACGTCTGCGAATATAACCAAGGCTGCTGCGTTGGAAAAGAGGGATAACTTGAAGACGCAGAGTACACAGGTGGCTGTAAAGGAAGCGAAACCTGTGGCGCAGATATCTGCGAAACTTGAGGATACACACTTAAAAGCCCAACTGTATGCGCTGTGCTTTGCTACTGCGTTGTTATCGGGGCCCAATGAGAGTTTGCATCTGGGATGACACCAAATCCCCAACTATTAAGTAACGCCTGCGCATCCGCAGGAGTTAAAAATTGTGAAACTGGGCGCGGTGGTTGCCAAGGTTGCAACGGTGTAAATGACGAATTCTGCTGAATGCTCTGCGTATGCAGAGGTATTGAAACAGTGGTACTGTAAATAGGTACCTGGCCGCAGCAAACCACATGCGGCCCCGTTGTTTCACCGCTAGTACCTGCAAAGATGACCCTTGGATCCACTGACGAAAAGTCCAGCCGCGTGGTTGTGACTGGTGAGTTTGCTCTTGGCGGTGTAACCCCGTCTGAATATATCGGCTTGTACCTCTGAAAGGGTTCGCCGGATAAAGGTGGAGGGTACATCGTGTACCCCACCTGAATAGCCGCCTCCGTAGTCATAACCGGTGTCTGTTGACTACCAGACGGTGCGTTTTGAATATCTGTTTGGGTATGTTCCGATGATTCCTCGGAAGTCATGATACTGTTAAAGAAAAAATTCAAAAATTCTGTAAATAACGAGTCATACAATTCAAAACCTTAAAAGAAAAAGCAATTAAACAGTATTGAATTAATTCGACTCTCAATGAAAGCACCACTTGATCATGCATATTTTAACCGTGGGGTTTAATATGCCTGCTCAATACGTAAAGAGGGGTTTAAGGATCTTAGAACGTGGCTCTCCGGTCCGGCTACCGTCACTACTACATTCCTTCACATCTAGACCTGCACATCTAGACCGGTTTAGAAAGTTAAAGGTCTAAATAGCATGTTCCGCCAAAAAAATAATAGAGCAACCGGTCTTAATGTTTCAACACGTCTACTTATCTACTTATTATGTATATAACTTGCGCCAAAAAAATTATGGATAACCATTCTTAATAATAAACACGTCTACATTGTATAACCGGATTATATATGAGAAGACTAAGATTATTATTAACCGGTCTAGTTATTATGAACCGGTCTAGATAAGAAGAATCAGTCATGTACAACGGATAATTAACTCTACAAGACTCGCTCCTTTTTTTAGCTCATATATACGGTATAAATATTAGCAGCAAATAACTGATTGTATCACTTTCAAATTACAAACAAATACTCCGTAGTTATTTATGCTATCACCTTATTTCTATTTCTATCGCTTTCATATTACAGCTAGAAAGTTCTTTATGATTTCTATCAACAAGAAATTAAAGAAGGTACATCCTTTTTTACTTGATTTAGCTATTTAAATTTCATTTTGTATATATACAAAAACATTGTGTCTAATGAATATTTTATATTTTGTATGATCGCTAGGGCATATAAATCGCATACAAGGGAACACACTAGTAGGTTGAAGAATTCAATAAAATATACACGATGGGTGAAAACAAGGTATTTTTCTAAAACATTATAGCTATATATATATATAGTTCTTGATAGCAGGCAATGGTCTAGGTACTCTTGCCTGGTTTAGTTGCCTTGCAATACTTTTTTCTTCATTCATTATATGTACACGATAATAGCACTATGTGCAACTGCCAACTTAGCCAATTCTTTCCTTAGAGATAAATGTAGCTACCTGAAAAACATGTAAACATATGGATCGATTTGTTAGACTATTCACAATCAAATAAGAAACGTTTGCCTCCTAGATTACATGTAATCTACGAATTGCAGAACAAAAAAGGAAACTAAATAGTAGTAGTAGCAGATGTTTGTACCTACACTAGATGATGTTGTTAACTAAATATCATCAGTGGGTAATATGGCAAAAAAAATAACATGAATTTACATGACCATCCACAACTATCAGTCAACAAATCCCATAAAATCCAAAAATTTTAAGTGGCAAATTTAGATATTAAATTTAAGGGTAGAACCACTGGCTTTAAAATGACCTCATCGTCCTCGTCAGGGGTGTGCCTTGTTGGAGAGCCATCATAGTTCTATTGTGCCACTTTCTTATCCACCGACAACAAACAATTTAATGGTTAGCCACGCGTTGCACGGCGGTGAGCTAGCTTTCTGTTACAAAGCAGTCGGAAGAGAAATTTTATGTGGTTAAAAATCTCACATGTGGTGTTATAAGCACGTATATTCTAGGCAACTTGGTATATTGGTACGATGAAAAAAAAAAAAAAAACAACTCGCAAATACTTCACTTCTTCTGAGTATGGCAAGATAGCAAAATTTTTAATTACACTATCATACAATATTCCTAAACACAATTTTAATGTCACACAATTTAGTAGTATACAATAAAGTCACAAATGTAGTCCCCTTTCATATGAATACGTCAACATAAATAACTTAATCTCTACACATATGCTTTATATGCACCGGTAGTTATTATCAACGTTGTGAACCTATAACCTAAATACCTTAATCTCTACACATAGGCTTTATAAGTACCGGTAGTTATTATCTAGTTATTATCAACGTTGCGAACCTGTATAGAGTATTAACTTTATTTGGATGTATATACACACTGTAACATATAAGGTTGCTAGTCAAACATCATTAATAAACAGTTAACTATTGCCTTTAGCATGGTGAATGAGCTAAATAAAATATCAATTAGGTAATTAACCATTATAACATTCTTAAAATATATGTTACTGTCAACTTTAAACAAATGTAAAAAATTATACCTTCATATTAGCAGAAGTCGATACTGAATTGGTTGCGCAATGAATACCTTCTATATTTGAAATATAGAGTACTTCAACAAACCCAAAGACCAGTAAATAAAATGTACCATTATTGACAGCTGCAACATTGGTCATCAACTGTTACCATAAGTACCATACATGAAATAGAAATCAGAAAATAGCAACCATAAGAAAATATAAGTCATCCGCAATAAGTACAACCATTAAATAAATTACCGTAAAGAAGATAAAACAGCAAATGCAAACTTGAAGTACAAACCCCCAAAATGTCTGCTGCTGTTTTTAAATACACTATCTGCATATGGTATACAGGAAGTCACACTATAAGAAACGTTAGGTGCACGAAAGGAAAATAGTGTTTCAAACCGATTAATGACACATGGGCCATATAAAGTAATACAAACTAACTATGTAGCTTCAAGTGTCTAAAATTTGTAAATAGCCACTTTTGAGTATAACTTGACTGTTATTGAATTCATCATAAGATGACTAACAAAGATGGCCAAGACGTTGTTACTTTCAAAAAAACTGTGGTTGAGACAACTTTTGAATTAGCAAAAAATTCATGGACACCTCCTTGCAAACCATCGTTGACATTTTAAACGTTGGTGGTGAAAGATTCAACAAAACCCCAAAATAGTCCTCCTCTGTTTTTAAGTGACTGCACCAAAACATCAACAAAATGTTAACTCTTTCTAAAACCCGGTATGCATAAATATGTATGCAACTGATCAAACAATAGATACCTTAAACTCTTTAAGCGGTTTTCATTGTTCGTCGGGCATGTACCATGACACATCTAACACCTGTAAGTTTAAAACTTTTCAACAGTTGATAGGGGAAGATTAAACCATGATATATATACTAGTTAATAAAACGAACTTGTGAATCTGTGAATCATTTTAGTTCATTAAAAGAGTAAAGACACAAATACCCCCACAAAACAATGACTACAAAGTTCAGAAAACTGACTTGAACACCATAGGAAACAACGATGGTTATACCGTTAGTCAAGATATTAATATTTCATACAACACAGTTACAGCTTGACGCTTAGATGGCGTACCAACAATAAGTTCTCCTTTTTTATTAAAAGCCACAACTGATGGTGTTGTTCGTGACCCTTCAGAATTCTCAATAACCGTTGCAGTCTACATACAACAAAAAAATAAAATAAAAAATAAATAAATAAACAAGTTTTTAATCATATACTATCAAAATTACAAACTACCTTTAAAAATAAGTAATCACCTAAGATAACCAACAAGATACAGACTCTCAAGTGTCACTGCTGTACTGCAATCGCTGCTATCTACTGTTTTCATACAGCACTTACTCGTACAGAGTGCAAAAACTTACATTAATAGCTAACGTACATAATTAAAAGCTAACTTACAGCAATGAATAATGATTTCACTTTGGGATATCAATTATCAGTTTTGAAAGCAATTTTGGATGACAGAAAGGACGGTTCTATGAATAAAAAAGAAAAAAGATAGTATAAGCGGTGAATTTTTGGGAGGCCTAATACACTATATATTTTACTAACCCTTTGATTATTATGAAATTATACTGATAACCTAAAAGTCAGGGGAGGCCGTTGCCCTCTTTTGTCTCAATTAAACTCCGCCTCTGAAAAAGGGGTAAAACAGTGCAGAATACACTTACAAATACAACAGTACAATTGTAAGTTAATCGGCGTTGTAATAACAAATATGCAGTAACCAATAAAGTATAAATCAGAAAACAGTTCAGAACACACAAACCTGAGTAAAAATCTTTATCTTGCGAGATAATCCAGATGTTATGTTGCCGATTTGGAAACCCTAAAGTGAAATAGATGGTTATCTTGCTTTCATTATCTATTGCACGAGATATTAATTAGATCATATATACAATTTGAAACAGCCCTAAAATTGATAAGAGTAGCTGGAGGTAGGAGATAAAAAAGAGGGAAACTAAAGTAATGGCGGGCTAATTAGAGGGTAATGGCGGGTTATTAATTTATTTTTATAAAAACAATAACGTATTATTATTATTATTATTATTATTATTATTATTATTATTATTATTATTATTATTATTATTATTATTATTATTATTATTATTATTATTATTATTAATTATAATTATAATTATTATTATTATTATTATAATTATTATTATTATTATTATTATTATTATTATAAAAAAAATAATAATAATTATTATTATATTATTATTATTATTATTATTATTATTATTATTATTATTATTATATTTATAATAAAACAAAGGAGGATAAAAAATTCGCGCTTCGTTGGTTTTGATCGATTAACAGTTGGTTTTGATCGATGAACAGTCGATTAATTATACGGTAAACGAAAACAGTTAACGGTTGATTAATTGAATGTTTAAAAAATAAAAAAAAATAAAAAAAGTGAAAATTGAACGGGAAAAAAACGATTGACGAATGATTAAATTAACGTTTAAGAAACGGTAGGTTAAAAAAATGTTTAACGGTTAGTTAGTTGAACGTTTAAAAAATAAATGAATAACTAACTGAAGATGAAATATATAATTAGATTTTATTTTCCTCTTCATGCTTATTGAAATCGTAATATAATTAATTTGTGTTTTCTTGTTCATGGTTATTCGATAACCATTTTTTAAAATATAGATTGATCGGGACAGATGGATGTACAACATAAGACGTGTTAGCAAAGAATACATGGAAAAATTGTCATATTTCATTCAAGTTGCCGAGGATGATCGTGTGAACAGACATAAGACCATAATTCACTGTCCTTGTAGAAAATGTAGAAATGGCCAGTGCTTCAGTGATTCTACTATAATCAGAAATCATTTATTAGTAAACAGGTTTACGAGAGGATATACTTGCTGGTCTTTTCACGGTGAATCGTTGGTTGATAGTAACCCACGGGTTCCATATTGCAATGATACCAATGATGATGTCAATGATTATGTTGATGATGATGTTAATGTTGAAGAATCATACAATGGTGATGAAGACAATTTTGATGACATGTTACACGATCTGGAGGATAATGTTGCTGAAAAATATCATGATAAATTTCAACAACTATTTGTTGACTCGGAAAAACCATTATATAACGGTTGTACGAATTTTACAAAACTTTCTGCCGTGGTGAAATTGGTTAACTTGAAAGCAAATAATGGTTGGAGCGACACCAGTTTTACAAGCTTATTAGAGTTATTACATAAAATGCTCCCCGAAGATAATGAGTTGCCCGTTTCAACATATAAAGCGAAAAAGCTTATGTGCCCAATGGGATTAGAGATACAAAGAATACATGCATGTCCAAATGATTGTATGTTGTATAGAAATGAAGACGAAAACCTTCATAAATGTAGGGTATGTGGTACATCTAGGTATAAACATGGAAAACCAGCAAATGTTGATAGTGACGTGACAGAAAATGGCCCTCCTGCAAAATTATTGTGGTATCTGCCTATCATACCAAGATTGAAGAGATTATTTGCAAATGTCAAAGATGCAAAATTATTACGTTGGCATGCGGAAGAGCGTAAAAGGGATGGAAAGATAAGACATGTTGCTGATTCACTTCAATGGAGGAATATCGATAATGATTTTGAGGAATTTGGAGATGAAATAAGAAATATTCGGTTTGGACTCAGTTTAGATGGATTTAATCCTTTCGGAGACTTAAGTAGTCGCTATAGCACTTGGCCAGTTCTATTGTGTATTTACAATCTTCCATCTTGGTTATGTATGAAACGAAAATACATCATGATGTCACTTTTGATTCAAGGCCCAAAACAACCCGGTAACGACATAGATGTATATTTAGAACCATTAATTGATGACATGATGCAATTGTGGCATACAGGCGTAGAAGTATATGATGCGTACAAGAAAGAGTACTTCCAATTACGGGCTATGATTTTTTGCACCATCAATGATTTTCCTGCGTACGGTAATTTGTCGGGATATAGTACGAAAGGGAAAAAAGCATGTCCCGTGTGTGGGGACGATACTTGTTCGCTTTGGTTGAAAAATTGCAAGAAACTAGTATTCATGGGACATCGAAGATCGCTTTCAAAGAGGCATCCATACCGTAAGAAAAAAAAATTATTTGATGGTAAGGTCGAGGTAAGAGTGCTAGGACCACCATTAGATGGAGAAACTATATTCTCCAAAATTGCTGATATAGACGTTGTGTTGGGAAAAAAGGGTACTCCTCCCAAAGGTATTTGGAAGAAAAAATCTATCTTCTGGAAATTACCGTACTGGAAGCATTTGCACGTACGTCATTGTCTTGATGTTATGCATATTGAGAAAAATGTTTGTGAAAGTTTAATAGGTCTACTGTTGAACATTCCAGGAAAAACAAAAGATGGACTTAATGTTCGAGAAGATATGGTGTTAATGAAAATAAGACCAGAACTTGCACCACAAGATATCGATGGAAGGCGCACTAAATTTCTCCCGCCAGCTTGTTACACCATGTCTAAGGTCGAGAAAACTAAATTTTGTCAATCTTTGCATGGTATTAAGGTTCCGTCTGGCTATTCAGCTAACATTAAGAAGTTGGTGTCGCTGAAAGACTTGAAGTTGATTGGTATGAAGTCACATGATTGTCATGTACTAATGACTCAGATGATTCCTATCGCCATTCGTGGTATATTACCGGACCACATTCGGCGTACAATAACAAAACTCTGTTTATTTTTTAACAGAATCCATTCGAAGGTTATTGATCCCGAGGAGTTGGATGAATATCAACAAGATATCATATTAACTCTTTGTGAACTTGAGATGTATTTTCCACCTTCTTTTTTCGATGTCATGGTCCATTTGATATCTCATATTGTGGGAGAAATCAAGGCATGCGGTCCAGTTTTTTTACGGTACATGTATCCATTCGAAAGATATACGAGTATCTTAAAAGGGTATGTAAGAAACCATAACCGACCAGAAGGTAGTATTGTTGAAGGATATGCTTATGAGGAGGTGATCGAGTTCTGCACAGACTATATGAATGGATATAGAAGTATTGGGATTCCTCAAAGTAGACACAAAGGTAGACTTACTGGGCAAGGGACACTTGGGCGCAAAAGAGATGTCTCGAATGTCAATGATTTGCGTGACGCACATTTTACTGTCTTACAACACACTACATGTATTGATCCATACATACAGGAGCACCAATTATTGTTGAGAAACAAATATAGTCAAAAGAGTTCATCATGGTTGGCTAAAGAACATAATAGAACATTTTCAGATTGGTTGAAAAATGAAGTCAGGAGTACACTTCCAAATGTTGAGAAAACAGTAGAAGAATTAGGATTCGGTCCTAAACACGTAATAAGATATCAAGGCTACGATATTAACGGATATACATTTTACACTAAAGAACAAGATGAAAAGAGTACGGTGCAAAATAGTGGAGTGACAGTTATTGAAAGGACCCGTCCTAATCCATATGGACGAAGTCACCAACAACTGGTTCCATTACGATGATCGACTTCAAAAACTGTCTTTAAAATGAGCAAATACACAGCGGAATGTTTCTTTCATACCTGAGAATAAACATGCTTTAAAGTGTCAACCAAAAGGTTGGTGAGTTCATTAGTTTAATGTATATAATCATTTCATAATTTTAATAGACCACAAGATTTCATATTTCCATTTCTCATAAACATACGTCACTTGCATAGAGACAAAAATATCATTCATATGGATTGAACACCTGGTAACCGACATTCACAATATGTAAATAAGAATATCCCCATCATTCCGGGATCCTCCTTCGGACATGATATAAATTTCGAAGTACTAAAGCATCCGGTACTTTGGATGGGGCTTGTTGGGCCCGATAGATCTATCTTTAGAGTTCGCGTCAATTAGGGTTTCTGTTCCCTAATTCTTAGATTACCAGACTATATAAAAAGGGCATATTCGATTTTGATAATTCAACCATATAATGTAGTTTCAATTACTTGTGTCTATTTCGTAAAACATTTAATAAAATCGCGCATGTATTCTCAGCCCAAAAATATAAAGGGTAAAAAGGCAAATGAAACTCACCATACTGTATTTTGTAGTAAAAATACATATGACGACATTAAACAACTGAACAATGCAGGGTTGGCCTCGGATTCACGAACCTATATTATGTATATACATATTAACACATATATTTGTAATCGAATAAATTTATATATAATTATTAGTGTTATTATTATATGTTAGTATAAATTATAACTTAATGTTATATATGTTTAAAAATGTTTAATATCTATATATTTAGTTATATTGATATATCTATATCTATATATATATATATATATGGTTAGTATCATAAAAAAAATCATAGTTTGTTATATATAAGTATTTATATAAATAATATTAATGTGTTTATTTTATGGTATATAAACTATTATTATAATTATAATATATGTATTAAGTATATTTTAAGTACAAAATATTTATTTGTAACAAAAATGATAGTTTCCGATGATAATGATTTATTAATAATAATAACCTTCTTCGATACTGATAATTCTGATTATAATGACAATATGGTTAAAATGATATTTATGTTAATAATAATACTAATGCTTATAAATGATACTAATACTAATATTTACTGAAAATAATAATACATAATAAAAATAATAATTTTAATCGTTCTCATTATAATATCGGTATTCCTAAACTTTTATATAGATATACTTTTATGCATCGCGTTAATATTTTTATAACCTTTTATATTCATATGTTCATCTTAGTATACTTATGATCATAATCATAATAAATTTCATTTTTTTTTTTTTTATATACAAATATCATTTTATTATTAATTAAGGTTACGACATATGATAATATTAATAATAATACTAATAGCAATAATAATAATAATGCTAATTAATAATAATAGTAATAATAATAATAAAAAAAAATAAATAGGAAACTACCTCTCAAAGAGTTCCAAAATAAGATTGGTTGCCCAGGCCAGGGCTCGAACCCCCGACCTCCCACATACCCAACGCTCGCCCAAACCACTGCTCCACTCTATCATTTCTGTTTTATATCCGTAAGTAATTTATTTAACCCGTTATTCGTTTTCTCCTTCTTTTTCAAATTCAATTGGCCCATGTTACAAATACACGCCCAAAACAAAAAGATATATATCGGCCCAATAAAAAAAGAATCTCAACCCGTTTTCTTGATCTGCTAAACCCTTCGAAAAGAAAAAAAAAAAAAAAAATAAAATAAAATTTATAGAAATTGTGAACGTGTACCAAAAAAATATTCGACAGATTTAAATGGGTGGGGTTTATCTGGAAACAGGAACCAATTCGCTCTTCAAACTCGTTCGTCATCATGATTATCATCTAATCATCATCATCGTTCTTTACTTGGTTTCTGACTGTTTAGCCAGAAAAAAAATAGACGTAGCAGCAAAACAGACAAAAAAATAATCGAGTAGCAGGAGCAGTTTACGATGGTCCATGATTACTAGTCGATTGGTGGTGATGATTTGAGGGTGTTCTTGGGTTTGATGTGATAGCGGTTTACAGCCATAGTAATTCGGGTTACATGGGGTTGTCGATGGTTGAGGTGTTTCAAGAGTGGTGAACGTGGTTCTTGGTGGTGGTTTGAACTCGTAAACAGTAGCAGTAGAAGTAATGATTGGTGGTGAATGAATCGTTGCAGGTGGAGATGAAAGTGTTATGGGTTGCAACTGAAACGCGTTAGCAGAAGGTGGTCGTGATTTCTTGTGGTGGTTGATTTATGAAGTGGGTTATTGGAGATAGTGGTTTGTTGTGGGTTTAAGTGTTTGAGGTGGTGATGATGTTTTTAGAATAGAAACATAAATATATCGATGGTGGAGATGGTTGGTTTTCGAACGGGAACAGAAGGGTGGTTTGAGGTGTTCGATATTGGTTACACAATAAATTGAAGGTAGCAGTAGTAGTATTCGAGCATGGGTTTCTGTTACACTATGTGAGGGATGCATGTGGGTTTGAAGCGGTTAATGACTAGAAGCGGTTGAAGAAATAAATTTGGTGTACGTGAGTGTGAATTGGTTAAAGACTCATATTCCCATTATCATTTTATTTTTTTTTTTTTTTATACTCATGCATATATTTGATTATTATGTAGGCTTGCATCTACACGTTTCCATTCCTTATATTCCATATAGTTAGGATAGTGAGTTAGTGGTGGGGTTTGATCAAAAGAAAAAGAAATAGAACAAAATTAGTGGGTGTATATAATACTGTTATATGTTTTTGTAATATGTTGCATATAATGTAATATATATAATGAATAAGCTTTGTGGTAGACAAAGAGTACCAATTATTATCATCTAATTTATATAGTACCAATAGTTAAACCACTGTTTTAAATTGGATGTTAGTTTGATTTGATAGGAAACAGAAAGAAATAGTATATTGATTGTTCATTTAATTCCATTCGTGAATATATATTATATATTATATATATACATACAATTTTGATTACAGTAAATAATAATTATAATATAATCTTAAAACTAAACGTGCATATATAATTAGCCGTCACCATTTACGGACTAAATTTCGTACCCCGTTGTTAATCAGTGACAGATAAAAGTATTCAGAAAAATCCTAAATTCTTAAATTAAATTCCTTTAATTATTTCAGTCGTTATCGTATAATATTGATCATTAACTATTAAAATCAATGTTCGCGCTTGATCACAGGTACAATAGATAAAGTTTTAAATTTATCAAATTAAATTCAAAATACATTTTTAATAAGCCTAACATTTATATCACTCATTCAATGAGTGATTACAAATAGTTGTTCGTGAATCATCGGGAATGGTCGAAGGTCAATTGAATATATGAAACAGTTCAAAATTTTTGAGACTCAACCTAACAGACTTTGCTTATCGTTTCGGAAACATATAAAGATTAAGTTTAAATTTGTTCGGAAATTTCCGGGTCACTACAGTACCTACCCGTTAAAGAAATTTCGTCCCGAAATTTGAGTGAGGTTGTCATGGCTAACAATAAAAATGTTTTCATGGCAAATATGAGTTGATAAATAGAATTTTATTACAGGGTCTAACCTGGATAAAATAATTCGATTATTCGAAGCGTACGAGTGAAGCTATCACGAAAAAATGAAATGAAGAAATAGAGATTTATCTTAGCTTTTGACGTAACCATGTTTGAATTTAGAACATAAGGTGCGTCTTAACTTTTGACGTAGTCAGGGTTGAATTTAGAAGATAAGGTGCGTCTTAAATTTTGACGTTGTCTTGGTTGAATTCCGGAATTCAAGGGATTTCAAAGGAAATCTTCGAAATCTAAAAGATATGATTCTTCGGTAAATGAGGAAGTTAGGATCTCTTTAATTAAATGCGATGATCTTCCTTGATTGCTCTGTCTGATATTTCCACTATAAATTTATCTTTTCCATTCCCTTAGTTTCCACCACTTTTATACCTTCTTTCTCAGTTCATAAATCTAAAAGATTATAATAATGCTTAATCCGGTTCTAATTCTTGTTCTTATTCTGACTATCGCAATGATCATTCTTCTTTTCCAACTCCCAACGGAAGAATCTGTTTATTTCTACTATGGTCTAGGGATTATTGTATTTATAATTCTCCCGTGTCTTTATATTGCTATACGCACTGATATCCACAGTTTGTAATTTCGGTGGTGTTGTTGGGCTTTTTATATTTTTCTTATATATCGGAGCTTCATGCTCTTGTTTTCTCTTCCCGACTTTAAATCAAGCGAATAATGGTCCAGAATTTGTAGATATAGAGTTCTAAATGATTATAATGTTCTAAGCAGGGTGGAACGTGATAGCACGATTTGATTTTCAAATTTATCAAAAATACCGATGATAGAACTATCAATAATACATTCTTCTTGATATGTTCGGAGGTTATGTAGAATGAAAGAGTTATGTAACATGACACATGATGATGGTATAATCTACTGTGAACCATCATCAGGTTTCATTAGAAACTCAGCATGACTTACTGTAATATAATCACGTTGATCAAGTGTCATTATATTATACTAACTCATGCATCAGTTCCCAACACTACTTCCAAAAACATTCATATTTTAAGCTCGAACGTTTACAGAATATAGAAACTAACAGTTTCTATATGATATAACATTGATAGCACGAATAGATTATTGATTTCAGATAAGAATAATTATGAAAATATCTTCATAAATATGGAGAATATTTATAATGGAAGATACGATGATATCTTGGAATTTCTAATATCGATGGATGATGAAGGAGATTTATCCGTAAGGGTTTAGATTCGGAAGCAAGGTGTTCGCTAAAGATTTCATCAGAAACAGAATCATTTGGATTCTTTGAAGTCAAACTTATTCCTTGTGATTTGTCCACGGCTTCCTTCATAGTTTCGCATGATCCGCTTTTCGGTACTAAATTTTCTATTGAATGTTTCTAATATAAAGTTACACAGAAAGCACGAAGAGGTATATAATTTCGGACGAGAATATTTATGAAAATATCCTCAGAAATATCGAAGATATTGATGATGATATTTTGGAATATCTAAGTTCGATGGTTGATGGAGAAAGATTTCCGCAAAATTTTAACATGACTTCGGAGCAAGATATTCTCTAAAGATTTCAACGGATCTAGATTTATCTGGGTTCTATGAATTTAGGGTATGTTACTTGTATTTCTCCTTGGTTTCCTTTATGGTTAGCTCAATCCGCTTTCCAGTTCCAACTTTTCTGAGCTTTTCCAACATACTAATTTTTATCATCAAACTTTCGATGATTATGGTCGTTTACGGTTATCTACAGTTTCTGCTGCTTCATTCAGCTTTTTCAACATTCAGAGTATTGATTTGTGACTGAGTGCTTTTCAGAATTTCCGAATGAGAGATCATAATTCTAAGAGATAAATGTCATACATATAACTGTTGATGTAGATATGCTGTGAGTTTTCAAAGTACTGATTGCCGATTCCTCTACATTTACTGCTACCCTATCTGAATCATTTGTTATCGATCCGAGATGATTTCAAGAAAGTTGTGTTTTTAGATGATTAAACGCTGACGGTAATATGGTGGAATATAAAAGGTTCCCGGTAACAATAAATGAACATACATATTAGTCAAGGTGATAATGAGGTTATTTCGAACGAAAAGTCGAAGTTGATTTGCTGAAGCTGTGACAAAATTTGCTACTTTGGAAAGAGATTACTAAGTTATTTTTGCTAATAAATGTCAAAGGATCTGACGCGGCTAAATGTTAAACTTTTACTCAGTTGCCGAGAGTTTCTCAGGTGCACTACTATATGCATAACTCTTTCCTTCCGTAAATGAAGTGCGGTTGGTTCATCCTCTCGATTGAGGTGTTTTCAAGAATCATGTAAGGTTTGAACGCAGATTGTAATTGTGATGATACGAATGGGGTTTAAAATGAAATCAAGTGGCAAACTTGAAGAATTATTTGGTTTCATATATTATAATCAATATTTTAATTCATTTTAATTGTCCAATGTTATTAGTCCACAGTTGACAGTCCAATAATTCATATATAATTTAATATATAATATTCGAATTAATTAATACGTACCGTGACCCGTGTACATGTCTCAGACTCGATCACAACTCAAAGTATATATATTATTATAGAATCAACCTCAACCCTGTATAGAGAACTCGATCATTACTGCATATAGAGTGTCTATGGTGATCCCAAATAATATATATAGATGTGTCGATATGATATGTCAAAACTTTGTATACGTGTCCCGATATTTAAAGTGCGTAATGTAAATACAGAAATTAAATGACGATAAATAAAATGCGTAAAGTAAATAACAGAAATTAAATAACGATAAATAAAATTGCGAGAATTAAAATTGCGATAAAATAAATTGCGATAAATAAAATGTAATATGGAATTAACAGTTAGCTAGGAACAGTTAGCTAGGATTTTGTTAGCGTGTTTTCTTAACAAAATTTCATATTGTCAATTAGTCTGTTTTTAATCAATTTTTATTGTGTCCATTATTTCTTCATTATGCCACTTGTTGGATTCGGATAGATCAAAATCCAAATATGAAATTGAATTTGAATAAAAATAGTTATTCTTTGGTGATCGGATACGTAAATCGATGGTTGTAAATAGGATAGTAAATGATCGTTGAATCAATTCCGAAGAATGTACAGTGTAACTTATTAATGTGATATCTAAATACTCCTCGGGTATTACCTACCCGTTAAAATATTTTCACCATTAACAGTTTGTACAAAAGAATTTTTAATTACAATCTTTATGAAAACATATATACGTATATATTTTCTTTAGATGTAATCATGAAGTTAATGAGTTGATGTGATATTGATCTCATTTGATTTATCATTAGAGCAAGAATATATAATTTCTAAAACATTAGAGATTTCATAATCGCCATGTCGAACGAAAATAAAATAGATAGAACGATACGTAGAACGATGATTATACTTGAGGTATAGAATGAGATGTCGAAGCTGGTGATGCGGATGTTGTTGTTGGTGGTACTAGTGTTGTTGGTGCTAAGGTTGGTGATGTGATTGGTGTTGGTGATACTGCTGGTGTTTGCAGACTGTGTACCGTGCTCTCTAAAGTTAACACTCGAGCTCGGAGTTCTTTAACTTCTTCTACTAACCCTGGTTGGTTATCAATGTGAGGTAGAGATTGGATATCTTTTCTAGTTCCATTAATGGTAGCCTCAAGACGAAAAATTCTGGCAAAAAGGGTATAAACGGTGTTGCGAACAGGTTCGCCAGTGAGCGGGTCGAGTACTCCAAGGTTAGGTGGTAGATTCGATTCATGATACGGAGTACCTTCTTCCCTTCTCCATAGAGTGAGTATGTCGCGAACCCACCCCCATTTTCTCCAGTAATCACGATAGTTGATTGATTGATGTGCTCCTGTCACGCTGTCTTCGGAGTCAGAGGAATTTGATCGATTCGTAGAGGCCATCTTACGCGATCTCAGAAAAGATTTTTGATATGAAGAGTTTAGTGATAGTAATTGATAGTTGGATGGTATTCTCAATGCATAATTTACATAGATATATATAGTACCAGGATCCCTTAAATTACGGAGAAATTTACGGAAGATATCAGGCAAGATCTACAGTAACAGATACGCTAAGATATGAATTTTTGTCTATACACTATTTATGCAGTCAATGCAGTAAAACGTGTCTAGACTAAGAATGATAAACAAACGATTCTCTAAGAATGATAAGCAGGTAATTTTTTTTTGACACGAAATGATAAGCAAAACTTTTGACATACAGACACGGTCGAAGGCCAGACTCACTAATGCATCCTAACGACTTATCAGTTAGACACACTAATGCAGACATGGTTCACTAAGACCACCGCTCTGATACCAACTGAAAGGACCCGTCCTAATCCATATGGACGAAGTCACCAACAACTGGTTCCATTACGATGATCGACTTCAAAAACTGTCTTTAAAATGAGCAAATACACAGCGGAATGTTTCTTTCATACCTGAGAATAAACATGCTTTAAAGTGTCAACCAAAAGGTTGGTGAGTTCATTAGTTTAATGTATATAATCATTTCATAATTTTAATAGACCACAAGATTTCATATTTCCATTTCTCATAAACATACGTCACTTGCATAGAGACAAAAATATCATTCATATGGATTGAACACCTGGTAACCGACATTCACAATATGTAAATAAGAATATCCCCATCATTCCGGGATCCTCCTTCGGACATGATATAAATTTCGAAGTACTAAAGCATCCGGTACTTTGGATGGGGCTTGTTGGGCCCGATAGATCTATCTTTAGAGTTCGCGTCAATTAGGGTTTCTGTTCCCTAATTCTTAGATTACCAGACTATATAAAAAGGGCATATTCGATTTTGATAATTCAACCATATAATGTAGTTTCAATTACTTGTGTCTATTTCGTAAAACATTTAATAAAATCGCGCATGTATTCTCAGCCCAAAAATATAAAGGGTAAAAAGGCAAATGAAACTCACCATACTGTATTTTGTAGTAAAAATACATATGACGACATTAAACAACTGAACAATGCAGGGTTGGCCTCGGATTCACGAACCTATATTATGTATATACATATTAACACATATATTTGTAATCGAATAAATTTATATATAATTATTAGTGTTATTATTATATGTTAGTATAAATTATAACTTAATGTTATATATGTTTAAAAATGTTTAATATCTATATATTTAGTTATATTGATATATCTATATCTATATATATATATATATATATATATATGGTTAGTATCATAAAAAAAATCATAGTTTGTTATATATAAGTATTTATATAAATAATATTAATGTGTTTATTTTATGGTATATAAACTATTATTATAATTATAATATATGTATTAAGTATATTTTAAGTACAAAATATTTATTTGTAACAAAAATGATAGTTTCCGATGATAATGATTTATTAATAATAATAACCTTCTTCGATACTGATAATTCTGATTATAATGACAATATGGTTAAAATGATATTTATGTTAATAATAATACTAATGCTTATAAATGATACTAATACTAATATTTACTGAAAATAATAATACATAATAAAAATAATAATTTTAATCGTTCTCATTATAATATCGGTATTCCTAAACTTTTATATAGATATACTTTTATGCATCGCGTTAATATTTTTATAACCTTTTATATTCATATGTTCATCTTAGTATACTTATGATCATAATCATAATAAATTTCATTTTTTTTTTTTTATATACAAATATCATTTTATTATTAATTAAGGTTACGACATATGATAATATTAATAATAATACTAATAGCAATAATAATAATAATGCTAATTAATAATAATAGTAATAATAATAATAAAAAAAAATAAATAGGAAACTACCTCTCAAAGAGTTCCAAAATAAGATTGGTTGCCCAGGCCAGGGCTCGAACCCCCGACCTCCCACATACCCAACGCTCGCCCAAACCACTGCTCCACTCTATCATTTCTGTTTTATATCCGTAAGTAATTTATTTAACCCGTTATTCGTTTTCTCCTTCTTTTTCAAATTCAATTGGCCCATGTTACAAATACACGCCCAAAACAAAAAGATATATATCGGCCCAATAAAAAAAGAATCTCAACCCGTTTTCTTGATCTGCTAAACCCTTCGAAAAGAAAAAAAAAAAAAAAAAAAATAAAATTTATAGAAATTGTGAACGTGTACCAAAAAAATATTCGACAGATTTAAATGGGTGGGGTTTATCTGGAAACAGGAACCAATTCGCTCTTCAAACTCGTTCGTCATCATGATTATCATCTAATCATCATCATCGTTCTTTACTTGGTTTCTGACTGTTTAGCCAGAAAAAAAATAGACGTAGCAGCAAAACAGACAAAAAAATAATCGAGTAGCAGGAGCAGTTTACGATGGTCCATGATTACTAGTCGATTGGTGGTGATGATTTGAGGGTGTTCTTGGGTTTGATGTGATAGCGGTTTACAGCCATAGTAATTCGGGTTACATGGGGTTGTCGATGGTTGAGGTGTTTCAAGAGTGGTGAACGTGGTTCTTGGTGGTGGTTTGAACTCGTAAACAGTAGCAGTAGAAGTAATGATTGGTGGTGAATGAATCGTTGCAGGTGGAGATGAAAGTGTTATGGGTTGCAACTGAAACGCGTTAGCAGAAGGTGGTCGTGATTTCTTGTGGTGGTTGATTTATGAAGTGGGTTATTGGAGATAGTGGTTTGTTGTGGGTTTAAGTGTTTGAGGTGGTGATGATGTTTTTAGAATAGAAACATAAATATATCGATGGTGGAGATGGTTGGTTTTCGAACGGGAACAGAAGGGTGGTTTGAGGTGTTCGATATTGGTTACACAATAAATCGAAGGTAGCAGTAGTAGTATTCGAGCATGGGTTTCTGTTACACTATGTGAGGGATGCATGTGGGTTTGAAGCGGTTAATGACTAGAAGCGGTTGAAGAAATAAATTTGGTGTACGTGAGTGTGAATTGGTTAAAGACTCATATTCCCATTATCATTTTTTTTTTTTTTTTTTTTATACTCATGCATATATTTGATTATTATGTAGGCTTGCATCTACACGTTTCCATTCCTTATATTCCATATAGTTAGGATAGTGAGTTAGTGGTGGGGTTTGATCAAAAGAAAAAGAAATAGAACAAAATTAGTGGGTGTATATAATACTGTTATATGTTTTTGTAATATGTTGCATATAATGTAATATATATAATGAATAAGCTTTGTGGTAGACAAAGAGTACCAATTATTATCATCTAATTTATATAGTACCAATAGTTAAACCACTGTTTTAAATTGGATGTTAGTTTGATTTGATAGGAAACAGAAAGAAATAGTATATTGATTGTTCATTTAATTCCATTCGTGAATATATATTATATATTATATATATACATACAATTTTGATTACAGTAAATAATAATTATAATATAATCTTAAAACTAAACGTGCATATATAATTAGCCGTCACCATTTACGGACTAAATTTCGTACCCCGTTGTTAATCAGTGACAGATAAAAGTATTCAGAAAAATCCTAAATTCTTAAATTAAATTCCTTTAATTATTTCAGTCGTTATCGTATAATATTGATCATTAACTATTAAAATCAATGTTCGCGCTTGATCACAGGTACAATAGATAAAGTTTTAAATTTATCAAATTAAATTCAAAATACATTTTTAATAAGCCTAACATTTATATCACTCATTCAATGAGTGATTACAAATAGTTGTTCGTGAATCATCGGGAATGGTCGAAGGTCAATTGAATATATGAAACAGTTCAAAATTTTTGAGACTCAACCTAACAGACTTTGCTTATCGTTTCGGAAACATATAAAGATTAAGTTTAAATTTGTTCGGAAATTTCCGGGTCACTACAGTTATAGCCTCTTCAACTGAAGTAACCACGGTTAATCGTGAAGAAAGATTAAGGATCGCTAAAAACTCTTATTATGGTGTCATTCAAGAAATATGGGAATTAAATAATGGTTCATTCGTTATACCCTTGTTCAAATGTATGTGGGTTGACAACGAAAAAGGTGTTAGAGTTGATGCTGACGGTTTTACTACGGTTAATCTCTCTAGTAGTGGATATGCATCAGAACCATTCATTCTGTCAAAACTAGTCACCCAAGTATTCTATGTAGAGGACCCAAACGATTCTAGATGGCACGTTGTCCAGCACGGAAAACGACGTATAGTTGGTGTCGACAATGTTGTGGATGAGGAGGAGTACGACCAATTTGACGAGTTACCACCATTTTCTGTTGGTATTGAGTCTAGAAAAGAAGTTCTTAATGATATTGATGTTTTGTACTTTCGAGATGACCATCACGAAGGAGACGAGGTCTGACGCGTATCGTTGAGGTAATAATACTTTATTTAAATGATTTAATTTTTATCCTTTTTTTTTAATAAAATCGATAAAAATGTATTTTATCAGATTGTATTTTATCTTGTATATTAAAATGTTTATATATTTTAAACCAACTTGTTTTAATTATTCAAGTTTCTAATACTCTTTTTTTATTTGCACTTTGAATTTGTATAATAAAATTTGACATATAATTTATGGGAGATGATATTTCCAAATGCAATTTTGATAGATCTACAACTCTTTGAACACATCTCCCTAAAATACTCTCAAATAAATTTTAACATGAAACTTGTATAACACATCATTTAAGGACATTGCAGTAAACTTAAGTGGATTTATCAAAAATGAATTTGAAAATATCAGTTCCCATAATTTATATAAGTTATAATGAATAAAATAAAATACTATTTTGTCAAAAAATAAAAATAAATAATTCTACTTTTACAACAAAATTAGAAAAAAAGAAAATTATTTATTATTTACGGAGTATTTGGTTAAAATAAAGTCAGACATCTAGCTCATTTTCAATCCATCTTAAACACATCGACTACACCCATCGCATGCATCTACCATCTTCAATTCAATCACCCAACCTACCGCCGCCGGTCCGGGCTTCCAATCGGAGGTCCGATGACCTTCCTTTTCACTTTTTCTGCTTTGTCTCTTATTTTCTCATATCGTTATTTCTCTTCTTCAAGGACTATCTAGCTTAATTCCTGGTGACGCTCTCATCGATCTCCGGCGGTATGCGACGAAAGCCGTTAGATTTCAGCTGGTTTATTCTATCGGTGATGTTTAGGGTAAGTTTTCCAGCTTATCTCGTTCAATTTTGTCGATTTTAGTTTGGAATGCGGTGTTAATATCGCACTTGTGCACCGTTGTTTCATATATTCTTGTTAAAAATTGGCGACTTCTTTCTTTGGCTCCCTATGATCCTCTGGGTCTTTCTAGTTTTGTGGAATTTTCAGGCCGGATTTTGGCCGGAACAGTGGCAGATTGTGGACAATGTTGTGGTGGCAAAAAGGTAATTGATATATATATATATATATACATATACAATATACATATACAATATACAATATACATATACAATATACAAATACATTATAATAAAAGCTTAATTGAGATATCTAAAAAATTAACTTTGAATTATAGCCATTGGATCCTTAAAAAGACATCTACTACCCTCATCATCTCACCCTTTATTTTAATTATTGATCAATAAGTCACAATTAGCCCTTAAACCTCCCTAATTACCCTTATACAGATATCAATACGGGAGAAAAAACACGCTTGAGAGGTCAGCCTGCAGCGTTTCACTCGCGACATTCATTCCAAGTTTCTAACCCTAATTTTATTCCTAAAATCGTCGATATCCATAAGCTAATAGCGATACATTCTACTCAACAGATTCTTCATTCCAGAATCCTTTAACGACATCCAGAATAGATTAACGACCTCCACAATCTATTCACGATAATTTCTACTTATGCTATTGTTTATCATAAATTAGATAATGATACATTCTACTGATCTAATTCTTCCTTCAAACAATCGATTAGCAAGGTTAGTAATTGTTAATTTTGTTTCCGTAACTTTTCTTTTGATAATTTTGAACTCATATTTTGTTAAATTTTTTGTTATCGTTTGTAATTTACAGTTTTGGGTACTGTATAGTTGTGTATATATTGTTAAAACATACCAATGGGTTAGATCAAACCACCAAAGTTGTTTAAACATAGCCACTCGGATAATAGTATACTTTTATCTTAGATTTGTCTTGAAAATGCTGCAAACAGAGCCACTCGGAGGAGCAAGGTATGCAGCTATTGGTATTGTTAATATTATTATTTTTATTATTACACATGTTGGTGATGGTTTTTTTTTCAAAATACCGAACTTTAACTACAATGTTAGAATTCCCTGAAATATGACTGTTTAGGTCTCCAGATACAGTAATGAAGCATTCTGAAGCTCTTTCTCACACAAATCTGGACGAGTGTAAGGATCAAGTTATCTTATGTCTTTGCATAATCGGTTTCTTTTAGTATGCTGATGATGTATTTGGGTTTCTTTTCAATCAAAAGGGGTTCTTTTCAATTTCATATTCAAAAATAGGGTTTTTAATGGTCATAGTGGGATGGGATGTAGAAATCTGTTGTCTAAAATGTAGTAGCAGTTCATTGCAGTTATGTAGTTACTGTTGTTAGCTAAAAAAATGGGATAGCTCATGTGTTTGATATCTATGGCAGGAAATGGCCCGGAATCTTAAAGTATGTATTCCATAATCGTTTTTAGTTATTACTTTATCTCAAGATTGCTATATGTATGTTTCAACTTAGATGTTGAGGGTCTTATTGTTATATACGTTGAAGTGTTTGAGCATGCACCATTTATTTTCAAATATAATATAAGAATTGCTGCCAAGTATATCTCAGCGAACATGGCCAAAAGTAACCATCACATTTTTTTGAACTGCATCTTTGAATTCATTAATTGATGGTAAAATATTTTTGTGTATACAATAAACTGACTAAGTCGTTAGCTTATCTTTATCCTTATCAGGAACCATACGAGACATTGCAGGTTGTTTTTGCCATGCTCAAGTTCCATATTTGGTTGTTTAAATAGGAAACTGCTATATCATCGTAACATATTTATAACACATCTTACCATTGTGCTTTGCTATTTGTTACAGGTAGACATGCTGCTCTTATTGCAACTAAAATGGGTTCGTTTACACACTTTCATAAAGTATGTTAAGGTTTCTGATAACGACAACTACATCGGCTTGTGCTCAATGCTTAAACCATTAGTACTTTACGAATTTTAGAAGACTGATGGTTAATGGTTGAGGTATTACACTACCAACACTAATGCACAAAAAACCATTCTTGATAGCTCTGTCTTTCACAAGACTTAATTTTTATAGTATTATAATTATAGTATATGTTTTTATTGAAATAATTTAGGAATAGGATGTTTAATGTTTTAATGTTAAATAAATCGATTTTAGTTCCATCTCTACATTCAGACATCATATTTGTTTATTAACTGTTTTGATGGTACATAATACTCTACTTGAGAGTACATTTTATGTTCTGATCAAATCTACTAGTTTAGGCTGAATCTTACCTATCGGGTTAGGGTAGGTTAGATTGGGTTGATCTGAAAACACACTTTTTTTCTTCTTCTTTAGATTAGATATTGGATATTAGATATAGGATACTGGATGTAAGATATTGGATATTATATATTTGACATTATAGGAATGTAAGCATGCATGTTATCAAAAATTTTGGTTAGGAGTATATAATTTTGTAGCAACCTACACAATACTTGTGTCTTTTTTGGTGAAGTGGACAATACTTTTCAAAGTTTAGTACCAAGTGCCTATTATCGAAATTCTTAGTTAGGAGTATAAAATTTTGTATCCACCCACACACTACTTGTGCTTTTTACAATGAATCCACATTTTTGGTTGGGATACATTCATTGATTATGAAAGTGTATTTGATCATATTTATTACTCATATAATGATTATCTAACGAATACTATATATATGACTTTAATTGATGGATTCAATTATAATTTTAAGATTTATATAATGATTACTTTATATCATATGATAATATATATTTAAGATTTATATAATGATTACTTTATATTATATGATAACTTATTTTATTATTTATTATCTTTCTAAAGGCAAATACATACACCAATGTTAACCACGTTATTGGCCCGACCTGCTATTATATACTCTGTATTTTAGTCTATGACTACTGAATTACATATCATTCAATATTGTCTACGCAGTCCGTTATTAAGAAGAAATGTGGCCAGGATGTCTGAACAAATGGTCATCATGAAGGTAGTTTTGCTCTTACTGATTAGGTGATCATGGTTTCGCATTCTCATATATCACTTTATACACCAGTTGAATTTTTGTGCACAACTTTTTTGGAGCTTCTAACGTGATAATGTGTGTTTGAGCTCTAGGAAAAAGCATCAATATGACGGCCACGGCTAAAGACATTCATTGCTCAAGTTGGTTACACAGAAATGTTACTACTTCAAATCACTTCTTTGCATAAATTATAACTTTCTTTACCACTACTAACCAGAGAATGAGCTAAAGTTGTAGGAAATCAAGATTCTGGTTAAAGTGTTCAAAAGTAGCTTACGATTTTTTTTTTCACTCAGTTTTTTTAATTAATAAGCTAACTCTTAATATAACTTACCTTCTGTTTTCATAAAAGTTTTAGCTAATGAATGTTTTTAATTTATAACGTAAGCCATTGTATCATCTACCTCGCTTCTAATCTCCCCATCTACCTTGATTAACGGAATATTTATTTTTCTTTGTTAGTATTATAGAAGATAAAAGCGTTCAGCATAGATTTAAGTGATTTATCGTTGCAGGCTGGAGAAAATAAGCCTCCCTTCTTACAATGGTACAAAGTGTATATTGGAGTGGAGCTCTTTCACACATACTACACCTCTTTTTTTTCTTAGTTTCATTGTACCATCTGTTTCTTAACATCGTACTTATTTCTTGATTCATGGAAGTAAATTATGACTTTTTTAAATGGTGTCCAATTATTGTATCATATAGATAGACTATAGAGTATAGACTATGGTTAACCGGTATTTGTTCAGTAATACACTATGTTTGAGTGTGGACATACCTATATTCTATTAGGTTTTTAGCACAAGTGGTCAAGAACTTTTGCTTTTAGAGGCAAAAAGAAATTTGTATTAGATGTAGCAAAATGGATGTGTTGCTCTGGTCATGTCGGGTCGGCTAGGTTGATTAACGATTCAAAATATGGTTGTCCAATTCATTTGATATATTTATGAATATTTATATTTATTCAACCAATAAGATGTTTAGTATTTAATTGATCAACTCAGATGAGTAAGGAGGTTTATTGCAATAAAATCTTATTGAGTGGTTTTCTAACCCATTTGACCTGATATGTAAATGTGGAAAATAAATATCTTCAAAATCTTCTACATGGTGTTTATTTAATACATGTCCTCTTACACATGTTTTGTCATTTGTTATTCAGGACGTTTCTTCGCAACATCTGGAGGGGTTGAGTTGCTTTGAGCATCCTTCAATTAATTGAAGCCAGTGCCTAGAGTGGATATGATTAGTATTTCATATTATTTCAAGTTCAGCATATCACTACTCATAAAATATTACTATGTAATAATCAATCCTTATATAAAAGCCACGTTTCTACGTTAGTATGATGTTTAGTTATTTTGTTTAGCAGATGTCGTATTTCAACTTGGATTTTTGTGTTCTAACGGTGTCTCATCTAATTATCATTATTATTATGAATATCATTCTTATTTCATGTTGTTTCCACTTTAATATAAAAAAATTTCTCCTTAAAAAAACCCCTTAAATTTGCAAGTCTTTAACTAGAAAGAAGTAGGAGAGCATACTTTGCAATGGTACAAGTTGAACATATTATATCGGATTGTTACGTTTAAAGAACATTTTAATAAATATTGTTTAGGTAATGGGATGATCGGATACACGAACTACTTGAAAGATATATGGTGTAATGGGCTGAATTGAAATGATCCATTTAAACACTTAACCAAAATCTTCATGTTCATATCGTTGAAGGGTGTAATGTGCTTAGCGATATGATTCCGTCTACACCTAATTAATTTATATCTACAATTTTGTTCAACGTCCTCCTTTGACTTGATTTGTTTCTTATACACAACTTTTGTCGACTTAATTGACGTGCTCACAAATATATTATATTTATAATGTTTATTGACAAAATCCGCAAATCTTGCGGGTCTTAAGCTAGTATATATATATATATATATATATATATATATATATATATATATATATATATATATATATATATATATATATATATATATATATATATATATATATATAATAAATTAATTCGCTATTTTATTTATTTATTTAATTAAAAACCGTCTATTACTTGATTGGTTTATAATTTGGGGATGTGATTATAGGTCTAACAAAAACCCCGCCATCTCCTCAAAAACAAAAAAACTGGCGCACATTCTCCATCTTCTACCTGCAACCGCCAACACCGCAAGTAAATCCACCTCCTACTGCTGCTGCAAACCACCAATTACCATCCGGCGGTGCTTCTTCAAACTACTGAACACCTGCATCAAACAATTGTGTAGAACGATATTGAGACTGCATTGTCATGGTATGTCTATGTTTAAATTTCTGCAAACAACCGATTACTATTTGTATTTCTGTCGTTATCGTTTGTGGTAATCATTGTAAACTATAAACTGCAATTTTATATTTTAGTCACTGTAATGGGATAATTCTGATCAAAGGTAACCATGTAACACTATTTGTCTATGTGGTACTTCTGAGTTCTGATCAGAGTTAAATGTTTATGAAGTAATCAGGTGTAATATGACTTTTGTTGAAGTTAGATTACAATGTATGTCTTACAGATTGTGTATGGCATGTTATTTATAGTTGTGTAAATCTGTAAGACCTTTTTCGACAGAAAACAAACTGGTAATAACTTGCAGTTGCATATGCATTCTAATCTAACTTAGACAGGGAAAAAAAATCCTTTTAATAGTCAGTTGTAATATAACTTTTATTGTAGTGCTGTGTCCACATTTACATAATAACAAGCCATGAGGTAACAGTGTACTAAAAATATTTCTTATGAGTTTTCTTCTACTTGTTTTTATGACCAACAGAAAAAGAGGGGGCCTAATAAACTTAAAGAAAAACCCGCTGTTCCGTTTGAAGTGCAATTTGACAATAATGGGGAAGCCATAGGGAAACACCAAGCACGGTTTTCTACAAACGTTGCTGCTCTAACTAGGAGCAGGATTGATTTTGTTATACATAATTGGAGATTAGTAGAGAGACCTGAAAAAGATGCATTATGGGTGGCCATTAAGGTATACTATTTTAAGATTGTTGTTCGATATTTTCATTTAAGACATGTAAGAACTTTCACTAATTAATTTTTAACTTCTACGACAATCAGGGCGAGCATTTTATTAACAATGATTTTGCAAAAGAAGCAACTCTGCGGCATTGCGGTGATGCGTTTAAGCGATTTAGGAGAAAACTTAGAACATACATGGATAAAGGTTTGCTTCCTTGGGTTGAAGAAAGAGAGTACAGTTTCGTAACTCCTGAAAATTGGGACAGGTTCTGCCAAAAGGAAGACACACTGGAAAAAAGGGTTAGTTTGAGGTTATTTGCATTATAACTTGTATGAATTTAGATCTTAATCTACTTACTAATATGCCTTCAATCATATGAAGGAACAACGGGAAAAGGGGAGGTTAAATGCGTTAGAGCAAGTGAATTATGCTCGTGTTGGCCGATCAGGAATTCGAGGCCATATTGAAGAATGGGAGAAAGAAAAGAATGATCCTAATAAGAAAACAGAATTCCACGACATTGAAGATACAGTCACACGACATTATGTATTGAGTAGGACAAAGCCCAATGTAGACGGAAGGAGGACATTATGTCCCGGCACAGATGCATCACTTATTGATAAGATTGTAAGTTATTTTTTTTGTTTACGAAGATTGCGATACATGATCTACATGCTCATGTATTAACAGATTGCTATACATGCTCTACATGATTTAAATAACCTTATATTTATAACTTAGAGGTTAATCTGTTAATTTGTGTTTGCATTAACAGATAAGTAATTAGAGGTTATAGTATTCAGATTGCAATACATGCTCTACTTGCTCATAATTAACAGATTAATAGATTGCTATACATGCTCATGTATTAACAGATTGCTATACATGCTCATAATTAACAGATTAACACCGATAAAGATGGAGGCGATGCTATACTTGATCATGTAGGGAAAGAGCATGGAGGACGGACTAGGGGGGTGGGGAGTACAATAGGCTATACAAAAGGCCTACGAGGACGTAAAAGACAGAAAGAACCGGATGAAGATTTATTCATGAAAAAAGTAGAGGAAAAAGTAGAGGCACTTGTTAATAAGAAAGTAAAAGAGCAAGTAAAAGTTGTTTATGCATCGCATGGATCTTCAATACATGAACCGCAGATGACATTAGTTGATGAACCGGTAGAGGAACCGCCCGTACCGGAGGAACAATCAGTAGCAGAGGGACAGAGCCTGCAAAAACAAGGGGTTAACGAACTAAGGGTTGATGAACAAAGGGTCCAAAAACAAGGGCTTGTAGATTTGCAAGACATAAAGGTATTTGTGTGATACTTTAGTATATTTGTAAAAACACTGACTATTTACACACTTTAAACACACGTCAACTAATTAACAAATTTCATGTTTTCTATTTGTTTATAGGAGCCAACAGAAATCATTTTGTTTCACCCAAACATCATAGACCCTATTATATGTGCTACGGGTAGATTATATCCAACTGGAGATGATACTTTGGTACATGACGAATATGTAATTCCTTGTTACATGAAAGTGTTTATAGAGTGTGTCGGCAAGGAGTATGAATCTTTGAGACTTCCAAGACCGCCAAAAGGTGATTCTAAGAATACTCTAAAGGAGGTGATATGATCGTTCGTTCAATGGCCTCTCATAAAAATGTGTCGCGTTCCAGAGGTACATGTGTATAATGCTAACTTGTTTAGTACTCTTGTTGATATATGTAATCTCGTGTTTATAAATGGATTCAACTGTATTTGTTAAATATCTATGAAAGTAATTTTAACATCTATCTTGTTTTCAGTTGACGATATATAGTGTAATAGCTTAATTATGAATAAACTAGGCCGATAGTATTTCATTAAAAGGACAGAAAAAAACATGTGATATCATTATGTCTTTAGTAAAATTTGTTGACGTTCAGGTTGTTGATATATTGATTTATGTACTTAGCACTAGTTGTTCATGTTCAGGTGTTAAAGGGTCAGGTGTGCCGACAAGGGATTGTAGATGACAAGCGTGTGCAAGAAGTGGTGAAGAATCAGGGGGTGATAGAGTTGCAACAAATACAGGTTGTGTATTATTTTAGTCTTATAACCCCACACCGAAGACTTATATACTTTCAACACACAAATAAAGTACTAAAGATATTTCATGTTTGTTACGTAGTACTTTTCTATAGGAGTTCACTGAAGTCGCTTTGCTACACCCGAACAGTAGAGAACCTATGCCGTGTGCTTGGGGGATGATCTATCCAACCAAAGAGGATAGATCACTACATGGAGAACGTATGGCTCCTTGCTACATGAAGGTGTCAATAGATCGTGTTATTGAGGGCTTTGAATCCGAGATGCTTCCGGTACCAACTAAAGAGCATCGCTATAAAAAATTGAAGGATGTGATAGGAACTTTGATACAGTGGCCTCTCCTCAAAATTGTTCGCAGAACCAAGGTACATGTATAGATCCTTACGTTATGCATTTCTTTTTTACAGTATGTAACCTTGTCTTTATATATGTGGTTTACGCATATTTTTTTTGTTTATGTACAAATGTAATCTTCACACATTTACTTATTAATTTTGTAGGTTGTAAATTGTTAAATATACATAATACATATTAGGTATATTAGGTTAATTGCATTTGGTTAAATTCCAAGTATTGTGGTTATATAGTACATCTATAGTTTATATTATCTATAGTTTATATTGTGTAGTCAATTAAGTGTCAAGTAACATTTGCTTATGTCTTGTTTATAGGGGGTGCTATCGGCATCAAAAAATAAAGAATTACAAGCAACACCACATTCAGCTAAAAGTGGGTCTACTCGTAAACAGGTATATGTTAAAAGATAAACCTTAGGAATATTTTTTGTTTATGTACAAATGTTATATTCACACATTTGCTAATTAATTTTATAGGTTGTAAATTGTTAAATACACATAAATAATAAATATTAGGTATATTAGGTTAATTGCACTTGGTTAAATTTCAAGTATTGTGGTTATATAGTACATCTATAGTTTATATTATGTAGTCAATTAAGTGTCAAGTAACATTTGCCTTATGTCTTGTTTATAGGGGGCGCCATTGACATCGAAAAATAAAGAATTACAAGCAACAACACATTCAGCTAAAAATGGGTCTACTCGTAAACAGGTATATGTTAAAGATAAGCCTCAGATCAAAATAAATTTCAATCAAAGAAATTTTAAAATATACCGTTAAACTTGCAGGTGGATCCAAGAACAGACGGATTATCAAAGTTGCATAAAAGAAATAAACACGATGTGCTTAACGAGCTGAATTCATTGGGGAATAGGATACTGAAAAGAAAAAGTGTACAGGAAGTGTACACACGCTGGATTACTAGAGAAGATGCTACTGTCGGCTACACACTTAGTGCTCCCCCTGGGATGTTTGGACAACCAGATGAATTCATATCAACTATTGATGTCGATGACATTATGATGCTCTGGAAGTATGGTTGTCTAGATTGCAGCATTATCTTTTCCTTCATGATGTAAGTAAATCTATCTTTAACTTACCGTAACTATAGTTTGAGTTCACGTTACTTCACATTTTAAAATTTTTATATTGTCGTATTCTTAGGGGGCTATACAAGATATTGGAATTCGCGTGTCCCGGCCAATATATGTTACTGAACCCTTATTCAATTCAAGCCTCATTGATTGTTTCTAACAAAATGGATGTATTTAGATACCTGATGAAAGCATTCCAGAACTTTGATGACCGTGTTTTCTTAGCTCCGTATATTCAAAAGTATCGATCGATTCTTAATCATTTAAATTTTAATTGTATAGCTTATCTATTTAATTATATTGCTTATTGCTTATTTATCTATATGTGCACACACACACACACACACACACACACACACACCATCTAACGAACAAGTTTACTTTTGCTAGCGGTCATTGGGTGCTGTTTATTATATCTCCTAGACGGTATAAGGCAATTATTGTTGATTCACTAAACAAGAAGCAAAATGGCGAAAAGAAGACTGAAGATGATTACTTCCTCACAGATTGTGTGAACTTGTAAGACCTTTTTTATTTATAATTAGTTTTGTTCATTTAAAGTTGTATTAAATTCACAATGTTTCTAAAAAATGTTAAAACGATAATTTGTTTGTTATTATGTAGGGCCTGGGGTGGTAATCATATATCATGGAAAGTGGTTCAGGTGAATCATCTAACTTCATCTAACTGTATACACGCATCTACTTATAGAAACAAGTAAATATTATGTTTCATATTTACCTTGTATATAATATGTTGTGGTACGGAAATATAGTGTAATCAACAACCAGGAAGTTGGGAATGCGGCTATTATGTGCTAACTTTTATGTTTTCTATGGTAACTCGTCAGAGTGTTAATATTGACGAAGTACGTATCGGTAGTTAAGACAGACTGTTTGAATTTTGTTCTCATGTATGCTAAAGCTTCAAACCCTGATTCTTATATATATTTTAATTACGTAGCTCTCATGGGATGAACGTGCCTTATCAAAAAGGGAGATGGATGATATAGTTGAAAGATGGCATATGTTCTGTCCTATTTTATCAGGTATGAACATTTTGCTACACCTCTTAACAATTTTATGTCTTTTTAGATCTCATTTAAAAAGCACATACTTTTCTTGAAAGACGTTAAATTTGGATGTTGATTTTGATGTATTAGGTATAAATTAATCTCGTTTCTGCATGTTGGATGATGCGCCTTGGATGAGGCTGCTGGATAAAGCATGTTGGACAGTCAATGTTGCTGGACAGTCGACGATCTTTAAGAAGTTCTATTATTGTAGTAACCAAGTACAATATACTATATTGTTTTTAGTTGACTTTTGTAATTGGATCTTGTTTTACTAGTAATTTGAAGCTTTATCTAAATTTCTGTACATCAATTAGTCTAATCTTTCTGCGTGCGTGATTAATTTGCAGTATATGCTCAGTATATTTTGGAGGTCTATTTTAAGAATATAAAAGAAAAGTTTGCAGGTCTACTTAAGAATCTATAGACCGGTTTTGAGGTCTAATTAAGAATATATAGAGGTCTAAAAAAGAAAATAAACCGCTTAATTAAGTATTTATAGACCGGTTTAAAGGTCTAATTAAGAATAAATAAGTATATGTAGACCTATTTATAGGTCTAATTAAGAATAAATAAGTATATGTAGACCGGTTTATAGGTCTAATTAGGGTTATAAATACACCGGTTTGATGATATATAGACGTGTTTAGTGGTCTAACTAATAAAAATAAAAAGCGCCTAGTGTTAGAAGCAACCGGTCTTATTATTTCAAAAAGACGTGTTACAAAACATGTCTATATGATGTTTTACAAGTAGACCTGTGCTACCTAGACGTGCTCAAAAACACGTCTAAATAGCCTTTTCAACACGTCTATTTGACATATTCTGTAGTAGTGCGTGAATAACCCTGGCCGACATGATGATGTCGGCGGGGTGGCCAAGTGATTAAGTCCACCTTCAATAGCGGTCGCTGATCGGAAGGCCCCAAATAAGGTCGTAGGTACTAGCTTACAAAAGACTAACCTGTTAACCTTGAAAAGATGCTGAATGATGCTGTTTTACGTAATGTGTATCGTATGCGATGGTTACGTAATGTGCTGTGTGTGGTAAACGATGATTAGGGTTTGTATTTATAGGCAAACCCTAATTCTAGAACCGTCTCAGATCATGATAATCTCATCCATAACTGACTCCCCCGAATCACGGATATAATTATGGAAAAGATATTTACTTGACAGCTAAGCAACCGCCGTACCGGGAACAAAGGCATTCGCACGCCGCATACCGCACACAAGAACACGCATACGCACAATAGTGATTGTCCGCATACATTTGCGGTGCGCCTGCGGGTCGCGGAATCATTAACTATTAACTTTAACGCATATACTAATTTATAAGATGTAATTATGTGTTTCCAAACATAATTATTCTTCAGATCAAACGCACACTATAACATTTTGTCGATGTAAACTTTGCAAACAACTCTTGAAGACTCCATGACAATGTCAAAAAAATGTCTACACGATGACGCAGCAACACGCGCCCTCTATCAGTAGTTACTCCTATTATCACTAGCTAGTATGCACCATTATTAACAAGTAACAAATTCATCATTTTACTTTTTGTGTTTTTAATTTTCTAAAGTGCCCTTTAATCTAAATAATCTTCCCTCGTCTTAAAATCGGAAGCCGTATATAAATACTCGTACCATTTACCAATTTTTACCAATAAACTTTTAAAAGAAAAAACAAGGAAACAAAAGATAATTAATGTTGATGATTAAGGTTGGATGTTCTTGAAGACATGCGCACCCCTCATGGTTGTATCTCTCATATCTCCTTCAATTCAGCCTGAGATCGTCATCTTATGGCGACTGTAAGTTTATTTATTCGTTTTAATCCTTCTATGCATCAATTTCCTTATAATTCATATATATTATCTTCAATCTTTCATTGCCGTTGTTAATTACTCCATAATACTTAACATTATTTATCGTTTTCAAAATGTAGAAACCTCAAACATTGCCTAAATTCGGCGAATGGGATGAGAAAAATCCCTCATCTGCAGATGGATTCACGGTAATATTCGCTAAAGCAAGTAACGAAAAGAAAACACATGGAACCGTTGCCGGACCACCCCAAAAGATCAACAACAACAATAATAAAAATACTAACAACATACCTCCACCTCCTAACCCTCGACCTTCACATGAGATCGAACCCAAGGTACAACTTACAAAACAAACATCAACATTTCCATTCCTTTGTCCCTAATTAAAATTGGCCGATAATTAATTAATTGTTTTGTAAATTGTCGCAGAAAAGATTTTGCTGTTTTTGAAAGGTGTTTAAGGTACGTGGCATAGTTAACAATAATCCTGTGTCGAATGTGATGGATTTATCAAAGCTTTGAAAGGATGGTGGTGGTGATGATGATGATATATGTCATAATTTAGATTTTGTAGCATCTATTATGAATCCAAGAAGTACAAGAATATGTTGCTTAGAATATGATCCTGCGATTGTTTGATTAGTGAGCTTAGGAATAGTTAGATGTTTCGATTATATGTGTTCTCTTGTATGATATATTTTGATTTAGAAGGTTAATTATAACAAATATGTTTTCATCATTACAGTAACTTATCATTAAGTTCAACATTAGTAAACTTTAGAGCTTGAATTTTGATCAACAAGGCGTTATTCTTCAACTGTTGTGATTATTGATCGTATGCCTTTGGTGGATACCAAAGTTTCGGCTTTTTTGATCTCGAACAAAGCTCATGTATCCCACATTTGTTTACAAGGTCCATTTGGTTGTATTTTTGTAAGCGGGGATAATGATAGCTTTGATAATATCATCTATTCTAGTTCTAAGGAGTTCGTTTATGTTGCCCCTTTTGTTGATTTGGCCGATTCATTCATTCGATATGATTGGTTAGAGATTACGGGTATTCCGGTTAAGTATGCTTCGAAAGAGAGTTTACGTTTTGGAGGTGGCCGAATTATATGGTGAGGTTATCGAGGTGGCCAAATCTTCATCTTCGTGAGGAAGCATTGGCTAGATTTGTTTGAAATGTGAAGTTGGAATTCAGAAATTTCGGATCATGAACCGGGTTCTTTTTCTGAATTTTGATCAACGCTTGATGGAATCTATGAACAGGTTTGTCGGAATGGGAACTTGGGAGATGTTGGTTTTCATAACAGGGATGAGTGTTCAAACAGGGTCAATGCTTCTTCGATTTATTCCTCTCATTTCGACTCGGTTAACGTCAAGCTAAAAGGGTCGGGTTTGGTTGATGTTTTTCTTCTTGTTGCTTGCCATGTCCCAACTTCTGTTGTTGTTACTGAAATGAATTCAGTCCCATGTTAGATGTATGTGTGTTTAGTGGGTTGGGAATCTGTAACCGGATTAATGCTAGAAACGTGGGTGTCACTTTCGTAATCGAGTATTTCGATCCACTTAGTCACGGGTATCACGAAATCACGATTAGGATAAGACTAGTATGAACAATCGTCTTGACCAAAAGATAATTGTTCCTTAAGTATAATCTGAAAGTTTAAGTGTTGAAAGTATGCTTAGAAATGTCAAAATTCTGGAACCCTTTTCAATGAATGAAGGTTTGCATCTATAGTGGGTCAAATGTAAGACCCAAATATTTATTGTACCTAATGTATTTATGGTATACGATGCGTATATGAAGTGTACGAGACATGTACGTGTTGCTTGCTCGAACGTCGAAGAAAACTGGACGTTGTTTGGAGTCACAAGGTGTGTACGTACCTTTTTGACCCTAAATAAAGTTTGAGTTGATATTTCAAAACCTTACCATTAGAAAGGAAATCTCATTACGTTTCCAACGATATTTGATTCATCGAAAACGGAGTTACGGTCAAAAAGTTATGGCCAAAACAAGTTTGCTGAAGTTCGGATGAAACAGGCAAATGCCCCGGCGCGACCAGAATGGCCACGGCGCGACAAATGCCTATTTTGAAGGTCAGAAATCTTAAAAAAGTGATCTAAAAACACCCTTTGGGCCACGGCGCGACAAATCTGCTCCGCGGCGCGACAATAGGCACGTTCTGGTACTTTTCAGCCTTTTAATGAGTTAAATGAGGGGCAAAGTTGGTATTTCACATATGGACGGGTCTTTGGCCATAAAACTGATCCCAATCTTATCTAAACCTCATTTCCTTCTCATTTCTTCCCTCCCACTCACTGAAATGCCCCGTCCTAATCCATCTGGACGAAGTCATCAACATTTGATTCCAGAGAGATGATCGACTCCAAGTAATGTCCTTAAAATGAGCAAATGCACAGCGGAAGATTTCTTTCATACCTGAGAATAAACATGCTTTCAAGTGTCAACCAAAAGGTTGGTGAGTTCATAGGTTTATCTTAAAACAATAAAATTTATCATTTTGATAGACCACAAGATTTAAATGCTGCATGGTACAAATGGGCCCGAATCCTATACCCACCTGTAATGTACATGCGATATCTTTTAAATAAAGTACACCTTTCTCGTGTACGAAATCATCTTTCATAAATCTTAGTAACCGTACACATATCTCATGCACAAAAATAACATACACATAACCTGTGTATAAAATCATTCTCTCGATACATAACATTCATATCAATTGGTGGCAATTATCATGTCCACATAATTCAATGGTGGCAATTATCATGTCCACATAATTCAATGGTGGCAATTATCATGTCCACATAATTCAATGGTAGCAATTATCATGTCCACATAATTCAATAATAATCCGCAGAACTTCTGTCTGCATAATAATTCATTCGAGGAATGTTTTGCTTGTGTCTATCTTGTCAAACATTTATAAAAGCATTTCATGTATTCGCAGTTCAAAACATATTTCAAAAGCATTTAATAAAACAGTTGTAAAAGCAGCGCATGTATTCTCAGTCCCAAAAATGTAAAGAGTAAAAGGGAGCAAATGAAACTCACAATACTGTATTTTGTAGTAAAAATACATATGACGATATTGAATAATGCAGGGTTGGCCTCGGATTCACGAACCCTTTAAAAATCTCCTCTAAAAAGAATTGCCCAAGACGGGGCTCGAACCCGCAACCTCTCCTTTCCCACAAACACTCTTAACCATCGAGCTGTTTTGATTTTTCAAATAAAGCACCAATGTGCTGCTGCAGTTCGACAGAAGGCAAAAAAAAAGAATTCGGTATTCAATCTCCATCATCATACTTCATCATCATCTAGCTATCATCATCATCATCATTATCATAATACCGTACATCATTATCATATATTCACCATCACCATGATCATATTGAATCACCATCATTATCCCAATCGGCATCATCATCATCATTCGATCTCAGTATTATTCTCGAAACCATCATCGAAGCATCACGTACCATATACATCATCATCGTAACATCGTACAGAATCATTATCATGTTATTATTCGATATTCACCATCAATAATCATCTTTTTCTATCGTCACCATACTTCACAGCATCCTCACCTTCATTACCATCATCATCGTTTATTCTCTATCAACATTCTTCAAAACTCATCGTCATTATTATCAAATAATCCCCACTGTTCACCTTCTTCCTCCTTCGTCACCATCATACATAACATCGTTATCCACATAAGCAAAAGACTGGAATGAAAACGAGAAGTAAAGAAAAAAAATATAATAATAGTAAAGGTGATGATGGTGGTTGTTAAGGTGGTTGTGGGTTCTTTAATCAAAAACAGTTACGGTGGTGTGTAGGTGAGTAGTAGTGGTGGACTAAAAGTAGCAACAATAGTATATAGGTGGCGTTTGATGATAGTAGCTGTAGGTGATTTGTTTATGGTTATTTGGTTCTTTAATTGTTAACAGAGCCGGAAAGATCGAATGGAAACAATTACATAACAGTTTATTGTTCGAGCAAGTGGGTTGTGGTGATGAAGTCGAAGGTGGTGATGTTTTAGAGCTAGAGACGGTTGTGATGTTGTGGTTGTTTATGTTGACAGAAACAATCACAGGAGTAGCTGCACTTCTAGGCTGAAGACGGTGGTGGCGTTTATGGTGATGTATACGGTGGTGTCGTGCTCATGAAAGGTGGTTAAAGAGGTGTTTAACAATGGTGGGTCTAGTGGTGAGTGGTTTTGTGATTGAAACTGGTACACATTTTGTTATCTACATATAAGTAAGATGCTTATATATATTACACGATTTTTATTGTAAGGAAAAGAGCAAATGAAACAAAATAGAAATAATTAAGGCAGACAAATTGATTCTTGGTGGGGTTTAACAAAAAATATATATAGAAAGATGATATGTGTTGTAGTTGCAAATGCAAGTTTGAGTGTGAAAGGGAAATGTTAGTCAACATAAAAATTTGGAATGGAATGGTGGTAGCAAGAGACAATTGAAACAATCGGGTATTGGTGGGGATCGATTGAAATGTGGTATATATATATATATATATATATATATATATATATATATATATATATATATATATATATATATATATATATATATCAAAAGAGTTAGTGGATGAATCACATCAAATACAGTAATTCACAAATAATGTGTCAATTTATAGATTAGGAAAGCAACCGAGATTTTGTTATATAACGGATTGTGTATCGTGCGAAACCAGTGGTGGATAAAAGTGTTCAGAATAATTCCATATTTTTAAATTAACTATATTTTTTTATTTTGGTCATTATGGTATAAAATTCAATCATTAATTTAATAAATAAAAATTACATCAACCGTCCCTCTCATTTATGGGTAAAATATAAAAAGTGTTAAAATTAAATAATTAGATCCTAAATATACTTTTAATAAGCCTATAACTTATATAACTCATTTTTGGATCACTTTTCATTTTAAAATTTTTTAAGTTTCGAATTTAACTTGCTTAGTATTAATCGGAACATCAAACGAGTATTACAAGCATTTAATATTTATTTTTAATATACTTTATTTATATATAGAGATATATTTTAAATAATAATCATTATAATATCCTATCTTTATTTTATTAATTTTTAATAACAACATATAATACTTCAATTTATATTTTCGAATTATTATTTATATATACATACACACATATCTATTTACAATTAATTGTTCGTGAATCTTCGAGAGCAGTCGGAGGTCAAATGAATTCATGTAAACTGTTTCAAAGTTTTCGAGACTCAACATTACAGACTTTGCTTATCGTGTCAAAATCATATCAAGATTAAGTTTAAATTTGGTCGAAAATTTCCGGGTCGTCACAGTACCTACCCGTTAAAGAAATTTCGTCCCGAAATTTGAGTGTGGTGGTCATGGTTAACAATAAAAATGTTTTCATGACAATATGAGCTGATGAATAAAGTTTTATTACCATAAGGTAATTTGAATGAGACAATTCGATTATTCGTAGAGTACGAGTGAAGTTATCATAAAAGAGTGAAATGAATAAATAAAGTTTCGTCTTAACTTTTGATGTTGTCTTGGTTGAATTTAGAAAATAAGGTGCGTATTAACTTTTGACGTGGAGGGTTGAATTCCGAAATTCAATGGATTTAAAGAAAATCTTCGAAATCTAAAAGATTTGATTCTTTGGCGAATAAAGAAATTAAGATCTCTCTAATTAAATACGGTGATCTGCCTCAATTACTCTGTCTGATATTCCCATTATAAATTAAACTCTTTCGTTCCATTATTCTCGCCATTCATATACTTTCTTTCTTAATTCGTGCATCCAAAAGATTGTGAAAACGCTTAATCCCGTTCTAATCCTTGATATTTTTCTAATTATCCTTTCTGTCATCCTTCTTTTTAATCTTCCACCAGAAGAATCTGTTTACTTCTACTATTACATTGGGATGATACTATTCTTAATCCTACCGTGTCTTTATATTGCTATTCATATTAATATCCACGGTTTGTAACCTCCGTGTTGTTATTGGGCTTTATATTTACTCTTATATTTTGGAGCTCTTTGCCTTTTTATTCTCTTCTTGACCTCTAGTAAAGCGGATAATGGTCCAGAATTCGTAGGTATGGAGTTTCGAATGAACTTTATGTTCTAAACAAGAAAGAACGTAATAGCACAACTTGGTTTGTCAAATTACCAGAATTTAAGAGAAAGATAGAACTATCAGGAAGACATGTTGCTGATATGTTTATAGATTAGCTAGAATGTAAGAGTCGTGTAACATGGCACTTGATGACGTTATGGTCTGTGAATCATCAAGTTCCATTAGAAACTCAGCATGACTTACTGCAATATAATCACGTTGATCAAATGTCATTATATTATACTAACTCATGCATCAATTTCTTTACATTTCTCCAGAATTTATTCATAAATTAAACTTAGATTTTACAGAAGTTTCCAATATAATGAAACACAGGAAGCACGAAGAGGTATATAATTTCGGACGAGAATATTTATGAAAATATCCTCAGAAATATCGAAGATATTGATGATGATATTTTGGAATTTCTAAGTTCGATGGTTGATGGAGAAGGATTTTCCGCAAGATTTTAACATGACTTCGGAGCAGGATATTCTCTAAAGATTTCATCGGATCCAGAATTACCTGGATTCTTTGAATATACGGTATGGTCCTTGTATTTGTCCTTGGTCTCCTTCGTGGTTAGCTCAATCCGTTTTCCAGTTCCAACTTTTCTGAGCTTTTCCAACATACTATTGTTTATCATCAAACTTTTGATGATTAAGGTCGTTTACGGTTGTCTATGGTTTCTGCTGCTTCATTCAGCTTTTTCAACATTCAGAGTATTGATTTGTGACTGAGTGCTTTTCAGAATCTCAGAATGAGAGATCATAATTCTAAGAGATAAATGTCATACATATAACTGTTGATGTAGATATGCTGTGAGTTTTCAAAGTACTGATTGCTGATTCCCGGTAATTGTTATGGTAGTTCTCGTTACAAGATACGGATGAGTATATGATAGGGTTTCAATGAATAAATATAATGATTTGTCAGAGAGATTTAAGCCAAAAAGCAACGAGGGTGCTAGTACGTCTGCTGGTAATATGGTGGAATATAAAAAAATTCTCCGGTATCAAAAGGGTAATTGTATATATCAGGATTATAGTAAGGCTAGTTCGAATGAAAAGTCGAAGCTGACTTGATGGAGCTGTAACAAAATTGGCTCTTTTGAAAAGGGATCGCAAAGTTATTTTTTTGCTAATAAATGCCAAAGGATCTGACGCGGCTACGTGTTAAACTTTTACTCAGTTGTCGAGAGTTTCTCAGGTGCATAACTATATACATAAATCTTTCCTTCCGTAGATGAAGTGCGGTTGATTCATCCTATCGATTTAGGTGTTTTCAAGAATCATGAAAGGTTTGAATGCAGATTGTAATCGATGAGATACAAATGAGGTTTAAGATGAAATCAAGTGGCAAACTTGAAGAATTGTTTAGTTTCATATGTTCTAATCAATATTTTAATTCATTTTAATTGTCCAATATTATTAGTCCACAGTCGATAGTCCACAGTTGACAGTCCAATAATTCATATATAATTTAATATATAATATTCGAATTAATTAATACGTATCGTGACCCGTGTACATGTCTCAGACTCGATCACAACTCAAAGTACATATATTATTATAGAATCAACCTCAACCCTGTATAGAGAACTCGATCATTACTGCATATAGAGTGTCTATGGTGATTCCAAATAATATATATAGATGCGTCGATATGATATGTCAAAACCTTGTATACGTGTCCCGATATTTAAAGTGCGTAAAATAAATAACAGAAAATAAATGACGATAAATAAAGTGCGTAAAGTAAATAACAGAAATTGAATGACGATAAATAAAGTGCGTAAAGTAAATAACAGAAATTAAATGACGATAAATAAGATTGCGAGAATGTAAATTGTGATAATATTATTACGATAATATAAAATGTAATCAGTTAGCTAGGAACAATTAGCTAGGAACAGTTAGCGTGGATTCTTAACAAAATTTCTCATAGTTAATTTGTTTGTTTCTAACAAATTTTATTTTGTCAAATGTTTTCTTCATTATGCCACTTGTTGAATTCTGATAGGTCAAAATCCATATATGAAATTGAATGAAAATGATTATTCTACGTTGAACGGATACTGTAGTGACCCGAACTTTTCCATGTTTATATATATTAATTGAGATTGATATTTACATGATTAAATGTTTCCAACATGTTAAGCAATCAAACTTGTTAAGACTTGATTAATTGAAATATGTTTCATATAGACAATTGACCACCCAAGTTGACCGGTGATTCACGAACGTTAAAACTTGTAAAAACTATATGATGACATATATATGGATATATATATAGTTAACATGATACTATGATAAGTAAACATATCATTAAGTATATTAACAATGAACTACATATGTAAAAACAAGACTACTAACTTAATGATTTTTAAACGAGACATATATGTAACGATTATCGTTGTAAAGACATTTAATGTATATATATCATATTAAGAGATATTCATACATGATAATATCATGATAATATAATAATTTAAAATCTCATTTGATATTATAAACATTGGGTTAACAATATTTAACAAGATCGTTAACCTAAAGGTTTCAAAACAACACTTACATGTAACGACTAACGATGACTTAACGACTCAGTTAAAATGTACATACATGTAGTGTTTTAATATGTATTTATACACTTTTGAAAGACTTCAATACACTTATCAAAATACTTCTACTTAACAAAAATGCTTACAATTACATCCTCGTTCAGTTTCATCAAAAATTCTACTCGTATGCACTCGTATTCGTACTCGTACAATACACAGCTTTTAGATGTATGTACTATTGGTATATACACTAAAATGATCAGCTCTTAGCAGCCCATGTGAGTCACCTAACACATGTGAGAACCATCATTTGGCAACTAGCATGAAATATCTCATAAAATTACAAAAATATGAGTAATCATTCATGACTTATTTACATGAAAACAAAATTACATATTCTTTATATCTAATCCATACACCAACGACCAAAAATACCTACAAACACTTTCATTCTTCAATTTTCTTCATCTAATTGATCTCTATCAAGTTCTATCTTCAAGTTCTAAGTGTTCTTCATATATTCTACAAGTTCTAGTTACATAAAATCAAGAATACTTTCAAGTTTGCTAGCTCACTTCCAATCTTGTAAGGTGATCATCCAACCTCAAGAAATCTTTGTTTCTTATAGTAGGTTATCATTCTAATACAAGTTAATAATCATATTCAAACTTTGGTTCAATTTCTATAACTATAACAATCTTATTTCAAGTGATGATCTTACTTGAACTTGTTTTCGTGTCATGATTCTGCTTCAAGAACTTCGAGCCATCCAAGAATCCGTTGAAGCTAGATCCATTTTTCTATTTTCCAGTAGGTTTATCCAAGGAACTTAAGGTAGTAATGATGTCCATAACATCATTCGATTCATACATATAAAGCTATCTTATTCGAAGGTTTAAACTTGTAATCACTAGAACATAGTTTAGTTAATTCTAAACTTGTTCGCAAACAAAAGTTAATCCTTCTAACTTGACTTTTAAAATCAACTAAACACATGTTATATATCTATATGATATGCTAACTTAATGATTTAAAACCTGGAAACACGAAAAACACCGTAAAACCGGATTTACGCCGTCGTAGTAACACCGCGGGCTGTTTTGGGTTAGTTAATTAAAAACTATGATAAACTTTGATTTAAAAGTTGTTATTCTGAGAAAATGATTTTTATTATGAACATGAAACTATATCCAAAAATTATGGTTAAACTCAAAGTGGAAGTATGTTTTCTAAAATGGTCATCTAGACGTCGTTCTTTCGACTGAAATGACCACCTTTACAAAAACGACTTGCAACTTATTTTTCTGACTATAAACCTATACTTTTTCTGTATAGATTCATAAAATAGAGTTCAATATGAAACCATAGCAATTTGATTCACTCAAAACGGATTTAAAATGAAGAAGTTATGGGTAAAACAAGATTGGATAATTTTTCTCATTTTAGCTACGTGAAAATTGGTAACAAATCTATTCCAACCATAACTTAATCAACTTGTATTGTATATTATGTAATCTTGAGATACCATAGACACGTATACAATGTTTCAACCTATCATGTCGACACATCTATATATATTTCGGAACAACCATAGACACTCTATATGTGAATGTTGGAGTTAGCTATACAGGGTTGAGGTTGATTCCAAAATATATATAGTTTGAATTGTGATCAATACTAAGATACGTATACACTGGGTCGTGGATTGATTCAAGATAATATTTATCGATTTATTTCTGTACATCTAACTGTGGACAACTAGTTGTAGGTTACTAACGAGGACAGCTGACTTAATAAACTTAAAACATCAAAATATATTAAAAGTGTTGTAAATATATTTTGAACATACTTTGATATATATGTATATATTGTTATAGGTTCGTGAATCAACCAGTGGCCAAGTCTTACTTCCCGACGAAGTAAAAATATGTGAAAGTGAGTTATAGTCCCACTTTTAAAATCTAATATTTTTGGGATGAGAATACATGCAGGTTTTTTAAATGATTTACAAAATAGACACAAGTACGTGAAACTACATTCTATGGTTGAATTATCGAAATCGAATATGCCCCTTTTTATTAAGTCTGGTAATCTAAGAATTAGGGAACAGACACCCTAATTGACGCGAATCCTAAAGATAGATCTATTGGGCCTAACAAAACCCCTTCCAAAGTACCGGATGCTTTAGTACTTCGAAATTTATATCATATCTGAAGGGTGTCCCGGAATGATGGGGATATTCTTATATATGCATCTTGTTAATGTCGGTTACCAGGTGTTCACCATATGAATGATTTTTATCTCTATGTATGGGATGTGTATTGAAATATGAAATCTTGTGGTCTATTATTATGATTTGATATATATAGGTTAAACCTATAACTCACCAACATTTTTGTTGACGTTTTAAGCATGTTTATTCTCAGGTGATTATTAAGAGCTTCCGCTGTCGCATACTTAAATAAGGACGAGATTTGGAGTCCATGCTTGTATGATATTGTGTAAAAACTGCATTCAAGAAACTTATTTTGTTGTAACATATTTGTATTGTAAACCATTATGTAATGGTCGTGTGTAAACAGGATATTTTAGATTATCATTATTTGATAATCTACGTAAAGCTTTTTAAACCTTTATTGATGAAATAAAGGTTATGGTTTGTTTTAAAATGAATGCAGTCTTTGAAAAATGTCTCATATAGAGGTCAAAACCTCGCAACGAAATCAATTAATATGGAACGTTTTTAATCAATAAGAACGGGACATTTCAGTTGGTATCCGAGCGTTGGTCTTAGAGAACCAGAATTTTGCATTAGTGTGTCTTATCGAGTTTGTTAGGATGCATTAGTGAGTCTGGACTTCGACCGTGTTTACTTGAAAAATGATTACTTAACAAATTTTGTTGGAAACTATATATTTTTAACATGTGAATATTATGTGATATATTAATCTCTTAACGCGTTTGATATTATGTGATAGATGTCTACCTCTAGAACAAGTCCCATTGAGTCACCTAATAATAATGAAGAGTCAAATGTAAATTGGAATGATTCGTGGACTGATTCACAAGTTCCCGAAGAGGAACCGGAAGAAGAGTTGGAACCGGAAGAAGAATCGGAACCGGAAGAAGAATCGGAACCGGATGAAGAAATAGAACCGGTGGGGGAAATAATAAAACGGTTAAGTAAAAGAAAATCCTCAACCAACCGACCAAGGTTAATTATGGTCAATGGTGTTTCCGCCAAGGAAGCAAAATATTGGGAGGATTACCAATTCTCTGATGAATCGGATTCCGACGAGAATTCTGATGATGTTATAGAAATTACCCCAACTGAATTTAAAAAGGCAAAAGAAAATAATAAGGGAAAGGGCATAAAAATAGAGAAATCTAATTCCAACCCCGATGAACTTTATATGTATCGTCAACCCCCGAAGTCCTTAAGTTGTAACAATGACCCGGGAACCTCTAAACCACCAGGTTTTTCTAAACCAATGTGGAAAATGACGGCTCGTATTAGGGGAACATCATATATCCCTATAAACTTGGCAAAACGAACCAAAACCGAAGAAGAAGAAACAAGCGAGTCGGAATAAGATAGTTGTATTCGTGTGGTGTAATATATGTAATATAGTGTGCTTATGCTTTATGATATATGTAAAAATTGCTTGTATTAATATGTATTTTTTTTATGAATCTAACTCTTGTCTATTTTACAGTATAAAAACACAAAATGGATAGACAACCCAATATTTTAAGAGACCTACCCGGAGACATGATTGATGAAATCTTGTCTAGAGTCGGTCAGAATTCTTCGGCACAACTATTTAAGGCGAGATCAGTTTGTAAGACATTCGAAGAACGTTCCAAGAATGCCTTGGTTTATAAAAGGCTTTCGTTCGAAAGATGGGGGATATCACATTGTTAAATCCATAAGTTACGATGTGTTTACTTTGACGCATATATTGCGGGGAACCCAAATGCTATTTTACGCAATGGGTTAAGAAATTATTTTGACTCAATATATCCGAATATTGGACTTCGTGATTTAGAAAAAGCGGCTAACATGCAACATAAAGAAGCATGTTATGCTTACGGATTAGTAATGTTCGCTTCTCACCAAAGTGAGAACAAGAACATCGGGCTACAACTATTAAACAAAACGTTCCCACAAGTGACGGAGTCAGTAATTGGGGTAAGAAATGAGGTTTTTAGATTGTTACGGGACTGTTGGACATTACGTAACCCTCGTCCCTTTGACGACGTTAAAACACGCTGTCTTATCAACGGCCATAACGGTTATGTTCCACAAGACCAAGGATGGGAAGTAATCCTAGTAAAACCAGAATGCATGACTTGTTTCTGGACGTATGAATTACGTGTCTTTATTGCCTTTGCTGAACGACTTGTGTACTAGCTAGAATTATCTTCACAACTATCTTGTATCAATGTTATTGTTTGCTATATTTCATGCTATATGTAAAATAAGCGGTATTGTAAGTTTGTAAAATATTGTGTAAAAGTTTGAACGCGAAATATTATTATAATCAGTTTTTCATATAGAATTGTAGTAGTTGAATTGTATATTAGCTACTAAGTATGAACTTAACGGGTAGGTACTACCCGAATTTAAACTTATAAAACGCTAATATGAAGAAAAAGCTTTTATAAATGAGTTCATATTATGCTACGAAATACTATTAACTACTCTTAATCTTCTGTATGATTAACTTGTTCCATTTGACTATTTTGAAGGAAATGGCACCGACTACTCGACACACCGTGAATATGAATGAAGAGGAATTCCGTACTTTTCTAGCTTCAAACATAGCCGCAGTACAGGCTGCGCTACATACCAACAATAACCTTGGATCTAGCAGTACAGGAAATCGTGTAGGATGCACCTACAAAGAATTCACTACCTGCAAACCTTTGGAATTTGATGGAACTGAAGGACCGATCGGATTGAAACGGTAGACTGAGAAGGTCGAATCGGTGTTTGCCATAAGTAAGTGTACTGAAGAGGACAAAGTGAAGTACGCTACGCATACCTTCACAGGTTCTGCGTTAACATGGTGGAATACCTATCTAGAGCAAGTGGGATAAGACGATGCGTACGCACTACCGTGGTCAGCATTCAAGCACTTGATGAACGAGAAGTACCGTCCCAGAACCGAGGTCAATAAGCTCAAGACAGAACTTAGAGGGTTACGAACCCAAGGATTTGATATTACCACGTATGAAAGACGATTCACAGAATTGTGCCTATTGTGTCCGGGAGCATTCGAAGATGAGGAAGAAAAGATCGACGCGTTTGTGAAAGGATTACCGGAAAGAATCCAAGAAGATATAAGTTCACATGAGCCCGCCTCCATACAACAGGCATGTAGAATGGCTCACAAACTAGTGAACCAGATTGAAGAAAGAATTAAAGAACAGACTGCTGAAGAGGCCAATGTGAAGCAAGTCAAAAGAAAGTGGGAGGAAAACGGTGATAAGAATCACCAATACAACAACAACAGCAATTACAACAATAATCGCAACAATTATCCCAACAATCGCAACATCAATCGCAACTACAACAAACGGCCCAACAACAACAACAACAACAACAACAACAACAACAACAACAACAACAACAGCAACTACAACAATCATCCCAACAACAATAATAACCGCAACAACAACAACAACAACAATCAGAAGCAGCTATGCCAAAGGTGTGAAAAGTATCACTCGGGGTTCTGCACTAAATTTTGCAACAAGTGTAAAAGAAATGGTCATAGCGCGGTGAAGTGTGAGGTCTACGGACCAGGGGTTAATAGAACGAAAGGAACAAATGGTGTCGGAACGAGTAATGGCGGAGCAAGTAGTGTCGGAGCAAGTTATGCCAATGTAGTTTGTTATAAATGTGGAAAACCGGGCCACATTATTAGAAATTGCCCGAACCAGGAGAACACGAATGGACAAGGCCGCGAAAGAGTTTTCAATATTAATGCGGCAGAGGGACAGGAAGACCCGGAGCTTGTTACGGGTACGTTTCTTATTGACAATAAATCTGCTTACGTTTTATTTGATTCGGGTGCGGATAGAAGCTATATGAGTAGAGATTTTTGTGCTAAATTAAGTTGTCCATTGACGCCTTTGGATAGTAAATTTTTACTCGAATTAGCAAATGGTAAATTAATCTCAGCAGATAATATATGTCGGAATCGAGAAATTAAACTGGTTAACGAAACATTTAAGATTGATTTGATACCAGTAGAGTTAGGGAGTTTTGATGTGATAATCGGTATGGACTAGTTGAAAGAAGTGAAAGCAGAGATTGTTTGTTACAAAAATGCAATTCGCATTATACGAGAAAAAGGAAAACCCTTAATGGTGTACGGAGAAAAGGGCAATACGAAGCTACATCTTATTAGTAATTTGAAGGCACAAAAACTAATAAGAAAAGGTTGCTATGCTGTTCTAGCACACGTCGAGAAAGTACAAACTGAAGAAAAGAGCATCAATGATGTTCCCATTGCAAAAGAATTTCCCGATGTATTTCCGAAAGAATTATCGGGATTACCCCCACATCGATCCGTTGAATTTCAAATAGATCTTGTACCAGGAGCTGCACCAATAGCTCGTGCTCCTTACAGACTCGCACCCAGTGAGATGAAAGAACTGCAAAGCCAATTACAAGAACTTTTAGAGCGTGGTTTCATTCGACCAAGTACATCACCGTGGGGAGCTCCTGTTTTGTTTGTCAGGAAGAAAGATGGTACATTCAGGTTGTGTATCGACTACCGAGAGTTGAACAAACTTACCATCAAGAACCGCTACCTACTATCGAGAATTGACGACTTATTTGATCAACTACAAGGCTCGTCTGTTTATTCAAAGATTGACTTACGTTCCGGGTATCATCAAATGCGGGTGAAAGAAGATGATATTCCAAAGACTGCTTTCAGAACACGTTACGGTCATTACGAGTTTATGGTCATGCCGTTTGGTTTAACTAATGCACCAGCTGTGTTCATGGACCTTATGAACCGAGTGTGTGGACCATACCTTGACAAGTTTGTCATTGTTTTCATTGATGACATACTTATTTACTCAAAGAATGACCAAGAACACGGTGAACATTTGAGAAAGGTGTTAGAAGTATTGAGGAAGGAAGAATTGTACGCTAATTTTTCAAAGTGTGCATTTTGGTTGGAAGAAGTTCAATTCCTCGGTCACATAGTGAACAAAGAAGGTATTAAGGTGGATCCAGCAAAGATAGAAACTGTTGAAAAGTGGGAAACCCCGAAAACTCCGAAACACATACGCCAGTTTTTAGGACTAGCTGGTTACTACAGAAGGTTCATCCAAGACTTTTCCAGAATAGCAAAACCCTTGACTGCATTAACGCATAAAGGGAAGAAATTTGAATGGAATGATGAACAAGAGAAAGCGTTTCAGTTATTGAAGAAAAAGCTAACTACGGCACCTATATTGTCATTGCCTGAAGGGAATGATGATTTTGTGATTTATTGTGACGCATCAAAGCAAGGTCTCGGTTGTGTATTAATGCAACGAACGAAGGTGATTGCTTATGCGTCTAGACAATTGAAGATTCACGAACAAAATTATACGACGCATGATTTGGAATTAGGCGCGGTTGTTTTTGAATTAAAGACTTGGAGGCACTACTTATATGGGGTCAAAAGTATTATATATACCAACCACAAAAGTCTTCAACACATATTTAATTAGAAACAACTGAATATGAGGCAGCGTAGGTGGATTGAATTATTGAATGATTACGACTTTGAGATTCGTTACCACCCGGGGAAGGCAAATGTGGTAGCCGATGCCTTGAGCAGGAAGGACAGAGAACCCATTCGAGTAAAATCTATGAATATAATGATTCATAATAACCTTACTACTCAAATAAAGGAGGCGCAACCAGGAGTTTTAAAAGAGGGAAATTTAAAGGATGAAATACCCAAAGGATCGGAGAAGCATCTTAATATTCGGGAAGACGAAACCCGGTATAGGGCTAAAAGGATTTGGGTACCAAAATTTGGAGATATGAGAGAAATGGTACTTAGAGAAGCTCATAAAACCAGATACTCAATACATCCTGGAACGGGGAAGATGTACAAGGATCTCAAGAAACATTTTTGGTGGCCGGGTATGAAAGCCGATGTTGCTAAATACATAGGAGAATGTTTGACGTGTTCTAAGGTCAAAGCTGAGCATCAGAAACCATCAGGTCTACTTCAACAACCCGAAATCCCGGAATGGAAATGGGAAAACATTACCATGGATTTCATCCCTAAATTGCCAAGGACTGCAAGTGGTTTTGATACTATTTGGGTAATAGTTGATCATCTCACCAAATCAGCACACTTCCTGCCAATAAGAGAAGATGACAAGATGGAGAAGTTAGCACGACTGTATTTGAAGGAAGTCGTCTCCAGACATGGAATACCAATCTCTATTATCTCTGATAGGGATGGCAGATTTATTTCAAGATTCTGGCAGACATTACAGCAGGCATTAGGAACTCGTCTAGACATGAGTACTGCCTATCATCCACAAACTGATGGGCAGAGCGAAAGGACTATACAAATGCTTGAAGACATGCTACGAGCATGTGTTATTGATTTCGGAAACAGTTGGGATCGACATCTACCGTTAGCAGAATTTTCCTACAACAACAGCTACCATTTAAGCATTGAGATGGCGCCGTTTGAAGCACTTTATGGTAGAAAGTGCAGGTCTCCGATTTGTTGGAGTGAAGTGGGGGATAGACAGATTACGGGTCCGGAGATTATACAAGAAACTACCGAGAAGATCATCCAAATTCAACAACGGTTGAAAACCGCCCAAAGTCGACAAAAGAGCTACGCTGACATTAAAAGAAAAGATATAGAATTTGAAATTGGAGAGATGGTCATGCTTAAAGTTGCACCTTGGAAAGGCGTTGTTCGATTTGGTAAACGAGGGAAATTAAATCCAAGGTATATTGGACCATTCAAGATTATTGATCGTGTCGGACCAGTAGCTTACCGACTTGAGTTACCTCAATAACTCGCGGCTGTACATAACACTTTCCACGTCTCGAATTTGAAGAAATATTTTGCTAAAGAAGATCTCACTATTCCGTTAGATGAAATCCAAATCAACGAAAAACTTCAATTCATCGAAGAACCCGTCGAAATAATGGATCGTGAGGTTAAAAGACTTCAGCAAAACAAGATACCAATTGTTAAGGTTCGATGGAATGCTCATAGAGGACCCGAGTTCACCTGGGAGCGTGAAGATCAGATGAAGAAGAAATACCCGCATCTATTTCCAGAAGATTCGTCAACACCTTCAACAGCTTAAAATTTGGGGACGAAATTTATTTAACGGGTAGGTACTGTAGTGACCCGAACTTTTCCATGTTTATATATATTAATTGAGATTGATATTTACATGATTAAATGTTTCCAACATGTTAAGCAATCAAACTTGTTAAGACTTGATTAATTGAAATATGTTTCATATAGACAATTGACCACCCAAGTTGACCGGTGATTCACGAACGTTAAAACTTGTAAAAACTATATGATGACATATATATGGATATATATATAGTTAACATGATACTATGATAAGTAAACATATCATTAAGTATATTAACAATGAACTACATATGTAAAAACAAGACTACTAACTTAATGATTTTTAAACGAGACATATATGTAACGATTATCGTTGTAAAGACATTTAATATATATATATATATATATCATATTAAGAGATATTCATACATGATAATATCATGATAATATAATAATTTAAAATCTCATTTGATATTATAAACATTGGGTTAACAACATTTAACAAGATCGTTAACCTAAAGGTTTCAAAACAACACTTACATGTAACGACTAACGATGACTTAACGACTCAGTTAAAATGTACATACATGTAGTGTTTTAATATGTATTTATACAATTTTGAAAGACTTCAATACACTTATCAAAATACTTCTACTTAACAAAAATGCTTACAATTACATCCTCATTCAGTTTCATCAACAATTCTACTCGTATGCACTCGTATTCGTACTCATACAATACACAGCTTTTAGATGTATGTACTATTGGTATATACACTCCAATGATCAGCTCTTAGCAGCCCATGTGAGTCACCTAACACATGTGAGAACCATCATTTGGCAACTAGCATGAAATATCTCATAAAATTACAAAAATATGAGTAATCATTCATGACTTATTTACAGGAAAACAAAATTACATATCCTTTATATCTAATCCATACACCAACAACCAAAAACACCTACAAACACTTTCATTCTTCAATTTTCTTCATCTAATTGATCTCTCTCAAGTTCTATCTTCAAGTTCTAAGTGTTCTTCATATATTCTACAAGTTCTAGTTACATAAAATCAAGAATACTTTCAAGTTTGCTAGCTCACTTCCAATCTTGTAAGGTGATCATCCAACCTCAAGAAATCTTTGTTTCTTACAGTAGGTTATCATTCTAATACAAGGTAATAATCATATTCAAACTTTGGTTCAATTTCTATAACTATAACAATCTTATTTCAAGTGATGATCTTACTTGAACTTGTTTTCGTGTCATGATTCTGCTTCAAGAACTTCGAGCCATCCAAGAATCCGTTGAAGCTAGATCTATTTTTCTCTTTTCCAGTAGGTTTATCCAAGGAACTTAAGGTAGTAATGATGTCCATAACATCATTCGATTCATACATATAAAGCTATCTTATTCGAAGGTTTAAACTTGTAATCACTAGAACATAGTTTAGTTAATTCTAAACTTGTTCGCAAAAAAAAGTTAATCCTTATAACTTGACTTTTAAAATCAACTAAACACATGTTCTATATCTATATGATATGCTAACTTAATGATTTAAAACCTGGAAACACGAAAAACACCGTAAAACCGGATTTACGCCGTCGTAGTAACACCGTGGGCTGTTTTGGGTTAGTTAATTAAAAACTATGATAAACTTTGATTTAAAAGTTGTTATTCTGAGAAAATGATTTTTATTATGAACATGAAACTATATCCAAAAATTATGGTTAAACTCAAAGGGAAGTATGTTTTCTAAAATGGTCATCTAGACGTCGTTCTTTCGACTGAAATGACTACCTTTACAAAAATGACTTGCAACTTATTTTTCCGACTATAAACCTATACTTTTTCTGTTTAGATTTATAAAATAGAGTTCAATATGAAACCATAGCAATTTGATTCACTCAAAACGGATTTAAAATGAAGAAGTTATGGGTAAAACAAGATTGGATAATTTTTCTCATTTTAGCTACGTGAAAATTGGTAACAAATCTATTCCAACCATAACTTAATCAACTTGTATTGTATATTATGTAATCTTGAGATACCATAGACACGTATACAATATTTCGACCTATCATGTCGACACATCTATATATATTTCGGAACAACCATAGACACTCTATATGTGAATGTTGGAGTTAGCTATACAGGGTTGAGGTTGATTCCAAAATATATATAGTTTGAGTTGTGATCAATACTGAGATACGTATACACTGGGTCGTGGATTGATTCAAGATAATATTTATCGATTTATTTATGTACATCTAACTGTGGACAACTAGTTGTAGGTTACTAACGAGGACAGCTGACTTAATAAACTTAAAACATCAAAATATATTAAAAGTGTTGTAAATATATTTTGAACATACTTTGATATATATGTATATATTGTTATAGGTTCATGAATCAACCAGTGGCCAAGTCTTACTTTCCGACGAAGTAAAAATATGTGAAAGTGAGTTATAGTCCCACTTTTAAAATCTAATATTTTTGGGATGAGAATACATGCAGGTTTTATAAATGATTTACAAAATAGACACAAGTACGTGAAACTACGTTCTATGGTTGAATTATCGAAATCGAATATGCCCCTTTTTATTAAGTCTGGTAATCTAAGAATTAGGGAACAGACACCCTAATTGACGCGAATCCTAAAGATAGATCTATTGGGCCTAACAAACCCCATCCAAAGTACCGGATGCTTTAGTAGTTCGAAATTTATATCATATCCGAAGGGTGTCCCGAAATGATGGGGATATTCTTATATATGCATCTTGTTAATGTCGGTTACCAGGTGTTCACCATATGAATGATTTTTATCTCTATGTATGGGATGTGTATTGAAATATGAAATCTTGTGGTCTATTATTATGATTTGATATATATAGGTTAAACCTATAACTCACCAACATTTTTGTTGACGTTTTAAGCATGTTTATTCTCATATGATTATTAAGAGCTTCCGCTGTCGCATACTTAAATAAGGACGAGATTTGGAGTCCATGCTTGTATGATATTGTGTAAAAACTGCATTCAAGAAACTTATTTTGTTGTAACATATTTGTATTGTAAACCATTATGTAATGGTCGTGTGTAAACAGGATATTTTAAATTATCATTATTTGATAATCTACGTAAAGCTTTTTAAACCTTTATTGATGAAATAAAGGTTATGGTTTGTTTTAAAATGAATGCAGTCTTTGAAAAACGTCTCATATAGAGGTCAAAACCTCGCAACGAAATCAATTAATATGGAACGTTTTTAATCAATAAGAACGGGACATTTCAGATACGCATATCGGTGGATGTAAGTAGAATAGTAAAAGACTGTTGAATCAGCTTCGAATAATGTACAGTGTAATTTATTAATGTGAAATCTAAATATTCCTCAGGTATTACCTACCCGTTAAAATATTTTCACCATTAACAGTTTGTACAAAGGAATTTTTAATTACAATCTTTATGAAAACATATATACATATATATTTTCTTCAGATGTAATTATGGATTTAATGAGTTAATATTATATTAAACTCATTTGATTTTAAAATAAGGATATATAATCTCTAAAACACTAGAGATTGCATAATCTCCATGTAGAACGAAGATAAATGATGTAGAACGATACGTAGAACGATGATCATACTCGAGGTACAGAATGAGATGTTGAGGCATGAATTGTTGATGGTACTGGTGCTGTTACTGATGGTACTGTTGGTGCCGGTGATGTTGCTGAAGCTGGTACATTTTGCACCATATTCTCCAGATTGATTACTCGAGCGCGAAGTTCGTTGACTTCTTTTATTATTCCGGGATGATTGTCGGTCGGAACAAGTGGATGAATAAGTTTTAGAATTTTAGATAGAATATAATCATGACAAGATATCCTGAAAATAAGGGTGAAAATGGTGTTTCGGGCTGATTCGCTGGTAAATGTTTCAGGTTCTTCGCCAAGAGGTGAATTCGGTTGGTGGAAGGGATCACCTTCTTCGCGTCTCCATTGATTAAGTCACCTACTAAATCATCAGATGAATTGGGGATGGCTGATTGATTGATTCATTCTGGTGACACCGCTTTTGGAGCTTAGGTGAATATCCATGTCGGAATAGTTGTCGGAATAGCTATCAAAATCTGAGGGACTTGAACTGATTGAGGGATTTATCTCGTATGATCAGATGAATGATTTTTGATAAGAAATAGATTATAGGATGTAGATTAGTACCCTGCAATACATAATTTACATATGCATATATAATACTAAAATCCCATAAGTTACGGAGGAATCTACGAAAGCTGTCAGGCAAAGGTAACAATAACAGATACGCTAAGATATGAATTTATCTATACACTGTCTATGCAATAGAGGCAGTAAGACATGTCTAGACTAAGAGTGATAAACAAGTAGTTCCCTGAGAATGATAAGCAGGTAATTTTCGACACAAAATGATAAGCAAAACTTTTGACATGCAGACACGGTCGAAGTCCAGACTCACTAATGCATCTAAACAACTATCAGTTAGACACTCTAACGCAAGACCTGGTTCGCTAAGACCATCGCTCTGATACCAACTAAAATGCCCCGTCCTAATCCATCTGGACGAAGTCATCAACATTTGATTCCAGAGAGATGATCGACTCCAAGTAATGTCCTTAAAATGAGCAAATGCACAGCGGAAGATTTCTTTCATACCTGAGAATAAACATGCTTCCAAGTGTCAACCAAAAGGTTGGTGAGTTCATAGGTTTATCTTAAAACAATAAAATTCATCATTTTGATAGACCACAAGATTTAAATGATGCATGGTACAAATGGGCCCGAATCCTATACTCACCTGTAATGTACATGCGATATCTTTTAAATAAAGTACACCTTTCTCGTGTACGAAATCATCTTTCATAAATCTTAGTAACCGTACACATATCTCGTGCACAAAAATAACATACACATAACCTGTGTATAAAATCATTCTCTCGATACATAACATTCATATCAATTGGTGGCAATTATCATGTCCACATAATTCAATGGTGACAATTATCATCTCCACATAATTCAATGGTGGCAATTATCATGTCCACATAATTCAATGGTGGCAATTATCATGTCCACATAATTCAATAATAATCCGCAGAACTTCTGTCTGCATAATAATTCATTCGAGGAATGTTTTGCTTGTGTCTATCTTGTCAAACATTTATAAAAGCATTTCATGTATTCGCAGTTCAAAACATATTTCAAAAGCATTTAATAAAACAGTTGTAAAAGCAGCGCATGTATTCTCAGTCCCAAAAATGTAAAGAGTAAAAGGGAGCAAATGAAACTCACAATACTGTATTTTGTAGTAAAAATACATATGACGACATTGAATAATGCAGGGTTGGCCTCGGATTCACGAACCCTTTAAAAATCTCCTCTAAAAAGAATTGCCCAAGACGGGGCTCGAACCCGCAACCTCTCCTTTCCCACAAACACTTTTAACCATCGGGCTATTTTGATTTTTCAAATAAAGCACCAATGTGCTGCTGCAGTTCGACAGAAGGAAAAAAAAAGAATTCGGCATTTAATCTCCATCATCATACTTCATAATCATCTAGCTATCATCATCATCATCATTATCATAATACCGTACATCATTATCATATATTCACCATCACCATGATCATATTGAATCACCATCATTATCCCAATCGTCATCATCATCATCATTCGATCTCGGTATTATTCTGGAAACCATCATCGAAGCATCACGTACCATATACATCATCATCGTAACATCGTACATAATCATTATCATGTTATTATTCGACATTCACCATCAATAATCATCTTTTTCTATCGTCACCATACTTCACAGCATCCTCACCTTCATTACCATCATCATCGTTTATTCTCTATCAACATTCTTCAAAACTCATCGTCATTATTATCAAATAATCCCCACTGTTCACCTTCTTCCTCCTTCGTCACCATCATACATAACATCGTTATCCACATAAGCAAAAGACTGGAACGAAAACGAGAAGTAAAGAAAAAAAATATAATAATAGTAAAGGTGATGATGGTGGTTGTTAAGGTGGTTGTGGGTTCTTTAATCAAAAACAGTTACGGTGGTGTGTAGGTGAGTAGTAGTGGTGGACTAAAAGTAGCAACAATAGTATATAGGTGGCGTTTGATGATAGTAGCTGTAGGTGATTTGTTTATGGTTATTTGGTTCTTTAATTGTTAACAGAGCCAGAAAGATCGAATGGAAACAATTACATAACAGTTTATTGTTCGAGCAAGTGGGTTGTGGTGATGAAGTCGAAGGTGGTGATGTTTTAGAGCTAGAGACGGTTGTGATGTTGTGGTTGTTTATGTTGACAGAAACAATCACAGGAGTAGCTGCAGTTCTAGGCTGAAGACGGTGGTGGCGTTTATGGTGATGTATACGGTGGTGTCGTGCTCATGAAAGGTGGTTAAAGAGGTGTTTAACAATGGTGGGTCTAGTGGTGAGTGGTTTTGTGATTGAAACTGGTACACATTTTGTTATCTACATATAAGTAAGATGCTTATATATATTACTCGATTTTTATTGTAAGGAAAAGAGCAAAAGAAACAAAATAGAAATAATTAAGGCAGACAAATTGATTCTTGGTGGGGTTTAACAAAAAATATATATAGAAAGATGATATGTGTTGTAGTTGCAAATGCAAGTTTGAGTGTGAAAGGGAAATGTTAGTCAACATAAAAATTTGGAATGGAATGGTGGTAGCATGAGACAATTGAAACAATCGGGTATTGGTGGGGATCGATTGAAATGTGGTATATATATATATATATATATATATATATATATATATATATATATATATATATATATATATATATATATATATATATATATATATATATATATATATATATATATATATCAAAGGAGTTAGTGGATGAATCACATCAAATACAGTAATTCACAAATAATGTGTCAATTTATAGATTAGGAAAGCAACCGAGATTTTGTTATATAACGGATTGTGTATCGTGCGAAACCAGTGGTGGATAAAAGTGTTCAGAATAATTCCATATTTTTAAATTAACTATATTTATTTATTTTGGTCATTATGGTATAAAATTCAATCATTAATTTAATAAATAAAAATTACATCAACCGTCCCTCTCATTTATGGGTAAAATATAAAAAGTATTAAAATTAAATAATTAGATCCTAAATATACTTTTAATAAGCATATAACTTATATAACTCATTTTTGGATCACTTTTCATTTTAAAATTTCTTAAGTTTTGAATTTAACTTGCTTAGTATTAATCGGAACATCAAACGAGTATTACAAGCATTTAATATTTATTTTTAATATACTTTATTTATATATAGAGATATATTTTAAATAATAATCATTATAATATCCTATCTTTATTTTATTAATTTTTAATAACAACATATAATACTTCAATTTATATTTTCAAATTATTATTTATATATACATACACACATATCTATTTACAATTAATTGTTCGTGAATTGTCGAGAGCAGTCGGAGGTCAAATGAATTCATGTAAACTGTTTCAAAGTTTTCGAGACTCAACATTACAGACTTTGCTTATCGTGTCGAAATCATATCAAGATTAAGTTTAAATTTGGTCAAAAATTTCCGGGTCGTCACACTCACACCCCAAACCCTAGAGAGAGAGTAAAGGGTTTAGAGAGAGAAAGCTCGAATCGGGGATGAAGAAGAGTGATTCGGGTCGGGTCTCAAGAGTTAAAGTTGTTCTCCTCGTTCATGGCTACGTTGTGATAGTGATGGTAAGTTCTAACTCCGAAATTCATCTTTATGATTTGGTATTCAAGTTAGGGATTTTAGCTTTTTAGTTGTAAAACCCATTTAGATGATGAAGTGGGTTTATGGAAACTAGTTATTTTTGATACATGGCGGGTTTTGGGTTGATTGACGTTTTGACCATGATTAGGCTTTGGTTTTGGGTGTAATCACTTAGTTTAGTGATTTTGGACGCGTTGGAACCCTTTTGGGTGTATTCGAGTTGACTAATTTTGAAATGGGTCAAAATTAGGGTTTATGTGTCAAAATGGGTTTCGAGTGATGAAATTATGAGTTTGGGTCTTGCGTGTGTTGGTTAAACGTTAGAACACTTGTGTTGACTTGGTTTTTGGGTGTAAACCCTAATTTAGGTCAAAACGGGTCAAATGGGTATTTCGGGACAAGTAAGCTTGATTCGGTGTCAAATTAAGTTTTAAGTCAAGTTTTGGTAAATCAAGTTGGAAAATACTTGATTTAAGTGTTAGTGGTTGTCTTGAAAATATAATCACTAGTCGTTAGTGATTTTGGGGCGTTTTATGACTTTGGTCAAAATGAACAATTTGAATTGGATCAAAATTGAGGATGACACTAATTTGGATTAATTGGATGTTAAACGCTTTTGTTAAGTGTTAAATGATGCTTTTGATGTAATTACTCGCGAGAAGTGATTTTAGGTTAAAATTTGGTGTTTTAGCAATAAAGTCAAACTTGGTCAACCATGGAATGGGTTTTGTGTAAAATACGAGCTAGTATGCAATATTTGGGTATTTTGGGAACGCGGGAACTAGTCTCGTTAGTTTTGGACCTTCGGGTAGTGTTAAAAGTGCAAAAGGGTGTATTTTGCACTTGTTGTTCATTTGGGCGGGTCGAGAGTCCAAATGGGGTTGTATGTTGATTATGTGTATACCTATATGCGTATTATAGGTAAAATCTTGCTCGATTGCGTGTGGTGAGGATTTCGCGCATGGTTTGTAATGCTTGTAGAGACCCGTCCTAATCCATCCGGATGAAGTCCATATCGATTACAAACGATTCACAACAGTTGATTACATCGCAAGGTAATTGACCTCTATATGATAAATTTTACAAACATTGCATTCCTTTTTAAAAGACAAACTTTCGTTACATCGACAGTTGACAGGCATGTAAAGCATTTCATAATATATCCAAATATAATTGACTTAATAATAATCTTGATGAACTCAACGACTCGAATGCAACATCTTTTGAAATATGTCATGAATGACTCCAAGTAATATCTCTAATATGAGCAAATGCACAGCGGAAGATTTCTTTCGTACCTGAGAATAAACATGCTTTAAAGTGTCAACCAAAAGGTTGGTGAGTTCATTAGTTTATCATAAAGAATCATTTCATAATTTTAATAGACCACAAGATTTCATACTTCCATTTCTCATAATCATACGTCCCATGCATAGAGACAAAAATATCATTCATATGGATTGAACACCTGGTAACCGACATTCACAATATGCATATAAGAATATCCCCATCATTCCGGGATCCTCCTTCGGACATGATATAAATTTTGAAGTACTAAAGCATCCGGTACTTTGGATGGGGCTTGTTGGGCCCGATAGATCTATCTTTAGAGTTCGCGTCAATTAGGGTGTCTGTTCCCTAATTCTTAGATTACCAGACTTAATAAAAAGGGGCATATTCAGTTTCGATCATTCAACCATAGAACGTAATTTCGATTACTTGTGTCTATTTCGTAAAACAGTTATAAAAGTTGCGCATGTATTCTCAGCCCAAAAATATAAAGGGTAAAAAGGTAAATGAAACTCACAATACTGTATTTTGTAGTAAAAATACATATGACGACATTGAACAATGCAGGGTTGGCCTCGGATTCACGAAACTATATCAACTATTAACACATTATAGTATAAATCAATTAAGTTTATATATTTGTTATGTATTAATTATTCTTATAATATATTATGATACTTATTTGATATTTAATTAATGTTATATCAATAATATTAGTTGAAACATAATTTTATGTAATATTATTATATTTTATGTAATAATATATTTACATATATATCTTTTGTTTTGTAAAATTAATAATTGTAGAAATACCTAAGGATAATAATAATAATAATATTAATAATAATAATAATTTTTAAAAGTATAAAACTACCTTAGGAGTCAGTTTTAAAAAAATTGCACCAAGCCGGGCTCGAACCCGAGACCTCTCGCTCACTCATCAACACCCTTAACCATTCCTCTATTTCAGTTTTTCTGATTTATAATACAAACCCAAATACTTATCTATTACATGTTTCAACCCACTTCATCTTCTTCACCAAAATCTAAACAATCAAACAACTTCATTCTTAATAGTCAATCATCAAAATGGTTTTAGGACTTCTAAACAAACATGAAACAAAAAATAAAAATGTGTTCATGATATAAAAAAATGAGAAAAAAAAAACAAAAAAATCCTACTGCTTGCTGGTAGCCAAGAAAAAAAAAATTTGTTTTCAATTTTGAGTTCGTTTTGGACAATCTTTACAACATGAAACATGTTTCAAATCATTCCTAAAAACTATTGAAATCATCAATTGAACTTAAAACATCAAAACAAACTCTAATTTCTCCAAGAACAAAACAGTTGACTTTTGACAATTTAACTTTGACTCGCAAATTCGAATTCGTTATCAAGAATTGGAACTTGAGATTTTGCAGGAAGTTTAAGTAAATGATTCCTAACAACTCTACATTTTTAGTTTTTGAAATTTGTTTCAAATTCACGTTAGTGTATATCACTGTGAAGAACTCAAGAACTCAAAATTGATTTTTAGATTAAGTGTTATAGGTTATGATTACAACATGAATTGTGTTGCAAATCATTCCTATAATCTTTATGGATCATCAAATTAACTGGAGATATCAAAACAAACTCGAATTTGATTCAAGAACACTTAGTTGACTTTGAAAACCAAAACTTTGACTCTCAAATTAGAAATTAATAGAAAGAATTGAGGATTGAAAACTTACAGATAGTTTAGATAGACGATTCCTAACATGACTGCATTATTACATTTTGAAAATTTGTTCTAAATCAAAATATGGTGAAAAATATGAATGTACAGAGTGTCGAGCTTATTTTCTGGGTTTTCTTTGTTTTCAACTCAAATTGCAGTTTGTAACTTATATAGAGTGATTAGGTACATGATTTAACAGTTAAATTGATTTCCAATTGATTTGTGAAGTAGACTTGTAACAAACTGGAGACATGAAGTACGTAAATTATTTTCATGTGAAGAAAAGAAAAAAAATTGATAGTTACTTCTAACAGAATGGGATTCTCTATTTTTATTTTTAATAAATATTAATAGTAAATACCCTAATAATATTAATAATAATTCTAATAAAATAACTAAATAATATCATAAAAATGATAATAAATAAAAATAAGAATTCGTTTAAATCATAAATAAATTTTAATCTTAATTATCTTGTACATTATTTTACATTTTCAATTCAAATGATTATTTTGTATTTTATTAATACAACTTAATATGCACTCTTATATTTATATATGTATATATATTTACACACAATTGTTCGTGAATCGTCGGAAATAGTCACAGGTTAAATGAATCTATATAAATAGTTCAAACATTTCGAGACTCAACATTACAGGCTTTGCTTATTGTGTTGGAACATATAAAGATTAAGTTTTAATTTGGTCGGAAATTTCCGGGTCGTCACAGTACCTACCCGTTAAAGAAATTTCGTCCCGAAATTTGAGTGGAATGGTCATGGCTGACAATAAGTATGTTTTCATGACGTATCCGAGCTAGAAATTAGAATTTTATCATCAGTGAGTAATATAGGTAAAAAAAATTGATTACGCGAAGAGTATAATCGAAGCTATCGCAAGAGAGGGAACTGATGACGTAGTTATGATTGATTTCCGGAATTCATGGGATTTAAAGAAAATCTTCGTAATAAGATTTGGTTCTTCGGCGATATAGGAAATCAGATCTTCTTTGATTAAATGCAATAATCTGTTTCGATTGCTCTGTCGGATATTTTACTATAAATCCACTCCATTCGTTTCCTTATTTTCACAGCTCACACCTTTCATTCTTTCTCCTCTGATTCATATTTTTAAAGCATTCATTAATATGCTCCATCCAGTTCTGATCATTGATATACTCTTAACTTTCATATATGTCATTCTTCTCTTTCATCTACCACCGGAGGATTATATTTACTTCTACTATTATCTTGGGGCTATAGTTTTTCTAATTTTCCCGTGCCTTTACGTGACAATACGTATTGATATGCACGGTTTGTAATTTATGTGTTGTTGTCGAGCTTTATATTTTCTTTATATTCAAGAGTTCCATACTTTCGTCTCCTCTTCCCGACTTCAAGTCAAGCGAATAATGGTCCGGAATTCGTAGATATGGATTTTGAAATGAACATAGTTAATGTTCTAGAAGGAAATCGTAATGGCACGATCTTGATTTTCAAATTACTAGAATATCTGAAAAGATAGAACTATTAAGAATTTATGTTCTTGATATACTTGGAGATTGGGTAGAATGTAAGAGTCGTGTAACATGGCACATGATGACGTTATGATCTGTGAATCATCACGTTCCATTAGAAACTCAGCATGACTTACTGTAATATAATCACGTTGATCAAGTGTCATTATATTATACTAACTCATGCATCAGTTCCCAAAATTACTTCAATAACATTCATATTTCAAGCTCGAAAGTTTACAGAATATAGAAACTAACAGTTTCTATATGATGTAACACTGATAGCACGAAGAGATTAATGATTTCAGATAAGAATTGTTATGAAAATATTCTCAGAAATATCAAAGATATTTATGATGATATTTTCAGAATTTCTGAGATCGAATGTTGATGAAGAAAATCCTTTCGCAAGTATTTAGAATAAATAAGGAGCAAGATATTCACTAAAGACTTCATCAGAAACAGAATCATCAGGGTTCTTTATGTACAAGTTTAGTCCTTGTGATTTGCTCAGAATCTCCTTCATGGTTTGCTCAATTCGTTTTTCAGTACCAAACTTCCTTTTGAGCTTTTCCAACGTATCTTTTTTTTTTATCAAACTTTTGATTGTTAAAATCATCCATAGTTTTTGTTGCTTCATTCAACATTTCAAAATTTAGAGCATTAATTCACAGACTGGGTGCTTTTGTGAATTTCAGAATGGAAGATCATAGTTCTAAGAGATAAATGTTATATGGATACATATAACTGTTGATGTGGAAACGTTGCGAGACTCAAAATACAAATTTGCTGATTCCCGGTAATTGGTATGGCAGTTCTCGTTACAAGATGCGGATGAGTATATGATAGGGTTTCAATGAATAAATATAATGATTTATCAGAGAGATTTAAGCCAAAAAAACAACGAGGCTGCTGGTACGTCTTCTGGTAATATGGTGGAATATAAAAGAATTCTCCGTTATAAAAAGGGTAATTGTATATATCAGGATTATAGTAAGGCTACTTCGAATGAAAAGTCGAAGTTGACTTGCTGGAGCTGTGACAAAATTGGCTACTTTGAAAAGGGATCGCAAAGTTATTTTTGCTAATAAATGCCAAAGGATCTGATGCGGCTACGTGTTAAACTTTTACTCAGTTGCCGAGAGTTTCTCAGGTGCATAACTATATGCATAAACCTTTCCTTCTGTAGATGAAGTGCGGTTGATTCATCCTATCGATTGAGGTGTTTTCAAGAATCATGAAAGGTTTGAACGCAGATTGTAATCGTCAAGATACAGATGAGGTTTAAGATGAGATCAAGTGGCAAACTTGAAGATATGTTTAGTTTCATATGTTATAATCAATATTTTAATTCATTTTAATTATCCAATGTCGACAGTCCATATTTGATAGTCCACAATTAACAGTCCGATAATACATATATAGCTTAATATATAATATCTGAATTAATTAATACGTATCGGGACCCGTGTACATGTCTCAGACTCGATCACAACTCAAAGTATATATATTATTATAGAATCAACCTCAACCCTGTATAGAGAACTCGATCATTACTGCATATAGAGTGTCTATGGTGATTCCAAATAATATATATAGATGCATCGATATGATATGTTAAAACCTTGTATACGTGTCCCGATATTTAAAGTGCGTAAAATAAATAACAGGAATTAAATAACGATAACTAAAGTGCGTAAAGTAAATAACAGAAATTAGATGACAATAAATAAAATTGCTGGAATGTAAATTGCGATAATTAAATTGCAATAAATAAAATGCGATAAATAGAATGTAATCAGTTAGCTAGGAACAGTTAGCTGGAACAGTTAGCATGGTTTCTTAACAAAATTCCATATTGTTAATTAGTCTGTTTCTAATCAATTTTTATTGTGTCCATTATTTCTTCATTATGCCACTTGTTGGATTCTGGTAAGTAAAAATCCAAATATGAAATTGAATTTGAATGAAAATGGTTATTCTGTGGTGAACGGATTCGTTTATCGATAGATGTAGGTAGGATGGTAATCGACCATTGAATCAGATTCGAAGACTATACAATGTAACTTATTAATGTGAAATCTTAAATATTTCTCGGGTATTACCTACCCGTTAAAATATTTTTACCATTAACAGTTTGTACGAAAGAATTTTTAATCACAATCTTTATAAAAATATATTTACATATATATTTTCTTCGGATGTAATTATGGATTTAATGAGTCAATGTGATATTAAACTCATCAGATTTACGATTAGAACTATGATACATAATCTCTAAAACATTAGAGTTTGCATAATCGTCATTTCGAACGAAGATAAATGATGTAGAATGATTTGTGGAACGATAATTATACTCGAGGTACAGAATGAGATGTTGAGGCATGGATTGTTGAAACTTGGGTTGTTGGTGGTACTGGTGCCATTGGTGCAAAGGCTGGTGATGTTACTGGTGTTGGTGATACTGTTGATGATTGCAAATTGTATACCGTGCTCTCTAAAGTTAATACTCGAGCTCGGAGTTCTCTAACTTCTTCTACTAACCCGAGTTGTTTATCAATGTGAGGTAGAGGTCGGATATCTTCTCTAGTTCCATTAATGGTAGTTTCAAGACGAAAAATTCTTGCAAATAGGGTATAAACGGTATTGCGAACGGGTTCGCCGGTGAGCGGGTCAAGTACTCTAAGGTTAGGTGGTAGATTTGATTCATGATATGGAGTACCTTCTTCCTTTCTCCATAGGGTGAGTATGTCGCGAATCCATCCCCATTTTCTCCAGTAATCACGGTAGTTAATTGGTTGGTGTGCTCCTGTCACGCTGTCTTCGGAGTCAGAGGAACTTGGTCGATTCGTAGAGGCCATCTTAAACGATCTCAGGAAAGATTTTTGGTATGAAGAGTTTAGTGGCATCAATTGATAGTTAGATGGTATTCTCAATGCATAATTTGCATAGATATATATAGTACCAGGATCCCTTAAATTAAGGAGAAATTTACGAGAGATATCAGGCAAGGTCTACAGTAACAGATACACTAAGATATGAATTGTCAGATACGCTAAGATATGAATTTTGTCTATACACTATTCATGCAGTCAATGCAGTAAAATGTGTCTAGACTAAGAATAATGAGTAGGTAATTTCCTAAGGATGATAAGCAGATGTTTTCCGATAAAAATGATAAGCAAAACTTTTGACATGCAGACACGGTCGAAGTCCAGACTCACTAATGCATCCTAACGACTATCAGTTAGGCATGCTAATGCAAGACCTGGTTCGCTAAGACCACCGCTCTGATACCAACTGTAGAGACCCGTCCTAATCCATCCGGACGAAGTCCATATCGATTACAAATGATTCACAACAGTTGATTACATCGCGAGGTAATTGACCTCTATATGATAAATTTTACAAACATTGCATTCGTTTTTAAAAGACAAACTTTCGTTACATCGACAGTTGACAGGCATGTAAAGCATTTCATAATATATCCAAATATAATTGACTTAATAATAATCTTGATGAACTCAACGACTCGAATGCAACATCTTTTGAAATATGTCATGAATGACTCCAAGTAATATCTCTAATATGAGCAAATGCACAGCGGAAGATTTCTTTCGTACCTGAGAATAAACATGCTTTAAAGTGTCAACCAAAAGGTTGGTGAGTTCATTAGTTTATCAAAAAGAATCATTTCATAATTTTAATAGACCACAAGATTTCATACTTCCATTTCTCATAATCATACGTCCCATGCATAGAGACAAAAATATCATTCATATGGATTGAACACCTGGTAACCGACATTCACAATATGCATATAAGAATATCCCCATCATTCCGGGATCCTCCTTCGGACATGATATAAATTTCGAAGTACTAAAGCATCCGGTACTTTGGATGGGGCTTGTTGGGCCCGATAGATCTATCTTTAGAGTTCGCGTCAATTAGGGTGTCTGTTCCTTAATTCTTAGATTACCAGACTTAATAAAAAGGGGCATATTCAGTTTCGATCATTCAACCATAGAACGTAATTTTGATTACTTGTGTCTATTTTGTAAAACAGTTATAAAAGTTGCGCATGTATTCTCAGCCCAAAAATATAAAGGGTAAAAAGGTAAATGAAACTCACAATACTGTATTTTGTAGTAAAAATACATATGACGACATTGAACAATGCAGGGTTGGCCTCGGATTCACGAACCTATATCAAGTATTAACACATTATAGTATAAATCAATTAAGTTTATATATTTGTTATGTATTAATTATTCTTATAATATATTATGATACTTATTTGATATTTAATTAATGTTATATCAATAATATTAGTTGAAACATAATTTTATGTAATATTAGTATATTTTATGTAATAATATATTTACATATATATCTTTTGTTTTGTAAAATTAATAATTGTAGAAATACCTAAGGATAATAATAATAATAATAATAATAATAATAATAATAATAATAATAATAATAATAATAATAATAATAATAATAATAATAATAATAATAATAATAATAATAATAATAATAATAATTTTTAAAAGTATAAAACTACCTTAGGAGTCAGTTTTAAAAAAATTGCACCAAGCCGGGCTCGAACCCGAGACCTCTCGCTCACTCATCAACACCCTTAACCATTCCTCCATTTCAGTTTTTCTGATTTATAATACAAACCCAAATACTTATCTATTACATGTTTCAACCCACTTCATCTTCTTCACCAAAATCTAAACAATCAAACAACTTCATTCTTAATAGTCAATCATCAAAATGGTTTTAGGACTTCTAAACAAACATGAAACAAAAAATAAAAATGTGTTCATGATATAAAAAAAATGAGAAAAAAAAAACAAAAAAATCCTACTGCTTGCTGGTAGCCAAGAAAAAAAAATTTGTTTTCAATTTTGAGTTCGTTTTGGACAATCTTTACAACATTAAACATGTTTCAAATCATTCCTAAAAACTATTGAAATCGTCAATTGAACTTAAAACATCAAAACAAACTCTAATTTCTCCAAGAACAAAACAGTTGACTTTTGACAATTTAACTTTGACTCGCAAATTCGAATTCGTTATCAAGAATTGGAACTTGAGATTTTGCAGGAAGTTTAAGTAAATGATTCCTAACAACTCTACATTTTTAGTTTTTGAAATTTGTTTCGAATTCACGTTAGTGTATATCACTGTGAAGAACTCAAGAACTCAAAATTGATTTTTAGATTAAGTGTTATAGGTTATGATTACAACATGAATTGTGTTGCAAATCATTCCTATAATCTTTATGGATCATCAAATTAACTGGAGATATCAAAACAAACTCGAATTTGATTCAAGAACACTTAGTTGACTTTGAAAACCAAAACTTTGACTCTCAAATTAGAAATTAATAGAAAGAATTGAGGATTGAAAACTTACAGATAGTTTAGATAGACAATTCCTAACATGACTGCATTATTACATTTTGAAAATTTGTTCTAAATCAAAATATGGTGAAAAAGATGAATGTACAGAGTGTCGAGCTTATTTTCTGGGTTTTCTTTATTTTCAACTCAAATTGCAGTTTGTAACTTATATAGAGTGATTAGGTACATGATTTAACAGTTAAATTGATTTCCAATTGATTTGTGAAGTAGACTTGTAACAAACTGGAGACATGAAGTACGTAAATTATTTTCATGTGAAGAAAAGAAAAAAAATTGATAGTTACTTCTAACAGAATGGGATTCCCTATTTTTATTTTTAATAAATATTAATAGTAAATACCCTAATAATATTAATAATAATTCTAATAAAATAACTAAATAATATCATAAAAATGATAATAAATAAAAATAAGAATTCGTTTAAATCATAAATAAATTTTAATCTTAATTATCTTGTACATTATTTTACATTTTCAATTCAAATGATTATTTTGTATTTTATTAATACAACTTAATATGCACTCTTATATTTATATATGTATATATATTTACATATTTATTTACACACAATTGTTCGTGAATCTTCGGAAATAGTCACAGGTTAAATGAATCTATATAAATAGTTCAAACATTTCGAGACTCAACATTACAGGCTTTGCTTATTGTGTTGGAACATATAAAGATTAAGTTTTAATTTGGTCGAAAATTTCCGGGTCGTCACAATGCTCGAGTTCACGAGGTGAGTGGAATGATTATACATGTGTGTATATAATGTATTTACTTGTACGAGGTTCGATGTGAGTTTAAGTTCGGGCATTCGATACCACATCGAGTCATTATATGATATGGGTTTAAAGTTCGAGCGTTCGATACCATGTCATATATGTGTGTGGGCGTGAAGTGTGGGTTTAAAGTTCGGGCGTTCGATACCACATTACACGTGGCGGGTGGGTTTAAAGTTCGGGCGTTCGATACCACTCAGGGGTAAGTGATATAATTCGTTGTACACTGACGGTTGTTGGGAACACCGATGGGAAATTGGAAGTACCATTTCCTTGTACGATTGGTTAACCATGGTTATGTGTTGTAGTGTAGCATATTATATTGTTCGAGTTATATATGCTATTGTTTGTGCTAGCTTGTGGTCTTGGAGATTTAGTGTTATACTTTGCGATGCTATGCCATGTAAATTGCTAGCGTGTATGAGGTATTTGTGAAGTGTTTGCAAGTAGGTATATTATATATGTATATGTATAATTATTGCATTCACTAAGCTTTATGCTTACCCCTCTCGTTGTTTACCTTTTTACAGGTATTGTGATTATGAAGCTAGCTAGTTGTAGACTAGATGCTTAGGAGCGCTTGGGCTCGACGGGGTAGCTTTTGGATATTTGGACGTGGATGGGGGATTTGGTAGTCCCCGGGATTATGCTCTTGGTATTGGGTTGGGTTATTGAGTCTTAACCCGTATTTCTTGTGATCGGGTCATTATTACAAATGATTTTGTAAAGTGTAATTTGTGTGCCAAGGGTCATGATAGATTGTTAAACGTATCATTATGATGTTATGATTCGATTAAAACAGAGTTGAAAATGTATTATATTAATGGGACCTAACTAATAATAATAAAAAAAAAAATGTACTCCGTTTTTGGTTAAACGGATTTGGGTTGTTACATCAAAATGTGCAATGAAGTGTTGCAACCTTTCAAATTATAATCAAAGTACGCAACCTTTGTCAATAGACATGTGTTAAAGGGTGCATTGGTATCCTAATAAAGCTCTTAAATATGTCCCAAAACGTTCAGGTACACCAAGCAACTATTTATGAAACGTTGCAAAACGTTTGGGCAAAAAAAGTCACTTTTCTACAACATCTGCAGCATGGTGCGGTGCACCTCATCACTTCATGCCTCACAGAACAGCGCACCATGGAGTGGCGCGTCGCACTCAGAAACATCCAAAATTATCAATTAGCTATTGTCAACGATTTTGTGATTTTGAGTCATATGGTGCGGCGCAATAAGCTTCTATCACGCCACACCACTCTCCCTTATGGTGCGGCGCACCAACTAGCAGGTGTGGTGCACCGTATGCCTGGACAATCACTTTTGTTTGTTTTATCAACAAATCACAACTCAACTCAAACTATCTCTTTAGCTCTTTCACGGACATGTACTTCACACTCTTCAAATCCGTTCTAAAGCATTAGAGATTGCTTCACTTTCAACCTAGCAAATTCAATACACTAAAATGATTCATTGGATCACACTAAAGCAATATAAGGATTTACATGTTGAAGTCTAAAACAATGGACCAAAATTAAAAGCTTTACATGTTGGAGTCTAAAGCAATGGACCGAAATTAAAAGGGAACGAGTCAGATAACTCTCATCCTTTTAAGTGACATGACAATGACGATGATGACGATTTCGGAGAAGCGGGATCAAGAGTTGATTAAAGAGGTTCATGACGTTGAGGTACATGCTCTTCGGATGCGGGTCCCGTACCACCAAAAAAAAGTTTTTCCAAGATCTTTTAGATCGGGGAAAGCTTCCCTCTTCCCCAACCATTTTGATTATAGATGGATCCTCAAACGTTTTATCATACAAAATTGAGAATCTGTCCAGGAAAAATATTTTACAAGAGTAGAAAAATGGTAAGTTGAAGAAGACAGGTACTAAAGGTTGATCAGTTTGTCTTATATTTGTTTGTTTGGTTGTTTTTGGTAGTTGTACGGTTAGACTTTTCGTTCATGCGTGTTTAGCTCAATCTAACCGTTGTTTAGTTTGTTTGGATTGCCATTTTTTGAGTTTTTTTAGTGGAAACTCGGTTATAGATAATTTTCGTTCGTTAGTAGCTTTTTATGTTCGAGTCTATCCGTTCCTCTGGTTGTATATGTCGTTGAAATTGTTTTATTTTGAAAAACGTCTTCGTTTCCACACGAGTTTGTTTTTTTGTTGAAAAAAAAAAGATACAAACTTATAAACAATAATATGAAAAACTCGATTTGAATTAAACTCTGATTAAAAGTAAACAATGATAAGTTCTCCGAATAATGCAAACGTTAATCAAGGAAAATAGAATGTATTTGGATAGAGTTACAATTACATTGATAGTTAACATCTATTGTTATCCATAGTTACAAAATTAGCTTACAATCGAATTTAAAAATAAAATTTACCGTCAACAATAAACACAACTAAATAAACAACAACAATAACAACAAAACTCAATATCACATAAGTAATGTATGGGGAGGTGAGATGTAGACAATCATTCCCCTATCCGAGAATAAAGATAAGTCATTTCTCCACCCAGAATGAAAACACTCTCAAAAGTAGAGAATATCATCAATCTATTTATTCGACTGATAGAGATATTACTTCTATTTTTGAAATATTTGTATCTAAGGATATAATGATGTGAAGTATCACTCTTCTTCTTATTAAAGCATAGTCATATTTAAGTAATATTATTTTCAAATAAAAAATCTTGACCATCCATTCAAACTAATCATATGATTATAATTTATAACCATTAAATTTAATTTTGAAAAGATTATTACTTAATACTTTTTTCAATTAAAAACCTTTTTACATCAATACCCTTTAAACATTTTAGTATTACAAATTTTCAAATTACAATAACAAAAAAGGCTCCACAAATTTCGGGAATCTAAATTTAAATGAGAATAATCTTGCACGATTTATTTAATGCATTCAAATCAAATTAAATTTAAAATAATATAATTATAATCATATAATCATAATAATAATAATAATCAAATAATCAAATACTTATATGTATATCCGATAATAATTTAAATATATTAACACTTTAAAAATAGAAACAAAATAAAAATGTGATAAAATATAACTTTTATAATTAATTGTAAATCCATCCATTTAATAATCAATCCATTTATATTATAAAACTTCATCATCATAAAACGTAATATAAGGAACAAAAATAACCGACTTATTATGGTAAAAAATCATAAAGAATCCAATTATAAATAAGCGATTTATTATGGAAAAATTAAAAAAAAAAATCCTAATGCATTCAATTATAATTAACCGATTTTAACATATATATATACAGTCAGTGGCGAAAACAGGAATTTTTTTCATCCGGGGCGAAAATTTTTTTAAAGCGTATCAACTTTTTTTGGTAAAATATAGAGGTTTTTGGGAAAAATATTGTGATTTTTGAGCAAAATGTGGAGGTTTTTAGGCAAAATATGAAGGTTTTGGGGCAAAATATGGAGGTTTTGGGGAAAATTTTTTTTCCACCGGGCGCAAAGTCGAAAAACCCAAAATTTTTACACTAAAAATTGCAAATCGACCGGGGGCATCTGCCCCCCCCCCCCCCCCCCCCCCCCCCCCCCCCCCCCCCCCCCCCCCCCCTTGCCCCATGCTATTTCCGCCACTGTATACAGTATGAAACAATATCACCATTCTGTCAAACTATGTTTAATAGATATAGATATATATGAAACCGAGTATTACAAGCTATATATTTCTAGCTGGCAGATTTGCATACCTAATATATTTGATATGGTTTTGAATGCTAAATTTACTTTCAAACTTCATGTGATTTTTTCAAATCAATTCTAAAGATAACTTATTTTTGAACGTAACAACCTCCTAAGTTGTAGCAACACATTTATTTCCACGGATTCTATACTACATTTACATACAAACATTATTCACATTACATATTCAAAATACAAAATATTTTCCTTCTCTGGCATCTCACGAACTGTCTAATCTCTACCATCGACATTCATCATTCACTAATAACAGTTCATCATCGTTATTGTGGATGCTTCGTCGTCTAATAAGAATCAAAAGAAGAAACGTGTTAAATATAAGAAAAACAATTATCACCAGAAGAATAGGCCTAGGTACGTTCCAAACATGTTTTGCTCATACATGTTTATCAAATACGTGTATTTCAGTAAACTGTAGGACATCGCATGTATAACAATATCAAATTTTGATTACATCTTCATTTCTTAATTTTGATTTATAACTCAGGCGCACAAGTAGCAAAATCTTAAGGAAAAAAAAACGACTAGCAGTCTAGAAACTTCGAAAGAAAAAAGAGGTAATTTTGGAATAAGTATTGTTGTTTTTATGTTAATGCAATAATAATAATACTATACTCCTTCAGAATAATAAGTTCATTTTGGTGTTTATTGCAATAATATGTAGTTTACAGTGTTGTAAATCTCTCGAGATCTCCCTCGAGATCTCATTTTTAGAAGGAAATCGAGACGAGATGTTCATCTCCCGAGATTTCTCGATCAACGGGGTCAAACTTAGTCAAAGCCACGATTTCTCGGATTTTCTTGCTAATTTGTAAGATTTTCTTGTAAAATTCGTAATTTCTAAGATTTTCTCGCTCATTTCTCGGATATTTTTGTAAGATCTCGTAAAAACGTATATAAATATACATATAGTTATGGTTTTATGTATATTTTTATTAAAAAACTTATAAAGGCAACATAAGTCAACGTCCGAGATCTCCCCGAGATTATTTCGAGATGGCGAGATCTCCCTAAAAAAGTTCAAACGAGATCTCCCCGAGATCCGAATTCTCCAACCTTAGTAGTTTATGAATGAGTTTATAGTTTAATACAATTTTAAATCGTAAATATTAATTTCATGCTAGGAATGCATGAATAACTTGAAAGGCAAAATTCAACAACTAAATGAAAAGCTTCAAAACAAAAACAGATCAGAGGATAATCAGTTCATTTTGATGTTTAGTGCAATAATAATCAGAGAATCAAGTTAGTTACTTACTTATTTACATTTATTTATGTATGATTATAATATTTAATATTATCTGTTACGAATAATCGCTTTATTAAGTTTAGTAGAATTAGTATTTATTTGTTTTAATTAATTGTTTGTGTTAGTTTGTAATTCTCACATGTGAAAAGAATATATCACAAAATAGTAAGTGGTTAAGTCAAATCTATTTTGTAGGGATTAAATGTGATGACCCGGAAATTTCTGACCAAATTTAAACTTAAATTTTATATATGATTTCGACAAAATAAGTAAAGTCTGTAATATTGAGTTACGAAATTTTGAAAACTGTTTTGCATGACTGTATTTGTCCTTTTGACTATCCACGGCGATTCACGAACATGTGTGAGGAAATAAATATGTATATATATATATATATATATATATATATATATATATATATATATATATATATATAACAACATAAGAGTATACATAATACTTCTGAATTAATAAACTACACTTTAAACAATCTGAAATTTAGAAAGTAAAATAATAAATAGAGTAATTAAGTTATTATCAAAATAAATATATATAATTATATAGATATCATTGAAAAGGACATATATAATACTACGTATTAAGATATTAAATTTAAGTACAAGATTTAATGTTATGTCAATATTACTAGTATTACTCTCATTAATTGTATGAATATTAATATTAATATTAAAAATAATTATTTGCATTATCAATAGTATTATTTTTAAGGTATGTTATATAGATATAAAATTGATACATTTAAATTGTTCTTACTAAAATCATTAAAATCATTAATATTATAGTTATCATCAAAATGAATTGTTACTAAATTTATATTTTTTAAAAGATATCATTATTCTAATAACTAAAAATATCATATTATCATTACTAATATCTTACTATAAAAATTATTATTATTAATTGTTTCATTAAGATTGGATTATGATATTTGTGTAATTAATATTATTATATTATGTTCTTTATATATATATATATATATATTATATATAGATATAGATATATGCGTATTAAAAACAGATTTATACAGACTTATTATACATTTTATATAAACAAATTTAGATACAGATTTATATATAAAAATATAAACACTGTTAAACAGATTTAGATGTATAGGGAATCAGATAAGGGTCCACATCGAATTCTTTTTCGTTTTTGTCTATGACTGTTAAATTGATTCTTCAATATAGTACGAACCATGAATCAAACACATAGATAATCCAAAATCTGTTTTGAGTCATTATCAAACTTTTATATTTCTTTTATTAATTCTGTACGATCAATAAATCCTGTCGACTACTCAAATTGCTATAACACGGATTAATTCACGTTGTATGTAATCATACAAATCCCATTTCACTACCTTAGACCACCTCGATCACCACACTACTACAAGGATTCAACAAATGTTCTATTTTCTGAATCAAAGACCACACATACCTGGAAATATATTAACCGAACCACCTTACGTCATCACCATGAAACTATCATGATCAAACACCATCGAGACCCACTTGGGATGCTAATGTTACTATTACTATATATATTCCGTTTCTATTTCCAACCCGAACAAACGGTACGTGTTTCCATTTTATTCTACTAATCAACCAAACAAAACTCACTTGTTACTACCTTCGTTAACATGCTACAACATATTTTTTTTTTCTTTTCCTTCGAAACCCACAATCAAACGACTCAAACTTGCTGCTACTTGTCTGTGTTCATTCACTGAAAACAGACCCAAAACAATCACCACCTTTCCCGTCATCGATTAAAGTAAATCATCAAGCTCAACCACAACTGTTATATTTTTTTCTTTCCTTCTTCTTCTGTTTGAACCCGAGAACACTATGAAGACTTGTTTCTTCTTCAACTATTTTTCTGTGTAAAACCACCACGATCAACAAGCAACAAACCACGACACCAAGAGCCACAACCACCATAAAAATCACCACACACCTTTTCCATCACAAATCGTAGGTACCTGCTGTTTTCGTTTGTGTTTCTATTTAATGAAAACAATGAACATAATGTTAAGTTATATACTATATATTGAATAAGTGGGTTCTCCTTGTTGGCACAATTAAAAAATGCCCCACCTGTTTATTTAAGAAAACGAAATCGAGTATTATGATGATAAATGGGGTCACAATGAGATAATGTGTTTGAATTTATCTACGGTTGAAATATTTTTTTTCCTTTTTGTGGGCCACGACAAAGGGAGTAGGAAGGACACAATATAATTGTTTAAGTTGGCTGTATCATGAAAAGAATGAAAGAAAGGAGCCTACATGACTAGCATGATAATGATGTTAGACAAGGAATGATGGTGATGTTGTAAATGAAAGGATCATGATGATAAAGTGATGTTGTTATTGCTCGCATGTTACCTGTTCCCATTTCAAACCATCCCAAAATAACCATCAACTACAAGTTCGTTTTCCTATTTCTTTTAATCCGTGAACAAGAGAAGTAAAAAGACGATGATGATAGGAAGTGTTGGTGAACCGTATAACTTTAGGGTTTTCTAATCATTTGCTTAAACGAATTGTTAGATGGTAAATTGTTATAATAAGCTATTGGGCTGTTATGATTCTAAATTGTTGGGCCGAACTCTAGTTTTCAGTTGGGCCGAGAACTAATTCTTTTCAGTTGGGCCGAATCTTAATTAATTGGGCCGTGAACTTTGATTTAGATGTTGAGCCAGATTATCTATATAGACGACGGGTTATATAGTTTAGGATATAAGTTAAAACAGAAATGCAATGGACAGAAGAGTGGCTATGGGTGTTTGTGTTTAGGCGAGAGGTCGCGGGTTCGAGCCCGGGCAAGTGCACTTATTCTTGAGGTAGTTTTATTATTATTATTATTTTATTGATTAAATTAATTGTTACTAGTACTAAATTAATACAATTAATATTATTATCATTTTAGTAAAAGTATTATTTTTATTAAAAACTATTATTATCAATATATATAATAACATTCTTAGAAAAATTATCATTTTTATTACTATTAGGAATATTATTATTATTATCATAACTAGTATTATCTTTATCATTAATATTATTATTACTATTATTATATCAAATGAAGATTTTCTATATAAAAAAAATATTTATGACATAAAACCTAATCATATTAACACTTTTGTAATAAAAGTTAATTATCTATATAAAGATAAATATATCTAATTAAGTTATTAATGAAACACATGATATAAAATAACAAATAAAATCACTAATAATATATATATTTGTTCGATTACTGGTACCTGTATTAATATAGATGATGGAATAATAGGTTCGTGAATCCAAGGTCAACCCTACACTTGTTCATTGTCGTAATATGTATTTTTACTACAAAATACATTAGGTGAGTTTCATTATTCCTTTTTAAGTGCTTTTGCAATATATATCTTTGAGACTGAGAATACATGCAAATGCTTTATTAACTGTTTTACAATATTTATATTGCGTGAGTTTCATTTGATCCCTTTTACTCTTTACATTTTTGGGCTGAGAATACATGCAAATGCTTTATTAACTGTTTTACAATATTTATATGCGTGAGTTTCATTTGATCCCTTTTACTCTTTACATTTTTGGGCTGAGAATACATGCAAATGCTTTATTAACTGTTTTACAATATTTATATGCGTGAGTTTCATTAATCCCTTTTTAAATGCTTTTGCAATATATATTTTTGGGACTGAGAATACATGCGCTGCTTTTATAAATGTTTTACGAAATAGACACAAGTAATCGAAACTACATTATATGGTTGAATGATCGAAATCGAATATGCCCCTTTTTATTAAGTCTGGTAATCTAAGAATTAGGGAACAGACACCCTAATTGACGCGAACTCTAAAGATAGATCTATCGGGCCCAACAAGCCCCATCCAAAGTACCGGATGCTTTAGTACTTCGAAATTTATATCATGTCCGAAGGAGGATCCCGGAATGATGGGGATATTCTTATATGCATATTGTTAATGTCGGTTACCAGGTGTTCAATCCATATGAATGATATTTTTGTCTCTATGTATGGGACGTATGTTTATGAGAATTGGATAGATGAAATCTTGTGGTCTATTAAAATTATGAAATGATTATTTATGCTAAACTAATGAACTCACCAACCTTTTGGTTGACACTTGAAAGCATGTTTATTCTCAGGTATGAAAGAAATCTTCCGCTGTGCATTTGATCATTTTAAAGATATTACTTGGAGTCATTCATGACATATTTCAAAAGACGTTGCATTCGAGTCGTTGAGTTTATCAAGATCATTATTAAGTCAATTATAATTAGATATATTATGAAATGGTATATATGTCTGTCAACTTCAGATGTAATGAAAGATTGTCTTTTCAAAACGAATGCAATGTTTGTAAAATGTATCTTATAGAGGTCAAATACCTCGCGATGTAATCAACTGTTGTGAATCGTTTATAATCGATATGGACTTCGTCCGGATGGATTAGGACGGGTCTCTACAGTTGGTATCAGAGCGGTGGTCTTAGCGAACCAGGTCTTGCATTAGTATGTCTAACTGATAGTTATTAGGATGCATTAGTGAGTCTGGACTTCGACCTGGTCTGCATGTCAAAAAAAAAAGTATTACTTATCATTTCTTATCGAAAATCACTTGCTTATTATTCTTAGTCTAGACACGTTTTGCTGCATTGACTGCATGAATAGTGTATAGACAAAATTCATATCTTAGCGTATCTGACAATTCATATCTTAGCGTATCTGTTACTGTAGACCTTGCCTGATATCTCTCGTAAATTTCTCCTTAATTTAAGGGATCCTGGTACTATATATATCTATGCAAATTATGCATTGAGAATACCATCCAACTATAAATTGCTGTCACTAAAATCTTCATACCAAAAATCTTTCCTGAGATCGCGTAAGATGGCCTCTACGAATCAACAAGTTCCTCTGACTCCGAAGACAGCGTGACAGGAGCACACCAACCAATCAACTACCGTGATTACTGGAGAAAATGGGGGTGGGTTCGCGACATACTCACCCTATGGAGAAGGGAAGAAGGTACTCCATATCATGAATCGAATCTACCACCTAACCTTGGAGTACTCGACCCGCTCACCGGCGAACCTGTTCGCAACACCGTTTATACCCTTTTTGCCAGAATTTTTCGTCTTGAGACTACCATTAACGGAACTAGAGAAGATATCCGATCTCTACCTCACACTGATAACCAACCAGGGTCAGTAGAAGAAGTTAAAGAACTCCGAGCTCGAGTGTTAACTTTAGAGAGCACGGTACATAATTTGCAAGCACCAGCAGTATCACCAACATCAGTAACACCACCAACCTTAGCACCAACAGCATTAGTACCACCAACAACAACATCCGCATCACCAGCTTCGACATCTCATTCTGTACCTCGAGTATAATCATCGTTCTACGTATCGTTCTATCTATTTTATTTTCGCTCGACATGGCGATTATGTAATCTCTAATATTTTAGAGATTATAAATTATTGTTCTAATGGTAAATCAAATGAGATTAATAGCACATTAACTCATTAAATCCGTGATTATATCTGAAGAAAATATATGTATATATGTTTTCATAAAGATTGTAATTAAAAATTCTTTTGTACAAACTGTTAATGATGAAATATTTTAACGGGTAGGTAATACCCGAGGAATATTTAGATTTCATATTAATAAGTTATATTGTACATTCTTCGAATCTGATTCAACAGTCATTTACTATCCTATTTACAACCACCGATATACGTATCCGTTCACCGCAGAATAATCATTTTCATTCAATTTCATATTTGAATTTTGATCTATCAGAATTCAACAAGTGGCACAATGAAGAAAACATTTGAAGGAATAAAATTTGTTAGAAACAAACAAATTTACTATGAAAAATTTTGTTAAGAATCCACGCTAACAAAATCCTAGCTAACTGTTCCTAGCTAACTATGGACTAATCAACTGAGGACTACCAACAGTGGACAATTAAAATGAATTAAAATATTGATTATAACATATGAAACTAAATAATACTTCAAGTTTGCCACTTGATTTTCATCTTAAACCTCATTTATATCTTGACAATTACAATCTGCGTTCAAACCTTTCATGATTCTTAAAAACACCTCAATCGAGAGGATGAACCAATCGCACTTCATCTACGGAAGAAAAGATTGATACATACAGTTATGCATCTGAAAACACTCGGAACCTGAGTAAACGTTTAACACGTATCTGTGCTATCTCCTTTGACATTGCTATTACCAAAAATAACATTTCAATTCTTTTTCAAATTAGCCAATTTTGTCACAGCTCCAACAAGTCAACTTCAATTTTTCAGACGGATTAGCCTTATTATAACTTTGATTTATAAGTTTGCCTTTCGTCATCGTTACCGGGGAACCGTTTACACCCCATCACATTACCAGAAAACTTAGCAGCAACTTCATTACTCGTTGGCTTAAGACTCTCCGAAGAACCATTATAATTGTTCATTAAGACCCTATCATATACATATCCGCATCTTGTAACGAGAATTGACATACCAGTTACCGAGAATCAGAAATCAGTATTTTGAATCTCGCAGCATTTCTACATCAATAGTTATAGGTATACATATATAACATTTATCTCTTAAAATTATGATCTCCTATTCTGAAATTCTGAACAGCACTCTAGTCTACGAATCAGTTCTTCGAATTTTGAGAAAACTGATAAAGCAACGAAAACTGTTGATGACATTAACAGCCCAAAGTATGAAGATAAAGAAGGGAGTGTTGGAAACGCTCAATAGAAAAATTTAGTACCGAAAAGCGAATTATGTGAAACCCTGAAGGAGACTTTGAACAAATTACAAGGACTAAACTTGTACATAAAGAATCCAGATGATTCTGTTTCTGATGAAATCTTTAGCGAATACCTTACTCCTTAACCATTCTAAATCATTATGAATGAATTTCTTCATCACAATTTAATTCTGAAATCCTAAGATATCATCGTACCTTTCTTTATTAATATCCTCAATATTTCTGAAGATATCATCATAAATATTCTCGTTCGATATTAAATATCTCTCTGCACTATCCGTATTATATCATAAGAGGAAGCTGTTGTAGTTTCTATATTCTGCGAACCTTCGAATTTAAGATATGAATGTTTTGAAGTAGTGTTGGAAACTGATGCATGAGTTAGTATAATATAATGACACTTGATCAACGTGATTATATTACAGTAATTCATGCTGAGTTCTAATGGAACGTGGTGATTCACAGAACATACCGTCATCATGTACCATTTACACGACTCTTACATTTTATTTAATCTCCAAACATATTAAGAACATATATTCTTGTTAGTTCTATCTTTTCGGATATTCTGGTAATTTACCAAATCAAGATCGTGCCATTACGATTTCCTTCTTAGAACATTAACAATGTTCATTCCGAAATTCATATCTGCAAATTCTGGACCATTACAAGCGATGCTTAATCACCAGAAGAAGAAACGAAAGGACACAACTCTGAAATAGAAATTGGAGTATAAATCGCAGCAAATAGGAGAGAGCATTAACTGTGGATGACAATGATTATTGAAGACAGAAACAGGGACATCAAAATATAAGGGAAGATATAAAACCCAACAACCACCCAAAAATTATAAACCGTATAGATCGATGCAAATAGCAATATAAAGGCACGGGAGAACTAGAAACACTATAAACCCGAGAGTATAGTAGAAGTAAATAGAATCTTCCGGCGGTAGATGAAAGAGAAAAATGACAGATATGAAAGTTAAGAGAATATCAAGGATCAGAATGGGATGGAACATATTAACGAATGTTTTAAATTATGAGTTGAGGAGAAAGAATAGAAGATGTGAGATATGGAAAATAAGGAAAAGAAGGGGGGTGGATTTATAGTGAAATACCCATCAGAGCAATCGAAACAAATTATAGTATTTAATCAAAGAAGATCTTGATTTCCTTAATCGCCGAAGAACCAAATTTTATTACGAAAATTTTCTTTAAATCCCATGAATTCCGGAAATCAATCATAACTACGTCATCAGTTAAAACGATTCTACATTTACTCATTTCGCTCTTTTACGATAGCTTCACACATACGCTTCGAGAAATCGAATTATTTTATCCGTATTTCTTAATCATGATAAAACTCTATGGATCAGCTTATATTCGTCATAATAACATTCTTACTGTTAGCCATGACGACCTCTATCAAATTTCGGGACGAAATTTCTTTTAACGGGTAGGTACTGTGATGACCCGGAAATTTCCGACCAAATTTAAACTTAAATTTTATATATGATTTCGACAAAATAAGTAAAGTCTGTAATATTGAGTTACGAAATTTTGAAAACTGTTTTGCATGACTGTATTTGTCCTTTTGACTATCCACGGCGATTCACGAACATGTGTGAGGAAATAAATATGTATGTATGTATATATATATATATATATATATATATATATATATATATATATATATATATATATATATATATATATATATATATATATATAACAACATAAGAGTATACATAATACTTCTGAATTAATAAACTACACTTTAAACAATCTGAAATTTAGAAAGTAAAATAATAAATAGAGTAATTAAGTTATTATCAAAATAAATATATATATAATTATATAGATATCATTGAAAAGGACATATATAATACTACGTATTAAGATATTAAATTTAAGTACAAGATTTAATGTTATGTCAATATTACTAGTATTACTCTCATTAATTGTATGAATATTAATATTAATATTAAAAATAATTATTTGCATTATCAATAGTATTATTTTTAAGGTATGTTATATAGATATAAAATTGATACATTTAAATTGTTCTTACTAAAATCATTAAAATCATTAATATTATAGTTATCATCAAAATGAATTGTTACTAAATTTATATTTTTTAAAAGATATCATTATTCTAATAACTAAAAATATCATATTATCATTACTAATATCTTACTATAAAAATTATTATTATTAATTGTTTCATTAAGATTGGATTATGATATTTGTGTAATTAATATTATTATATTATGTTCTTTATATATATATATATATATATATATATATCTATATATAATATATATATATATATATATATATATATATATATATATATATATATATATATATATATATATATATATATATATATATATATATTATATATAGATATAGATATATGCGTATTAAAAACAGATTTATACAGACTTATTATACATTTTATATAAACAAATTTAGATACAGATTTATATATAAAAATATAAACACTGTTAAACAGATTTAGATGTATAGGTAATCAGATAAGGGTCCACATCGAATTCTTTTTCGTTTTTGTCTATGACTGTTAAATTGATTCTTCAATATAGTACGAACCATGAATCAAACACACAGATAATCCAAAATCTGTTTTGAGTCATTATCAAACTTTTATATTTCTTTTATTAATTCTGTACGATCAATAAATCCTGTCGACTACTCAAATTGCTATAACACGGATTAATTCATGTTGTATGTAATCATACAAATCCCATTTCACTACCTTAGACCACCTCGATCACCACACTACTACAAGGATTCAACAAATGTTCTATTTTCTGAATCAAAGACCACACATACCTGGAAATATATTAACCGAACCACCTTACGTCATCACCATGAAACTATCATGATCAAACACCATCGAGACCCACTTGGGATGCTAATGTTACTATTACTATATATATTCCGTTTCTATTTCCAACCCGAACAAACGGTACGTGTTTCCATTTTATTCTACTAATCAACCAAACAAAACTCACTTGTTACTACCTTCGTTAACATGCTACAACATATATTTTTTTTTCTTTTCCTTCGAAACCCACAATCAAACGACTCAAACTTGCTGCTACTTGTCTGTGTTCATTCACTGAAAACAGACCCAAAACAATCACCACCTTTCCCGTCATCGATTAAAGTAAATCATCAAACTCAACCACAACCGTTATATTTTTTTATTTCCTTCTTCTTCTGTTTGAACCCGAGAACACTATGAAGACTTGTTTCTTCTTCAACTATTTTTCTGTGTAAAACCACCACGATCAACAAGCAACAAACCACGACACCAAGAGCCACAACCACCATAAAAATCACCACACACCTTTTCCATCACAAATCGTAGGTACCTGCTGTTTTCGTTTGTGTTTCTATTTAATGAAAACAATGAACATAATGTTAAGTTATATACTATATATTGAATAAGTGGGTTCTCCTTGTTGGCACAATTAAAAAATGCCCCACTTGTTTATTTAAGAAAACGAAATCGAGTATTATGATGATAAATGGGGTCACAATGAGATAATGTGTTTGAATTTATCTACGGTTGAAATATTTTTTTTCCTTTTTGTGGGCCACGACAAAGGGAGTAGGAAGGACACAATATAATTGTTTAAGTTGGCTGTATCATGAAAAGAATGAAAGAAAGGAGCCTACATGACTAGCATGATAATGATGTTAGACAAGGAATGATGGTGATGTTGTAAATGAAAGGATCATGATGATAAAGTGATGTTGTTATTGCTCGCATGTTACCTGTTCCCATTTCAAACCATCCCAAAATAACCATCAACTACAAGTTCGTTTTCCTATTTCTTTTAATCCGTGAACAAGAGAAGTAAAAAGACGATGATGATAGGAAGTGTTGGTGAACCGTATAACTTTAGGGTTTTCTAATCATTTGCTTAAACGAATTGTTAGATGGTAAATTGTTATAATAAGCTATTGGGCTGTTATGATTCTAAATTGTTGGGCCGAACTCTAGTTTTCAGTTGGGCCGAGAACTAATTCTTTTCAGTTGGGCCGAATCTTAATTAATTGGGCCGTGAACTTTGATTTAGATGTTGAGCCAGATTATCTATATAGACGACGGGTTATATAGTTTAGGATATAAGTTAAAACAGAAATGCAATGGACAGAAGAGTGGCTATGGGTGTTTGTGTTTAGGCGAGAGGTCGCGGGTTCGAGCCCGGGCAAGTGCACTTATTCTTGAGGTAGTTTTATTATTATTATTATTTTATTGATTAAATTAATTGTTACTAGTACTAAATTAATACAATTAATATTATTATCATTTTAGTAAAAGTATTATTTTTATTAAAAACTATTATTATCAATATATATAATAACATTCTTAGAAAAATTATCATTTTTATTACTATTAGGAATATTATTATTATCATAACTAGTATTATCTTTATCATTAATATTATTATTACTATTATTATATCAAATGAAGATTTTCTATATAAAAAATATATTTATGACATAAAACCTAATCATATTAACACTTTTGTAATAAAAGTTAATTATCTATATAAAGATAAATATATCTAATTAAGTTATTAATGAAACACATGATATAAAATAACAAATAAAATCACTAATAATATATATATTTGTTCGATTACTGGTACCTGTATTAATATAGATGATGGAATAATAGGTTCGTGAATCCAAGGTCAACCCTACACTTGTTCATTGTCGTAATATGTATTTTTACTACAAAATACATTAGGTGAGTTTCATTATTCCTTTTTTTAAGTGCTTTTGCAATATATATCTTTGGGACTGAGAATACATGCAAATGCTTTATTAACTGTTTTACAATATTTATATTGCGTGAGTTTCATTTGATCCCTTTTACTCTTTACATTTTTGGGCTGAGAATACATGCAAATGCTTTATTAACTGTTTTACAATATTTATATGCGTGAGTTTCATTTGATCCCTTTTACTCTTTACATTTTTGGGCTGAGAATACATGCAAATGCTTTATTAACTGTTTTACAATATTTATATGCGTGAGTTTCATTAATCCCTTTTTAAATGCTTTTGCAATATATATTTTTGGGACTGAGAATACATGCGCTGCTTTTATAAATGTTTTACGAAATAGACACAAGTAATCGAAACTACATTATATGGTTGAATGATCGAAATCGAATATGCCCCTTTTTATTAAGTCTGGTAATCTAAGAATTAGGGAACAGACACCCTAATTGACGCGAACTCTAAAGATAGATCTATCGGGCCCAACAAGCCCCATCCAAAGTACCGGATGCTTTAGTACTTCGAAATTTATATCATGTCCGAAGGAGGATCCCGGAATGATGGGGATATTCTTATATGCATATTGTTAATGTCGGTAACCAGGTGTTCAATCCATATGAATGATATTTTTGTCTCTATGTATGGGACGTATGTTTATGAGAATTGGATAGATGAAATCTTGTGGTCTATTAAAATTATGAAATGATTATTTATGCTAAACTAATGAACTCACCAACCTTTTGGTTGACACTTGAAAGCATGTTTATTCTCAGGTATGAAAGAAATCTTCCGCTGTGCATTTGATCATTTTAAAGATATTACTTGGAGTCATTCATGACATATTTCAAAAGACGTTGCATTCGAGTCGTTGAGTTTATCAAGATCATTATTAAGTCAATTATAATTAGATATATTATGAAATGGTATATATGTCTGTCAACTTCAGATGTAATGAAAGATTGTCTTTTCAAAACGAATGCAATGTTTGTAAAATGTATCTTATAGAGGTCAAATACCTCGCGATGTAATCAACTGTTGTGAATCGTTTATAATCGATATGGACTTCGTCCGGATGGATTAGGACGGGTCTCTACATTAAATGGGTGTATTTCTTTAGTGGGAGTAATTGGTGGTTTTGGTAATGTAGGTTGAGTGTAGTATATACATCATATCGCTATACTGTTATGAATAAAGAATGTTTTTAGTCTTCATACTCATTTAATATTTGAAGAATATAAATGTTTAAAATGGATATATATATATATATATATATATATATATATATATATATATATAATATTGTTTTTTTAAGTGGGTAAATATATAATATTGTTTTTCTTTACGGGGTCGGGGTAGATTACTCCGAGCTTTGTTACATGGCCGATAGATTCCAATGTTCCCCCGGATCCTTCCCATTGAAATACTTGGGTCTTCCACTTGGTGTTAAAATGAGCAAAGCTAACTTTTGGCAACCGGTCATCGAAAAGTTCCAAAAAAGACTATAGGATTGGAAATCTAAATCGGTATCCTTCGGTGGACGGCTAACCCTTGTGAAGTCGGTGCTAAGTAGCTTGCCTCTCTACTTCTTCTCTCTCTTCCGAGCTCCCACAAGTGTTCTAAAGCTCCTTGAATCCTTGAGGTACAATTTCTTTTGGGGCTGGACGGGTGAGGGAAAAAAGATTTCTTGGGTCAAATGGGACAAGGTGATTCTACCTTATGATTTGGGCGGGTTAAACATTGGGTCTCTAAATACAAAAAACCTATCTCTTTTGGGCAAGTGGTGGTGACGGTTCAAAACAAACCCAAACTCACTTTGGGTTAAAATTATTTCAAGTATTTATGGGGCGGATGGGGGGTTAGGTGATACTAACTTTGACAGGTCACGCTTTGGATATACAAATTGGTGCAACATCATCAAAGCAGGATCTATAATCGATGCGATGGGGGTGGTTTTCACATCTTCATTCACCAGAGTTATAGGGAACGGGCAGTCAACTATGTTTTGGTTTGATTCATGGCTTGGTGATTTCAAGTTAAAGGATAAATTTCCCAGGTTATTTGCACTAGAAGTTATCAAGGACGTGTCGGTTGCAGATCGAGTGGTAAACGAAAATGGATCCATCACCTTCTGTTGGAATTGGTCTAGTAGTGTTCGAGGTCGTTCTAATAGCATGTTACAGATTCTATGTTCGATGATTACAGCAAATGGGTATTTAAGTGACGCTAATGATTCATGGAAATACAACTTGGAATCGGATGGTATCTTTAAAACAAAAGGGTTATCAAATCTAATCGACATCTCACTATCGTCCACAATCCCGACTCCTCATTTGAAAACTCTTAAAAATAAAGCTATCCCTCTCAAAGTGGAAATCTTTATTTGGAGAGCTTTACATTCAAGGTTACTGGTTAGAGTCGAGCTAGATAAAAGAGGCATTGATTTAGATTTCGTGCTTTGTCCCATATGCAATAACTATGTTGAATCCGTAGACCATCTCCTCACTCAGTGTTCCCGTGTTATTGAGTTATGGAATCACGTCCTTAAATGGTGGAATCTTCCTACAATCAATAGTGCATTGATAATGCTAAAAACGAACATATATTTCATAGCATTATTCCTCAAGAAAGACAAGCTTTTAGTTGCAATTGTTCTATTTAAAAGTGATATTCGTTTAAATAATAAAAGGTGAAGACAAAAGACAGATTCGACGAATTGAAGACGCAAACGACCAAAAAGCTCAAAAGTACAAAAGACAATCAAAGAGGTTCCAATTATTGATAAGAAACGTCTCGAAATTACAAGAGTACAAGATTCAAAACGCAAAGTACAAGATATTAAATTGTACGCAAGGACGTTCGAAAATCCGGAACCGGGACCAGAGTCAACTCTCAACGCTCGACGCAACGGACTAAAAATTACAAGTCAACTATGCACATAAATATAATATAATATTTAAATAATTCTTATAATTATTTATATATTATATAAATATTTAAAACCGTCGGTAAACAAAGAGCCAAACTTGTGTGAGCTGTAAAAGCAAACTCCGCGACTCGCGGAGTTTGAAGGCAAAAATGGCCGCGAGTCGCGGAGCCCCAAACTCTGAAACTCCCTATAAAGCCAACCGAATTCTGATCATTTTTCATCATCCATATAATCTATCTCTCTATCTATATCGTAAAAATATATATATAATTTATATTTTAATTTTAATTTTAATTTTAAATCCTAATAATAAGGGTATGTTAGCGAATATTGTAAGGGTGTAAGTCGAAATTCTGTCCGTGTAACGCTACGCTATTTTTAATCATTGTAAGTTATGTTCAACCTTTTTAATTTAATGTCTCGTAGCTAAGTTATTATTATGCTTATTTAATCCGAAGTAATCATGATGTTGGGCTAATTACTAAAATTGGGTAATTGGACTTTGTACCATAATTGGAGTTTGGACAAAAGAACGACACTTGTGGAAATTAGACTATGGGCTATTAATGGGCTTTATATTTGTTTAACTAAATGATAGTTTGTTAATGTTAATATAAAGATTTACAATTGGGCGTCCCTATAAATTACCATATACACTCGATTGGACACGATGGGCGGGGTATTTATATGTACGAATAATCGTTCATTTAACCGGACACGGGAATGGATTAATAGCCACTAGAATAATTAAAACAGGGGTGAAATTATATACAAGGACACTTGGTATAATTGATAACAAAATATTAAAACCTTGGGTTACACTCAGTCGACATCCTGGTGTAATTATTAAACAAAGTATTAAAATCTTGTTACAGTTTAAGTCCCCAATTAGTTGAAATATTTAACTTCGGGTATAAGGATAATTTGACGAGGACACTCGCACTTTATATTTATGACTGATGGACTGTTATGGACAAAAACCAGACGGACATATTAAATAATCCAGGACAAAGGACAATTAACCCATGGGCATAAAACTAAAATCAACACGTTAAACATCATGATTACGGAAGTTTAAATAAGCATAATTCTTTTATTTCATATTTAATTTCCTTTATTTTATATTTAATTGCACTTCTAATTATCGCATTTTTATTTATTGTTATTGTATTTAATTGCACTTTTAATTATCGTACTTTTTAATTATCGCAAGTTTATTTTATCGCACTTTTATTATTCGCAATTTCATTATCGTTATTTACTTTACGCTTTAAATTAAGTCTTGTATTTATTTATTATTTTACATTTGGTTTTAACTGCGATTAAAGTTTTAAAATCGACAAACCGGTCATTAAACGGTAAAAACCCCCCTTTATAATAATAATATTACTTATATATATATTTGTATTTTTATAAAAGTAAACTAATATAGCGTTAAGCTTTGTTTAAAAAGATTCCCTGTGGAACGAACCGGACTTACTAAACACTACACTACTGTACGATTAGGTACACTGCCTATAAGTGTTGTAGCAAGGTTTAAGTATATCCATTCTCTAAATAAATAAATATCTTGTGTAAAATTGTATCGTATTTAATAGTATTTCCTACTAAAATATAATAGTATTTTATATACACCTTGCGAAACATCAAAGTATTTTTGGCGCCGCTGCCGAGGAATCTCTTAAAAGCCGGAAGCGCAACGCTAATATAAAAAAAAAAGATTTTTAGTTTACTTTTATTAAAATTTGTTTTTATAAAAATACGTTTTAAATATTCAAAAATATAAAAAGAAAAACAAAAATATAAGTATTTTTTTAGAAATTTGATAAATATTTAAGTTTTATAAAGTTTCTTTAGTTTGTAAAAATATAAGTTTTATTTAATTTATTTTTTTAAATATATTTTATAAATATAAAACCGAAAAAAAAAAATTTAATATATATAAATATATTTTTAAGATATTTTTTTATAAAGTAGTTCTATTTTTATTCTAGTTTTCAAAAATATAAGTTTTTTATTATATAAAAATTTTAGATTATAAAACAGAAAATATTAAACAGAAAAAAAAAAACGCGTCAAAATTAAAACTGTACCAGAGTTGAATTTTGAACCCCGCGACTCGCGGAGTTTTCTGCCTCGACTACCGCAACTCGCGGAGCTATTCTGACACCGACAGAAACCCTAAACTGCATTTATTACGGGTAATTAATTATTATTATTATTATTATTAACCCTAATTATTATTATTATTATAATTAGTTTTATTTTAAGTTATTTTTTTACTTAATTTATATTTTAGTTAAATTAGTTTAATTAAATTGTAAAATTAATAGTTTTAATAAATAAATAATATAAAAATAATATTTTTATAAAAATTGTACTTTTTACAACTTTTTGTATATTTTTATATTTTGTCCCTTTTTAATCGTTTTAGCGTAATATTTATATTTTTAGCCCATATTTAGTTTTAAACTTAGTTTTTGCCATAGTTATTTTTACTTCTAGATTTTTAGGCTTTGCCGTAAAATCCCTTAAGTGCTTTTTCTTTAGACTAAGATTTAGGTGCTTTAGAATTTTGCTACGCCTTTTTAAGTTTTAGTTTTTTTTTAAGTGATTTCCATTTGGGATATAGTTTTTATTGTAAGCTTTAATATTTTTAGACGACTTTTACCTATGTATCAATTATCATTCCAATTAGTAATCTCAATTTGCGATTATAATTTTAAGTTAGTTGTAGTAATAAGGTTAGGTTAGTCAAGTATGTTTAAGTTTTATAAGTTTCTTTTATTTTTCCGTCACCTTTTATTTTTCAACCATTTTTCTTTTTCGACCTTTTTCGACGAACTCTTTTTCTTTCTTATTTCTCGCTATTCTAGTTTTAGGACATAGATTTTTATTCTACTTCTTATCTAAATTTCTTAAAATTACGAAAATTTATTTTAAGTGGTTAAATTGATAGACATCAAAATTTTATGGTTCGTAGTAATAGTTGGATTTGTACGTGGACCGGGTTATTGGAGCTAAACAGTCCTCAATTATATTGAGACCAAACGAATCCTGCCCCTCTGCTGCATCTTTTGGCTATTCGAAACGTGGGCAAAATCAGAAAAGTCTATTGATTGGATAACTTATTATAATTTTTCTTTCCTTTTAAAAAACTAATAGGATATTCAGTGAATGCACCGAGCAAGACGTTCACCACCTTTTGTACGTTCACCACCTGTAACTAGATCAAGACATTTAGCAAATATTACCGCCGTTGATTTTTCTTTAGAATCGTCATCCAGTCGACCAAGTACTCCAGTTCAAATTTCCGATAATCCATTTTTTGAACCCGGCCTCACAATTGAGAATCCGGAGAATATTCAGGAACGATTCGTAGATCCTGAACCACTAAACTTTCCTCCGGAACCACCAATCATTCAAACAGAGATTGTTGAGGAACGAACCATTAAATCAGAATCCTCTAGTGATTCCGATTCAACAAATTCAATTATGGAGAATCTGGAACCTTTAAGTATGGAAGACCGAATGAGAGCTAAACGCACTGGCCAAGGTCACGCAATTACTCATCCAGACATTAATGCGCCAGATTATGAAATCAAAGGACAAATTCTACACATGGTGACTAATCAATGCCAATTTAGTGGTGCGCCAAAGGAAGATCCAAATGAACATCTACGTACCTTTAATAGGATCTGCACACTATTTAAAATCCGAGAAGTGGAGGATGAACAGATATATCTCATGTTATTTCCCTGGACTTTAAAGGGAGAAGCCAAAGATTGGTTGGAATCGTTACCTGAAGGGGCGATTGATACATGGGACGTTTTAGTTGAAAAATTTCTTAAACAATTCTTTCCTGCATCTAAAGCCGTAAGACTTCAAGCAAAAATTGTTACGTTCACACAGAAGCCGAATGAAACTCTATATGAGGCGTGGACAAGATATGTAAAGTTATTAATAGGATGTCCGCAACATGGTTTAGACACCTGTCAAATAGTACAAATATTCTACCAAGGATGCGACATCACTACAAGGAAAGACATAGATATAGCAGCCGGTGGTTCTATTATGAAGAAAACCGAAACTGATGCTTAAAAAATTATTGATAACACTGCTTCCCACTCACATGAGTGGCACCAAGAAAAAGATATCATTAGATCATCTAAAGCAGCCAGAGCCGATTCTTGCCATGACTTAGATTCCATTTCCGCAAAGATAGATGCTGTGGAGAGACGAATGGAAAAGATGACTAAGGATATTCACTCAATACGAATTAGTTGTGAGCAGTGTGGAGGACCACATTTGACAAAAGATTGTCTCAGTATTGAATTAACAATGGAACAAAGAGAGAATATTTCATACATAAACCAAAGGCCTGGAAATAATTATCAGAATAATTATCAACCGCCAAGACAAATTTACAATCAAAACCTGAATTATAACAGAAATATTCCATACAACAACCAACAAGGTCCTAGCAATCAACAAGTATCCAATAATACTTACAACCAGCAAAGACCTAATTTTCAAAACAAACCACCACAACAAACCGATGATAAAAAGCCGAATTTAGAAGATATGATGACGAAGCTAGTTGAAACTCAAACGCAGTTTTTCACATCTCAGAAACAAACTAATGAACAAAATGCTCAAGCATTTAGAAATCAAGAAGCTTCTATTCAAAACTTAGAACAAGAAGTAAGTAACCTAGCAAGGTTAATAGGTGAAAGAAAACCCGGAAGTCTACCTAGTGATACAAATGCTAACCCCCGGAATGAAACAGCTAAAGCTATTACCACAAGAAGTGGTACAACACTTAAACCACCTGAAATACCTGTAACTTCTGATGAAGCTATTCCTACTCCACAAGAACCACAACCTAATCAAGATAAGGAAAAAGAACCGGTAGTTGAAAAGGTTAATGAAGATAACACAGTTAAGGCTAAACCTTATGTTAAACCATACCAACCACCACTTCCTTACCCGAGTAAAATGAAGAAAGAGAAACTTGAAGCCGAGCAATCCAAATTCTTGGATATGTTTAAACAGATAAATGTAAATCTTCCTTTCATTGATGTGATTTCAGGAATGCCTAGATACGCTAAATTCTTGAAAGATCTAATCTCAAATAGAAAGAAAATGGAAGAACTCTCGGCTGTTACCATGAATGCTAATTGTTCAGCAGTGCTGTTGAATAAGATACCAGAAAAACTATCTGATCCAGGAAGTTTCACAATTCCATGTTTTCTGGGTAGTCTTAGTTCAATAGAAGCATTGGCAGACTTAGGTGCTAGTAAAAATCTAATGCCGTATTCACTATACGCTAAACTAGACCTTGGAGAATTGAAACCAACCAGAATAAGCATACAACTAGCCGATAGATCAATAAAATATCCTAGAGGGATAATGGAGAACGTGCTAGTTAAAGTTTGTACTTTAGTATTTCCAATAGATTTTGTTGTTCTGGACATGGAAGAAGATTCTCAAGTTCCTCTCATATTAGGAAGACCATTCTTAAACACGGCTAAAGCAATGATAGACGTGTTCGGTAAGAAATTGACCCTAAGTATAGAGGATGAGAGTGTTACCTTTTCAGTGGATAGAGCAATGCAACAACCACAATCTGCAGATGATACATGTTATTATATTCAAACTATAGATGCACATGCAGAATTATTAGAAGAATTTCCAGAATTACAAGGAACATGAGAATGTTCTTTAGGAGAAAGTAATGAACCAATTGATGAAGCTGAAATGTTAGCTACACTTATAGCTAATGGATATGAACCAACAACAGAAGAAATTCAAATGCTAAAAGAAGAAGACAGATATCGATACAAATCATCGATAGAAGAACCTCCGAAATTAGAGTTAAAGCCACTTCCAAACCATTTGGAATACGCTTATTTACATGGTGAATCTGAATTACCTGTAATAATATCGTCTTCTCTTACTGAAAATGAGAAATCACAACTCATTTCTGTGTTGAAAGCTCATAAACCAGCCATTGCATGGAAGATTCATGATATTAAAGGAATAAGTCCTTCGTATTGCACACATAAAATCCTTATGGAAGAAGGTCATAAAACGTATGTGCAACGCCAACGAAGACTAAATCCTAATATGCAAGATGTAGTTAAGAAAGAGATTATTAAACTGCTAGATGCAGGTTTAATTTATCCAATTTTTGATAGTCCATGGGTAAGCCCAGTTCAATGCGTACCTAAGAAGGGTGGCATGACTGTCATTACAAATGAGAAAAATGAGCTTATTCCTACTAGAACTGTAACAGGATGGCGTGTGTGTATTGATTATAGAAAATTAAATGACGCCACCAGAAAAGATCACTTTCCCTTACCTTTCATAGATCAAATGTTGGAAAGATTAGCAGAAAATAGTTACTATTGTTTTCTAGATGGATTTTTCGGATATTTTCAAATTCCAATAGCACCCGAGGACCAAGAGAAAACCACATTCACGTGCCCTTATGGTACTTTTGCTTACAAACGCATGCCATTTGGACTTTGCAACGCCCCTGCAACCTTTCAAAGGTATATGATGGCGATTTTTCACGACATGATAGAAGAATGCATGGAAGTTTTCATGGATGACTTTTCAGTCTTCGGTGATACATTTGAATCATGTCTAGTTAATCTGGAAAGAATGCTTATTAGATGCGAACAATCAAATCTAGTACTTAATTGGGAGAAATCGCATTTCATGGTTAAAGAAGGCATCGTTCTTGGACATAAAATTTCAAAAGAAGGAATTGAAGTGGATAGAGCTAAAGTAGATGTAATTGCTAAACTTCCACATCCCACCAATGTTAGAGGAGTTAGGAGTTTTCTAGGGCATGCCGGTTTTTACCGACGTTTCATAAAAGATTTTTCTAAAATTGCCACTCCTATGAATAAACTCCTAGAAAAGGATGCTCCATTCATCTTTTCAGATGAGTGTATCAAATCTTTTAATATTCTTAAAGAAAAACTCACTAATGCGCCGATCATGATAACACCAAATTGGAATCTACCATTTGAACTAATGTGCGATGCAAGTGATTTTGCAATGGGAGCCGTTTTAGGACAAAAGATTGAAAAACGATTTCAACCTATATATTATGCTAGTAAGACGTTACAAGGAGCACAAACGAACTATACAACTACTGAAAAAGAACTCCTTGCTATTGTCTTTGCTTTTGACAAATTTCGATCATATCTCGTTCTAGCAAAAACGGTGGTCTATACCGACCATTCTTCTCTTAGATACCTATTTTCAAAACAAGATGCTAAACCAAGATTAATCCTTTGGATCTTACTCTTACAAGAGTTTGATATTGAAATCCGAGATAAAAGAGGAGCAGAAAATCTCGCCGCTGATCATCTTTCTCGTCTTGAAAATCCCGAATTAGAAGTTCTAAATGAATCGGCCATACAAGACAACTTTCCTGATGAATATCTATTGAAGAAAGATTATAAAGAAATTCCATGGTTTGCAGACTATGCAAACTACTTAGTTTGTGGATTCCTTGAAAAAGGATTATCGTACCAAAGACGAAAGAAATTCTTCAGTGATATAAAACACTATTTTTGGGAAGATCCACATCTGTTTAAAAGTTGTCCAGATGGAATAATACGCCGATGTGTATTTGGAGATAAAGCCAGTAAAATATTAAACCATTGTCACACATGACCAACAGGAGGGCATTATGGGCCTCAACTAACAGCAAGAAAAGTTTATGATGCTGGATTCTATTGGGCTACAATTTACAAAGACGCACACCTTCTTTGTAAATCCTGTGATGCTTGTCAAAGGGCCGGAAAAATAAGTCAACGTGATGAAATGCCACAGAATGTCATCCAAGTATGTGAAGTATTTGACATTTGGGGTATTGAATTTATGGGTCCATTTCCAAAATCTAATAATAATCTATATATACTCGTAGTCATTGATTATGTATCTAAATGGGCGGAAGCACAAGCTCTCCCAACTAACGATGCACGAGTTGTAGTCAACTTTTTAAAACGTCTTTTTGCAAGGTTTGGAACACCGAAAGCTTTAATAAGTGATCGGGGTACTCATTTCTGTAATAATCAACTTGAGAAAGTTCTTAAAAGATATAGAGTAACTCATAAAATCTCCACCGCATATCATCCACAAACAAGTCGACAAGTTGAAAATACCAACCGAGCTTTAAAACGTATTCTAGAGAAAACTGTAGGATCAAATCCGAAGGAATGGTCCATTAAATTGGAGGATGCACTCTGGGCTTTTAGAACAGCCTACAAAACTCCAATTGGAACCACACCTTTTAGACTTGTTTATGGAAAAGCATGTCATCTTCCAGTAGAAATTGAACACAAAGCATTTTGGGCTTTGAAGACATGTAATCTTGATTTACATGAAGCCGGACGTCTACGATTAAGTCAACTAAACGAATTAGAAGAATTAAGACATGAAGCATACGAAAATTCGTTAATCTATAAAGAAAGAACGAAGAAATGGCATGATAAAAGAATCAGAAGTTCAAAAGAATTTAAAGAAGGAGACAGAGTTCTTCTTTTCAATTCACGATTCAAGCTATTTCCTGGAAAATTGAAATCAAGATGGTCTGGACCATTCATAGTTAAAAGAGTTTTCCCATACGGAACAGTAGAATTGATAAATTCAAATGGGATTGAATTTAAAGTTAATGGTCACAGAGTTAAACACTACATACATGGTCCGATGGAAGTTGACAACAAAGTTAATCACAATTTCGACACCACAGCTAACTAAGTGTGAGGAGAATCAAGTCTTTAAAGGATAATATGTATTTCTGTTAGAGTTAGATTGTCTGTTTTCATGTAGTTCTCTAAAATGGAACCCGAATGGTCTTTTCCTAGCAGACCCTAAAGAACTAGTCTTCTCCCCCCATTCTGAATTTTTATTTTTTTTAGGAAATGAAGACTGCCTGTGAACTAAACCATGGTCTAATGCAACACGCTTTGATCACTAAACGTAATAATGACACACTTCCGAGTGAAATAGTATCAGTAATCAGAGAAAGAATGGACGGAGTTAGAAAAGAATCTAGATGCGAAGATAATAAGTTACAATTTGGTAAAGGAAAATCAAAATCCACAGCAAAAAGAAGATCACGACACCTAGAAAGATGTCACAAATGCGGAAAATGGTCACATGGAGGTAAATGTTCAAATAATCAAACCTATTCAAACACCGAATTTGTTACTTTATGCAGAGACGGACCGTTCATATGTTTAGAAGAAAAGACACTGAATGCTCGAGGTTACGCCTATGTAGCTATGGAAAACCAATTAAACCGACTATCTTATGAATGGGATAGATCATATAACTAAGAAATCTATTTAACAGGTATGTCTGTACAGTTTTTATTTTATTTTTATTTTTATTTTTAACCTTTTGATAATAAAAGCTAATTTGTTCGCTATAAAGTATTAAATTGGTATTGAATAAAATTAGGTTTGGCGACCGAAATTATTGATATCATTCAAAAATTTATTACATCACTGCGAAATTTAACGTTTATTCTTAAGGTATAAATATCTTTAATCAATCAATCCAAAATATTTCAAAAATTCGTCATGAGTTAAATTAGGTCTTGGAACCGAAATTACTTTACCGAAAAGAGGGGCGCATATTTTTGATAATATTTGATTGATTAAAGTGGGATAAAAAGCCAAAAAGATTTTTAATTTTATTTTTACCATGTTTTTAAAATTAATATTTAAATCTTAAATTAATATTGTAAACTTTGTAAAAACAATATTTTTAAAATTGTAAATATTTGAAAAATTAATATAAGTTTGGTTTGAATTTATAATATGAATTTTTAAATTAAGTTTGGTGTGAATTTTTAATTTTTAAAATATGAATTTTATTTTTATGCATTTCAAATTTTAAGTTTGGTGTGAATTTTTAATATTAATTTTGAATTTTATATTTAAGTTGTGTGAATTTAAAAACAAAAATTTACTTTATCTCATTAAGTTAAAAATACGATTTTTAAAATTCGTCGTAAGTTGAAGACTAGGTCTTTGAACCGAAATTGCTTTACCCAAGAGAGGGACGAGAACTTTTATTATCATTATTTTTAATCTTATTGAATTAAAGTATGCCAAAAACATTAAAAAACCCAAAAATCTTAGCTTTTAAAACAATCGCTACAAAAAGACAAATTTTAAAATTTTGTCGAAGGACGGACTAGGACATTGATCCGAAACGACCTCGTCCTAAATAACAAGGGAAACAAAATTTTAAAATTAATTACTTAATTGTTTTAATTAGTATAAGATATAAAAAAAAAAATACAAACTCCGCGACTCGCGGAGTTTGAAGCTTTAAACACCGCGAGTCGCGGGAGGACCGAAATAGAGAAAAGAAAAAAAACGCAAAGAACTGCTCAGACAACACACACAACTCAAACATACAGCGAAATACTGCACGAAAAAACCGCAAAACACCCCCAAAATCACAATTTTTAACCGTTAATCATCAAATCTTTTACTAAAATCATGTTGAGAAGGATGCTATCAAGGAATTACTCAAGAAAAACGGTAAATTTCTACACCTAAACACCATTTAATCCGAAAATTAGTGTTCTTGAGCAATTTTTTCCCCAATTTGATTTTGATGCTTTTTAGTGTAATTATGCTTAAATTGTTTATGTATTATGCTTGTATAACCTAGATTGATGCTATTTAACATGATTAGAAGCGTTAAACTTCAAATTTTGAGTAATCTAGGGTTTGTGTTCTTGAGCAAATTTGGGGCTTTTTGATATAAACAGGTTATGGCCACTTTTGTCATGAATTGTTGCTAAATTAAGTAGTGTAACATGTTTAGGTAGTTAAATGATCCAAACTTTGAGCCTAAACATGATTTTGAGAATTAAAGTGGACTTTTTCAAGTCTAAAAATTCATGAACTTGATTTTTGAGAGATAATGCCATTTGAAACTTGTTTAATTGCTAGTAATGATTATTTTGACATGTTATTTGAGTTGAATGCTTATGAACTTGGCGAAAATTTTCGTATATGCTTATTTGAAAAAGTGTAGATTTGATAAAAATATGAAAATGAGCTTAAGTTTGATATAAATTGATCATGTCATTGTAATTATTTTGATTGATGATTTTGCTGACACTAATGCATATTTGGATGCACAAAAATTGTGTTTGATGTGTTTTGCAGACTGAAAGGGGTGAATCTTCATCCCAAGCTCGCAATGCTCCTGCTGAGAATGCGGAACAACAGGAGGTGGATAACTTCTACAAACAAGATATACCTCATCCAGTCATGACATTTTCTGATATGCACTTGGAAGATTTGCACCCGAACCTGAGATTTGACAGACTTTGGATAGATTATCCAAAATACTAAAGGGGTTTGCATACTCTTCATTCTAAAGTTATTGAGGTACCTAGGGTCATAGAATGGGGACCATTAGAAGCTGTAGAATTGGCCGGGCCAATTAGGGAATTACTTGCACAGAGGTATGGTAATTCTACTTTTAACGACTGGGTACGTTTATTCACCATGCGTAGACCTGTATATAAAGTATGATGTGAAGAATTGTTATGTAGTATAGAATTAAATGATCGGGTAGCTAGTTTAACCGATCGATCTTTTATTAGATTTTTGTTAGGAGGTTCGATACGCCACATGTCTTTACTAGACATGGCTCAGGCTTTACGTATATATACGCCTGAGGAGTTAGCATCTGCCGATTGTAGAGGGTTGATACTAAATGGTAGAAAGATAGATGAAAATTTTGATACACACGGTGTATGGAGTCAAATGACAAGCCATCACCGATTCAAAGGGGGAAATTACTCTTATTTGGATATAGATAGAGCTGAATTAAGAGTGATTCATAGGTTTTTAGCTAATTCGATTACACAAAGAGGTAAGAACAAGGAAAAGGTAAATGAACAGGATTTGTTTTACCATATGTGTATTCGAGACCCACAAAGCGCTGTAAGTATACCTTATTGTGTGGGTTATTATTTATCAGCTATGGTTAGGGGGATGAGACCGCATAGCATAATAGGAGGTGGTATTTTTATTACTTTGATTGCTGAATATCTCGGTGGGGATATAAGTCGGGGGGGATTATTAGTCGAAGAACCAGAACCCCGCGATACTATAGGTTTAAATGTATACCATGGTGCGAAAGTTTTGAAGAGGCGAAATAACGCCGCAGTACAATACCATGGTAGACATCCACAGGTTGAGAGAAACCAACAGCAAGGTAATGTAGGAGGGGGAAATGAAATGCAAGAAATGCAAAGGTTTATAGCTTCACATGAGTACGAAAATGCTAGACAGAGAGCATTTGAGGATTGGCAAGTTCATCAAAATCAAATCATAACTCATTGCCAACATATAGGTAGAAACTATATTCCTACACCAAAACCCATATTCCCTTCCTGGTCTATAGAGATGCAACCACCGTATCCTACGTATAACCCTGCCGAAGCATTCTATAGCACCTATGGTTATGCTTGGAACCCCTATTGGTATCAGTATCATCCCTAGTCTACTTAGTTTTATTTATTTTGTAATTTGTAATATTGATACGTTTAATACTTATGTTAATATTGTAATAGTTTTTATAATTTTCTAACTTTTATTCTTAGATTTTAATAATTTTTGAATGTGGGGTAATATACCAAACTTCAAAAATATGTATATATGTTTGCAGTTTATCTTATGTACACAACAGGGTAAAACAACGCATTTTCAAAGACTGGCATTAAGTTCAGCAAAAGCAACTAATTTTGACGACAAGATGCAAAATATATGTGAAATAACAACAAGACGGAATGAACAAATGATGTGCACCATTTATCATTCAGCAAACAAACGCCAATATATTTGGAAACTTTGGTAAAAATTTAATCATTTTCACACAAATCACCCTCAATAATTTAAATTGTTACTGATTTCTTGCAAATGAGGGCATTGCAAGATCTTAAGTGTGGGAAGGGGTTAAATTCTTTCGGATTTTAAAATTTTTACTTTATACACTGGGTTACCATTAAAAATACTAGTAAAGTAGTAGTTGTATTAGAATCTAGTGCTCTCTAATAATAAAGAACAGCCCTAGTCTTATATACTGACTACCCAATTCTAGTAAAATTTTTAAAAAATTTTCAATTAAATGAACTCAAAATCATGTTTATACATATTTATGAACGATGAAACTAGGTTTTAACATCGAAATTATTGTAACCTCGGAAAGGACATAAATTGAGAAACAAACCAAAATGTTAAAATTCATTTAAAATGGAATAGAGGACGATAAAAAATAAAATAAAAACCAAGTGTGGGAAAATTTACCAAGTTATCTTAAACATATGTCACATATATCTGTAACAAATAACTGAAAATACTTTTGCTTTGGATCTACACGATGAATCAATTCCATCATTAGAAGGAAGTAAAGTCTTCCGAAAAAGACACGCGCTTCTTGATTTAAGTTAAGAAGTTGTCGTCCAGACCAGCTGTAGGTTGACGAAAAATCTAGAAAAGTCATCACTAAAATCAGCAGGAAATCCACGGACCTCAGCATTAAACAGGGTCGCCAAGTGGTCAGATTTATCCTAACCATGAGAAGGATTTATCTCGTAAAATGGGGGAGCACCATGAAAATTAGCTGGATAAGACTAATGAATCAGATCCCCAGAAAGGATAATCTCCTTAAAAGATCAAAAATCAGCTTTTAAGCCTGATATTACTCAATCCTTGCGATTGACCTTAAAGATTGAGAATTACAAACTCATGGAATTCAATGATATCTAAACTCGAGCTTGAACGAGAAAATATTTTGATCAAAATTACAAACCGATTTGTTTTCTGAAAACCCTATTTTCAATACGTTCATTACCATTGAACGTAAAATCCTAGGAATTCACCTGGAATTCATTAGGTCACCTGAACTAAATCGGGTGTCAACCGTAAGAACGGTGGTTGCATAGCATGGTCAAAGACAGGACCTTGTGCCAGACCGAAAAATTATAAGGGTGAGCTTTACTATTGCTCCTACCAAGGATAGTAATTGCGTCCGACACGTTATAGACCATAATTAAAAGCATGTCAGGGGACATTGCCTTAACAGTTGCTTGTTCAACGCTTTCCTTTACAACCGGACGGTAGTTTACCGAAAGGTAATATACGGGACAAGTAAACTGGACGTGTTGATTTCCAAATACAAGGTTAGCAAGTGGGTGACACAAAACCATAAGTTTTGAGCTAAAATTTTCAAATCTGAAACCCACCAAAACCACAATAATATTTTGCAAACACCGGTGAAGGGTTATTCCGGAAAACTTATCTAGGGTAAAAACTAGATTTAATTTTCAAAAGATCAAATGTTTTCATAAAGATCCAATTTCCTTAATGGATCTAAATTTTTATAGTCATGTGGGACTGTAAACCATATCGTTACTACCATTGTTTATACCGCCATATAGAAATCCCTGATGTACAAAGTGTGAAGAATAAAGAAGTGATTCTTGTATTTCAAGACGATATTGCTTGAGGACAAGCAACGCTCAAGTGTGGGAATATTTGATAATGCTAAAAACGAACATATATTTCATAGCATTATTCCTCAAGAAAGACAAGCTTTTAGTTGCAATTGTTCTATTTAAAAGTGATATTCGTTTAAATAATAAAAGGTGAAGACAAAAGACAGATTCGACGAATTGAAGACACAAATGACCAAAAAGCTCAAAAGTACAAAAGACAATCAAAGAGGTTCCAATTATTGATAAGAAACGTCTCGAAATTACAAGAGTACAAGATTTAAAACGCAAAGTATAAGATATTAAATTGTACGCAAGGACGTTCGAAAATCCGGAACCGGGACCAGAGTCAACTCTCAACGCTCGACGCAACGGACTAAAAATTACAAGTCAACTATGCACATAAATATAATATAATATTTAAATAATTCTTATAATTATTTATATATTATATAAATATTTAAAACCGTCGGTAAACAAAGAGCCAAACTTGTGTGAGCTGTAAAAGCAAACTCCGCGACTCGCGGAGTTTGAAGGCAAAAATGGCCGCGAGTCGCGGAGCCCCAAACTCTGAAACTCCCTATAAAGCCAACCGAATTCTAATCATTTTTCATCATCCATATAATCTATCTCTCTATCTATATCGTAAAAATATATATATAATTTATATTTTAATTTTAATTTTAATTTTAAATCCTAATAATAAGGGTATGTTAGCGAATATTGTAAGGGTGTAAGTCGAAATTCTGTCCGTGTAACGCTACGCTATTTTTAATCATTGTAAGTTATGTTCAACCTTTTTAATTTAATGTCTCGTAGCTAAGTTATTATTATGCTTATTTAATCCGAAGTAATCATGATGTTGGGCTAATTACTAAAATTGGGTAATTGGACTTTGTACCATAATTGGAGTTTGGACAAAAGAACGACACTTGTGGAAATTAGACTATGGGCTATTAATGGGCTTTATATTTGTTTAACTAAATGATAGTTTGTTAATGTTAATATAAAGATTTACAATTGGGCGTCCCTATAAATTACCATATACACTCGATTGGACACGATGGGCGGGGTATTTATATGTACGAATAATCGTTCATTTAACCGGACACGGGAATGGATTAATAGCCACTAGAATAACTAAAACAGGGGTGAAATTATATACAAGGACACTTGGTATAATTGATAACAAAATATTAAAACCTTGGGTTACACTCAGTCGACATCCTGGTGTAATTATTAAACAAAGTATTAAAATCTTGTTACAGTTTAAGTCCCCAATTAGTTGGAATATTTAACTTCGGGTATAAGGATAATTTGACGAGGACACTCGCACTTTATATTTATGACTGATGGACTGTTATGGACAAAAACCAGACGGACATATTAAATAATCCAGGACAAAGGACAATTAACCCATGGGCATAAAACTAAAATCAACACGTTAAACATCATGATTACGGAAGTTTAAATAAGCATAATTCTTTTATTTCATATTTAATTTCCTTTATTTTATATTTAATTGCACTTCTAATTATCGCATTTTTATTTATTGTTATTGTATTTAATTGCACTTTTAATTATCGTACTTTTTAATTATCGCAAGTTTATTTTATCGCACTTTTATTATTCGCAATTTCATTATCGTTATTTACTTTACGCTTTAAATTAAGTCTTGTATTTATTTATTATTTTACATTTGGTTTTAACTGCGACTAAAGTTTTAAAATCGACAAACCGGTCATTAAACGGTAAAACCCCCCCTTTATAATAATAATATTACTTATATATATATTTGTATTTTTATAAAAGTAAACTAATATAGCATTAAGCTTTGTTTAAAAAGATTCCCTGTGGAACGAACCGGACTTACTAAAAACTACACTACTGTACGATTAGGTACACTGCCTATAAGTGTTGTAGCAAAGTTTAAGTATATCCATTCTCTAAATAAATAAATATCTTGTGTAAAATTGTATCGTATTTAATAGTATTTCCTGTAAAAATATAAGCTATTTTATATACTACTCTGCTAAAACATCATGTATCTACTGAACAAATCGTGGACGACTGCTCGCTATTTTCATCCCAATTGAATTCGATTGGAAAATGCATTTGGCAAGGCCTTATGTGATGACCCGAAAAATTTCGACTTATTTAAACCAATTCTCTGTACGATTTATTATTTTGACACGTTAAATAAAGTCTGTTAGGTTGAGTCTCAAAATTTTAGAACTGTTTCATATATTCAATTACCTTTGACTACTCTCGACGATTCATGAACAATTATATGTATGTATGTATGTATATATATATATATATATATATATATATATATATATATATATATATATATATATATATATATATATATATATATATATATATATATATATATTATAAGATGTACAAGTAAAAAAAACGACTTTCCTACAGTAAAAACGACTTTTCTACAGTAAAACACTATTTGCTACAGTGAAACCGAAACACTATTTGCTACGGTGACCACTATTTGCTACAGTACCACTATTTGCTACAGTAAACACTATTTGATGTCGGCGAACTAGCAAACAAAAGCAGATCAGGCGGCCATGCGATCGCATGACAAAAACCCTGAAAACTCATGCGATCGCATGGGCTACAGTAAATGAAAAAGTATTATAAATACGCCAGATTCTGCTCGACTCATCTTCACACTCTTCTTCTGTAATTCATATTTATATTTATAATTTTAAATTTTAAATTTAATTTTAAGTTTAATAATAATAAAGTATATTCGAGGGTGTTTTAATTCGGGTTTCAAACCGTTTTAAGCTAAGGAAATATTGGGTATTGTTCGGGGTATTGTTTGTGAATCCAAGACCAACCATACGGTCATCCACTATCTTTACGTCTACGTAATTTGCCTACAATATTGAACCTCAATATTGAAAAGTGAGTTTATAGTCTCCCTTTTTAAATACTTTAAATATTTTTGGGCTGAGAATACATGCAATTTATTTTAAACGCAATAAGACACAAGTACATACTAAATTCTACACTGAGTTAAACTGAAAATCCCTTAGCTTTGGTAACTAGTAGCTGCCAGTACATAGGATATGGACTGGTGGACGCGAATAATTGTATATGGATCCATAGGGCTTGACATCCCCGTCCGAGCTAGAGCGCTAGCCTTTTAACGGACGTATGTTATTTGAGTTTATGACACGTTGGTTTGCGTGTATTAAAACGAATGGGGTAATTATCATTATAACGTTAAAGTTTAGTTACCAGGGTGCTCTGTTACGTAGAATCTATTGATAAACTTTTGATGAAATCTTGTGGTCTATCTTTATATATATTTATGACTTGAGCAATTAAACCTATAACTCACCAACATTCGTGTTGACTTTTTAGCATGTTTTATTCTCAGCTCCTTAGACTGCTTCCGTTGTGATGTGTGATGCCCCGTACAAAACCATCGTGTACGAATCATCAACAACAGGATCATTACAAGGTTAAGTACTATATGCGTTTTCAAAAGAGTTTGCATTCATTAATAAAGTGATGTCTAAACCAACATCGAATGTTTTACAATCCAAAAGCATGCTTCACTAAGTAGAAGCAAATAATAAGTGTATGTGACCACAACGGTCGTTACAAGTCATAGTTCAAAAGTACTAATGTTTGAATGCAAAATAAAGTAGTTCATGCGATAACAACTCTAAGCAGCGGGTGTCTACAGCACGACTAGTACACAGCGGAAGCTAACCTTAAGCACCTGATAAAAACATGCTTTAAAACGTCAACACAAAGGTTGGTGAGCTATAGTTTAAGTATAACAGTAAGTAAGGTAGGCCACGAGATTTCAGTGCTACAAAGAGCGTTTCAAAACAGTATGATAAAGTATATGTTAACCGTGGGCACTTGGTAACTAACTTAACGTTTATACCCCCTGAAAGTACACTTGGCAAGTGCGTATGTTTAGAAGTATTAAACACTCGTTAAATGCTAGCGCTACTAGCCCAAGTGGGGATGTCAAACCCTATGGATCCATATCTAAGATTCGCGTTCACCGGTTCAAAAACCAATGACTAAACGTTACCGAGCTAAAGGGAATGTTTCTGCCGTTGTATAACCCACACATATATAAAGTTTAAGTACTCGTGCCTAGTATGTAAAACATAAAATGCGCATGTATTCTCAGTTCCCAAAATAGTTAAAGTAAAAAGGGAATGCTATAACTCACAATGATAATGTAGTCGTAAAGTCGAGTCGGGAAAAATGTGCAAGTAATCGGTCCGAAAGTCCTCAACCTAAGTCAAATAGTACTAAGTCAGTAAATCATCTGAATAGGTTTAAAATTACGTAAATAAGGTCTTAAGGGTCATCATCATTCATCATCAAACAAAAGGCGTAAAGTAAGTTTCGTTTATGAAAGTGGTTTAAAACAAAGTCTGACTTCGATCAGTCACCACGGCCTCTACCCTTACTGAATTAAGGTCAGACCAGTGGCCATGGCTCCGTATATGAGTCCTTTAAGTGTGGTAAAATTTACAGAAGCAAACTCGTCTTCGTTTGACCGTGACTACGGTCTAAGTGCGAGTAGGTCAGAAATTTCTGCACAACGTTAAAAGGACATAGTGACGATCGGAGGGCCATAAATCCTAAACCGTAACTCGGATTAAGACGAGTCCTATATGAAAAGTTATCTACTCGAACAGAGATATTTGAAAATAATAATCACAACAGCCCAGGTCTACTGGTCTGTTACAGAAACCAGAAAACAGTAGGTAGAAGACAGAAAGCAGAAAAATAATGGGTTCCGGTGAGTTTGGTGCTTGATGTTCATCATGGTTCTCATCCTTGATGCCTATAGCTTCAAGTGTACAACTCATTGATGTGTTTAAATCATATTTACCATGGTTTGACCATCATAACCCAAGTGTAAGTCTAAGACATGAAGCACAACTCACTTAAGTGTTGCAAGTGTTTTGATGAACCAAAGTTACATCAAAGTCTTAGATCTAACACATACATGAACTATAAAAGTAATACTAACTAAGTTTTGACAATTATGACACAAGTGTGAGTCTAAGACATGTAGATCAACTCACTTAAGAGTTGTATGAAGTTGATGAACCAAAGTTACATCAAGGTCTTAGATCTAACACTTACATGAACTTTAAAAGTAAAAACAAGTTACAAACTTGAAAGTAAACTAACTAATCAAGATCTTAAGATGTAGAACATAGTTCTTAGTTAGATCTTGAAGATCCAAGACCCAAAAATCTAGATCTAAGGTTATTAAGTTAAATCCAACACAAGTATGTAAAGTTATAAATAAAGAGCTACACTTCCATGTTCTTGAATCTTTAAAGTTAACTTTAAGTTTCAAGAAAGTATGAGATCAAGACTAACTTGTAGTACTTGACCAACAACAACAACAAACATGAAATTAAAGTGTACAAAATGAAGAAGTAAACTAAGTAAACAAGTAATTTGTTCATGGTTGTTCATACTTTAAAGATTCAAACCAAAGTTTGATCTTTAAGAAAGTAAACTTTAAAGTTTACTAACATGAATTACAAGTATGAGTTTTACAACCATGAACTTACAACTTTTGAAACAATAAATGAAGAACATAAGCTAGAAACTTTATGTTCTTGTATGCCTTGTAAGAACAAGTTAGATTAAGAATCAAACTAATAAGTTTGCTTCTTGAAAGCTAGTAAGTAAGTAACAACAACTAGTAACTACAAGTAATCAAACATTAAACAAGAACAAGTAGCAACAACAAATGATGATGATGATATAAAGGGGTGTTTGGCCTACGGTTCTAGCAAGAAAAGATGAGAGAAAGAACTTGAAAGTAACTCACACTTGAGAGAAAAGTTGAGAGGAAAGTAATTGCAAGTTTGTGTGTGTGTGTTTGAATGAGAGAAAAATATGAGTGAGTATGTAATGAAAATGAAAACCAAGCTCTCCCCATATGCACTCCCAAACCGACGGTTTGGAGTAAGGGAAAGATGAAGAGGAAAACACACTAGGTTAAGCATGTAAAAGTTCATAAAAGTTGGATATAAGATGGGTTTGCATGGGGATTAAGAACTAACAAGATTCCAATTGTATAAACTAACTAGTTACATCTAAAATGATACTTACATGAAGTAGAATGGGCTAGTTAAGTCCATGTATGGTGTAGGATGGGCTCTTTAAGTCCATGTACAAATATAAAGCCCAAGTTCCAAGTTATTAACAAATAAATCCAATTAAAGCCCAAGTAATCAACTAGTAACTTTAGTTAATTAAAATGATTAATAAAACTAATCATGAATGTAAATAATATTTGAAAATATTATTCGTGTAAGTCTCGGGTGTCACAAAGACGTTTCGGGCAATTAAAGTCAAGTACGTTTAGTCATGGCAACATGTAAATGTAATAACATACATTCGTTTAATCGTACGTTTTAATAATAATAATTATTAATAAATAAACGTTGGAAAATCCAGGGTCGTTACATTACCCACCTGTTAAAGAAAATTTCGTCCCGAAATTTAAGCTGAGGTAGATGGAGGAGTCGGGAAAAGGTGAGGGTACTTCCGCATCATTTGATCCTCTCGCTCCCAGGTAAACTCAGGTCCTCGTTTGGCATTCCATCGTACTCGGACGATCGGAATCTTGTTGCGTTTCAAAGTTTTGACCTCACGGTCCATAATTTCAACAGGCTCCTCCACGAAGTGGAGTTTGTCGTCAATCGTAAGTTCCTCAAGTGGTACGATAAGTTCCGGTGCCGCAAGGCACTTCTTCAAATTTGACACGTGGAAGGTAGGATGAACTGAGCTCAATTATGCTGGTAGATCCAAACGGTAAGCAACGGGTCCAACACGTTCCAAGATATCAAAAGGACCAATGTATCGTGGGTTTAACTTTCCACGTTTTCCAAAACGGATCACACCCTTCCAAGGTGCAACCTTCAACATTACACGATCACCAACGTTGAATTCAAAGTCTTTACGTTTAAGATCGGCATAACTCTTTTGGCGATCACGGGCAGTCTTAAGTCTAGCTTGAATCTGATCAATCTTCTCCGTTGTCTCATGGACTACCTCGGGTCCTGTGATTTGCTTTTCGCCTACTTCGGCCCAACAAATAGGAGATCGGCACTTGCGGCCATACAATGCATCAAAAGGTGCAGCATTAATGCTCGAGTGATAACTGTTGTTGTACGAGAATTCGGTGAGTGGCAAATGCCTTTCCCAGGCCTTTCCGAAATCAATGACACATGCACGCAACATGTCCTCCAAGGTCTGAATCGTTCGTTCACTTTGCCCGTCAGTCTGAGGGTGATAAGCAGTACTCATGTCAAGACGAGTTCCCATGGCTTCTTGCAAAGAACGCCAAAATCTAGAAGCAAAACGGGGATCGCGATCTGAGATGATCGATAAAGGTACACCATGACGAGATACAACCTCCTTGATTTATAGTTGAGCAAGTCTCTCCATTGTATCCGTTTCCTTCATCGTTAGAAAGTGTGCAGATTTGGTAAGACGGTCAACAATAACCCAAACGGTATCGTATCCGCCCACCGTCTTGGGTAGTTTGGTGATGAAATCCATTGTGATCCTTTCCCACTTCTATTGTGGAATTTCCGGTTGTTGCAGTAAACCAGAAGGTCTCTGATGCTCGGCTTTAACCTTCGAGCAGGTTAAACATTTACCAACATAGGTTGCAACGCCTTTCTTAAGATTCGGCCACCAATACTATTCTTTAAGGTCGTGGTACATCTTGCCCGCTCCAGGATGAATCGAATATCTCGATTTGAGTGCTTCATCAAGTATAAGGTTCCGTAGATCTCCATAAAGAGGTACCCAAATTCTTCCAGCATAACATCGGAGTCCAGACTCCCTAACCTCGAATCGAGAGACAAGTATGTTCAAATGTTCGTGAGACATGTTCTCCTCCTTGAGAGCCTCATCTTGGGCTACTCTAATCTGGCTGTTGAGGTTCAAATGGATGGTGATGTTCATAGCCCTAACACGAAGAGGTGCCGTCCTCTCCTTTCGGCTTAAAGCGTCAGCTACAACATTGGCCTTGCCAGGGTGATAACGGAGTTCACAATCGTAGTCGTTGAGCGTCTCGATCCATCGATGCTGTCTCATATTCAGTTGTTTCTGATCGAAGATGTGCTGGAGACTCTTGTGATCGGTGAAGATAGTACTCTTAGTTCCATACAAATAGTGTCTCCACAATTTGAGCACAAAGACAGCGGCTCCAAGTTCAAGATCGTGAGTAGTGTAGTTTCGCTCGTGAATCTTCAATTGGAGGGAGGCATAGGCAATAACTTTTGATCGTTGCATCAGTACACAACCAAAACCACTTTTCGAAGCATCGCAATAAACAACAAAGTCGTCACTGCCTTCGGGAAGTGATAAGATAGGTGCGGTGGTTAACTTCTTCTTCAAAGTTTGAAATGCTGATTCGTGTGCGGGTTCCCAAATGAACTTCTTGCCCTTGTGAGTCAGCGCGGTCAAAGGACGCGCAATCAGAGAAAATCCTTCAATGAACCTTCGATAGTAACCGGCGAGACCTAGGAATTGGCGAATATGAGTTGGAGTAGTGGGGGTCTCCCACTTGCTAATGGCTTCAATCTTGGCGGGATCAACTTTGATACCCTGATCGCTCATAACATGACCTAGAAACTGAACTTCCTTCAACCAAAATTCACACTTGGAGAATTTGGCGTAAAGTTGCTCTTATCTCAAGAGTTCAAGCACTAGTCAGAGGTGTTGCTCATGCTCTTCTTCGCTCTTAGAGTAGATGAGGATATCATCTATGAAGACGATAACAAACTTATCCAAGTACGGCTTGCAGACACAATTCATGAGGTCCATGAACACGGCAGGTGCATTTGTCAAACCGAATGGCATCACGAGAAACTCATAATGACCATAACGGGTCCTGAATGCAGTTTTCATCACGTCACTTTCCTTCACCCTCAACTGGTGATAACCGGATCGCAAATCGATCTTTGAGTAGACACTCGGTCCTTGTAGTTGATCAAAAAGAACGTCAATTCGTGAAAGGGGATACCGATTCTTGATAGTCATTTTGTTGAGTTCACGGTAGTCGATACACATACGGAAGGATCCATCCTTCTTCTTCACAAACAACACAGGTGCACCCCAAGGCGAGAAACTTGGTTGGATAAACCCTCGGTCTAGTAGTTCTTGTAGTTGTGATAATGCTAAAAACGAACATAAATTTCATAGCATTATTCCCCAAGAAAGACAAGCTTTTAGTTGCAATTGTTCTATTTACAAGTGATATTCGTTTAAATATTAAAAGGTGAAGACAAAAGACAGATTCGACGAATTGAAGACGCAAACGACCAAAAAGCTCAAAAGTACAAAATACAATCAAAGAGGTTCCAATTATTGATAAGAAACGTCTCGAAATTACAAGAGTACAAGATTCAAAACGCAAAGTACAAGATATTAAATTGTACGCAAGGACGTTCGAAAATCCGGAACCAGGACCAGAGTCAACTCTCAACGCTCGACGCAACAGACTAAAAATTACAAGTTAACTATGTATATAAATATAATATAATATAATATATAATTAATTATATAAATTATATATATATTATATTTATATAATAAACCGTCGGTAAACAAAGAGCCAAAATGGAGTGAGCTGTAATTACAAACTCCGCGACTCGCGGAGTTTGAAGAGCAAAAAGGGCGCGAGTCGCGGAGACCCCCTGAACTCAATTCCCTATAAAAGCAAACGCAGTTTGATCGCAAAATATCCATAATTCAATCTATCTCTATATATGTATACGTAAATATATTTATATTTATATTTTAATTTTAATTTTAATTATAATTCTAATAATAAGGGTATGTTAGCGAATGTTGTAAGGGTGTAAGTCGAAATTCTGTCCGTGTAACGCTACGCTATTTTTAATCATTGTAAGTTATGTTCAACCTTTTTAATTTAATGTCTCGTAGCTAAGTTATTATTATGCTTATTTAATCCGAAGTAATCATGATGTTGGGCTAATTACTAAAATTGGGTAATTGGGCCTTGTACCATAATTGGGGTTTGGATAAAAGAACGACACTTGTGAAAATTAGACTATGGGCTATTAATAGGTTTTATATTAACTAAACAATACCTTGTTAATTTAATATACAAACTTATAATTCGACGTATTTATATATAACCACATACGCTTGACTGGGTACGGTGGGCGGGATATCTATAAATACCAATAATTATTCATTTTACCGGACACGGAACTGGATTAATAGTTAATAGACTTGTTGAAACAGGGGTGAATTACATTCAAGGGGGTGTAATTGTTAACAAAGTAGTAAAACCTTGTTACAATTCGAATCCCCAATTAGTTGAAATATTTGACTTCGGGAATAAGAATAATTTGACGAAGGCTTTCGCTCTTTATATTTATGACTGATGGACTATTATGGACAAATCCGTATGGACATATTAAATAATCCAGGATAAAGGACAATTAACCCATGGGCATAAAACTAAAATCAACACGTCAAACATCATGATTACGGAAGTTTAAATAAGCATAATTCTTTTATTTCATATTTAATTTCCTTTATTTTATATTTAATTGCACTTCTAATTATCGCATTTTTATTTATTGTTATTGTATTTAATTGCACTTTTAATTATCGTACTTTTTAATTATCGCAAGTTTATTTTATCGCACTTTTATTATTCGCAATTTCATTATCGTTATTTACTTTACGCTTTAAATTAAAGTCCTTTTAATATTTTACATTTGGTTTTAACTGCGACTAAAGTTTTAAAATCGACAAACCGGTCATTAAACGGTAAAAACCCCCCTTTATAATAATAATATTACTTATATATATATTTGTATTTTTATAAATTTAAACTAATATAGCGTTAAGCTTTGTGAAAAAGATTCCCTGTGGAACGAACCGGACTTACTAAAAACTACACTACTGTACGATTAGGTACACTGCCTATAAGTGTTGTAGCAAGGTTTAAGTATATCCATTCAATAAATAAATAAATATCTTGTGTAAAATTGTATCGTATTTAATAGTATTTCCTGATAAAATTTTATAGTATTTTATACCCCTTAGCTTTAACTATCAAGTATTTTTGGCGCCGTTGTCGGGGAACTCTTTAACGCCGAAAGCGCAACGCTAAATATTTAAAAAAAAGATTTTTATTTTTAGTTTACTTTTATTAAAATTCACTTTTGTAAAAATACGTTTTTAATTATTCGAAAACATAAAAAGAAAACAAAAATATAAATATTTTTAAGAATTTATTAAATATTTAAGTTTTGTAAAGTTTCTTTATTTGTATTTTATAAAAATATAAGTTTTATTTAAATATTTTGTGTTTATTTAGAACATATAAAAAAAACCGAAAAAAAAAATTAATATATATATAAATCTATTTTTAAGATATTTTTAAAATTATAAAGTAGTTCTATTTTTATTTTAGTTTTTAAATATAAGTTTTTATTATATAAATATTTTAGATTTTAAAACAGAAAACAGAAAAAAAATATAAAATAAAATATAAAAAAAACGCGTCGAATTTTAAACTGTACCTGAGTTGAAAATTGGAACCCCGCGACTCGCGGAGTTTGCAGCCTCGAATACCGCGACTCGCGGAGACACTCTGACACACGTGACAGAACCCTAATTTCGCATTAATTACGAATTTTATTATTATTATTATTAATAAACCCTAATTAGTTTAATTATTATAATTAGTTTAAGTTTTTAAATTAAATTGTATTTTAAATTTTAATTAGTTTTAAATAAATTAATAGTTTTATAAAATAAATAATATAAAAATAATATTTTTATAAAATTTGTACTTTTTACAACTTTTTGTATATTTTTATATTTTGTCCCTTTTTAATCGTTTTAGCGTAATATTTGTATTTTTAGCTCATATTTAGTTTTAAACTTAGTTTTTGCCATAGTTATTTTTTTTTACTTCTAGATTTTTAGGCTTTGCCGTAAAATCCCTTAAGTACTTTTTCTTTAGACTAAGATTTAGGTGCTTTAGAATTTTGCGACGCCTTTTTAAGTTTTAGTTTCTTTTTAAGTTATTGCCATTTGGGATATAGTTTTTCTTGTAAGCTTTAATATTTTTAGACACCTTTTACCTATGTATCAATTATCATTCCAATTAGTAATCTCAATTTGCGATTATAATTTTAAGTTAGTAATAGTAATAAGGTTGGGTTAGTCTAGTGTTTTTAAGTTCTATAAGTCATTTTTTTTCTTTCTTATTTTTATTTTTCGATCTTTTTCCGACACGCTCTTTTTCTTTCTTATTTCTCGTCATTCTAGTTTTAGGACATAGATTTTTTATTCTACTTCTTATCTAAATTTCTTAAAATTACGAAAATTTATTTTAAGTGGTTAAATTGATAAACATCAAAATTTTCTGGTTCGTAGTAATAGTTGGATTTGTACGTGGACCGGGTTATTGGAGCCAAACAGTCCTCAATTATATTGAGACCAAACGAATCCTGCCCCTCTGCTGCATCTTTTGGCTATTCGAAACGTGGGCAAAATCAGAAAAGTCTATTGATTGGATAACTTATATAATTTTTCTTTCCTTTTAAAAACTAATAGGATATTCAGTGAATGCACCGAGCAAGACGTTCACCACCTTTTGTACGTTCACCACCTGTAACTAGATCAAGACATTTAGCAAATATTACCGCCGTTGATTTTTCTTTAGAATCGTCATCCAGTCGACCAAGTACTCCAGTTCAAATTTCCGATAATCCATTTTTTGAACCCGACCTCACAATTGAGAATCCGGAGAATATTCAGGGACGATTCATAGATCCTGAACCACTAAATTTTCCTCCGGAACCACCAATCATTCAAACAGAGATTGTTGAGGAACGAACCATTAAATCAGAATCCTCTAGTAATTCCGATTCAACAAATTCAATTATGGAGAATCTGGAACCTTTAAGTATGGAAGACCGAATGAGAGCTAAACGCACTGGCCAAGGTCACGCAATTACTCATCCAGACATTAATGCGCCAGATTATGAAATCAAAGGACAAATTCTACACATGGTGACTAATCAATGCCAATTTAGTGGTGCGCCGAAGGAAGATCCAAATGAACATCTTCGTACCTTTAATAGGATCTGCACACTATTTAAAATCCGAAAAGTGGAGGATGAACAGATATATCTCATGTTATTTCCCTGGACTTTAAAGGGAGAAGCCAAAGATTGGATGAAATCGTTACCTGAAGGGGCGATTGATACATGGGACGTTTTAGTTGAAAAATTTCTTAAACAATTCTTTCCTGCATCTAAAGCCGTAAGACTTCAAGGAAAAAATGTTACATTCACACAGAAGCCAAATGAAACTCTATATGAGGCTTGGACAAGATTTTGAAAGTTATTGAGAGGATGTCCGCAACATGGTTTAGATACCTGCCAAATAGTACAAATATTCTACCAAGGATGCGACATCACTACAAGGAAAGACATAGATATAGCAGCTGGTGGTTCCATTATGAAGAAAACCGAAACTGATGCTTACAAAATTATTGATAACACTGCTTCCCACTCACATGAGTGGCACCAAGAAAAAGATATCGTTAGATCATCTAAAGCAGCTAGAGCCGATTCTAGCCATGACTTAGATTCCATATCCGCAAAGATAGATGCTGTCGAGAGACGAATGGAAAAGATGACTAAGGATATTCACTCAATACGAATTAGTTGTGAGCAGTGTGGAGGACCACATTTAACAAAAGATTGTCTCAGTATTGAATTAACAATGGAACAAAGAGAGAATGTTTCATATCTAAACCAAAGGCCTGGAAATAATTATCAGAAAAATTATCAACCGCCAAGACCTATTTACAATCAAAACCAGAATTATAACCGAAATATTCCATACAACAACCAACAAGGTCCTAGCAATCAACAAGTATCCAATAATACTTACAATCAGCAAAGACCTAATTTTCAAAACAAACCACAACAAACTGATGATAAAAAGCCGAATTTAGAAGATATGATGACGAAGCTAGTTGAAACTCAAACGCAGTTTTTCACATCTCAGAAACAAACTAATGAACAAAATGCTCAAGCATTTAGAAATCAACAAGCTTCTATTCAAAACTTGGAACAAGAAGTAAGTAACCTAGCAAGGTTAATAGGTGAAAGAAAATCGGGAAGTCTACCTAGTGATACAAATACTAACCCCCGGAATGAAATAGCTAAAGCTATTACCACAAGAAGTGGTACAATACTTAAACCACCTGAAATACCTGTAACTTCTGATGAAGCTATTCCTACTCCACAAGAACCACAACCTAATCAAGATAAGGAAAAAGAACCGGTAGTTGAAAAGGTTAATGAAGATAACACAATTAAGGATAAACCTTATGTTAAACCATACCAACCACCACTTCCTTACCCGAGTAAAATGAAGAAAGAGAAACTTGAAGCCGAGCAATCCAAATTCTTGGATATGTTTAAACAGATAAATGTAAATCTCCTTTCATTGATGTGATTTCAGGAATGCCTAGATATGCTAAATTCTTGAAAGATCTAATCTCAAATAGAAAGAAAATGGAAGAACTCTCGGCTGTTACTATGAACGCTAATTGTTCAGCAGTGCTGTTGAATAAGATACCAGAAAAACTATCTGATCCAGGAAGTTTCACAATTTCATATTTTCTGGGTAGTCTTAGTTCAATAGAAGCACTGGCAGACTTAGGTGCTAGTATAAATTTAATGCCGTATTCACTATACGCTAAACTAGACCTTGGAGAATTGAAACCAACCAGAATAAGTATACAACTAGCCGATCGATCAATAAAATATCCTAGAGGGATAATGGAGAACATGCTAGTTAAAGTTGGTACTTTAGTATTTCCAGTAGATTTTGTTGTTCTGGACATGGAAGAAGATTCTCAAGTTCCTCTCATATTAGGAAGACCATTCTTAAACACGGCTAAAGCAATGATAGACGTGTTCGGTAAGAAATTGACCCTAAGTATAGAGGACGAGAGTGTTACCTTTTCAGTTGATAGAGCAATGCAACAACCACAATCTGCAGATGATACATGTTATTATATTCAAACTATAGATGCACATGCAGAATTATTAGAAGAATTTCCAGAATTACAAGGAACAGGAGAATGTTCTTTAGGAAAAGGAACTGAACCAATTGATGAATCTGAAATATTAGCTACACTTATAGCTAATGGATATGAACCAACAACAGAAGAAATTCAAATGCTAAAAGAAGAAGACAGATATCGATATAAATCATCGATAGAAGAACCTCCGAAATTAGAGTTAAAGCCACTTCCAAACCATTTGGAATACGCTTATTTACATGGTGAATCTGAATTACCTGTAATAATATCGTCTTCTCTTACTGAAAATGAAAAATCACAACTCATTTCTGTGTTGAAAGCTCATAAACCAGCCATTGCATGGAAGATTCATGATATTAAAGGAATAAGTTCTTCGTATTGCACACATAAAATCCTTATGGAAGAAGGTCATAAAACGTATGTGCAACGCCAACGAAGACTAAATCCTAATATGCAAGATGTAGTTAAGAAAGAAATTATTAAACTACTAGATGCAGGTTTGATATATCCAATCTCTGATAGTCCATGGGTAAGCCCAGTTCAATGCGTGCCTAAGAAGGGTGGCATGACTGTCATTACAAATGAGAAAAATGAGCTTATTCCTACTAGGACTATAACAGGATGGCGTGTGTGTATTGATTATAGAAAATTGAATGACGCCACCAGAAAAGATCACTTTCCCTTACATTTCATTGATCAAATGTTGGAAAGATTAGCCGAAAATAGTTACTATTGCTTTCTTGATGGATTTTCCGGATATTTTCAAATTCCAATAGCACCTGAGGACCAAGAGAAAACCACATTCACGTGCCCTTATGGTACTTTTTCTTACAAACGCATGCCATTTGGACTTTGCAACGCCCCTGCAACCTTTCAAAGGTGTATGATGGCGATTTTTCACTACATGATAGAAGAATGCATGGAAGTTTTCATGGATGACTTTTCAGTCTTCGGTGATACATTTGAATCATGTCTAGCTAATCTTGAACGAATGCTTATTAGATGCGAACAATCAAATCTAGTACTTAATTGGGAGAAATGTCATTTCATGGTTAAAGAAGGCATCGTTCTTGGTCATAAAATTTCGAAGGAAGGAATTGAAGTGGATAGAGCTAAAGTAGATGTAATTGCTAAAATTCCACATCCCACCAATGTTAGAGGAGTTAGGAGTTTTCTAGGGCATGCCGGTTTTTACTGACGTTTCATAAAAGATTTTTCTAAAATTGCCACTCCTATGAATAAACTCCTAGAAAAGGATGCTCCATTCATCTTTTCTGATGAATGTATCAAATCTTTTAATATTCTTAAAGAGAAACTCACTAATGCGCCAATCATGATAACACCAAATTGGAATCTACCGTTTGAATTAATGTGCGATGCAAGTGATTTTGCAATGGGAGCCGTTTTAGGACAAAGGATTGAAAAACGATTTCAACCGATATATTATGCTAGTAAGACGTTACAAGGAGCACAAACAAATTACACAACTACTGAAAAAGAACTCCTTGCTATTGTCTTTGCTTTTGACAAATTTCGATCATATCTCGTTCTAGCTAAAACGGTGGTCTATACCGACCATTCTGCTCTTAGATACCTATTTTCGAAACAAGATGCTAAACCAAGATTAATCCGTTGGATCTTACTCTTACAAGAGTTTGATATTGAAATCCGAGATAAAAGAGGAGCAGAAAATCTCGCCGCTGATCATCTTTCTCGTCTTGAAAATCCTGAATTAGAAGTTTAGAAGAAAAAACACTGAATGCTCGAGGTTACGCCTATGTAGCCATGGAAAACCAATTAAACCGACTATCTTATGAATGGGATAGATCATATAACTAAGAATACTATCTCACAGGTAGGTCTGTACAGTTTTTTTTTATTTTTATTTTTATTTTTAACCTTTTGATAATAAACGCTAATTTGTTCGCTATAAAGTATTAAATTGGTATTGAATAAAATTAGGTTTAGCGACCGAAATTATTGATATCATACAAAAATTTATTACAACACTGCGAAATTTAACGTTTTTTCTTAAGGTATAAATATCTTTAATCAATCAACAAAAAATATTTCAAAAATTCGTCATGAGTTAAATTAGGTTATGGAACCGAAATTACTTTATCGAAAAGAGGGGCGCATATTTTTGATAATATTTGATTGATTAAAGTGGGAAAAAAAAGCCAAAAAGATTTTTAATTTTATTTTTACCATGTTTTTAAAATTAATATATAAATCTTAAATTAATATTGTAAACTTTGTAAAATCAATATATTTAAAATTGTAAATATTTGAAAAATTAATATAAGTTTGGTGTGAATTTATAATATGAATTTTTAAATTAAGTTTGGTGTGAATTTTTAATTTTTAAAATATGAATTTTATTTTTATACATTTTAAATTTTAAGTTTGGTGTGAATTTTTAATATTAATTTTAAATTTTATATTTTAAGTTTGGTGTGAATTTAAAAACAAAAAATTTACTTTATCTCATTAAGTTAAAAATATGATTTTTAAAATTCTTCGTAAGTTGAAGACTAGGTCGTTGAACCGAAATTGCTTTACCCGAGGGAGGGACGAGAACTTTTATTATCATTATTTTTAATCTTATTGAATTAAAGTATGCCAAAAACATTAAAAAACTAAAAAAATCTAAGCTTTTAAAACAATCGCTTGAAAAAGACAAATTTTAAAATTTTGTCGAAGGACGGACTAGGATATCGATCCGAAACGACCTCGTCCTAAATAACAAGGGAAACAAAATTTTAAAATTAATTACTTAATTGTTTTAATTAGTATAAGATATATTTAAAAAAAAAATACAAACTCCGCGACTCGCGGAGTTTGATGGGTCAAACACCGCGACTCGCGGAGGGACCGAAATACAGAAAAAAAAATAAAACGAAAAAACTGATCAGTTGAACACCACAACACACAAAACACTGCGATAAAACCCGCAAAAACCCGAAAAAACACCCCCAAATTCACAATTTTTGACCGGTAATCATCGAATCTTTTACTAAAATCATGTTGAGAAGGATGCTATCAAGGAATTACTCAAAAAAAACGGTAAATTTCTACACCTAAACACCATTTAATCCGAAAATTAGTGTTCTTGAGCAATTTTTTTCCCAATTTGATTTTGATGCTTTTTAGTGTAATTATGCTTAAATTGTTTATGTATTATGCTTGTATAACCTAGATTGATGCTATTTAACATGATTAGAAGCCTTAAACTTCAAATTTTGAGTAATCTAGGGTTTGTGTTCTTGAGCAATTTGGGACTTTTTGATATAAACAGGTTATGGCCGATTTTTGTCATGAATTGTTGCTAAATTAAGTAGTGTAACATGTTTAGGTAGTTAAATGATCCAAACTTTGAGCCTAAACATGATTTTGAGAATTAAAGTGGACTTTTTCAAGTCTAAAATTCATGAACTTGATTTTTGAAAGGTAATGCCATTTGAAACTTGTTTAATTGCTAGTAATGATTATTTTGACATGTTATTTGAGTTGAATGCTTATGAACTTGGCGAACATTTTCGTATATTATGCTTATTTAATCCGAAGTAATCATGATGTTGGGCTAATTACTAAAATTGGGTAATTGGGCCTTGTACCATAATTAGGGTTTGGATAAAAGAACGACACTTGTGGAAATTAGACTATGGGCTATTAATGAGTTTTATATTAACTAAACAATACCTTGTTAATTTAATATACAAACTTATAATTCGACGTATTTATATATAACCACATACGCTTGACTGGGTACGGTGGGCGGGATATCTATAAATACCAATAATTATTCATTTTACCGGACACGGAACTGGATTAATAGTTAATAGACTTGTTGAAACAGGGGTGAATTACATTCAAGGGTAATTGGTGTAATTTTTAACAAAGTAGTAAAACCTTGTTACAATTCGAATCCCCAATTAGTTGAAATATTTGACTTCGGGAATAAGAATAATTTGACGAAGGCTTTCGCTCCTTATATTTATGACTGATGGACTATTATGGACAAATCCGTATGGACATATTAAATAATCCAGGACAAAGGACAATTAACCCATGGGCATAAAACTAAAATCAACACGTCAAACATCATGATTACGGAAGTTTAAATAAGCATAATTCTTTTATTTCATATTTAATTTCCTTTATTTTATATTTAATTGCACTTCTAATTATCGCATTTTTATTTATTGTTATTGTATTTAATTGCACTTTTAATTATCGTACTTTTTAATTATCACAAGTTTATTTTATCGCACTTTTATTATTCGCAATTTCATTATCGTTATTTACTTTACGCTTTAAATTAAAGTCCTTTTAATATTTTACATTTGGTTTTAACTGCGACTAAAGTTTTAAAATCGACAAACCGGTCATTAAATGGTAAAAACCCCCATTTATAATAATAATATTACTTATATATATATTTGTATTTTTATAAATTTAAACTAATATAGCGTTAAGCTTTGTGAAAAAGATTCCCTGTGGAACGAACCGGACTTACTAAAAACTACACTACTGTATGATTAGGTACACTGCCTATAAGTGTTGTAGCAAGGTTTAAGTATATCCATTCAATAAATAAATAAATATCTTGTGTAAAATTGTATCGTATTTAATAGTATTTCCTGATAAAATTTTATAGTATTTTATACCCCTTAGCTTTAACTATCAAGTTGACTCTGTAATTCTTGCATCTCGGAAGGTGCGAGTTTATAAGGTGCGCGAGCTACAGGTGCAGCTCCTGGCATTAAATCAATCTGAAACTCTACTGCTCTCTGCGGCGGCAATCCAGGCAGTTCCTCTGGGAAGACATCGGAAAATTCGTTCACAATTCGAACGTCGTTCACGCTCTTCACATCGTTCACAATCCAGGCAGTTCCTCTGGGAAGACATCGGAAAATGCGATAATTAGAAGTGCAATTAAATATAAAATAAAGGAAATTAAATATGAAATAAAAGAATTATGCTTATTTAAACTTCCGTAATCATGATGTTTGACGTGTTGATTTTAGTTTTATGCCCATGGGTTAATTGTCCTTTGTCCTGGATTATTTAATATGTCCGTCTGGTTTTTGTCCATAACAGTCCATCAGTCATAAATATAAAGTGCGAGTGTCCTCGTCAAATTATTCTTATACCCGAAGTTAAATATTCCAACTAATTGGGGACTTAAACTGTAACAAGATTTTAATACTTTGTTTAATAATTATACCAGGATGTCGACTGAGTGTAATCCAAGGTTTTAATATTTTGTTATCAATTATACCAAGTGTCCTTGTACATAATTTCACCCCTGTTTTAATTATTCTAGTGGCTATTAATCCATTCCCGTGTCCGGTTAAATGAACGATTATTCGTACATATAAATACCCCGCCCATCGTGTCCGATTGAGTGTATATGGTAAATTATAGGGACGCCCAATTGTAAATCTTTATATTAACATTAACAAACTATCATTTAGTTAAACAAATATAAAGCCCATTAATAGCCCATAGTCTAATTTCCACAAGTGTCGTTCTTTTGTCTAAACCCCAATTATGGTACAAAGCCCAATTACCCAATTTTAGTAATTAGCCCAACATCATGATTACTTCGGATTAAATAAGCATAATAATAACTTAGCTACGAGACATTAATGTAAAAAGGTTGAACATAACTTACAATCATTAAAAATAGCGTAGCGTTACACGGACAGAATTTCGACTTACACCCTTACAATATTCGCTAACATACCCTTATTATTAGAATTATAATTAAAATTAAAATTAAAATATAAATTATAAATATATATATATATATCGTATGAATGGAGAGAAAGAAAGATAGATTTGTTTTTGGTTCACCAAAGCTCGATTTTTATAGGCATGTGGGCTGGAACTGGGGCTCATGCGATCGCATGGATTTATGCCTTCCAGGCCATGCGATCGCATGGCCAGCTGGGGAGGCTCATTTTTGGTTGTTTTCTTCTGCCGACGGTTTTATAAATAATATAATATATTAAATAATTATAAGAATTATTTAAATATTATATTATATTTATGTGCATAGTTGACTTGTAATTTTTAGTCCATTGCGTTGAGCGCTGAGAGTTGACTCCGGTCCCGGTTCCGGATTTTTGAACGTCCTTGCGTACAATTTTATATTTTGTACTTTGCGTTTTGAATCTTGTACTCTTGTAATTTCGAGACGTTTCTTATCAATAATTGGAACCTCTTTGATTGTATTTTATACTTTTGAGCTTTTTGGTCGTTTGCGTCTTCAATTCGTCGAATCTGTCTTTTGTCTTCACCTTTTATTATTTAAATGAATATCACTTGTAAATAGAACAATTTCAACTAAAAGCTTGTCTTTCTTGAGGAATAATGCTATGAAATATATGTTCGTTTTTAGCATTATCAAATATTCCCACACTTGAGCGTTGCTTGTCCTCAAGCAATATCGTCTTGAAATACTAGAATCACTTCTTTAGTCTTCACACTTTGTACATCAGTGATTTCTATACGGCGGTATAAACAATGACAGTAACGATAGAACCATGGTTAAAGGTGGGTGTGTCATCCACAGTTGCCTCGGGTTTAGGTCAACGACACTTGCAATCAAATAGCCGATTTACTTTCGGTTTCCAAAGCAAAGTGCACATTTAAAAGGCGGTTTACAGTCCCACATGACTATGAAAATGTAGATCCTTAAGGAAATTGGATCTTTATGAAAATATTTGATCTTTTGAAAATTCAATCTAGCTTTTACCCTAGATAAGTTTTCCGGAATAACCCTTCACCGGTGTTTGCAAAATATTTTTGTGGGTTTGGTGGGTTTCAGATTTGAAAATTTTAGCTTAAAACTTGCGATTTTGTGTCACCCACTTGCTAACCTTGTATTTGGAAAGCAACACGTCCAGTTTACTTGCTCCGTATATTACCTTTCGGTAAACTACCTTCCGGTTGTAAAGGAAAGCATTGAACAAGCAACTGTTAAGGCAATGTCCCCTGACATGCTTTTAATTATGGTCTATAACGTGTTGGACGCAATTACTATCCTTGGTAGGAGCAATAGTAAAGCTCACCCTTATGATTTTTCAGTCTGGCACAAGGTCCTGTCTTTGACCATGCTATGCAACCACCGTTCTTACGGTTGACACCTGATTTGGTTCAGGTGACCTAATGAATTTCAGGTGAATTCCTAGGATTTTACGTTCAATGGTAATGAACGCATTGAAAATGGGTTTTTAGAAAACAAATCGGTTTTAAATTGATCAAAATATTTTCTCGTTCAAGCTCGAGTTTAGATATCATCGAATTCCATGAGTTTGTAATTCTCAATCTTTAAAGTCAATCTCAAGGATTGAGTAATATCAGTCTTAAAAGCTGATTTTTAATCTTTTAGGAGATTATCCTTTCTGGGGATCTGATTCATTAGTCTTATCCAGCTAATTTGCATGGTGCCCCCCCATTGTACGAGATAAATCCTTCTCATGGTTAGGATAAATCTGACCACTTGGCGACCCTGTTTGATGCTGAGGTCCGTGGATTTCCTGCTGATTTTAGAGATGACTTTTCTAGATTTTTCGTCAACCTACAGCTGGTCTAGACGACAACTTCTTGACCTAAATCAAGAAGCGCGTGTCTTTTTTGGAAGACTTTACTTCCTTTTAATGATGGAATTGATTCATCGTGTAGATCCATCTCTTCTTTTCTTTCATCGGGTAAAATGGTTTAGTTTAGTCCAAAGCAAAAGTATTTTCAGTTATTTGTTACAGATATATGTGACATATGTTTAAGATAACTTGGTAAGTTTTTCCACACTTGGCTTTTATTTTCCTTTTTATCGTCCTCTATTCTATTTTAAATGAATTTCAACATTTTGGTTTGTTTCTCAATTTATGTCCTTTCCGAGGTTACAATAATTTCGGTGTTAACACCTAGTTTTATCGTTCATAAATATGTATAAACATGATTTTGAGTTCATTTAATTGAAAATTTTGAAAAATTTTACTAGAATTGGGTAGTCATTATATAAGACTAGCGCTGTTCTTTATTATCAGAGAGCACTAGATTCTAATACAACTACTACGTTACTAGTATTTTTAATGGTAACCAAGTGTATAAAGATAAAAATTTTAAAAATCCGAAAGAATTTAACCCCTTCCCACACTTAAGATCTTGCAATGCCCTCATTTGCAAGAAATCAGTACAATTCAAATTATTGAGGGTGATTAGCGTAGAAATGATTAAATTTTACCAAAGTTTCCAAACATATTGGCGTTTGTTTGCTGAATGATAAATGGTGCATATCATTTGTTCATTTCATCTGTTGTTACATCATATTTATTTGTCATCTTGTCGTCAAAATTAGTAGCTTTTGCTGAACTTAATGCCAGTCTTTGAAAATGCGCTGTTTTACCCTGTTTTGTACAATCGACAATATACATACATACAAATATAATCATGCATGGCAATTTGAAATGGGACTTAATATCCCACTTTCAAATTCTAAATATGAAATATTAGTACACAATAGTAATAAAAATAATAAAAATTACACAAATATATCCAATAACATAAGTTTAAACATGAAAAAGTCAAAAGATAAAAACATAAAAATCATAAAAATAACCAAATGGAACTAAATCAGTCTGGATAGGGGTTCCAGTTCATCTCATCGGGTGGGTTCCATTGTTGGTTATAGGTGTTCTGATAGGCTTGGTCATAGTCATACCGGTTAAAGGGTGGTCGGATATCGGGGCTATGTGGCGGAAAATGAGCAGGTCGAGTAGGTACATAGTTATTTGGTACCTGATATGATAGCTGGCTCATGATTTGGTGCTGATGAACTAACCAGCTATCGTGTTGGCGTCGCCTATAATCCTCGTATACTCGCTCGGAGTTCCACTGCTCATACATACTATGTCTTGCCGCGTTCGTCATTGCTTCCTCATCTATACGAACGTGGACGTCAAGAATAGCATCTCGAAAGACATCCCTAATGTCTTCCGCCTCCTCCATTTCCTCGTCTGAGCCTCTCTCTACCTGAGGATGAAATCCCTCATAGGGTACTGCCTGGTTACGTCTACTTTTCAATACCTTAGCACCCACATAAACTTTCAATCCTAAGGGCTCAACCTGTTCTCTACAAATCTGTAATGGACCCCCTTGGTTCCTATCAACACCTAAATACTCTCCAATGAGAGTAACAAAAATACCTCCTCCTATTATACTCCCGTCCTGCATTCCCTCTACCATTTTAGATAAATAAAAAGCAACACAGTAAGGGATATTGACAAAGCTTCTAGGATCCCGAATACACTTTAGGTAGAATAAATCATATAAGGTAATTTTTTCTTTATTATGACCTCTTTGTGTAATCGAGTTAGCCAAAAATCTATGAATAATACGAAGCTCGGCTCTGTCAATATGTGTATAGGAGTGTCCTCCTGCTCGTGTAAAAACATCAAAATGTGACATACGCCTCCAAATGGCGTCAGCGTCAAAGTTACTATCTACCCGTTCACCATAATGAATCAAGTTTGTACAATCGGGTAATAGCAACTCACCAGGAGTATATATCTGTAAGGCCCTGGCCATGTCCAGCATGGACATTCTGTACATCCTACCGCCAAGGATAAACCTAAGAAATCTTCTATCATCTATTCTAACTATATTTGTATCAAGTGATACAGTACTCATCAACTCAACACACCATTCCTTATATACAGGTCTACGAATGGTGAAAAGACGTTCCCAATCTGTAAAAGAAGAACTGCCATACCTTTGAACTAAAAGTTGTCTAACACGGTCAGCTAGATGGACCGTTTCCAAAGGGGCCCAATCAATTACCCTTGGCACCTCTACATTTTTTGTTACCAATTTGAATTTGTTCCTTTGATATGTCTCGTAATCTCTCCATCTTCTATCAAATCTCAGATTAGGATGTAGAGTGTGCTCAGGAATCGTTGGGAATTCTACTGGCGGCCTCATTGGGAATACTATGAATTCATCAACAAACTGTACCGGATCATAATAAGGTATGTGCTGATCAGGCTGTTGTTGTTCCTGTTGCGGTTCTTGTTCGTGTTGCATTCCTGGTTCTGGTTCTGGTGCTGGTGCTGGTCGTCTAGATGATGATGCTCCTGAACCTCCAGTGTCGGCTCTCTGTAAAACACATTAAACACACAAATTGTGCATCCAAATATGCATTAGTGTTAGCAAAATAACAACTTAAAACAATCACTATAACATGTTAAATCAAAATTAAACTTATACACATTTTCACAATTTTTCACAATTCTACACTTTTCAAATAAGCACATATGAAAATGTATACAAAATTCATAAGCATTTAACTCAAATAACATGTCAAAATATTCATTATTAATAATTAAACAAGTCTCAAATGGCAAATATATCAAATTAATCAAGTTCATGAATTTTGGACTTAAAAAGTCCACTTTAATCTCCAAAAATTATGTTTAGGATCATTGTTTGGATCATTTAACTATCTAAACATGTTACACTACTCAATTTAGCAATAATTCATGACAAAAATCGGCCATAACCTGTTTATATCAAAAAGCCCCAAATTGCTCAAGAACACAAACCCTAGATTTCTAAAAATTTTAAAGTTTTTGGCTTCAAATCATGTTAAATAGCATCAATCTAGGTTATACATGCATAAAATACTAACAATTTAACACTAATTACACTAGAAATTAACAAAATTGCATTAGGTAAAAAAATTGGTAATTATCACAAAAACTAGGAATTTATAGAGTTTAGGGGTGTAATTTTTACCAATTTGCTGAAGAATGAGAATCTAGGCATGATTAGAGCAAGAAAAATGACGAATTACGGTGGAAAAATGGCGAAAATTGGTGAATTTTTGGGTGAGTTTCGGGTGTATGTGTGTGTGTTGTGGTGAAGAACAGACTCGCTGAGAGTTTTTGATCTGGCCAGTTTTCCAGCCTCATGCGATCGCATGAGGTTGGTGTGTAAACCCCATGCGATCGCATGGGGTGCCGGCTACAGTGTTTTCAGGTTTTTTTTTTTTTTTTTTTTTTTTTTTTAAACCTTATGCTTTATAAAACTTATAATTAATTAAATTTTAAAAATTTTGTTTTCCTTTAGGAGCGAGGGCGTTTCGGATCGTTGTCCTAGTCTGTCCCTCGACAAAATTTTAAAATTTGTCAAATCAAAGCGCGGTTTTTTAAAAGTAAAGATTTTTGGGTTTTTTAATGTTTTTGGCATACTTTAATTCAATAAGATTAAAAATAATGATAATAAAAGTTCTCGTCCCTCCCTCGGGTAAAGCAATTTCGGTTTAAAGACCTAGTCTTCAACTTACGACGAATTTTAAAAATCATATTTTTAACTTAATGAAATAAAGTAAATTTTTGTTTTTAAATTCACACAACTTAAATATAAAATTCAAAATTAATATTAAATATTCACACCAAACTTAAAATTTGAAATGCATAAAATTAAAAATTCATATTTTAAAAATTAAAAATTTACACCAAACTTAATTTAAAAATTCAAATATTTACAATTTTAAAAATATTATTTTTACAAAGTTTACAATATTAATTTAAGATTTAAATATTAATTTTAAAAACATGGTAAAAATAAAATTAAAAATATTTTTGGCTTTTTATCCCACTTTAATCAATCAAATATTATCAAAAATATGCGCCCCTCTTTTCGGTAAATTAATTTCGGTTCCAAGACCTAATTTAACTCATGACGAATTTTTGAAATATTTTGGGTTGATTGATTAAAGATATTTATACCTTAAGAATAAACGTTAAATTTCGCAGTGATGTAATAAATTTTTGAATGATATCAATAATTTCGGTCGCCAAACCTAATTTTATTCAATACCAATTTAATACTTTTTAGCGAACAAATTAGCGTTTATTATCAAAAGGTTAAAAATAAAAATAAAAAATAAAAACTGTACAGACATACCTGTGAAATAGATTTCTTAGTTATATGATCTATCCCATTCATACGATAGTCGGTTTAATTGGTTTTCCATAGCTACATAGGCGTAACCTCGAGCATTCAGTGTCTTTTCTTCTAAACATATGAACGGTCCGTCTCTGCATAAAGTAACAAATTCGGTATTTGAATAGGTTTGATTATTTGAACATTTACCTCCATGTGACCATTTTCCGCATTTGTGACATCTTTCTAGGTGTCGTGCTCTTCTTTTCGCTGCGGATTTTGATTTTCCTTTACCAAATTGTAATTTATTATCTTCGCATCCGGATTCTTTTCTAACTCCGTCCATTCTTTCTCTGATTACTGATACTAATTCACTCGGTAGTATGTCATTATTACGTTTAGTGATCAAAGCGTGTAGCATTAGACCATGGTTTAGTTCACAGGCAGTCTTCATTTCGTAAAAACCTAAAAAAAAATAAAAATTCAGAATGGGGGGAGAAGACTAGTTCTTTAGGGTCTGCTAGGGAAAGACCATTCGGGTTCCATTTTCGAGAACTACACGAAAACAGACAATCTAACTCTAACAGAAATACATATTATCCTTTAAAGACTTGATTCTCCCCACACTTAGTTAGCTGTGGTGTCGAAATTGTGATTAACTTCGTTGTCGACTTCCATCGGACCATGTATGTATTGTTTAACTCTGTGACCATTAACTTTAAATTCAATCCCATTTAAATTTATCAATTCTACCGTTCCGTATGGGAAAACTCTTTTGACTATGAATGGTCCAGACCATCTTGATTTCAATTTTCCAGGAAATAGCTTGAATCATGAATTGAAAAGAAGAGCTCTGTCTCCTTCTTTAAATTCTTTTGAACTTCTGATTCTTTTATCATGCCATTTCTTCGTTCTTTCTTTATAGATTAACGAATTTTCGTATGCTTCATGCCTTAATTCTTCTAATTCATTTAGTTGACTTAATCGTAGACGTCCGGCTTCATGTAAATCAAGATTACATGTCTTCAAAGCCTAAAATGCTTTGTGTTCAATTTCTACTGGAAGATGACATGCTTTTCCATAAACAAGTCTAAAAGGTGTGGTTCCAATTGGAGTTTTGTAGGCTGTTCTAAAAGCCCAGAGTGCATCCTCCAATTTAATGGACCATTCCTTCGGATTTGATCCTACGGTTTTCTCTAGAATGCGTTTTAAAGCTCGGTTGGTATTTTCAACTTGTCCACTTGTTTGTGGATGATATGCGGTGGAGATTTTATGAGTTACTCCATATCTTTTAAGAACTTTCTCAAGTTGATTATTACAGAAATGAGTACCCCGATCACTTATTAAAGCTTTCGGTGTTCCAAACCTTGCAAAAAGACATTTTAAAAAGTTGACTACAACTCGTGCATCGTTAGTTGGGAGAGCTTGTGCTTCCGCCCATTTAGATACATAATCAATGGCTACGAGTATATATAGATTATTATGAGATTTTGGAAATGGACCCATAAAGTCAATACCCCAAATGTCAAATACTTCACATACTTGGATGACATTTTGTGGCATTTCATCACGTTGACTTATTTTTCCGGCCCTTTGACATGCATCACAGGATTTTCAAAGTAGGTGTGCGTCTTTGTAAATTGTAGGCCAATAGAATCCAGCATCATAAACTTTTCTTGCTGTTAGTTGAGGCCCATAATGCCCTCCTGTTGGTCCTGTGTGACAATGGTTTAATATTTTACTAGCTTCATCTCCAAATACACATCGGCGTATTATTCCATCGGGACAACTTTTAAACAGATGTGGATCTTCCCAGAAATAGTGTTTTATATCACTGAAGAATTTCTTTCGTCTTTGGTACGATAATCCTTTTTCAAGGAATCCACATACTAAATAATTTGCATAGTCTGCAAACCATGAGATTTCTTTATAATCTATCTTCAATAGATATTCATCAGGAAAGTTGTCTTGTATGGCTGATTCATTTAGAACTTCTAATTCAGGATTTTCAAGACGAGAAAGATGATCAGCGGCAAGATTTTCTGCTCCTCTTTTATCTCGGATTTCAATATCAAATTCTTGTAAGAGTAAGATCCAACGGATTAATCTTGGTTTAGCATCTTGTTTTGAAAATAGGTATCTAAGAGCAGAATGGTCGGTATAGACCACCGTTTTTGCTAGAACGAGATATGATCAAAATTTGTCAAAAGCAAAGACAATAGCAAGGAGTTCTTTTTCAGTAGTTGTATAGTTCGTTTGTGCTCCTTGTAACGTCTTACTAGCATAATATATAGGTTGAAATCGTTTTTCAATCCTTTGTCCTAAAACGGCTCCCATTGCAAACTCACTTGCATCGCACATTAGTTCAAATGGTAGATTCCAATTTGGTGTTATCATGATCGGCGCATTAGTGAGTTTCTCTATAAGAATATTAAAAGATTTGATACACTCATCTGAAAAGATGAATGGAGCATCCTTTTCTAGGAGTTTATTCATAGGAGTGGCAATTTTAGAAAAATCTTTTATGAAACGTCGGTAAAAACCGGCATGACCTAGAAAACTCCTAATTCCTCTAACATTGGTGGGATGTGGAAGTTTAGCAATTACATCTACTTTAGCTCTATCCACTTCAATTCCTTCTTTTGAAATTTTATGTCCAAGAACGATGCCTTCTTTAACCATGAAATGGCATTTCTCCCAATTAAGTACTAGATTTTATTGTTTGCATCTAAGAAGCATTCGTTCCAGATTAACTAGACATGATTCAAATGTATCACCGAAGACTGAAAAGTCATCCATGAAAACTTCCATGCATTCTTCTATCATGTCGTGAAAAATCGCCATCATACACCTTTGAAAGGTTGCAGGGGCGTTGCAAAGTCCAAATGGCATGCGTTTGTAAGCAAAAGTACCATAAGGGCACGTGAATGTGGTTTTCTCTTGATCTTCGGGTGCTATTGGAATTTGAAAATATCCGGAAAATCCATCTAGAAAATAACAGTAACTATTTTCGGCTAATCTTTCCAACATTTGATCTATGAAAGGTAAGGGAAAGTGATCTTTTCTGGTGGCGTCATTTAATTTTCTATAATCAATACATACACGCCATCCTGTTACAGTCCTAGTAGGAATAAGCTCATTTTTCTCATTTGTAATGACAGTCATTCCACCCTTCTTAGGCACGCATTGAACTGGGCTTACCCATGGACTATCAGAGATTGGATAAATTAGACCTGCGTCTAGCAGTTTAATAATCTCTTTCTTAACTACATCTTGCATATTAGGATTTAGTCTTCGTTGGCATTGCACATACGTTTTATGACCTTCTTCCATAAGGATTTTATGTGTGCAATACGAAGGACTTATTCCTTTAATATCATGAATCTTCCATGCAATGGCTGGTTTATGAGCTTTCAATACAGAAATGAGTTGTGATTTCTCATTTTCAATAAGAGAAGACGATATTATTACAGGTAATTCAGATTCACCATGTAAATAAGCGTATTCCAAATGGGTTGGAAGTGGCTTTAACTCTAATTTCGGAGGTTCTTCTATCGATGATTTGTATCGATATCTGTCTTCTTCTTTTAGCATTTGAATTTCTTCTGTTGTTGGTTCATATCCATTAGCTATAAGTGTAGCTAACATTTCAGCTTCATCAATTGGTTCATTACCTTCTCCTAAAGAACATTCTCCTGTTCCTTGTAATTCGGGAAATTCTTCTAATAATTCTGCATGTGCATCTATAGTTTGAATATAATAACATGTATCATCTGCAGATTGCGGTTGTTGCATTGCTCTATCAACTGAAAAGGTAACACTCTCATCCTCTATACTTAGGGTCAATTTCTTACCGAACACGTCTATCATTGCTTTAGCCGTGTTTAAGAATGGTCTTCCTAATATGAGAGGAACTTGAGAATCTTCTTCCATGTCCAAAACAACAAAATCTACTGGAAATACTAAAGTACCAACTTTAACTAGCATGTTCTCCATTATCCCTCTAGGATATTTTATTGATCTATCGGCTAGTTGTATGCTTATTCTGGTTGGTTTCAATTCTCCAAGGTCTAGTTTAGTGTATAGTGAATACGGCATTAGATTTATACTAGCACCTAAGTCTGCCAATGCTTCTATTGAACTAAGACTACCCAGAAAACATGGAATTGTGAAACTTCCTGGATCAGATAATTTTTCTGGTATCTTATTTAACAGTACTGCTGAACAATTAGCATTCATAGTAACAGCCGAGAGTTCTTCCATTTTCTTTCTATTTGAAATTAGATCTTTCAAGAATTTAGCATATCTAGGCATTCCTGAAATCACATCAATGAAAGGAAGATTTACATTTACCTGTTTAAACATATCCAAAAATTTGGATTTCTCGGCTTCAAGTTTCTCTTTCTTCATTTTACTCGGGTAAGGAAGTGGTGGTTGATATGGTTTAACATAAGGTTTATCCTTAACTGTGTTATCTTCATTAACCTTTTCAACTACCGGTTCTTTTTCCTTATCTTGATCAGGTTGTGGTTCTTGTGGAGTAGGAATAGTTTCATCAGAAGTTACAGGTATTTCCGGTGGTTTAAGTGTTGTACCACTTCTTGTGGTAATGGCTTTAGCTGTTTCATTCCGGGGGTTAGCATTTGTATCACTAGGTAGACTTCCCGGTTTTCTTTCACCTATTAACCTTGCTAGGTTACTTACTTCTTGTTCCAGATTTTGAATAGAAGCTTGTTGATTTCTAAATGCTTGAGCATTTTGTTCATTAGTTTGTTTCTGAGATGTGAAAAACTGCGTTTGAGTTTCAACTAGCTTCGTCATCATATCTTCTAAATTCGGCTTTTTATCATCGGTTTGTTGTGGTGGTTTGTTTTGAAAAGTAGGTCTTTGCTGATTGTAATTGTTATTAGATACTTGTTGATTGGTAGGACCTTGTTGGTTGTTGTATGGAATATTTCGGTTATAATTCTGGTTTTGATTGTAAATCGGTCTTGACGGTTGATAATTATTTTGATAATTATTTCCAGGCCTTTGGTTTATGTATGAAATATTCTCTCTTTGTTCCATTGTTAATTCAATACTGAGACAATCTTTTGTCAAATGTGGTCCTCCACACTGCTCACAACTAATTCGTATTGAGTGAATATCTTTAGTCATCTTTTCCATTCGTCTCTCCACAGCATCTATCTTTGCGGAAATGGAATCTAAGTCATGGCTAGAATCGGCTCTAGCTGCTTTAGATGATCTAATGATCTCTTTTTCTTGGTGCCACTCATGTGAGTGGGAAGCAGTGTTATCAATAATTTTGTAAGCATCAGTTTCGGTTTTCTTCATAATAGAACCACCAGCTGCTATATCTATGTCTTTCCTTGTAGTGATGTCGCATCCTTGGTAGAATATTTGTACTATTTGACAGGTGTCTAAACCATGTTGCGGACATCCTCTTAACAACTTTCCATATCTTGTCCACGCCTCATATAGAGTTTCATTTGGCTTCTGTGTAAACGTAACAATTTCTGCTTGAAGTCTTACGGCTTTAGATGCAGGAAAGAATTGTTTAAGAAAATTTTCAACTAAAACATCCCATGTATCAATCGCCCCTTCAGGTAACGATTCCAACCAATCTTTGGCTTCTCCCTTTAAAGTCCAGGGAAATAACATGAGATATATCTGTTCATCCTCCACTTCTCAGATTTTAAATAGTGTGCAGATCCTATTAAAGGTACGTAGATGTTCATTTGGATCTTCCTTCGGCACACCACTAAATTGGCATTGATTAGTCACCATGTGTAGAATTTGTCCTTTGATTTCATAATCTGGCGCATTAATGTCTGGATGAGTAATTGCGTGACCTTGGCCAGTGCGTTTAGCTCTCATTCGGTCTTCCATACTTAAAGGTTCCAGATTCTCCATAATTGAATTTGTTGATTCGGAATCACTAGAGGATTCTGATTTAATGGTTCGTTCCTCAACAATCTCTGTTTGAATGATTGGTGGTTCCGGGGGAAAGTTTAGTGGTGCAGGATCTACGAACCGTTCCTGAATATTCTCCGGATTCTCAATTGTGAGGTCGGGTTCAAAAAATGGATTATCGGAAATTTGAACTGAAGTACTTGGTCGACTGGATGACGATTCTAAAGAAAAATCAACGGCGGTTATATTTGCTAAATGTCTTGATCTAGTTATAGGTGGTGAACGTACAAAAGGTGGTGAACGTCTTGCTCGGTGCATTCACTGAATATCCTATTAGTTTTTAAAAGGAAAGAAAAATTATAATAAGTTATCCAATCAATAGACTTTTCTGATTTTGCCCACGTTTCGAATAGCCAAAAGATGCAGCAGAGGGGCAGGATTCGTTTGGTCTCAATATAATTGAGGACTGTTTGGCTCCAATAACCCGGTCCACGTACAAATCCAACTATTACTACGAACCAGAAAATTTTGATGTCTATTAATTTAACCACTCAAAATAAATTTTCGTAATTTTAAGAAATTTAGATAAGAAGTAGAATAAAAATCTATGTCCTAAAACTAGAATAGCGAGAAATAAGAAAGAAAAAGAGTTCGTCGAAAAAGGTCGAAAAAGAAAAATGGTTGAAAAATAAAAGGTGACGGAAAAATAAAAGAAACTTATAAAACTTAAAAATACTTTGACTAACCTAACCTTATTACTACAACTAACTTAAAATTATAATCGCAAATTGAAATTACTAATTGGAATGATAATTGATACATAGGTAAAAGTCGTCTAAAAATATTAAAGCTTACAAGAAAAACTAAATCCCAAATGGAAATAACTTAAAATGAAACTAAAACTTAAAAAGGCGTCGCAAAATTCTAAAGCACTTAAATCTTAGTCTAAAGAAAAAGCACTTAAGGGATTTTACGGCAAATCCTAAAAATCTAGAAATAAAAATAAATATGGCAAAAACTATGACTTAAAACTAAATACGAGCGAAAAATACAAAAATTACGCTAAAAGAGTACAAAATATAAAAATATACTAAAAATTGTAAAAAGTATAATTTTTATAAAAATATTATTTTTATATTATTTATTTTATAAAAATATTAATTTTAAAATTTAATTAAACTAAATAAACTAAATATATAAATTAAATAATAAAACTAAACTTAATTAATATTAAATATAAAACTAAATAGGGTTTTATAATTATAATAATAAATAATACCCGTAATTAATGCTGATTCAGGGCTACAGTTGGCGTGTCAGCAGGGCTCATGCGATCGCATGAGTCCTCAGTTGCTCAGCCATGCGATCGCATGGGCTAGGGTTTCGGGCCAAAAGCTGGGCTGCTACAGTGTTCGGGCCGAATTAAATTTTTTTTTCTTCTGTTTTTGCTGTAAAATATAAAATATATTTATTAATTAAATAAAACTTATATTTTTCCAAACTAAAAAAAAATGGAAATAAAGAAACTTTATAAAACTTAAATATTTATCAAACTCCTAAAAATATTTATATTTTTGTTTTTCTTTTTATATTTTCGAATATTTAAAACGTATTTTTACAAAAACGAATTTTAATAAAAGTAAACTAAAAATCTTTTTTTTTATATATTAGCATTGCGCTTCCGGCGTTTAAGAGATCCCCGGCAGCGGCGCCAAAAATACTTGATGTGGTAGCGGAGTGGTATAAAATACTATTAAATTTTACAAGGAAATACTATTAAATACGATACAATTTTACACAAGATATTTATTTATTTATAGAATGGATATACTTAAACCTTGCTACAACACTTATAGGCAGTGTACCTAATCGTACAGTAGTGTAGTTTTTAGTAAGTCCGGTTCGTTCCACAGGGAATCTTTTTTAAACAAAGCTCAACGCTATATTAGTTTACTTTTATAAAAATACAAACATATATATAAGTAATATTATTATTATAAAGGGGGGTTTTTACCGTTTAATGACCGGTTTGTCGATTTTAAAACTTTAGTCGCAGTTAAAACCAAATGTAAAATAATAAATAAATACAAGACTTAATTTTAAGCGTAAAGTAAATAACGATAATGAAATTGCGAATAATAAAAGTGCGATAAAATAAACTTGCGATAATTGAAAAGTACGATAATTAAAAGTGCATTTAAATACAATAACAATAAAAATGCGATAATTAGAAGTGCAATTAAATATAAAATAAAGGAAATTAAATATGAAATAAAAGAATTATGCTTATTTAAACTTCCGTAATCATGATGTTTGACGTGTTGATTTTAGTTTTATGCCCATGGGTTAATTGTCCTTTGTCCTGGATTATTTAATATGTTCGTCTGGTTTTTGTCCATAACAGTCCATCAGTCATAAATATAAAGTGCGAGTGTCCTCGTCAAATTATTCTTATACCCGAAGTTAAATATTCCAACTAATTGGGGACTTAAACTGTAACAAGATTTTAATACTTTGTTTAATAATTATACCAGGATGTCGACTGAGTGTAATCCAAGGTTTTAATATTTTGTTATCAATTATACCAAGTGTCCTTGTACATAATTTCACCCCTGTTTTAATTATTCTAGTGGCTATTAATCCATTCCCGTGTCCGGTTAAATGAACGATTATTCGTACATATAAATACCCCGCCCATCGTGTCCGATTGAGTGTATATGGTAAATTATAGGGACGCCCAATTGTAAATCTTTATATTAACATTAACAAACTACCATTTAGTTAAACAAATATAAAGCCCATTAATAGCCCATAGTCTAATTTCCACAAGTGTCGTTCTTTTGTCTAAACCCCAATTATGGTACAAAGCCCAATTACCCAATTTTAGTAATTAGCCCAACATCATGATTACTTCGGATTAAATAAGCATAATAATAACTTAGCTACGAGACATTAATGTAAAAAGGTTGAACATAACTTACAATGATTAAAAATAGCGTAGCGTTACACGGACAGAATTTCGACTTACACCCTGACAATATTCGCTAACATACCCTTATTATTAGAATTATAATTAAAATTAAAATTAAAATATAAAATATAAATATATGTATATCGTATGAATGGAGAGAAAGAAAGATAGATTTGTTTTTGGTTCACCAAAGCTCGATTTTTATAGGCATGTGGGCTGGAACTGGGGCTCATGCGATCGCATGGATTTATGCCTTCCAGGCCATGCGATCGCATGGCCAGCTGGGGAGGCTCATTTTTGGTTGTTTTCTTCTGCCGACGGTTTTATAAATAATATAATATATTAAATAATTATAAGAATTATTTAAATATTATATTATATTTATGTGCATAGTTGACTTGTAATTTTTAGTCCATTGCGTCGAGCGTTGAGAGTTGACTCCGGTCTCGGTTCCGGATTTTCGAACGTCCTTGCGTACAATTTTATATTTTGTACTTTGCGTTTTGAATCTTGTACTCTTGTAATTTCGAGACGTTTCTTATCAATAATTGGAACCTCTTTGATTGTATTTTGTACTTTTGAGCTTTTTGGTCATTTGAGTCTTCAATTCGTCGAATCTGTCTTTTGTCTTCACCTTTTATTATTTAAACGAATATCACTTGTAAATAGAACAATTGCAACTAAAAGCTTGTCTTTCTTGAGGAATAATGCTATGAAATATATGTTCGTTTTTAGCATTATCAGATAGCGTGCAAGAAGCAAATTTGATTTTGTTGTCCTCCGAACAGTTGCTAACTCGGAATACTGATTCAAGTTTCTCGAACCATCTGGTGAGACCAACCGGTCCCTCAGTGCCGCTGAAGTTATGTGGTTTACAGCTCTGGAATTCCTTGTAAGTACACCCATTTCGAACGGGTTGAATAACCGGTGGTGGTGGCGGTGGCGGTGGAGCTTGGGGTTGCATTTTCGCAATGGCTGCGGCTACACGTTCTTGGATCATCTCTTCAATTTGAGCAGCAGTAGGTGTGGATCGACCGTTAGCCATGGTGTTCTATAAAAACATTTTGACTCGAGTCAAAATCCAGCATTCAATATATAATAATATAGTATATAACAACCAACATGTAAACAGCACAACACATGTTAATTAAGTAATGCAAGTTGATACAAGTACCGCAAAACACCATACAGTAACGTAAATAGAACACTTGTGCAAAAAGTAACATCACAAAGTTTCCATTCATTAATAATAAGTTTCATACATCATGATAGATTCGTACAATACATAAGCGAAATATGAAACTACAACTAGATTACATAATGAAATCTAATACAAAAGGTCCTACGGTGAAGGTGGGTGTAGGATGTCTAAAACCTGAGCCAACTGCTCCTCGAGCTCAGTAACCCGAGCTCGGAGGGTTCCCACCTCCCTCCTCAGTTCCTCGTTAGAGGGAGATGGTGGGGCAGGAGTTGCAGGTGGTGCGGGTGGTGCCGGTGGTGCGGGTGGTGCCAGTGGAGCGGATGGTGCAGACCGTACGAAACGGGGTGCAGATGTCCCGGCTCCAGAAATAGTCAGTACGTAACGGGGAACCTTACGTATCTGTGGGTCGGCAGGGTACGGCACAAGCCGTTTACGGGCAGTAACCCTCCGACGCCGACCAAAAGCGTCAGTGAAATCACGACCTCCATTCACCCCTAGAATGACGGTGCCATCAGGACGGTACCGCTTCTTCGGCGGGGTGGAGGGTGCCTGTATAGGTACGTCATCAAGGTTCTCTTCGTCGGAGTCACTGGAGTCATCTGTAGAGGAGTCATCGGATGAAGGATCATCAGAATCATGTGGTGGTGACACGGGTGGCTGAACTGGTCGTCCATGAGCGGCCATCATCTGTCTGTATCTGAATGGCGGAATCGGCACTAAACTCCCATTAGGAGCGCGTCGGCACGGCATGCGCATATGGTTACGGAATGGACCTTCCCCGAACTCCGCGGGAATCACAACACCACCGATGCGGGGCTGTGGCTCCGAGGATCCGGGAGCAGACGGAGCCGGAATCTCCGTAGGGTCCATGTGTCCGTCAATAGTAGCCACTGGTGCAGGCGGCTGGCTGCTAGTCCCGGAAGATGAAGCGCCGGGGTCACTCGTGCGTATCGGGATCGGTGGTTCGGCAACGGTGGTAGGTGGAGTAGCTGAAGAGTCTAAACTGCCCAAAACGATAGCAGGTGGTACATCCGACATCTGAACAAGGAAAAATAAATTTTCCATGTCAGTAAGTCATAAAGCAAGCACGTATTAGGCCAATAGTTTAAATCATGTATAACAATAAGTAGCATGGCAATAATAACGAATCGTACAGAAGTAGCATGCAATCGAAAGCAAGTAATATCATACAGTAGTGAAATCATGTAATATCATACGGCATATAGCAGTAAAAGTAAGCAGCAGCATGCAGTAAGTTCAGCGGAAACAAGTAAACAAGCAAGTTGTAGATTAGTCCTATTAGTGAATCCTACTCGGGTCGGTCTTAGACTCACTAATGCAACCTAATTCCCTACAACCAATGCTCTGATACCAAATGTGATGCCCCGTACAAAACCATCGTGTACGAATCATCAACAACAGGATCATTACAAGGTTAAGTACTATATGTGTGACGCCCCGTACTAAATCGTCATGTACGGACCATCAACAACAGGATCATTACAAGGTTAAGTACTATATGCGTTTTCAAAACAGAGTTTACATTCATAAATAAAAGTGACGTCATAACATACGTCAATTGTTTTACAAATCAAAAGTATGCTTCGTTAAGTAGAAGCATTAAATAAGTGTACGTGACCATAATGGTCGTTACATAACATAAGTTCATAAGTAAAAAGTTTGAATGCAACATAAGTAGTCATGCGATAACAACTCTAGGCAGCGGGTTCTACAGCACGACTAGTAAGATAGCGGAAGCGACTTCAAGCACCTGAGAAAATACATGCTTAAAAAGGTCAACACAAAGGTTGGTGAGTTATAGTTTAAGTATAACAGTAATGTAAGTAGGCCACGAGATTTCAGTGCTACAACGAGCGTTTCAAAAGTATGTAAAAGTATATGCTTAACCGTGGGCACCCGGTAACTAACTTAACGTTTAATGTACCCCCTTAAAGTGCACTTGGCAAGTGCGTATAACCTCGAAGTATTAAACACTCGTTAAATGCTAGCGCTACTAGCCCGAGTGGGGATGTCAAACCCTATGGATCCATATCTAAGATTCGCGTTCACGGTTCAAAAACTAATGATTAAACGTTACCGAGCTAAAGGGAATGTTTATGCCGTTGTATAACCCACACATATATAAGTTTAAGTACTCGTGCCTAGTATGTAAAACATAAAATCCGCATGTATTCTCAGTTCCCAAAATAAGTTAAAGTAAAAAGGGAATGCTATAACTCACAATGATTAGTAGTAATGGTAAGGTAGTAGTCGGAAAGTGGTGTGCAAGTAACGGTCCAAACGTCCTCAACCTAAGTCAAATAGCACTAAGTCAATAAGTCGTCTCAAAAGGTTTACAAGTACGTAATTAAGGTCATAAGGGTCATCATCAATCATCATTAAACAAAAGGTAACAAGTAAGACTCGTTTATGAAAGTCGTTTAAAACAAAGGCTGACTTCGGTCAGTCACCACGGCCTCTACCCTTACTGAATTAAGGTAAGACCAGTGGTCATGGCTCCGTCTATGAGTCCCGTAAGTGTGGTAAAATTTACAGAAGCAAACTCGTCTTGGTTTGACCGTGGCGACGGTCTAAGTGCGAGTAGGTCAGAAATTTCTGCACAACGTTAAAGGACATGGTAACGATCGGAGGGCCATAAATCCTAAACCGTAACTCGGATTAAGACGAGTCCTATATGAAAAGTTATCTAATCGAAAAGTTCTATCTAAAAATCAAGGTTAGAACAGCCCAGGTCTACTGGTCTGTTCCAGAAGCATCAGGTCAGTAGGTTTTGGACAGGACAGTGGGTTTTGGAGAGTTCCGGTTGTCTCGGTGCTTGATGTTCATCACGGTTCTCATCCTTGATGCGTATAGCTTCAAGTGTACAACTCGTTGATGTGTTAACATCATTTTGACCAAGGTTTGTCCATCATAACTCAAGTGCAAGTGTTGTAAGTGTTTGATGAACCAAGGTTACATGTAAGTTTATGAACAAGTTCATGAACACTAAGAAAGATCACAACCAAGTGTTGGATCCATGATACTTGCACCAAAGTGTAAGCTCTTGTTGGTTTCATGTCCTTGTTCAAATGTGTAGTAAGCAACTAACAATAAGAAATAAATAAAAATGAATGATAAGCCTAAACCAACCATGAAGGTGGTATTCTAGTAACATACAACAAACAAGAACACAAGTAACAATTATAAAGATTATAAACTTTAAATCTTTGAAACAAATAAAGTAGAAAACTAAATAAACAAGAAAATGATTCATAGTTGCTCATACTTTTAAAGATTCAACCAAGTTGATCTTTAAGTGAAGTAACTTCAAAGTTACTTCAAGAACTACAAGTAATGAGTTTATACAACTATGAACTTTAGTTATTTTGAAACAAATATGTAGAACATAACTAGATAGATTATGTTCTTGAATGTTCTTGTTATAACAAGATAAAGATGAAGAAATCAAACTAGTAAGTTTGTTCTTGAAAGTTAGAAAGTAAGTAACATATAACTAGTAACTACATGTATTCAAACATTAAGTAAGAACAAGTAAACAAACAACAATTGATGATGATGTTTAAGGGGTAAAAGGCCACGGTTTTTAGGGAGAAAGAAGAAGAAGAAATGTCTTCAAATTACTTACAAAGAACAAAGAACTTGAGAGAAAAAGAGAGAAGGAAATTGCAAGTAAAGTGTGTGTGTATTTGAGAGGGAAAATGCAAGTAAGTTGTGAATGAAAAATGGAAACCAAAACACCCCATATGGGCATCAAAATCTCGGCATTCAGCTGAATAGAGAGGGGGAGAGGTTAAGTTTAATGGTTATTAGCATGTAAAGTTCATAAAGGTGGATATAAGAGTTGATTTCATGGGGATTATAAGGCAACTAGATTCCTTAAGCAAGTAACTAGTTAGTTTATGTTTAAATGATACTTACAAGTATGCAAGAGTGGGCTTAATGTCCATTAAAAGAAGTAGGGTGGGCTTGTGAGTCTTATTCAAGAGTCCATTACACTAATTAAAGCCCAAGTTGCAAATAATCCAAATAAGTCCAACTTAAGCCCAAGTAATTAACTAACCATCTTAGTTAATTAAAATGATTAATAAAATTAATCATGAATGTAAATAATACCTTAAAATATTATTCGTGCAAGTTCCGGGTGTCACAAAGACGTTTCGGGCATTTAAAGTTCAAGTACGGGCAATTAAAGCAACATGTAAATGTAATAACATACGTTCGTTTAATCAAGCGTATTAATAATAATAATTATTAATAAATAACGTTGGAAAAACCAGGGTCGTTACATTACCCACCTGTTAAAGAAAATTTCGTCCCGAAATTTAAGCTGAAGTAGATGAAGGAGTCGGGAAAAGATGAGGATATTTCCGCATCATTTGATCCTCTCGTTCCCAAGTAAACTCAGGTCCTCGTTTGGCATTCCATCGTACTCGTACAATCGGAATCTTGTTGCGTTTCAAAGTTTTGATCTCACGATCCATAATCTCAACAGGTTCCTCCACAAAGTGGAGTTTGTCATCAATAGTAAGTTCTTCCAAAGGTATGATGAGTTCGGGTGCAGCAAGACACTTCTTCAAGTTTGACACATGGAAGGTAGGATGAACTGAGCTCAATTGTGCTGGTAGATCCAAACGGTAAGCAACTGGTCCAACACGTTCCAAGATCTCGAATGGACCAATGTATCGTGGGTTCAACTTTCCACGTTTTCCAAAACGGATCACACCTTTCCAAGGTGCAACCTTCAACATTACACGATCACCAACATTAAATTCAAAGTCTTTCCGTTTAAGATCGGCATAGCTCTTTTGGCGATCACGGGCAGTCTTAAGTCTAGCTTGGATCTGAGCAATCTTCTCCGTGGTTTCGTGAACTATCTCGGGTCCGGTGATTTGCTTTTCGCCTACTTCGGCCCAACAAATAGGAGATCGGCACTTACGACCATACAATGCTTCAAAAGGTGCAGCATTAATGCTTGAGTGATAACTGTTGTTGTACGAGAATTCGGCGAGTGGCAAATGCCTTTCCCAGGCCTTTCCAAAATCAATGACACATGCACGCAGCATGTCCTCCAAGGTCTGAATCGTTCGTTCACTTTGCCCGTCAGTCTGAGGATGATAAGCAGTACTCATGTCAAGACGAGTTCCCATGGCTTCTTGCAAAGAACGCCAAAATCTGGAAGCAAAACGGGGATCGCGATCGGAGATGATTGATAAAGGTACACCATGACGAGATACAACCTCTTTGATGTACAGCTGAGCAAGTCTTTCCATTGTATCAGTTTCCTTCATCGCTAGGAAGTGTGCAGATTTGGTGAGGCGGTCAACAATAACCCAAATAGTATCGCATCCGCCCACCGTCTTCGGCAGCTTAGTAATGAAATCCATTGTGATCCTTTCCCACTTCCATTGTGGGATTTCCGGCTGTTGAAGTAACCCAGAAGGTCTCTGATGTTCGGCCTTAACTTTCGAACAAGTCAAACACTTCCCAACATAAGTTGCAACGTCCTTCTTAAGATTCGGCCACCAATACTGTTCTTTAAGGTCGTGGTACATCTTACCTGCACCGGGGTGAATTGAATATCTCGATTTGTGTGCTTCATCAAGTATCAGGCTTCGTAGATCTCCATAGTAAGGTACCCAAATTCTTCCGGCATAACATCGGAGCCCAGACTCTCTAACCTCGAATCGAGAGACAAGTATGTTCAAATGCTCGTGAGATATGTTCTCCTCCTTGAGAGCCTCAACTTGGGCTACTCCGATCTGGTTGTTGAGGTTCGAATGGATGGTGATGTTCAGAGCCCTAACACGGAGAGGTGCCGTCCTCTCCTTTCGACTTAAAGCGTCAGCTACAACATTGGCCTTGCCAGGGTGATAACGGAGTTCACAATCGTAGTCGTTGAGCGTCTCGATCCATCGACGCTGTCTCATATTCAATTGCTTCTGATCGAAGATGTGCTGGAGACTCTTGTGATCGGTGAAGATAGTGCTCTTAGTTCCATACAAATAATGTCTCCACAATTTGAGTGCAAAGACAACGGCTCCAAGTTCAAGATCATGTGTAGTGTAGTTCCGCTCGTGAATCTTCAGTTGGCGGGAGGCATAGGCAATAACCTTTGATCGTTGCATCAGTACACAACCAAAACCACTCTTCGATGCATCGCAATAAACAACAAAGTCGTCACTGCCTTCAGGAAGTGATAGGATAGGTGCGGAGGTTAACTTCTTCTTCAAGGTTTGGAATGCTGATTCGTGTGTGGGTTCCCAAATGAACTTCTTGCCCTTGTGAGTCAGTGCGGTCAAAGGACGCGCAATCAGAGAAAATCCTTCGATAAACCTTCGATAATAACCGGCGAGACCTAGAAATTGGCGAATATGCGTTGGAGTAGTGGGGGTCTCCCACTTGCTGATGGCTTCAATCTTGGCGGGATCAACTTTGATACCCTGGTCGCTCACAACATGACCCAAAAACTGTACTTCCTTCAACCAAAATTCGCACTTGGAGAATTTGGCGTAAAGTTGCTCTTGTCCTAAGAGTTCAAGCACTAGCCGAAGGTGTTGCTCATGTTCTTCTTCGCTCTTAGAGTAGATGAGGATATCATCTATGAAGACGATAACAAACTTATCCAAGTAAGGCTTGCAGACACGATTCATGAGATCCATGAACACGGCAGGGGCATTTGTCAAACCGAATGGCATCACGAGGAACTCATAATGACCATAACGGGTCCTGAATGCAGTTTTCATCACGTCACTTTCCTTCACCCTCAGCTGGTGATATCCGGATCGCAAATCGATCTTTGAATAAACGCTCGATCCTTGTAGTTGATCAAAAAGGTCATCAATTCGTGGAAGAGGATATCGATTCTTGATTGTCAATTTGTTGAGCTCACGGTAGTCGATACACATACGGAAGGATCCATCCTTCTTCTTTACAAACAACACAGGTGCGCCCCAAGGCGAGAAGCTTGGTTGGATAAACCCTCGATCTAATAGCTCTTGTAGTTGACTCTGTAATTCTTGCATCTCGGAAGGTGCGAGTCTATAAGGTGCGCGAGCTACAGGTGCAGCTCCTGGCACTAAGTCAATCTGAAACTCTACTGCTCTCTGCGGTGGTAATCCAGGCAATTCCTCTGGGAAGACATCAGAAAATTCGTTCACAATTCGAACGTCGTTCACGCTCTTCACTTCAGTTTCTACCGCTTTCACATGTGCTAGGACAGCAAAGCGTCCCTTCTTCATAATCTTTTGCGCTTTCACGCAACTAATGAGGTTCAACTTCGAGGTACATCTCTCTCCATAGATAACCAGTGGTTCGCCATCTCCTTGTGGTATGCGAAGTTGTAACGACCCGGAAATTTCCGACCAAATTTAAACTCTAATCTCTATATGTTTCCGACACGATAAGCAAAAACCTTAATGTTGAGTCTAGAAAGTCTGAAATCTATATCTGGATGATTAGTTACCCTCTTGACCAAGCCCGACGATTCACGAACAACTATTTGTAAATAGATAGTATATATAATTAAATAGGTATTTATAATTTGAAATATAATTTGGAATATTATATAATTTAATTATTAGAATTCATATTGTAAAATAAATAATTTCGAGCATAACTAGTAAACGTCAGTAACACTCGAATGACGTTTTGTTACTCTTAATATAGATATAGTACATGTTCATGAAAGACTTAAAATAAAAGATGGTGTGTAAATTGATTACGAAGATTATAGGTTTGATAAAAATATTTTTATCTCTTTAAGTTTAAATATTAGTACTCCGTACATATAAATTGGAACAGAAAATAAATAATTAACGAACCATTTTGATCAGGTTTCAAACATGTAATGAGTGAAATAATTTGATTGGCTTAATCTAAAAATTTGGGATTTTTCGGAACACTTTTAAACGACAACTGTTTAGCAATGTACACGATATAGCACTCCGCTAATTGAAAATATCTAATTATGGCCCATAAACAGTAAATTAGTCCGTGATTAAATTGCACCTTTTCAAATCTCCTTTCAACTAATCACACGTATTATTGTTAAATAATATATCATATTTTAATTATTATTAAGTTTAGGAATTTATGTGTATATATATATCTTATGTAGACATAATCCACCATGACCATTCATCTTCACCATCGACAACCATGAACCACCCTTATCTACTTCACTCTCGGTCACCTCCAAAACCATCACCCATCAGTCACACCACCGCCACCTGATATCTCGTAGTCATGAACCACTAAGTCACACATCACCATCGTGAACTTCAACTCGCCTTCTATCTTCGTTTTCCCATTTTAATTCGACTAACACCATCATCCTTCAATCTCGGGTTCATTGTTCACTTCCGGGTCATCATCTCCCTCAACTCACTCCACCATTACTAACCACCACAATCACCATCACCTTCAACAACCTTCACCTTATATCACGAAACCACCATCATTCAAGCATAATTCATTGGTGCTGCTATTTCATCATCTTTTAAACCCATCCTTATCCTTGTTTTGATCACAAAAACCTAATCAAATCACATGTGTATTAATCGAGTTCTATCTGCTATTCAACTCGTCATCTTCGAACACACCATCGTTTATGTTTTTGTTCTAGGTTCGAAACCTTCATGTTGTTAACTACTGTTGCTATCCTATTTCTATATGAACCGTAATCAGTAATATGACTGCACAAGGGGGCTATGTTGTCACTTTGTAGATCCATGCTTTTATTATTCTAAGATAATGAAGATAAGATGGTGATTATGAGATAAATGACGAGATGATAAAAGATAAGTTTGAATATGATTCCACGCTATCATATTTTTTTCCTTCTGATACTTTATCGGTCCACTGAAGCAAGAACCCAGATCGAGTTGTTTATAATATTCGTGGGTTCAAGTCCCGTCCCAGGCAATCTATCTCTTTTTAGTGATTCTAAGGTATAAATTCATTTTATTATTATTATTATTATTATTATTATTGTTATTATTATAATTATTATTATTAGTACATTTATTAGTTATTAGGAATTATTATTATTAACCTAAGTATCATATATATATAAACACTAGAGTTATTATTATTATTATTAACATGTGTAATAGTATAAATATTTTCATTACTAGTATTGTTAGTATCAAAAATTACTATTATTATTATTTTTTTTTTTTAAATATATCAGTTTTATTAAAAGTATTAATATCACTATTAGGAAAAAAAAAAATTTATTTTTATCAAAGTTATTATTATTATTATCATCGTTATTTTGACAACAATATTATTATTATTTTATATTATCATTGTTATTATTAATACTAGTATCAATATTGTTATTATTATTATTATTATTTCAATGAAATACAACACTTTATTTCATTATCATTATTAATATTATTTTATCAGTTAAATACTTATATAAAACATATAAATATATGTATAAAAAATATATATATATATATATATGTATATATATATAATGAAATAATATATACTAAAATATAAACTTATTCGATTACGATTATATGTTTTAATAGATAAACAATTGATATCGGTTCGTGAATCCGAGGCCAACCTTATACTTGATCAATGATGTTATATGTATTTTTACTACAAAATACATTAGGTGAGTATATAGTCCCACTTTTAAACTCTAAGTATTTCGGGATGAGAATACATGTATTTTATGTTTTACGTTATGGACACAAGTAACTGAAAAATATATTCTACGTTGAGTTGTACCACTGGCATACTTCCCTGTAGCTTGGTAACTGTTATTTACAGCGGTATTGTAAACGCGAATCCTGTTGATAGATCTATCAGGCCTGACAACCCCAACCGGACTGGACGACCAGTATTCAACGGTTGCACAGTACTTCGTTTTGTGACTACACTTGGTACGGTGTAGTAAGATTTCATAATAAAGGGAATATGCGACGTGATTGAATGTTAAGTATGGTTACCAAGTGCTCAACCACTTAGAATATTTTTATTAAATGTTTATATATGAAATCTTGTGGTCCATGGTTATTATATCGTTGCTAGCATCAAACCTATATATCTCACCAACTTTATGTTGACGTTTTAAAACATGTTATTCTCAGGTATGAATTAAGACTTCCGCTGTGCATTAGCTCATGTTAAGGATACTACTTGGGACCCTTTAAGCCATGATACAAGGACGTTGCATTCGAGTCATTGAAGTTCATTAGAGACTATTGTTAAGTAAATGACAGATTAGGTCATTTGGTTATTATGAAGTGTTAGGTGGATATGTCAAATCTCGGTGTAATGATAGATTGCCTTTTAAGGATAAATGCAACGTTTGTAAAATGTATCATATAGAGGTCAAGAACCTCGCAATGTTATTAACTTTTGTAATTCGTTTATAATCAATATGGACGTTGTCCGGATGGATTAGTTCGGGTTATTAGAGAAGTGCTTTATCTCCACAGATAACATCGGCCTTTATCTTGCTCAACCAATCCATACCGACGATCGCGTCAAAACTTCCCAGTTTGATAGGTATCAAATCAATTTCGAAATCTGCACCAGCTATGTTGATAATAGCTCCACGACTAATATGGTCAACCTTTTCAAGTTTTCCATTGGCGACCTCGACAAGCATACTTTCCTTCAAAGGAACTAACGACCAACCTAACTTATCACAAAAATGTCTACACACATAGCTCCTATCGGCACCAGTATCAAATAGGACAGAAGCTAAAAGATTGTTGATCTTGAATATACCTGTCACCAAGTCGGGGTTGTCGCGAGCGTCCCTTGCATTAACGTTGAAGGCTCTAGCACGTGGTGGTCCGCCATCCTTACGCTTGTTAGGACACTCGTTTCTGAAATGGCCCGTCTTTCCACATTCATAACACTTCTTAGGCCCATTGTTGTTGTGGTTTGGCTTCACATTCAAAGTGGTAACCTTGCAATCCTTGCCAACATGTCCAGATCGTTGGCACTTCTCACAGATAACATTGCAATACCCAGTGTGGTGCTTGTAGCACCTATTGCATTGTGGTAAGGTTCCTTTGTAGTTCGGATTGGTGCGGTTGTTGTTGTTGGGGTTGGTGTTGTTGTTGTGTATGTTGTTGTTTTGCCTGAACCCTTCATGTCGTTTTGCCGGGTTTTGATCATAGTTCCTACCCCTGTTGTTGTTGTGGTTGTTGTCCCATTTCCTCTTTTCACCACTAACAGTTTCAAACTTAGCCTTCTCCGGCTCGTCCAGGATGATTTGATTCAAGAGAGTATGCGCCATGCACATTGCTTCGGGAACACTTGGTGGTTTGGATGAGGTAACATTACCCTTGATGGACTTAGGAAGTCCCGAGAAGTATTTCTCCAAACGCTTAAATTCGGGGGTGACCATGGTTGGACACATAAGAGCCAATTCCAAAAACCTACGGTTGTAGCTGTTAAGGTCGTTCCCTACGGTTTTCAATTGCATAAATTCGATTTCCATCTTTTGAATCTCGGTTCTCGGACAGTATTCCTCGATCATAGCACATTTAAATTCTTCCCAAGGCGTAGCATACGCCTCATCAATTCCTTTCGCTTGGGCCATGGTATTCCACCATGTGAGCGCGCCATCAGACAGCGTGCAAGATGCAAATTTCGTTTTGTTAGCCTCAGAACAATTGCTAACCCTGAATACCGATTCCAACTTTTCGAACCATCTGGTGAGACCGACGGGTCCCTCAGTGCCACTGAAGTAGTGTGGCTTGCAGTTTTGGAATTCCTTGTAAGTACACCCATCTCGGACGACAGGTGGATTGACAGGCGGTGGTGGTGGAACTTGGGGTTGTCTTTCAGCTAGTGCAGCAGCGACTCGCTCGTTAATCATTTCCTCAATTTGTGCCGCGGTGGGGATAGATCTCCCGTTGGCCATGATGTTCTATACAAACATTTTGACTCAAGTCAAAATCCATTATGCAAATAATAATAATATAGTATATAACAACCAACATGAAAACAGCACAACACATGTTGATTAAGTAATGCAAGCATATATAAGTACCACAAAGCCATGATATGATAATGTAAATAGAACACTTGCGCACAAAGTAACAACACAAATTCCATTCATTAATGATAATAAGTTCATACATTACAATAAGTTCGTACATTACATAAGTGAAATATGAAATTACAAAAAGAGATTACAATACAGAATCTAGTACAAAGTCCTACGGCGATGGCGGGTACAAGATGTCCAAAACATGAGCCAACTGCTCCTCGAGCTCAGTAACTCGAGTCTGGAGAATCTCAATCTCCCGCCTCATTTCCTCATTAGAGGAAGATGGTGGGGCAGGTGGTGCTGGCGGTGCAGGTGGAGCCGGTGGTGCTGAAGTGGATGGTCCGGCTCTGGGTGGAGACGGTAATATCTGTGGGTCGGCGGGGTACGGCACCAGCCGTTTACGAGCAGTGATCCTACGACGCCGACCATAAGCGTCAGTGACAGTACGACCAGGAATTATGCCAGCGAAGCGATACCGCTTCTTCGGCGGGGTAGAAGGTGCCTGAATCGGTCGATCAGCGGGATCCTCCTCATCACTGGAGTCGTCAGATGAGGTGTCGTCTGAAGAAGCATCGGTGGAAGAACCGTCGTCTGAATCATGCGGTGGTGGCGCGGGTGGCTCAACATATCCGAAAGCGGCCAACATCTGTCGGTGTCGGCCTGGCGTAATCACGGCTAAGCGGCCGTCGGCAGTGCGTCGGCAAGGTGTGCGCCAGTGGTTACGGAAGGGACCTTCCCCGAACTCCGCGGGGATCTCCATGCCACCAATGCGAGCCAGTTGCCTCAGGGGTCTGGAAGAAGACGCCGGGATAGGCACACTAGAGCTAGCTCCAGAACTAGAGGCGCCGGGGTCGCCAGTGGGTGTCGGGGCCGGAATGTCGGCAGCAGCAGCAGCAGCAACAGGTGCAGCAGTGGGTGGAACAACGGGGCCTGAGCCGCTCGGGATGTCAGTAGGTGGAACGTCCGACATCTGAACAAGGAAAAATAAATTTTCCATGTCAGTATGTCATAAAGCAAGCAAATAATAGGCCAACAGTTTAAATCATGTATAACAATAAGTAGCATGGCAATATCAGTAATCGTACGAAACTAGCATGCAATCGAAAGCAAGTAATAGCATGCAGTAGTGAAATCACGTAGTAGCATACGGCATATAGCAGTAACAGTGAGCAGCAGCATGCAGTAAGTTCAGCGGAAACAAGTAAACTAACAAGTTGTAGATTAGCCCTATTAGTGAATCCTACTCGGGTCGGTCTTAGACTCACTAATGCATCCTAATTCCCTACAACCAATGCTCTGATACCAAATGTGACGCCCCGTACTAAATCGTCATGTACGGACCATCAACAACAGGATCATTACAAGGTTAAGTACTATATGCGTTTTCAAAACAGAGTTTACATTCATAAATAAAAGTGACGTCATAACATACGTCAATTGTTTTACAAATCAAAAGTATGCTTCGTTAAGTAGAAGCATTAAATAAGTGTACGTGACCATAATGGTCGTTACATAACATAAGTTCATAAGTAAAAAGTTTGAATGCAACATAAGTAGTCATGCGATAACAACTCTAGGCAGCGGGTTCTACAGCACGACTAGTAAGATAGCGGAAGCGACTTCAAGCACCTGAGAAAATACATGCTTAAAAAGGTCAACACAAAGGTTGGTGAGTTATAGTTTAAGTATAACAGTAATGTAAGTAGGCCACGAGATTTCAGTGCTACAACGAGCGTTTCAAAAGTATGTAAAAGTATATGCTTAACCGTGGGCACCCGGTAACTAACTTAACGTTTAATGTACCCCCTTAAAGTGCACTTGGCAAGTGCGTATAACCTCGAAGTATTAAACACTCGTTAAATGCTAGCGCTACTAGCCCGAGTGGGGATGTCAAACCCTATGGATCCATATCTAAGATTCGCGTTCACGGTTCAAAAACTAATGATTAAACGTTACCGAGCTAAAGGGAATGTTTATGCCGTTGTATAACCCACACATATATAAGTTTAAGTACTCGTGCCTAGTATGTAAAACATAAAATCCGCATGTATTCTCAGTTCCCAAAATAAGTTAAAGTAAAAAGGGAATGCTATAACTCACAATGATTAGTAGTAATGGTAAGGTAGTAGTCGGAAAGTGGTGTGCAAGTAACGGTCCAAACGTCCTCAACCTAAGTCAAATAGCACTAAGTCAATAAGTCGTCTCAAAAGGTTTACAAGTACGTAATTAAGGTCATAAGGGTCATCATCAATCATCATTAAACAAAAGGTAACAAGTAAGACTCGTTTATGAAAGTCGTTTAAAACAAAGGCTGACTTCGGTCAGTCACCACGGCCTCTACCCTTACTGAATTAAGGTAAGACCAGTGGTCATGGCTCCGTCTATGAGTCCCGTAAGTGTGGTAAAATTTACAGAAGCAAACTCGTCTTGGTTTGACCGTGGCGACGGTCTAAGTGCGAGTAGGTCAGAAATTTCTGCACAACGTTAAAGGACATGGTAACGATCGGAGGGCCATAAATCCTAAACCGTAACTCGGATTAAGACGAGTCCTATATGAAAAGTTATCTACTCGAAAAGTTCTATCTAAAAATCAAGGTTAGAACAGCCCAGGTCTACTGGTCTGTTCCAGAAGCATCAGGTCAGTAGGTTTTGGACAGGACAGTGGGTTTTGGAGAGTTCCGGTTGTCTCGGTGCTTGATGTTCATCACGGTTCTCATCCTTGATGCGTATAGCTTCAAGTGTACAACTCGTTGATGTGTTAATATCATTTTGACCAAGGTTTGTCCATCATAACTCAAGTGCAAGTGTTGTAAGTGTTTGATGAACCAAGGTTACATGTAAGTTTATGAACAAGTTCATGAACACCAAGAAAGATCACAACCAAGTGTTGGATCCATGATACTTGCACCAAAGTGTAAGCTCTTGTTGGTTTCATGTCCTTGTTCAAATGTGTAGTAAGCAACTAACAATAAGAAATAAATAAAAATGAATGATAAGCCTAAACCAACCATGAAGGTGGTATTCTAGTAACATACAACAAACAAGAACACAAGTAACAATTATAAAGATTATAAACTTTAAATCTTTGAAACAAATAAAGTAGAAAACTAAATAAACAAGAAAATGATTCATAGTTGCTCATACTTTTAAAGATTCAACCAAGTTGATCTTTAAGTGAAGTAACTTCAAAGTTACTTCAAGAACTACAAGTAATGAGTTTATACAACTATGAACTTTAGTTATTTTGAAACAAATATGTAGAACATAACTAGATAGATTATGTTCTTGAATGTTCTTGTTATAACAAGATAAAGATGAAGAAATCAAACTAGTAAGTTTGTTCTTGAAAGTTAGAAAGTAAGTAACATATAACTAGTAACTACATGTATTCAAACATTAAGTAAGAACAAGTAAACAAACAACAATTGATGATGATGTTTAAGGGGTAAAAGGCCACGGTTTTTAGGGAGAAAGAAGAAGAAGAAATGTCTTCAAATTACTTACAAAGAACAAAGAACTTGAGAGAAAAAGAGAGAAGGAAATTGCAAGTAAAGTGTGTGTGTATTTGAGAGGGAAAATGCAAGTAAGTTGTGAATGAAAAATGGAAACCAAAACACCCCATATGGGCATCAAAATCTCGGCATTCAGCTGAATAGAGAGGGGGAGAGGTTAAGTTTAATGGTTATTAGCATGTAAAGTTCATAAAGGTGGATATAAGAGTTGATTTCATGGGGATTATAAGGCAACTAGATTCCTTAAGCAAGTAACTAGTTAGTTTATGTTTAAATGATACTTACAAGTATGCAAGAGTGGGCTTAATGTCCATTAAAAGAAGTAGGGTGGGCTTGTGAGTCTTATTCAAGAGTCCATTACACTAATTAAAGCCCAAGTTGCAAATAATCCAAATAAGTCCAACTTAAGCCCAAGTAATTAACTAACCATCTTAGTTAATTAAAATGATTAATAAAATTAATCATGAATGTAAATAATACCTTAAAATATTATTCGTGCAAGTTCCGGGTGTCACAAAGACGTTTCGGGCATTTAAAGTTCAAGTACGGGCAATTAAAGCAACATGTAAATGTAATAACATACGTTCGTTTAATCAAGCGTATTAATAATAATAATTATTAATAAATAACGTTGGAAAAACCAGGGTCGTTACAATATGCGTTTTCAAAAGAATTTGCATTCATTAATAAAGTGATGTCTAAACCAACATCGAATGTTTTACAATCCAAAAGCATGCTTCACTAAGTAGAAGCAAATAATAAGTGTATGTGACCACAACGGTCGTTACAAGTCATAGTTCAAAAGTACTAATGTTTGAATGCAAAATAAAGTAGTTCATGCGATAACAACTCTAAGCAGCGGGTGTCTACAGCACGACTAGTACACAGCAGAAGCTAACCTCAAGCACCTGAGAAAAACATGCTTTAAAACGTCAACACAAAGGTTGGTGAGCTATAGTTTAAGTATAACAGTAAGTAAGGTAGGCCACGAGATTTCAGTGCTACAAAGAGCGTTTCAAAACAGTATGATAAAGTATATGTTAACCGTGGGCACTTGGTAACTAACTTAACGTTTATACCCCCTGAAAGTACACTTGGCAAGTGTGTATGTTTACGAAGTATTAAACACTCGTTAAATGCTAGCGCTACTAGCCCGAGTGGGGATGTCAAACCCTATGGATCCATATCTAAGATTCGCGTTCACCGGTTCAAAAACCAACGACTAAACGTTACCGAGCTAAAGGGAATGTTTCTGCCGTTGCATAACCCACACATATATAAAGTTTAAGTACTCGTGCCTAGTATGTAAAACATAAAATGCGCATGTATTCTCAGTTCCCAAAATAGTTAAAGTAAAAAGGGAATGCTATAACTCACAATGATAATGTAGTCGTAAAGTCGAGTCGGGAAAAATGTGCAAGTAATCGGTCCGAAAGTCCTCAACCTAAGTCAAATAGTACTAAGTCAGTAAATCGTCCGAATAGGTTTAAAAGTACGTAAATAAGGTCTTAAGGGTCATCATCGTTCATCATCAAACAAAAGGCGTAAAGTAAGTTTCGTTTATGAAAGTAGTTTAAAACAAAGGCTGACTTCGATCAGTCACCACGGCCTCTACCCTTACTGAATTAAGGTGAGACCAGTGGCCATGGCTCCGTATATGAGTCCTTTAAGTGTGGTAAAATTCACAGAATCAAACTCGTCTTCGTTTGACCGTGGAGACGGTCTAAGTGCGAGTAGGTCAGAAATTTCTGCACAACGTTAAAAGGGCATAGTGACGATCGGAGGGCCATAAATCCTAAACCGTAACTCGGATTAAGACGAGTCCTATATGAAAAGTTATCTACTCGAAAATAGCTATTTGAAAATCATAATCACAACAGCCCAGGTCTACTGGTATATTACAGAAACCAGAAAGCAGTAGGTAGAAGACAGAAAGCAGAAAAATAATGGGTTCCGGTGAGTTTGGTGCTTGATTTTCATCATGGTTCTCATCCTTGATGCCTATAGCTTCAAGTTTACAACTCATTGATGTGTTTACATCATCTTTACCATGGTTTGACCATCATAACTCAAGTGTAAGTCTAAGACATGAAGCACAACTCACTTAAGTGTTGCAAGTGTTTTGATGAACCAAAGTTACATCAAAGTCTTAGATCTAACACATACATGAACTATAAAAGTAATTGATAATGCTAAAAACGAACATATATTTCATAGCATTATTCCTCAAGAAAGACAAGCTTTTAGTTGCAATTGTTCTATTTACAAGAGATATTCGTTTAAATAATAAAAGGTGAAGACAAAAGACAGATTCGACGAGTTGAAGACGCAAACGACCAAAAAGCTCAAAAGTACAAAAGACAATCAAAAAGGTTCCAATTATTGATAAGAAACGTCTCGAAATCACAAGAGTACAAGATTCAAAACGCAAAGTACAAGATATTAAATTGTACGCGAGGACGTTCGAAAATCCGGAACCGGGACCAGAGTCAACTCTTAACGCTCGACGCAACGGACTAAAAATTACAAGTTAACTATGTATATAAATATAATATAATATATAATTAATTATATTAATTATATATATAATATATATATATTATTAAAACCGTCGGCAGCCAGAAACTCCAAGGGTGTGAAATGAAAATACCTCTCCGCGACTCGCGGAGTTTTAAGGCCATTTTGCCGCGAGTCGCGGAGCCCCAAATTTCACTTCTGGCTATAAAGCCAACCGAATTCTGATCGAATTTTTACACAATTTTTTCATATCTCTCTCAATATATACGAGTAATTTATATTTATAATTTATATTTTAATTTTAATTATAATTCTAATAATAAGGGTATGTTAGCGAATGTTGTAAGGGTGTAAGTCGAAATTCTGTCCGTGTAACGCTACGCTATTTTTAATCATTGTAAGTTATGTTCAACCTTTTTATATTAATGTCTCGTAGCTAAGTTATTATTATGCTTATTTAAAACGAAGTAATCATGATGTTGGGCTAATTACTAAAATTGGGTAATTGGGCTTTGTACCATAATTGGGGTTTGGACAAAAGAACGACACTTGTGGAAACTAGACTATGGGCTATTAATGGGCTTTATATTTGTTTAACTAAATGAAAGTTTGTTAATGTTAATATAAAGATTTACAATTGGGCGTCCCTATAAATTACCATATACACTCGATCGGACACGATGGGCGGGGTATTTATATGTACGAATAATCGTTCATTTAACCGGACACGGGAATGGATTAATAGCCACTAGAATAATTAAAACAGGGGTGAAATTACATTCAAGGGTAATTGGTGTAATTGTTAACAAAGTAGTAAAACCTTGGTTTACACGCAGTCGATAACCTGGTGTATTCATTAAACAAAGTATTAAAACCTTGTTACAATTCGAATCCCCAATTAGTTGGAATATTTATCTTCGGGTATAATAATAATTTGACAAGGACACTTGCAATTTATATTTATGACTGATGGACTGTTATGGACAAAAACCAGACGGACATATTGAATAATCCAGGACAAAGGACAATTAACCCATGGGCATAAAACTAAAATCAACACGTCAAACATCATGATTACGGAAGTTTAAATAAGCATAATTCTTTTATATCATATTTTATTTCCTTTATTTTATATTTAATTGCACTTCTAATTATCGCACTTTTATTTATTGTTATTTCATTTTATCGCACTTTTAATTATCGTACTTTTTAATTATCGCAATTTAATTTTATCGCATTTTTATTATTCGCAATTTCATTATCGTTATTTACTTTACGTTTTAATTTAAAGTCTTGTATTTATTTTATATTTTACATTAGGTTTTAACTGCGACTAAAGTTTTAAAATCGACAAACCGGTCATTAAACGGTAAAAACCCCCCTTTATAATAATAATATTACTTATATATATATTTGTATTTTTATAAAAGTAAACTAATATAGCGTTGAGCTTTGTTTAAAGATTTCCCTGTGGAACGAACCGGACTTACTAAAAACTACACTACTGTACGATTAGGTACACTGCCTATAAGTGTTGTAGCAAGGTTTAAGTATATCCATTCTATAAATAAATAAATATCTTGTGTAAAATTGTATCGTATTTAATAGTATTTTCTGCTAAAATTTAATATTATTTTATACCCCCCTGCTTTGACATCAAGTATTTTTGGCGCCGCTGCCGGGGAATTACATCTTAAAAGCCGGAAGCGCAACGCTAATATAAAAAAAAAAAAAAGATTTTTTTTTTAGTTTACTAAAAGTCGTTTTTGTAAAATTACGTTTTAATCATTCAAAAATATAAAAAGAAAAACAAAAATATTAGTATTTTTAGGATTTTGTTAAATATTTAAGTTTTATAAGTTTCTTTATCTTTATTTTAATTTATAAAAATATAGATTTTATTAAAAATCGTTTATTTAAATTAAAAACAGAAAACAAAATAAAAAAAAAAAAATATAAAGAAAAACGCGTAAAAAGTGAAACCTGTCAACTGTTTTTCTGAACCCCGCGACTCGCGGGGTTTTCCTCTTTATTCACCGCAACTCGCGGAGGCCCTCTGACACACGGACAAAACCCTAATCACGGGTTTTAATTTATTATTATTATTATTAATTACTTAATTATTATTATTATTATTAATTTTAGTTTTATTTTTACTTTTTACTTTATATTTATGTATTTTGTTTAATTAGTTTTATTAAAATTGTAAAATTAGTAGTTTTAATTAAATAAATAATATAAAAATAATATTTTTATAAAAATTGTACTTTTTACAACTTTTTGTATATTTTTATATTTTGTACCTTTTTAATCGTTGTAGCGTAACTTTTGTATTTTTAGCTCATAATTAATTTTAAACTTAGTTTTTGCTATAGTTATTTTTACTCCTATATTTTTAGGCTTTGCCGTAGAATTCCTTAAGTGCTTTTTCTTTAGACTAAGATTTAGGTGCTTTAGAATTTTGCGACGCCTTTTGAAGTTTTAGTTTCTTTTTAAGTTATTTCCAATTGGAATTTAGTTTTTCCTTGTAAGCTTTAATATTTTTAGACCTTTTACTATGTATCAATTATCATTCCAATTAGTAATTTCAATTTGCGATTATAATTTTAAGTTAGTTGTAGTAATAAGGTTAAATTAGTTAAGTATTTTTAAGTTTTGATAAGTTTCTTTTATTTCCGTCACCTTTTATTTTTCAACCATTTTTCTTTTTCGACATTTTTCGACGCGCAATCTATTTCTTTCTTATTTCTCGCCATTCTAGTTTTTAGGACTTAGAATTTTTTTCTACTTCTTCTCTAAATTTCTTAAAATTACGAAAATTTATTTTGAGTGGTTAAATTGATAGACATCAAAATTTTCTGGTTCGTAGTAATAGTTGGATTTGTACGTGGACCGGGTTATTGGAGCCAAACAGTCCTCAATTATATTGAGACCAAACGAATCCTGCCCCTCTGCTGCATCTTTTGGCTATTCGAAACGTGGGCAAAATCAGAAAAGTCTATTGATTGGATAACTTATTATAATTTTTCTTTCCTTTTAAAAACTAATAGGATATTCTGTGAATGCACCGAGCAAGACGTTCACCACCTTTTGTACGTTCACCACCTGTAACTCGATCAAGACATCGTTTAACAAATATAACCGCCGTTGATTTTTCTTTAGAATCGTCATCCAGTCGACCAAGTACTTCAGTTCAAATTTCCGATAATCCAGTTTTTGAAACAAACCTCACAATTGATAATCCAGAAAATATTCAGGAACGGTTCATAGATCCTGAACCATTAAACTTTCCTCCGGAACCACCAATCATTCAAACAGAGATTGTTGAGGAACGAACTATTAAATCAGAATCATCTAGTGATACCGATTCAACAAATTCAATTATGGAGAATCTGGAACCTTTAAGTATGGAAGACCGAATGAGAGCTAAACGCACTGGCCAAGGTCACGCAATTACTCATCCAGACATTAATGCGCCAGATTATGAAATCAAAGGACAAATTCTACACATGGTGACTAATCAATGCCAATTTAGTGGTGCGCCGAAGGAAGATCCAAATGAACATCTACGTACCTTTAATAGGATCTGCACACTATTTAAAATCCGAGAAGTGGAGGATGAACAGATATATCTCATGTTATTTCCCTGGACTTTAAAGGGAGAAGCCAAAGATTGGTTGGAATCATTACCTGAAGGGGCGATCGATACATGGGACGTTTTAATTGATAAATTTCTTAAACAATTCTTTCCTGCATCTAAAGCCGTAAGACTTCAAGCAGAAATTGTTACGTTCACACAGAAACCAAATGAAACTCTATATGAGGCGTGGACAAGATATGGAAAATTGTTAAGAGGATGTCCGCAACATGGTTTAGACACCTGTCAAATAGTACAAATATTCTACCAAGGATGCGACATCACTACAAGAAAAGACATAGATATAGCAGCTGGTGGTTCGATTATGAAGAAAACCGAAACTGATGCTTACAAAATTATTGATAATACTGCTTCCCACTCACATGAGTGGCACCAAGAAAAAGATATCATTAGATCATCTAAAGCAGCTAGAGCCGATTCTAGCCATGACTTAGATTCCATTTCCGCAAAGATAGATGCTGTGGAAAGACGAATGGAAAAGATGACTAAGGATATTCACTCAATACGAATTAGTTGTGAGCAGTGTGGAGGACCACATTTGACAAAAGATTGTCTCAGTATTGAATTAACAATGGAACAAAGAGAGAATATTTCATACATAAACCAAAGGCCTGGAAATAATTATCAGAATAATTATCAACCGCCAAGACCGATTTACAATCAAAACCAGAATTATAACCGAAATATTCCATACAACAACCAACAAGGTCCTAGCAATCAACAAGTATCCAATAATACTTACAATCAGCAAAGACCGAATTTTCAAAACAAACCACCACAACAAACCGATGATAAAAAGCCGAATTTAGAAGATATGATGACGAAGCTAGTTGAAACTCAAACGCAGTTTTTCACATCTCAAAAACAAACCAATGAACAAAATGCTCAAGCATTTAGAAATCAACAAGCTTCTATTCAAAATCTAGAACAAGAAGTAAGTAACCTAGCAAGGTTAATAGGTGAAAGAAAACCGGGAAGTCTACCTAGCGATACAAATGCTAACCCCCGGAATGAAACAGCTAAAGCTATTACCACAAGAAGTGGTACAACACTTAAACCACCTGAAATACCTGTAACTTCTGATGAAACTATTCCTACTCCACAAGAACCACAACCTGATCAAGATAAGGAAAAAGAACCGGTAGTTGAAAAGGTTAATGAAGATAACACAGTTAAGGATAAACCTTATGTTAAACCATACCAACCACCACTTCCTTACCCGAGTAAAATGAAGAAGGAAAAACTTGAAGCCGAGCAATCCAAATTCTTGGATATGTTTAAACAGATAAATGTAAATCTTCCTTTCATTGATGTGATTTCAGGAATGCCAAGGTATGCTAAATTCTTGAAAGATCTAATCACGAATAGAAAGAAAATGGAAGAACTCTCGGCTGTTACTATGAATGCAAATTGTTCAGCAGTGCTGTTGAATAAGATACCAGAAAAACTATCTGATCCAGGAAGTTTCACAATTCCATGTTTTCTGGGTAGTCTTAGTTCAATAGAAGCATTAGCAGATTTAGGTGCTAGTATAAATCTAATGCCGTATTCACTATACGCTAAACTAGACCTTGGAGAATTGAAACCAACCAGAATAAGCATACAACTAGCCGATAGATCAATAAAATATCCTAGAGGGATAATGGAGAACATGCTAGTTAAAGTTGGTACTTTAGTATTTCCAGTAGATTTTGTTGTTCTGGACATGGAAGAAGATTCTCAAGTTCCTCTTATATTAGGAAGACCATTCTTAAACACAGCTAAAGCAATGATAGACGTGTTCGGTAAGAAACTGACCCTAAGTATAGAGGATGAGAGTGTTACCTTTTCAGTTGATAGAGCAATGCAACAACCACAATCTGCAGATGATACATGTTATTATATTCAAACTATAGATGCACATGCAGAATTATTAGAAGAATTTCCAGAATTACAAGGAACAGGAGAATGTTCTTTAGGAGAAGGAAATGAACCAATTGATGAAGCTGAAATGTTAGCTACACTTATAGCTAATGGATATGAACCAACAACAGAAGAAATTCAAATGCTAAAAGAAGAAGACAGATATCGATATAAATCATCGATAGAAGAACCTCCGAAATTAGAGTTAAAGCCACTTCCAAACCATTTGGAATACGCTTATTTACATGGTGAATCTGAATTACCTGTAATAATATCGTCTTCTCTTACTGAAAATGAGAAATCACAGCTCATTTCTGTGTTGAAAGCTCATAAACCAGCCATTGCATGGAAGATTCATGATATTAAAGGAATAAGTCCTTCGTATTGCACACATAAAATCCTTATGGAAGAAGGTCATAAAACGTATGTGCAACGCCAACGAAGACTAAATCCTAATATGCAAGATGTAGTTAAGAAAGAGATTATTAAACTGCTAGATGCAGGTTTAATTTATCCAATTTCTGATAGTCCATGGGTAAGCCCAGTTCAATGCGTACCTAAGAAGGGTGGCATGACTGTTATCACAAATGAGAAAAATGAGCTTATTCCTACTAGGACTGTAACAGGATGGCGTGTATGTATTGATTATAGAAAATTAAATGACGCCACCAGAAAAGATCACTTTCCCTTACCTTTCATAGATCAAATGTTGGAAAGATTAGCCGGAAATAGTTACTATTGTTTTCTTGATGGATTTTCCGGATATTTGCAAATTCCAATAGCACCCGAAGATCAAGAGAAAACCACATTCACGTGCCCTTATGGTACTTTTGCTTACAAACGCATGCCATTTGGACTTTGTAACGCCCCTGCAACCTTTCAAAGGTGTATGATGGCGATTTTTCACGACATGATAGAAGAATGCATGGAAGTATTCATGGATGACTTTTCAGTCTTCGGTGATACATTTAAATCATGTCTAGTAAATCTGGAACGAATGCTAATTAGATGCGAAAAATCAAATCTAGTACTTAATTGGGAGAAATGCCATTTCATGGTTAAAGAAGGCATCGTTCTTGGACATAAAATTTCAAAAGAAGGAATTGAAGTGGATAGAGCTAAAGTAGATGTAATTGCTAAACTTCCACATCCCACCAATGTTAGAGGAGTTAGGAGTTTTCTAGGGCATGCCGGTTTTTACCGACGTTTCATAAAAGATTTTTCTAAAATTGCCACTCCTATGAATAAACTCCTAGAAAAGGATGCGCCATTCATCTTTTCAGATGAATGTATCAAATCTTTTAATATTCTTAAAGAGAAACTCACTAATGCACCGATCATGATAACACCAAATTGGAATCTACCATTTGAACTAATGTGCGATGCAAGTGATTTTGCAATGGGAGCCGTTTTAGGACAAAGGATTGAAAAACGATTTCAACCTATATATTATGCTAGTAAGACATTACAAGGAGCACAAACGAACTATACAACTACTGAAAAAGAACTCCTTGCTATTGTCTTTGCTTTTGACAAATTTCGATCATATCTCGTTCTAGCAAAAACGGTGGTCTATACCGACCATTCTGCTCTTAGATACCTATTTTCAAAACAAGATGCTAAACCAAGATTAATCCGTTGGATCTTACTCTTACAAGAGTTTGATATTGAAATCCGAGATAAAAAAGGAGCAGAAAATCTCGCCGCTGATCATCTTTCTCGTCTTGAAAATCCCGAATCAGAAGTTCTAAATGAATCGGCCATACAAGACAACTTTCCTGATGAATATCTATTGAAGATAGATTATAAAGAAATCCCATGGTTTGCAGACTATGCAAACTACTTAGTTTGTGGATTCCTTGAAAAAGGATTATCGTACCAAAGACGAAAGAAATTCTTCAGTGATATAAAACACTATTTCTGGGAAGATCCACATCTGTTTAAAAGTTGTCCCGATGGAATAATACGCCGATGTGTATTTGGAGATGAAGCTAGTAAAATTTTAAACCATTGTCACACAGGACCAACAGGAGGGCATTATGGGCCTCAACTAACAGCAAGAAAAGTTTATGAAGCTGGATTCTATTGGCCTACAATTTACAAAGACGCACACCTTCTTTGCAAATCCTGTGATGCATGTCAAAGGGCCGGAAAAATAAGTCAACGTGATGAAATGCCACAAAATGTCATCCAAGTATGTGAAGTATTTGACATTTGGGGTATTGACTTTATGGGTCCATTTCCAAAATCTCATAATAATCTATATATACTCGTAGCCATTGATTATGTATCTAAATGGGCGGAAGCACAAGCTCTCCCAACTAACGATGCACGAGTTGTAGTCAACTTTTTAAAACGTCTTTTTGCAAGGTTTGGAACACCGAAAGCTTTAATAAGTGATCGGGGTACTCATTTCTGTAATAATCAACTTGAGAAAGTTCTTAAAAGATATGGAGTAACTCATAAAATCTCCACCGCATATCATCCACAAACAAGTGGACAAGTTGAAAATACAAACCGAGCTTTAAAACGTATTCTAGAGAAAACCGTAGGATCAAATCCAAAGGAATGGTCAATTAAATTGGAGGATGCACTCTGGGCTTTTAGAACAGCCTACAAAACTCCAATTGGAACCACACCTTTTAGACTTGTTTATGGTAAAGCATGTCATCTTCCAGTAGAAATTGAACACAAAGCATTTTGGGCTTTGAAGACATGTAATCTTGATTTACATGAAGCCGGACGTCTACGATTAAGTCAACTAAACGAATTAGAAGAATTAAGACATGAAGCATACGAAAATTCGTTAATCTATAAAGAAAGAACGAAGAAATGGCATGATAAAAGAATCAGAAATTCAAAAGAATTCAAAGAAGGAGACAGAGTTCTTCTTTTCAATTCACGATTCAAGCTATTTCCTGGAAAATTGAAATCAAGATGGTCTGGACCATTCATAGTCAAAAGAGTTTTCCCATACGGAACGATAGAATTAATAAATTCAAATGGGATTGAATTTAAAGTTAATGGTCACAGAGTTAAACATTACATACAGGGTCCGATGGAAGTCGACAACGAAGTTAATCACAATTTCGATACCACAGCTAACTAAGTGTGGGGAGAATCAAGTCTTTAAAGGATAAATATGTATTTCTGTTAGAGTTAGATTGTCTGTTTTCGTGTAGTTCTCGAAAATGGAACACGTATGGTCTTTCCCTAGCAGACCCTAAAGAACTAGTCTTCTCCCCCCATTCTGAATTTTTATTTTTTTTAGGTTTTTACGAAATGAAGACTGCCTGTGAACTAAACCATGGTCTAATGCTACATGCTTTGATCACTAAAAGAAATAATGACATACTACCGAGTGAATTAGTATCAGTAATCAGAGAAAGAATGGACGGAGTTAGAAAAGGATCCAGATGCGAAGATAATAAGTTACAATTTGGTAAAGGAAAATCAAAATCCGCAGCGAAAAGAAGAGCACGACACCTAGAAAAATGTCACAAATGCGGAAAATGGTCACATGGAGGTAAATGTTCAAATAATCAAACCTATTCAAATACCGAATTTGTTACTTTATGCAGAGACGGACCGTTCATATGTTTAGAAGAAAAGACAATGAATGCTCGAGGTTACGCCTATGCAGCCATGGAAAACCAATTAAACCGACTATCTTATGAATATAATAGATCATATAACTAAGAAATCTATTTCACAGGTATGTCTGTACAGTTTTTATTTTTATTTTTATTTTTAACCTTTTGATAATAAACGCTAATTTGTTCGCTAAAAAGTATTAAATTGGTATTAAATAAAATTAGGTTTGGCGACCGAAATTATTGATATTGTTCAAAAATTTATTACATCACTGCGAAATTTAACGTTTATTCTTAAGGTATAAATATCTTTAATCAATCAACCCAAAATATTTCAAAAAATTCGTCATGAGTTAAATTAGGTCTTGGAACCGAAATTACTTTACCGAAAAGAGGGGCGCATATTTTTGATAATATTTGATTGATTAAAGTGGGATAAAAAGACAAAAAGATTTTTAATTTTATTTTTACCATGTTTTTTTTTAATCTTAATATTTAAATCTTAAATTAATATTGTAAACTTTGTAAAAACAATATATTTAAAATTATAAATATTTGAAAAATTAATATAAGTTTGGTATGAATTTATGAATTTTTAAATTAAGTTTGGTGTGAATTTTTAATTTTTAAAATATGAAATTTTAATTTTATGCATTTCAAATTTTAAGTTTGGTATGAATTTATAATATAAATTTTTAAATTAATTTTGGTGTGAATTTTTAATTTTTAATTTTTAATTTTGAATTTTATATTTATGTTGTGTGAATTTAAAAACAAAAATTTACTTTATCTCATTAAGTTAAAAATATGATTTTTAAAATTCGTCGTAAGTTGAAGACTAGGTCTTTGAACCGAAATTGCTTTACCCGAGGGAGGGACGAGAACTTTTATTATCATTATTTTTAATCTTATTGATTTAAAGTATGCCAAAAACATTGAAAAAACCCAAAAATCTTAGCTTTTAAAACAATCGCTACAAAAAGACAAATTTTAAAAATTTTGTCGAGGAACGGACTAGGACATCAATCCGAAACGACCTCGTCCTAAATAACAAGGGAAACAAAATTTTAAAATTAATTTCTTAATTGTTTTATAAGTTAAAGATTATAAAAAAAAAAAAAAATAAAAAAAAAAAAAAAAAAAAAAAAAAAAATAACTCCGCGACTCGCGGAGTTTTAAGTACAAACCTCCGCGACTCGCGGAGGGACCAAATTACAGAAAAAAAAATAAAACAGCTGCTCGAACTGATCACTCTCACACACACATAAACACCCAAATACAGCTCGAACAGAACCCGAAAACCCACGAAAATCACCCCCAAAAATCTCAATTTTTAACCGTTAATCACCAAATTTTTTGCTAAAATCATGTTGAGAAGGATGATATCTAGGAACTACTCAAGAAAACAGGTACAATTATACCCCAAATCACCCTTAAATCCGAATTTTAGTGTGTTCTTGAGCATATTTTCATAATTTGAATTTTGTTAATTTTTAGTGTAATTAGTGTTAAATTGTTAGTATATTATGCATGTATAACCTAGATTGATGCTTGTTAACATGATTTGAAGCCAAAAACTTCAAAATCTTTAGAATCTAGGGTTTGTGTTCTTGAGCAATTTGGGGCTTTTTGATATAAACAGGTTATGGCCGATTTTTGTCATGAATTGTTGCTAAATTGAGTAGTGTAACATGTCTAGGTAGTTAAATGATCCAAACTTTGAGCCTAAACATGATTTTGAGAATTAAAGTGGACTTTTTCAAGTCCAAAATTCATGAACTTGATTTTTGAAAGATAATGCCATTTGAGACTTGTTTATTTGCTAGTAATGATTATTTTGACATGTTATTTGAGTTGAATGCTTATGAACTTGGCGAAAATTTTCGTATATGCTTATTTGAAAAAGTGTAGATTTGATAAAAATGTGAAAATAAGCTTAAGTTTGATATAAATTGATAATGTCATTGTAATTATTTTGATTGATGATTTTGCTGACACTAATGCATATTTGGATGCACAAAATTTGTGTTTGATGTGTTTTGCAGACTGAAAGGGGTGAATCTTCATCCCAAGCCCGCCATGCTCCTGCTGAGAACTTGGAACAACAGGAGGTAGATAACTACTACAAGCAGGATGTACCTCATCCAGTCATGACCTTTTCAGATATGCACTTGGAACAGTTGCACCCGAACCTGCGATTTGACAGACTTTGGATAGATTATCCAAAATATCAACGGGGTTTGCATACTCTTCATTCCAAGGTTGTTGAGGTACCGAGGGTCATAGAATGGGGACCCTTGGAAGCTGTAGAATTGGCCGGGCCAATTAGGGAATTACTGGTACAGAGGTATGGTAATTCTTATTTTAATGACTGGATAAGTTTATTCACCATACGCAGACCTGTATATAAAGTATGGTGTGAAGAGTTGTTATGTAGTATAGAGTTGAATGATCGGGTAGCTAGTTTAACCGATCGTTCTTTTATTAGATTTTTGTTAGGCGGTTCGATGCGCCACATGTCTTTACTGGACATGGCTCAGGCTTTACGTATATATACGCCTGAGGAATTAGCGTCTGCCGATTGTAGAGGATTGATACTAAACGGTAGGAAAATAGATGAGAATTTTGATACACACGGTGTGTGGAGTCAAATGACAAGCCATCACCGTTTTAAAGGGGGAAACTACTCTTATTTGGATATAGATAGAGCCGAATTAAGAGTAATACATAGATTTTTAGCTAATTCGATTACACAAAGGGGTAAAAACAAAGAAAAGGTAAATGAACAAGATTTGTTTTACCATATGTGTATTCGAGACCCACACAGCGCTGTAAGTATACCATATTGTGTGGGTTATTATTTATCAGCTATGGTTCGAGGGATGCGTCCACATAGCATAATAGGAGGTGGTATTTTTATTACTTTGATTGGTGAATATCTCGGTGTGGATATAAGTCGGGGGGGATTATTAGTAGAAGAGCCGGAACCCCGCGACACTATAGGATTAAATGTATACCATGGTGCGAAAGTGTTAAAGCGGCGAAATAACGCCGCAGTACGATACAATGGTAGACATCCACAGGTAGAGAGAAACCAGGAACAAGGTAATGTAGGAGGGGGGCAAGAAATGCATAGGTTTATAGCTTCTCAGGAATACGAAAATGCTAGACAGAGAGCATTTGAAGATTGGCAAGTTCATCAGAACCAGATCATAGCGCATTGCCAACATATAGGTAGAAACTATATTCCTACACCGAAGCCCGTCTTCCCTCCTTGGTCGATAGAGATGCAGCCACCATATCCTACGTATGACCCTGCCGAGGCATTCTATAGCACTTATGGTTATGCGTGGAACCCCTATTGGTACCAATATCATCCTTAGTTTACTTATTTTTATTTTTATTTTGTAATTTGTAATTATTGATATGTTTAATACTTTTGTTAATATTGTAATCATTTTTATAATTATCTAACTTTTATTCTTAGATGTTAATAATTTTTGAATGTGGGGTAATAAACCAAACTTCAAAAATATGTATATATGTTTGCAGTTTATCTTATGTACACAACAGGGTAAAACAACGCATTTTCAAAGACTGGCATTAAGTTCAGCAAAAGCAAGTAATTTTGACGACAATGATGCAAAATGTATGTGAAATAACAACAAGACGGAATGAACAAATGATGTGCACCATTTATCATTCAGCAAACAAACGCCAATATATTTGGAAACTTTGGTAAAAATTTACTCATTTTCACACAAATCACCCTCAATAATTTAAATTGTTACTGATTTCTTGCAAATGAGGGCATTGCAAGATCTTAAGTGTGGGAAGGGGTTAAATTCTTTCGGATTTTAAAAAATTTTTACTTTATACACTTGGTTACCATTAAAAATACTAGTAAAGCAGTAGTTGTATTAGAATCTAGTGCTCTCTGATAAAAAAGAACAGCCCTAGTCTTATATACTGACTACCCAATTCTAGTAAAATTTTTCAAAATTTTCAATTAAATGAATTCAAATCATGTTTATACATATTTATGAACGATAAAACTAGGTTTTAACACCGAAATTATTGTTACCTCGGAAAGGACATAAATTGAGAAACAAACTAAAATGTTAAAATTCATTTAAAATGGAATAGAGGACGATAAAAAGAAAAATAAAAAGCCAAGTGTGGGAAAATTTACCAAGTTATTTTAAACATATGCCACATATATCTGTAACCAATAACTGAAAATACTTTTGCTTTGGACTAAACTAAACTGTTTTACCCGATGAAAGAAAAGAAGAGATGGATCTACACGATGAATCAATTCCATCACTAAAAGGAAGTAAAGTCTTCCGAAAAAGACACGCGCTTCTTGATTTAGGTCATGAAGTTGTCGTTCAGACCAGCTGTAGGTTGACGAAAAATCTAGAAAAGTCATCACTAAAATCAGCAGGAAATCCACGGACCTCAGCATTAAACAGGGTCGCCAAGTGGTCAGATTTATCCTAACCATGAGAAGGATTTATCTCGTACAATGGGGAGGCACCGTGCAAATTAGCTGGATAAGACTAATGAATCAGATCCCCAGAAAGGATAATCTCCTTAAAGATTAAAAATCAGCTTTTAAGACTGATATTACTCAATCCTAGAGATTGACCTTAAAGATTGAGAATTACAAACTCATGGAATTCAATGATATCTAAACTCAAGCTTAAACGAGAAAATATTTTGATCAAAATTACAAACCGATTTGTTTTCTGAAAACCCTATTTTCAATGCGTTCATTACCATTGAACGTAAAATCCTAGGAATTCACCTGGAATTCATTAGGTCACCTGAACTAAATCGGGTGTCAACCGTAAGAACGGTGGTTGCATAACATGGTCAAAAGACAGGACCTTGTGCCAGACCGACAAATTATAAGGGTGAGCTTTACTATTGCTCCTACCAAGGATAGTAATTGTGTCCGACACGTTATAGACCATAATCAAAAGCATGTCACGGGACATTGCCTTAAACAGTTGCTTGTTCAACGCTTTCCTTTAAAACCGGACGGTAGTTTGCCGAAAGGTAATATACGGGACAAGTAAACTGGACGTGTTGCTTTCCAAATACAAGGTTAGCAAGTGGGTGACACAAAACCGCAAGTTTTGAGCTAAAATTTTCAAATCTGAAACCCACCAAACCCACAAAAATATTTTGCAAACACCGGTAAAGGGTTATTCCGGAAAACTTATCTAGGGTAAAAACTAGATTTAATTTTCAAAAGATCAAATGTTTTCATAAAGATCCAATTTCCTTAATGGATCTAAATTTTTATAGTCATGTGGGACTGTAAACCATATCGTTACTACCATTGTTTATATCACCGTATAGAAATCACTGATGTACAAAGTGTGAAGAATAAAGAAGTGATTCTAGTATTTCAAGACGATATTGCTTGAGGACAAGCAACGCTCAAGTGTGGGAATATTTGATAATGCTAAAAACGAACATATATTTCATAGCATTATTCCTCAAGAAAGACAAGCTTTTAGTTGCAATTGTTCTATTTACAAGAGATATTCGTTTAAATAATAAAAGGTGAAGACAAAAGACAGATTCGACGAGTTGAAGACGCAAACGACCAAAAAGCTCAAAAGTACAAAAGACAATCAAAAAGGTTCCAATTATTGATAAGAAACGTCTCGAAATCACAAGAGTACAAGATTCAAAACGCAAAGTACAAGATATTAAATTGTACGCGAGGACGTTCGAAAATCCGGAACCGGGACCAGAGTCAACTCTTAACGCTCGACGCAACGGACTAAAAATTACAAGTTAACTATGTATATAAATATAATATAATATATAATTAATTATATTAATTATATATATAATATATATATATTATTAAAACCGTCGGCAGCCAGAAACTCCAAGGGTGTGAAATGAAAATACCTCTCCGCGACTCGCGGAGTTTTAAGGCCATTTTGCCGCGAGTCGCGGAGCCCCAAATTTCACTTCTGGCTATAAAGCCAACCGAATTCTGATCGAATTTTTACACAATTTTTTCATATCTCTCTCAATATATACGAGTAATTTATATTTATAATTTATATTTTAATTTTAATTATAATTCTAATAATAAGGGTATGTTAGCGAATGTTGTAAGGGTGTAAGTCGAAATTCTGTCCGTGTAACGCTACGCTATTTTTAATCATTGTAAGTTATGTTCAACCTTTTTATATTAATGTCTCGTAGCTAAGTTATTATTATGCTTATTTAAAACGAAGTAATCATGATGTTGGGCTAATTACTAAAATTGGGTAATTGGGCTTTGTACCATAATTGGGGTTTGGACAAAAGAACGACACTTGTGGAAACTAGACTATGGGCTATTAATGGGCTTTATATTTGTTTAACTAAATGAAAGTTTGTTAATGTTAATATAAAGATTTACAATTGGGCGTCCCTATAAATTACCATATACACTCGATCGGACACGATGGGCGGGGTATTTATATGTACGAATAATCGTTCATTTAACCGGACACGGGAATGGATTAATAGCCACTAGAATAATTAAAACAGGGGTGAAATTACATTCAAGGGTAATTGGTGTAATTGTTAACAAAGTAGTAAAACCTTGGTTTACACGCAGTCGATAACCTGGTGTATTCATTAAACAAAGTATTAAAACCTTGTTACAATTCGAATCCCCAATTAGTTGGAATATTTATCTTCGGGTATAATAATAATTTGACAAGGACACTTGCAATTTATATTTATGACTGATGGACTGTTATGGACAAAAACCAGACGGACATATTGAATAATCCAGGACAAAGGACAATTAACCCATGGGCATAAAACTAAAATCAACACGTCAAACATCATGATTACGGAAGTTTAAATAAGCATAATTCTTTTATATCATATTTTATTTCCTTTATTTTATATTTAATTGCACTTCTAATTATCGCACTTTTATTTATTGTTATTTCATTTTATCGCACTTTTAATTATCGTACTTTTTAATTATCGCAATTTAATTTTATCGCATTTTTATTATTCGCAATTTCATTATCGTTATTTACTTTACGTTTTAATTTAAAGTCTTGTATTTATTTTATATTTTACATTAGGTTTTAACTGCGACTAAAGTTTTAAAATCGACAAACCGGTCATTAAACGGTAAAAACCCCCCTTTATAATAATAATATTACTTATATATATATTTGTATTTTTATAAAAGTAAACTAATATAGCGTTGAGCTTTGTTTAAAGATTTCCCTGTGGAACGAACCGGACTTACTAAAAACTACACTACTGTACGATTAGGTACACTGCCTATAAGTGTTGTAGCAAGGTTTAAGTATATCCATTCTATAAATAAATAAATATCTTGTGTAAAATTGTATCGTATTTAATAGTATTTTCTGCTAAAATTTAATATTATTTTATACCCCCTGCTTTGACATCAGTAATACTAACTAAGTTTTGACAATTATGACACAAGTGTGAGTCTAAGACATGTAGATCAACTCACTTAAGAGTTGTATGAAGTTGATGAACCAAAGTTACATCAAGGCCTTAAATCTAACACTTACATGAACTTTAAAAGTAAAAACAAGTTACAAACTTGAAAGTAAACTAACTAATCAAGATCTTAAGATGTAGAACATAGTTCTTAGTTAGATCTTGAAGATCCAAGACCCAAAAGTCTAGATCTAAGGTTATTAAGTTAAATTCAACACAAGTATGTAAAGTTATAAATAAAGAGCTACACTTCCATGTTCTTGAATCTTTAAAGTTAACTTTAAGTTTCAAGAAAGTATGAGATCAAGACTAACTTGTAGTACTTGACCAACAACAACAACAAACATGAAATTAAAGTGTACAAAATGAAGAAGTAAACTAAGTAAACAAGTAATTTGTTCATGGTTGTTCATACTTTAAAGATTCAAACCAAAGTTTGATCTTTAAGAAAGTAAACTTTAAAGTTTACTAACATGAATTACAAGTATGAGTTTTACAACCATGAACTTACAACTTTTGAAACAATAAATGAAGAACATAAGCTAGAAACTTTATGTTCTTGTATGCCTTGTAAGAACAAGTTAGATGAAGAATCAAACTAATAAGTTTGCTTCTTGAAAGCTAGTAAGTAAGTAACAACAACTAGTAACTACAAGTAATCAAACATTAAACAAGAACAAGTAGCAACAACAAATGATGATGATGATATAAAGGGGTGTTTGGCCTACGGTTCTAGCAAGAAAAGATGAGAGAAAGAACTTGAAAGTAACTCACACTTGAGAGAAAAGTTGAGAGGAAAGTAATTGCAAGTTTGTGTGTGTGTTTGAATGAGAAAAAATATGAGTGAGTATGTAATGAAAATGAAAACCAAACTCTCCCCATATGCACTCCCAAACCGACGGTTTGGAGTAAGGGAAAGAGGAAGAGGAAAACACACTAGGTTATGCATGTAAAAGTTCATAAAAGTTGGATATAAGATGGGTTTGCATGGGGATTAAGAACTAACAAGATTTCAATTGTATAAACTAACTAGTTACATCTAAAATGATACTTACATGAAGTAGAATGGGCTAGTTAAGTCCATGTATGGTGTAGGGTGGGCTCTTTAAGTCCATGTACAAATATAAAGCTCAAGTTCCAAGTTATTAACAAATAAATCCAATTAAAGCCCAAGTAATTAACTAGTAACTTTAGTTAATTAAAATGATTAATAAAACTAATCATGAATGTAAATAATATTTGATAATATTATTCGTGTAAGTCTCGGGTGTCACAAAGACGTTTCGGGCAATTAAAGTCAAGTACGTTTAGTCATGGCAACATGTAAATGTAATAACATACATTCGTTTAATCGTACGTTTTAATAATAATAATTATTAATAAATAAACGTTGAAAAATCCAGGATCGTTACATGATGTGCTTGTTGCCTGCATGGAGTCTCTCATGCTTTGTATAAAGTTTATTGCATTCGAAATAAAACTGCGTTGTGTAATAAATAATTGGACTGTGATGTCAACCTGTATGATAAAAACTTATGTATTTTGGGGATTTGCTTATACCTAAGCACTCGCCCACATGCTTATAACTTTCTATGTTTAGAAAGTCACTTATTTTAATGAATGCAATATTTTATCAAAACGTATCATATAGAGGTCAAAACCTCACTGTGGAATCAATGATTAACGTGTCGCGTCAATAGCGATTTTGACGGGTCGCTACACCTTAAGTGGGTAGTTTGTTACTCTTTGTGGAAGGCTAGAAACGATGTAGTGTTTAACAAAGTCCAGTGGTGTATTCCAAACTTCATTAACTCCATCCAAACAACTTCTTTCTTTTGGATTTCAAAGCGCCTCAAAAAGACTTCCCTTGATTGGTCCCAATGGCTCATCAATCCAAGCTCGTATGTCACTTCGGCATCTAGATCCGGAATTGGTTGATTTGGCTCGTTTGTTTGTCTTTATATTTCTTTGTATATAGTTTTTCTCGTTGGGTTGTTTTTGTCCGGCTAGGTTAGCTCCTAGTTCTATTATCCGTGGATATTACTCGTTGTTTGTTTTCTCTTGGTAATATAATGCTTGCTTTTAAAAAAAATATATATATATATATATATATATATATATATATATATATATATATATATATATATATATATATATATATATATATATATATTAACATATAAATGTTAAGAATGGACAAATATGATATAATCATGTTTAGGTGGGTAAATATGTGATTATTAATGTTAAGAAGGGTATATAATATGTTAAGAAACCCTTTTTCTTTGATGCATTTTTGAGAACTTGAATTATATTCGTCTGTATTTATTGTTAAATTTTTGACTATGTTAAACGATCATATCATAATAGTTCAACTGTTAAATTAATACTGATTTTTTTTTCCAAGTAAATCCGCGAATTTGCGGGTCTTTTAATAGTTATGTTATTATAAATATATCTTTTTGTTGTTGTGAAGTTTATTAAAATAGCTATAGAAATCTAGCGTCCTAACAAAATTCATAAAATAGTGGAGTATCCTTTAACAACTCAATACTCTAGTGGGGTAGGGGCAATGGTATAAACTATAAAGTAGTTTCACTATCAACAATTTTTCATATGACTTTCTTCTTTTCCTACAAAATTCTCAAGTGTTTGTATTGAATCTACCCAAATTTTATTTGGTCAAAAGCTTCAATCTTCTGTATCATATATCTATCTCTAATCTTCTGTATCTTACATATATATAAAAAAAAAATAAAAAAAAATTATAATAATTCGTTTATAGAATATACCTTGATGAAAGATCGGCGGAAACGTTGTTCCTTGTTTCTCGTATCTCAGTGTGCCCTAGCTCTCCTTTTCTTCTCCGGCATCACTTTTTCATCTCTCCGATTGTTTTTAACCACCGGTAACCTCCTTATCCCCTAATCATTAACATATATTTTTATAAACTGAGCTTAATTAAACATTAATCGCTTGTTGATCGCGCACTTTTTATGAAAATCGAGCATTATTATTTGTTAATCACATACTTTTGTTGAAAATTAAACATGAAGTACTTGTTAATCAAGTAATAAATTTTAAAATCAGCTTGAATAACTAGATGATCACATGCTTTAGTAGAAATTTGTACACTAATTACTTGTTCATTGTAAAATTATTTGAAATGAATTTAGCATCGATTATTATTCGTCAATCCTACTTTTTTTTACTGATTATTAAGAATTAAGAATTATTTATCATGCAGTTGTTAAAATCGTAATCCTAATTTCGTTTATAGCTGAGGATAAATAAATATGTTTATTACTGTAATTAATTACTCGATTTATTACGCAGTATTATTATCATCATTATTATTATTATCATAATCATAATTTAAATTTAAATATGAATTTTTGGACTTGAATAACAGAGAGGTACCAACCGAATTTGATATCATCATGGATGACGTCACCAACGGAAGTTATATCCAGTGACTCACCACCGGCGAGGGACTTATCCGTTTCCGAAACGGTAACGTTCCCAGACCAAGTACTAATTTTACTAAAATACCCTCCAACAGCTCCGTTACTAACGAAAAACGATATCAAGTGCGTTTTCTCATCACAAAACACATCTCTATCATCACCACCGTTATCAATCGACAATGGATACCTGGACCACCAGATCGTACGTTGCGAGCTTCCGCCACGTGGCATGATCTTATCCATTAGTTTGAAAGGTCAAATAAAACTCCCGCCTGGTCCCAAACATGACTGGAAATCGTTAGTTTATGAAGCTGTGATTGACCGTGATAATAATAATACAACTGTTGTATTTGTAAAAGGATTGAATCTACGTTCCGGAAAGGTTAGTAATGCTTCTAGGTTTGAGTGTGTGTACGGTTCAGATTTAACTAACGGGCAGTTAATGGTGACGTCAGAAGTTGTATCTATTGCACAAGAGATTGTACGGTGTAAAACTCCGTTAGACATTTTAGAAGGGATTACTAATAGTAAAGGTAATAGTAACAGTAATAGTAACATTAATTCGGTTAAAGTTTCGGTTAAGGTTAAGGGCAAGGGGATTTTGGGCTCGATTGCCCGGCCCGATTTTCGGATTGGGCGTGGCCCGCGTGGTTTGGTTAAACATCATATGTGTGTATGCACTATGCTACGTAACCAAGCGTTGTTCTTGCGTGAATGGGTTATGTATCATTCGCGAATTGGTGTTGAACGTTGGTTTGTTTATGATAATAATAGCGACGATGATATTGAGAAAGTGATGGAGTCGTTAGTTGGTCTAGGTTTTATGATCAGTCGACATGTGTGGCCGTGGATCAAGACACAGGAGGCGGGCTTTGCACACTGTGCGTTACGGGCTAGGGACTTTTGTGAATGGGTCGGGTTTATAGATGTGGACGAGTTTTTGAATTTACCGTCCGGGGTTCATTTGGGAAGTGTAATTAGGAACTTGACTGAAAGTCCTGAAGTTGCAGAGTTAAGAGTATCGTGTCATAACTTTGGACCATCGGGCCTGAAACGGGTCCCACCGGAAGGAGTCACGATGGGATACACTTGTCGGTTGGGCCTACCCGAAAGGCACAAAAGTATAGTCCAACCCGATAAACTAAACCCGACATTGATCAACATGGTGCACCATTTTCATTTGAAAGATGGGTTCAAGCATGTGAATGTGGATAGAAATTTGATGGTGATTAATCACTACAAGTATCAAGTTTGGGAGGTGTTTAAAGAGAAGTTTTATAGGAGAGTGGCAACTTATGTTGCTGATTGGCAGCAAGAGGAAAATGTTAATTCAAAGGATCGGGCACCGGGTTTGGGAACCCGGGCAGTCGAACCAGATGATTGGTCTAGTCGATTTTGTGAAATCAACGATACGGGGTTAAGGGATTGGGTTGTGAAGACGTTTAAGGACCCATATACAGGTATACTACCATGGCAACAAGGAGTAGTTTTGTGAACTTGTTATTATTATAATTAGATTAGCTGTTAGATGATTGACCAAACTATATGTACACAGTACACCTGATATGGTGGTATATAGTAATGTATTTACATTTACAATGTATATATATAGCTTAAAATATTATGTTGGGTCATTGTATAGTCTTAAAACATTATCTTTCTAATAATATATGGAGTACTTGCTTTTCATAGTTTACAAGAACAGGTGAGATATATTTGGAAATTGGAAGAAGTCAAGGCATGGGTGTATATTGTTAAAAATAGGGTTCCAAAGATGGAGCATCTTTTGCAAGCTTATGGCGTGTTTTTTTTATCGTTATTAATTTATGACCAACATTCCATATGATAACATTGGTGGGAATCACATGGGGTTGCTGTCTTGCTTCCACTTATGTTAGTTATTACGTAGTACCATTTATGAATCTTTTGAGAATGATTAACTATTTATAGATGGTAAAAAATCAAACAAAATGGATGTCATGTCCATGGTACAAACATTAGTTTGTTAATTTATTGCATACGTGTAATGAAGAATGCAATTGAGTGTCATCTATTTATGGAAACAGGGTTTCGTAATGAAACAAATCATTAATACATCAATGATGCATGTTTTGATTTGATGGTACGAGAAATATTCAAATGAGACCAACTTTTAAGTTGAGATCCAAGGAACTAATCAGAGTGCGACACGTGGCGCGATAATCACATGTGATTGAAAAAAAATTAAAAACTTTTTTTTTCAAAAAAAAAAAAATTTATTTTTTTTTCGAAAAAAATTTTTTCGCAAATTTTTTTTTTCAATCACATGTGATTGGATTTGACATGCAGTAAATCACATGTGATTCTGAATGTCAATCACATGTGATTGTAAAACCCAATCACATGTGATTCTGCATGTGAAATCCAATCACATGTGATTGATTTTTTTTTTTTTAGTTAAAATGATAAATTTCAGTAAATTTGTGTTAAAACCTTTAAACACCAAGTTTTTGATCAAAACTTGATCAAATCACCGAATTAAAGTCTGAAATTTTGAATATATGGTCACGAAACGCTAACAAACTTGATCAAATCACTCAATTAAAGTCTGTTTTCGGTTGAAATTATTTTTTTGAAAAAAAAAAATTTGCATTTTTTTTTCAATCACATGTGATTGGATTTGACATGTAGAATCACATGTGATTGGATTTTACAATCACATGTGATTGGGTTTTACAATCACATGTGATTAGAATTGAAATGCTAAATTTAAAAAAAAAAAAAAAAAATCAAAAAAAAAAATTATTTTAAAAATTAAAAAAGAAAAAAATTTTGAATTTTTTTTTTTTTGAATTTTTTTTCAATCACATGTGATTGTCGCGCCACATGTCGCGCTCTGATTGGTCCTTTGATTTTCAAGCAAATTATTGAATTCAAGTGATTACAACTCTTGATGGCATCATATAAGGTAGAATGAATCAATGAGCATGGTTACAATTTGGTAGTTGTAACAATTTTAGAAATATTGAAATGGGTCCAGGTCAAAATAGCATCTTTTATGTGCCACTCAATTATCATCCGAAGATAGTATAGTAGTTAAAGTCTTGATGTTTTAAAAAAAAAAAAAAATCTTAAGTTCAAAACTCAATAACAACATATCTTGAGAGCCGAAAATGATAGCAGCTTAATCTAGTTAGATCATGAACATCTATACTCTCCTTCCGTGTTTTATGCTATGGCATATGTACATTTGGTATCAAGGTGGTATTTTACCAAGAGCAAAAGCCAATAATGAAAAGTACAAAGGTTGTAAGGGAAATAGAAAAGAGTAACAGTGGGTCAACCAAATCATAGTTTACAAAGAAAATATTATACACATTAAAAATAACAAATAGATTACAATCATAGTATAACTCTGAAAGTTATATGAAGAAGCATAAGAAGTTACAAGGAAACAAATGCCTAAAAAATGAAAGCTTTTTCTTATCACCCATTGACACTTAACAACAAAATGGCCAAATTCAAACTCTAATGACACAACATTTTCATATATAAAGATATGAATACACACATTCTTGGCATACAAATCATACATTTTACAAACCCAAGACGCTTACTCTTAGCTGATGGATACCTTTTGAGGAAATAGCACGTGTAGGTCGGTGGCACCATTATCAGATCTCTTTGCAGCAACCTCTTCTAGACGCTGCCATACGGCTTCACGTTTAGATTTGGTTTCTTCCTTCTTAGATTCCTCTTCTTGGAACTTTAACAAGCATTCTTGAAAGAGTTCAGGGTCAGCATCAGAAAATATTTTTCGAACGTTTAAAGTCAAACTTTTGACTGCTTGATTCCAGTGGGTTTTCGTGTTTCTTTCTAAAGCAGGTAATATGATTGGTAGGATTACTTTGCGGTTCTGTTTGATTAAGTTCTCAATGTGATCATTGTTCCATAAAAACAATGCTCTTTCAGCCACCTATATACACAATAAACAGTCAGCGAGAAGTACACAATTGATCCCACAAGATCTGCAGCATTACCTTTTTCGAATTTTTTTAAGTAATAAAGTAAATTATTTATTTGTATCTAGACGAATTGAACATATCTATACAAGTGGAGTGGGTAGGGGCAGATCAGGATAGTGAAACTTTAAGCAAATATAGGGCACAAAGCGTCATACTTCATTATGGTATCTTGTTTATATATGGAGGCATGGAGCCTTACTTTAGATAGCAGAAGTTAAACTTCACCAAGTTTTGTTATTATACGCGAAAGTTACAAGCTACACTTAAAAAAATTGGTTATATATTATAAACCTATGCAATCATGATTTGTAAGAAAAAAATGCACAACATGCAGTTTCAAAACTCTAAAATCATCATACGAGAACACAATACACGCCAAGTAAAGATATTCAGATGTTAATATCAGTGGAAGTGGCGGCTGGCTACAAATGGTCGATTTACCGTAAACAGTTTATTCAGATTGCTCGAGGATCAAGCGGCTTCGACGATCAGCGGAGTAACAGAAACTCTTAGAAACAATCTAATTCCGAAAAAGCTGGAGATCTTTATATGGCGTTCTATTTTGAAGCGGCTACCGGTTAGGACCGAGCTCGACAAAAGGGGCATTGACTTGCATACGGTTAGATGCCCTCTTTGTGATGACCACATGGAAACCGTGGAGCATTCTTTAATTTTTTGCAAAGATACATTGGAACTTTGGAACCGAATATTCAAATGGTGGAACTTAGGTCATTTTAATAATCTAAGCATCAATGAACTTTTTCGTGGAAACATCCCGGTTAGTACTTCAAGCTTTGGTAAGAAGATATGGCAGGCGGTCGAGTGAGTTTGTGCGTACTACATTTGGAAAAACAGGAACAACATGGTATTTCGAGGCAAAAGTTGGGGTGTCCCGGTAACTTTGAATGAGATCCAACTCAAATCCTTCGAGTGGATATCACAGAGATCGAGAGGAAAGAAGTTCGAGTGGCTAACTTGGATGTCTAATCCGAGTATATATCTCAATATGGCATGATTTTTAGTTTTAGTTCGTGTCTATTACGTGTTGTATTTTTATTTCGTGTTGTATTGTGTTATTGGCTTTGCGCTTTGCAAACCAATTGGACAGTATGATTTTCGTGTATATTGGGTTGGCTAGGGTCTCATCTTGATCCTGCCTCCTGACACTTGTTAATATTGGTAATAAATTTTGCTTTTCAAAAAAAAAAAATAAATAAATAAATAAATAAATAAAATATCAGCCTGGATACAATAAGGCAGTAACAATAAAGTACGGATTAATCAAGATCTTATGACGCCAAAACTAACTGATGAAAAACAAGTGACCAACCACGAATGATCTTTTTGGCTTGTGGTTTCAAAATGTATTGAACTTTCTACCTTTTACTATTGTATAAGGTGAACTACGAACATAACTATTTTATGTATCTAAGATCCAAGAAACGTCTATTGTATGCATTTTGGCTGTTTTTTGATACGTAAAAAAAATGTAAGTTCTAGACATATAATAGTATGTTAAATGTATATAATAGTCAATAGACGATTTTTGAACTTCAATGCATACAATAGAACTTTTCAAAGTTTTCCACGTACAGATGTAAAAAGTGTATAGTTTACTACATGTCTACATTTTCACAAAACAATATCCTTTCCAAAAATATAAAATCAAATCTGGTTTTGAAACGGGCCTGAACCAACAGGTACCAAACGTAAACTAGATCTGGATTTTATTCATACCATCTTTTGGTTCAAGGGACTCTGGAACCGTTAAGCGTCAATTAAATTCCTCTACTTGTTACCAATTACAGTACTGTTTATTCACAAGTAACAGCAAGTATGCTATGGAAGACTCTTCATTGTACCCAGTTAACTGCTTGATGGTATACAAATAGCTAACCAGCTCCATATATCAACCTAATGACTAGTTAAACTCAACTTATATCAATGGCTAAGATTACATGTCCCTTAAAGTTCCCAGAAGCTATCTATATGATGGAGATAGCTACAGTTCTTTTAAAAGTGACAGTTCACTGTAAGTCTGTGGAAAAGATGAAAGTAACAATTCATGTAAACATGAAATGCATGTACCAAAATAGCGACACACTGTCACCAATGGTTATCTATTTCATGAGCCTAGTTTTTCTTTAGAGTATTCAAGTATTTAACATTTTCATTTTCAGGTTCTATATATGCGGTGAAAGTCCATCTAATCATATTATATTACTAACTTTGTAAATATTAAGAGCATATTGAAACACTCAAACAACCAATTGTCACAACTTCACAATCACATAATCACATTCAAACGCACATCCAAACAGCCCTAAGAGATAACAGCAAGCAGAAATAGTAAAAGAATGAAGCACCGATCGAGGCTCATTACCTGAAAGTGTGAACTACTCAAGCAGTGAGAGATCTGACGAAACAGGGGTACCATACACCTTTGAAACTCTGGAGCCTGAGTTGCTTCTAAAACTTCTTCAAGCTCACTCAAGAACATCACCTCCTTTGAACTGTTTGTAATCGGCCAATACTTCAATAAACCTCTAATAACAGTATCAGCAAGTTTGCAGTCTTTTTCAACAAACTGAGTAATGCAATAAGATAACTGTTGATGATACATCGGTATGCATTTCGGCTTGTGAAGTGGTATCAATGCCCTAACAAGAAAAAGCTTGTGCTCTTCTTTCAACGGCAACGCAAAACCATTAATAATACTCCCTAGTATCTCTAACAGCTCTGCAATACCATTGTGTTTCTCTGTTTCAAAAATAAACTGAAAGAATATGTTGTTTATTGTTTTCCTGATAAATGGACGGTGCACCATAAACTTTCCATACATACGATGAAGTACAAATTTTAGATACTCGCGTTCTCGTGGATCCTCAGAATCAAACAAATCTAACCACTTAAAAATAAAAGCATGATCAATATACCTTTTAGCCATTTTAGCATCTGTTTCAGGTGATGCTACAAATCTTAGAAAAAATTCATACACTAACTGCAAATGAGGCCACGCAGGATCCATGCACGGCTCCTCTTCTTCCCCATCAAAAGTTTCTAACATTTTGTTATCACGAGGTTGTGGTGTGAGTCTTCTGAATATGTTTACCGATACCATCTTAACAATTTCTTGCATGACTGTGTCTGAAAACTTCCCATTTACAGAAGAAACATAATCAACAAGTTCAACCAAAGTCTGTCTTTTAATCTCCTTTTCTTTCAAATTCTTAGTTGAATCAGTAAAATCAAATACAACACAGCACAAGTTCAATTTTCTAATAAACAAGTTTTGCTTCTCTGCATTAGGAACATCTTTGAGACTAGGCAACGCCTCGTATGCATTCGAAACCGCTTGATTTCCATCCAACTTTGAATTCGCAGCATTTGAAACATGTTGACTTTGACTAGATGTAAGATTCGAGGCATTAGGCCGAGTATGTGCTACATCAATATTATTTCGTGAACTCGTTGACGTATTCGATGAAGAATTAGATTTTTCTCCATCTCGATTATCGGTTGACTTATGTCCTTTCCGTGATGGAATTCTATTAAGTATCTGTTTGATCATTACTTAAATAACAACGACGTTTTCAATTTTCAAACACTAAATGCTAGTTATGAATATCAACAAACTTGTTTACTATCCTCTACGAGATCGTATTAACGAACCACATGCTGTTTAAACCAATCACCATTCAGCTTCATAGCAACATCAACATCCAAAACACTAAATACTGATTCTAAACATAATATTGGAAACAAATTTCTCCTGCAAACAAACAGATTACAGATACACATTATTTAACAGATCGAATAATACGTAAGCCCTAGAAATTAAAGGTATTACACAATTCAATTTCATCAAACGCAATTGAATAGAGCTGGCTCAATTGTATAATATGTACAACAAGATCTGGATTACCTAGATAACGTAATTGATGAATAATCGCATAGAATTATCAGGAAACTGGATAAGCGGAAAATGTTTAGCTGAATAAAAATAAAGGAAACAGATGAAATGATATGATTATGATACTTACGTGAGGTTTGTTGATTGAGAGCAGATAATGGAGAATATCATATGATCAGAAAATTAACAAAAAAAAAAAAAAAAAAGGTCAAAATAAAGGGAACTCTGAAAGTGACAAGAAATTGTTAAAGACGATCTGTTTCTTTCAATTGAGAAGAGAGAGAGAGAAACGGAGAAGAATTCAATCTCTGGTTTTTGTCATGATCCGGTAAAGAATTTTGTAAATTAATTTTTATTTTCTTTTTTATTTTTATTTTGATTTTGATTAATAATTAATTAAATTATTATAATTATAATATAATATGTTTTCCTCGCAAACTGGTTACACGGTGCGTGGTGTTTATGCCCAACAAGCACCAATCACCAACACCATGCACCAAGCTCTATGCACCAAACACCATGCGCCGAGCAACAAACCACACGCGCGGTGCATGTTGCGTGGGTTTTGTTGCGTGTTTACGAGCAAAAAGGGTTGTCATGCTGAATATCTCGAAAACACGGATCACGCACGGGTTCGCATGCATCATGCGTGGTGCGTGATGCGTGGACAGGTGGCATATCATGCAATTTCAATTTTTTTTTTTTTTTGGCATATTGTTAAAGACATTCGGAAATAGGGTCATATTGACCAATTTCCTTTTGAATAAACTTAAGGGTCTTGATATGTTACAAAAATATCGGATTAAATGAGACGTGGAAGGTGATGAAAATTCGAAGTTTTTTCATTGTTTTCTTAAGCATAAACAGAACCAACAACATATTAAAGGACTTATGATCAATAGGTGGATCCTTTGGATATTAAATCTAAATTTTTCCATTTCTTTAAGCATAAACTTTTTTCACTTCATACAGGTGCTACTTATAATGCTATTCATCCGCATGATGAGCTATTTCACGAAGATGTGATTTTTTAGAGGATGATTTTGATGATGCGGAGATCAAGCGCGCAGTATGGGAATGTAGCAGATTAAAGGCTCCGGATCCGGACGAGTTTTCATTTCACTTTATTAAACACTTATAGAACTTTTTTTCGTATGACATTTGTAGGGATGTTCGAAAGAATTTTGCTACTTCGATCATGACATACGATGCAAACTCAGTGTTTTTTGCTCTTATTCCAAAGGTAAAGAAACCCGGTTCATATAACAGATTCTCATCGTATATCCTTAATTGATGTCTTTTATAAGATTATTGTTGTCAAATCGGTTATCTCATGTCATCTATAAGTTTAACGCCATTTAAACGATAAATTTTTTTATTTTTTTTTTCTAAAACAAGTGTCCGCCCAGACCAAGTGTTATGCCGCGGCGAGGCGAGCCTTGGTCGCGGCGCGACATTACAAAAGAAATCATCCCTTCTTAGCAGCCCTTCTGTAATCAAAATCTTTGATATGTCGCGGCGCGACATATGGGGTCGCGGCGCGACCTTTCACGATTGCTGGTACTGTTCTGCAACTTGATACAAAAATCACATTTTCACCATTTCTTCCTTACCCAACACAATTAAACAACATAAATCATAAACAAACTTAGTTAAACCAATTTCTTACATCGTTAAACATTACGAAGATCCTTTAATCAAGAAAAACGTGTTTACACAGTTTCAAATACATCATTTGGTCCCAAAGCTTAAAAGAAACATAATCATCAAACACAAAAGACTTAGCGTTGATATGCGGTATCATTTGAGCTAGATTCAAAATAGGGACTTGCACTACCACTTACTACAATGCCAATGCTCCGCTATCCTCAAATGGGTTCCTTACATTCGCAATGACCTTTCGTTCCTATAAAACATAAAACAACACGGGGGTAAGCTTTTACACTTAGTGAGTTATAGGCGAATAATAAAGCATACAAAGTTGGGCATAATCATTACATTACTTTGTCTTTCCAACCAAATGATTGCTTACTTACTTTCGGATCCGACCCATCACTTACCATAGACATAACTTACTAGGCCAACCCTAGTAATTATGTCTAAGCTAAACACAACCATAGACATACTCTTATGCCTAAGCTACTTTAATCACATTTCATTCATGCATATGTACATAGACACCCAAGTGTCTAAGCTAAGTCATACCATAGACAAGATTACTAAGTAAGCTTACTAATCTTGCCTAAGCTAATCATCATCCATAGATACAATTATTAGGCGAACCTAATAATTCTATCTAAGCTATCCAACTAGTGCACTTAGTCGTTGCTCTCTTGCACGGATGCAATCCGAGAACACTAAGCCACTCTTGACCCGCCCAATTTACCCCCTATAAACTCACCTTGATTAAATGAGGTTCCTTGGTCACTTGAAGCTCCTTTGTCTTGATTAGCACCTATACATGAGCTAATCTCATTAATATCATAACTCAACAAAATTACAACTTTTAAAAGCTTTCAACACTTTTATACACTTACACATTGACTTAATTCCCCTTTTTACTCCAACATTCACATGAACACTTACATACATAACATTTTAACTTATCTTTTCTAATATAACCTCATTATCATGCCAACATCATTTCCTTAATTACACAATTCTCTAGTTCATCTCTTACAATCATGACTTGCAATTCTTTCAAGTATCTCATTAAACATCAAATGTGCATAAAACCCATTTCTACTACTAGCAACCCTAAATCATCATTTATCCAAATTTCATTACTTACAACAATAACAACAATTCACATATAAACTTTCTTCTTTACAATTTTTAACTAAATCACATAAGCATTTCATTGAGACATTTCATCAAACACCTAGTGTGCATGACTTGATTCTAAGCTAAATTAGCATCAATTCCATCTTATACACTACATGCACTCAATTAGCAAGTTCATATATAAACTTACTTCCAATATCAATAACAAATTCATTTTTAGTCATACAAGTGTGCACCATTTCAACATACTACAACTTTAAAGCTTGAGATTCATCACAAACACTCAATTTTAGTAATACTTAGACATAGAAGTTCATACCTTGTCTCTAAGGATTCAAGAACCCTAATTGTGCACAAGGGAGAAGAAATTGGAGAATTAAAACTTGTTAGGATGATTAGAGTACACTAGATTTCACAAATTTCCAATTGCATGTGCTCAATTTCTTCAATTGAAGATTTCCTCTTCTTCCTCTTATTTGGGTCGACACACACAAGCACACACACACTGATTTTATTTTTTTGCAACTGATACAAAAATTCTGCATTTTACATCTTTTATTAAAATAACTTTGTCTTATTTGCACTGTCTACCCTCCCCACCAAAACTCTAATATGGGAGGTCCTTAATTCTAACTTTGCATCTCTAGTCCCTTCCAACTTAACTAACGAACATTAACTATTGTCCATTTATTTATACTAAATCATACCATCCATATATATAATAATTAAATTACATAAAATAATACCTTACTTAATTGGGATGTTACAACTCTCCCCCCGTTGGATTGTTCGCGTCCTCGCGAACCATTCTTGATGCAATGATGGATAATACTTCATAAGCCATTCTTCGGGTTCCCACGTACATTCGGAGCCCTTTCTAAATTGCCATAACACTTTCAATAACATAACCGACTTATTCCTTAATTGATTAACCTTTTGATCCAAAATCTTTATTGGCCTCTCCGCATACCGTAACTTATCATACACTTCAATCTCATTTAATGGAACATATGTTGATTCATCCGCCAAACTCTTTCTCAATTATGACACGTGAAACGTGTCATGTATATTACTCAATTCATCGGGCAAGGCCAAACGATAAGCTACCTTCCCGACTCTCGCCACTATTTCAAATGGTCCCACAAATCTTGGACCCAATTTTCCCCTTTTTCTAAAACGAATAATACCCTTCCACGGGGAAACTTTAAGCATTACCTTCCATATATGACTTTTGTCGATCTTGTGCCGCCTTCATTCTTTCACGAATTTGATCTATCATTTCGGTTGTTTGTTATACTACTTCCGTGCTTCCTAATTCCCTTTGACCAACTTCACCCCAACATATTGGGGTTCTACACCTCCTTCCATACAACATCTCATAAGGCGCCATTCTGATGGTAGAATGATAACTATTATTGTATGAAAATTCAACTAAAGGTAGGTGAGTATCCCAACTACCACTAAAATCAATGACACACGCCCTTAACATATCCTCAAGAGTTTGGATAGTTCGCTCACTTTGACCATCCGTTTGTGGGTGAAATACCTTGCAACAACCTCCTTCATATATAATTTAGACATTGCTTCCGACGATGAAGCTTCTCTTATTGCCAAAAATAGCGCGCTCTTAGTTAATCTATCAACAATAACCCAAATGGCGTCGTGTTGTCGAGGGGTCTTAGGCAACTTAGTCACTAAATCCATTGTAATGTGTTTCCATTTCCAAACCGGTACTTCTAATGGTTGTAACTTACCGTATGGTATTTGATGATCGGCTTTCACTTGAAGGCAAGTAAGACATTTATGTACGTACTTTACTATATCTCTCTTCATTCCAGGCCACCAATAGTCTTTCCTTAGATCCCTATACATTTTTGTAGCTCCGGGGTGAATCGAATACTTAGATTTATGAGCCAAATCAAGGAGCTCACTTCTAACACCACTTTGTAAAGGTACCCAAATCCTTCCATATCTAAGCCTTAGATCACGGGAATCTACCATAAAATAATTAACTTGCCCTTTGATCCTTTCTTTCCTCACGTTTTCGGGTTTTAATGCTTCATCTTGTGCTACTCGGATACTATCGAATATTTGTGGTGATATTACCATGACCAAACTCGTTATCTTAATCGGTTGATGGCTCATCTTTCTACTAAGAACATCTGCCACCACATTAGCCTTCCCGGGGTGATATAAAATTTCACAATCATAATCTTTCACCAAGTCGAGCCCTCTTCTTTGCCTATCATTCAAATCTCTTTGATCGAACAAATACTTTAAGTTCTTATGATCGGTATAAATAGAGAACTTAACACCATAAAGATAATGACGCCATATTTTCAAAGCAAAAACCACGGCCGTTAATTCTAAATCATGGGTGGGATAGCGTTTTTCATGTACCTTCAATTGTCGGGAAGCATAAGCTATGACTTTCCCATTTTGCATTAACACACACCCCAAACCTTTCTTAGAAGCATCGCAATAAACCGTCATATTCTCATTTCCTTCCGGTAAAACTAGTATAGGAGCTTGAACAAGTTTCTCCTTAAGGAGTTGAAATGCTTGTTCTTGCATTTCTTCCCATCTCCATGGCACATTCTTACGGGTCAACTTTGTGAGTGGGGTGGCTATTCTAGACAAATCTTGTATAAACCGTCGATAATACCCAGCTAAACCTAGAAAACTCCTAACTTCGGTGGGATTCATAGGCGGTTCCCATCTCATTATCGCTTCAATCTTTGTCGGATCAACACAAATACCCTTCTTATTAATGACATGTCCTAAAAATTGAACTTCACGAAGCCAAAACTCGCATTTAGAGAACTTAGCGAACAACTTTTCTTTCCTTAAAGTTTCTAATACTTGTCTTAAATGCACCGCATGCCAAAACTCGAGCATTCAGTGTCTTTTCTTCTAAACATATGAACGGTCCGTCTCTGCATAAAGTAACAAATTCGGTATTTGAATAGGTTTGATTATTTGAACATTTACCTCCATGTGACCATTTTCCGCATTTGTGACATCTTTCTAGGTGTCGTGCTCTTCTTTTCGCTGCGGATTTTGATTTTCCTTTACCAAATTGTAACTTATTATCTTCGCATCTGGATTCTTTTCTAACTCCGTCCATTCTTTCTCTGATTACTGATACTATTTCACTCGGAAGTGTGTCATTATTACGTTTAGTGATCAAAGCGTGTAGCATTAGACAATGGTTTAGTTCACAGACAGTCTTCATTTTGTAAAAACCTAAAAAAATAAAAATTCAGAATGGGGGGAGAAGACTAGTTCTTTAGGGTCTGCTAGGGAAAGACCATTCAGGTTCCATTTTCGAGAACTACACGAAAACAGACAATCTAACTCTAACAGAAATACATATTATCCTTTAAAGACTTGATTCTCCCCACACTTAGTTAGCTGTGGTGTCGAAATTGTGATTAACTTCGTTGTCGACTTCCATCGGACCATGTATGTAATGTTTAACTCTGTGACCATTAACTTTAAATTCAATCCCATTTGAATTTATTAATTCTATCGTTCCGTATGGGAAAACTCTTTTGACTATGAATGGTCCAGACCATCTTGATTTCAATTTTCCAGGAAATAGCTTGAATCGTGAATTGAAAAGAAGAACTATGTCTCCTTCCTTAAATTCTTTTGAACTTCTGATTCTTTTATCATGCCATTTCTTCGTTCTTTCTTTATAGATTAACGAATTTTCGTATGCTTCATGTCTTAATTCTTCTAATTCATTTAGTTGACTTAATCGTAGACGTCCAGCTTCATGTAAATCAAGATTATATGTCTTCAAAGCCCAAAATGCTTTGTGTTCAATTTCTACTGGAAGATGACATGCTTTTCCATAAACAAGTCTAAAAGGTGTGGTTTCAATTGGAGTTTTGTAGGCTGTTCTAAAAGCCCAGAGTGCTTCCTCCAATTTAATGGACCATTCCTTCGGATTTGATCCTACGGTTTTCTCTAGAATACGTTTTAAAGCTCGGTTGGTATTTTCAACTTGTCCACTTGTTTGTGGATGATATGCGGTGGAGATTTTATGAGTTACTCCATATCTTTTAAGAACTTTCTCAAGTTGATTATTACAGAAATGAGTACCCCGATCACTTATTAAAGCTTTCGGTGTTCCAAACCTTGCAAAAAGACGTTTTAAAAAGTTGACTACAACTCGTGCATCGTTAGTTGGGAGAGCTTGTGCTTCCGCCCATTTAGATACATAATCAATGGCTACGAGTATATATAGATTATTATGAGATTTTGGAAATGGACCCATGAAGTCAATACCCCAAATGTCAAATACTTCACATACTTGGATGACATTTTGTGGCATTTCATCACGTTGACTTATTTTTCTGGCCCTTTGACAAGCATCACAGGATTTGCAAAGAAGGTGTGCGTCTTTGTAAATTGTAGGCCAATAGAATCCAGCATCATAAATTTTTCTTGCTGTTAGTTGAGGCCCATAATGCCCTCCTGTTGGTCCTGTGTGACAATGGTTTAAAATTTTACTAGCTTCATCTCCAAATACACATCGGCGTATTATTCCATCGGGACAACTTTTAAACAGATGTGGATCTTCCCAAAAATAGTGTTTTATATCACTGAAGAATTTCTTTCGTCTTTGGTACGATAATCCTTTTTCAAGGAATCCACAAACTAAGTAGTTTGCATAGTCTGCAAACCATGAAATTTCATTATAATCTATCTTCAATAGATATTCATCAGGGAAGTTGTCTTGTATGGCCGATTCATTTAGAACTTCTAATTCGGGATTTTCAAAACGAGAAAGATGATCAGCGGCGAGATTTTCTGCTCCTCTTTTATCTCGGATTTCAATATCAAACTCTTGTAAGAGTAAGATCCAACGAATTAATCTTGGTTTAGCATCTTGTTTCGAAAATAGGTATCTAAGAGCAGAATGGTCGGTATAGACCACCGTTTTTGCTAGAACGAGATATGATCGAAATTTGTCAAAAGCAAAGACAATAGCAAGGAGTTCTTTTTCAGTAGTTGTATAGTTCGTTTGTGCTCCTTGTAACGTCTTACTAGCATAATATATAGGTTGAAATCGTTTTTCAATCCTTTGTCCTAAAACGGCTCCCATTGCAAAATCACTTGCATCGCACATTAGTTCAAATGGTAGATTCTAATTTGGTGTTATCATGATAGGCGCATTAGTGAGTTTTTCTTTAAGAATATTAAAAGATTTGATACACTCATCTGAAAAGATGAATGGAGCATCATTTTCTAGGAGTTTATTCATAGGAGTGGCAATTTTAGAAAAATCTTTTATGAAACGTCGGTAAAAACCGGCATGCCCTAGAAAACTCCTAATTCCTCTAACATTGGTGGGATGTGGAAGTTTAGCAATTACATCTACTTTAGCTCTATCCACTTCAATTCCTTCTTTTGAAATTTTGTGTCCAAGAACGATGCCTTCTTTAACCATGAAATGGCATTTCTCCCAATTAAGTACTAGATTTGATTGTTCGCATCTAATAAGCATTCGTTCCAGATTAACTACACATGATTCAAATGTATCACCGAAGACTGAAAAGTCATCCATGAAAACTTCCATGCATTCTTCTATCATGTCGTGAAAAATCGCCATCATGCACCTTTGAAAGGTTGCTGTAGTGACCCGAACTTTTCCATGTTTATATATATTAATTGAGATTGATATTTATATGATTAAATGTTTCCAACATGTTAAGCAATCAAACTTGTTAAGACTTGATTAATTGAAATATGTTTCATATAGACAATTGACCACCCAAGTTGACCGGTGATTCACGAACGTTAAAACTTGTAAAAACTATATGATGACATATATATGGATATATATATAGTTAACATGATACTATGATAAGTAAACATATCATTAAGTATATTAACAATGAACTACATATGTAAAAACAAGACTACTAACTTAATGATTTTTAAACGAGACATATATGTAACGATTATCGTTGTAAAGACATTTAATGTATATACATCATATTAAGAGATATTCATACATGATAATATCATGATAATATCATGATAATATAATAATTTAAAATCTCATTTGATATTATAAACATTGGGTTAACAACATTTAACAAGATCGTTAACCTAAAGGTTTCAAAACAACACTTACATGTAACGACTAACGATGACTTAACGACTCAGTTAAAATGTATATACATGTAGTGTTTTATTATGTATTTATACACTTTTGAAAGACTTCAATACACTTATCAAAATACTTCTACTTAACAAAAATGCTTACAATTACATCCTCGTTCAGTTTCATCAACAATTCTACTCGTATGCACCCGTATTCGTACTCGTACAATACACAGCTTTTAGATGTATGTACTATTAGTATATACACTCCAATGATCAGCTCTTAGCAGCCCATGTGAGTCACCTAACACATGTGGGAACCATCATTTGGCAACTAGCATGAAATATCTCATAAAATTACAAAAATATGAGTAATCATTCATGACTTATTTACATGAAAACAAAATTACATATCCTTTATATCTAATCCATACACCAACGACCAAAAACACCTACAAACACTTTAATTCTTCAATTTTCTTCATCTAATTGATCTCTCTCAAGTTCTATCTTCAAGTTCTAAGTGTTCTTCATAAATTCCAAAAGTTCTAGTTTCATAAAATCAAGAATACTTTCAAGTTTGCTAGCTCACTTCCAATCTTGTAAGGTGATCATCCAACCTCAAGAAATCTTTGTTTCTTACAGTAGGTTATCATTCTAATACAAGGTAATAATCATATTCAAACTTTGGTTCAATTTCTATAACTATAACAATCTTATTTCAAGTGATGATCTTACTTGAACTTGTTTTCGTGTCATGATTCTGCTTCAAGAACTTCGAGCCATCCAAGGATCCATTGAAGCTAGATCCACTTTTCTCTTTTCCAGTAGGTTTATCCAAGGAACTTAAGGTAGTAATGATGTTCATAACATCATTCGATTCATACATATAAAGCTATCTTATTCGAAGGTTTAAACTTGTAATCACTAGAACATAGTTTAGTTAATTCTAAACTTGTTCGCAAATAAAAGTTAATCCTTCTAACTTGACTTTTAAAATCAACTAAACACATGTTCTATATCTATATGATATGCTAACTTAATGACTTAAAACCTGGAAACACGAAAAACACCGTAAAACCGGATTTACGCCGTCGTAGTAACACCGCGGGCTGTTTTGGGTTAGTTAATTAAAAACTATGATAAACTTTGATTTAAAAGTTGTTATTCTGAGAAAATGATTTTTAGTATGAACATGAAACTATATCCAAAAAATTATGGTTAAACTCAAAGTGGAAGTATGTTTTCTAAAATGGTCATCTAGACGTCGTTCTTTCGACTGAAATGACTACCTTTACAAAAATGACTTGTAACTTATTTTTCCGACTATAAACCTATACTTTTTCTGTTTAGATTCATAAAATAGAGTTCAATATGAAACCATAGCAATTTGATTCACTCAAAACGGATTTAAAATGAAGAAGTTATGGGTAAAACAAGATTGGATAATTTTTCTCATTTTAGCTACGTGAAAATTGGTAACAAATCTATTCCAACCATAACTTAATCAACTTGTATTGTATATTATGTAATCTTGAGATACCATAGACACGTATACAATGTTTCGACCTATCATGTCGACACATCTATATATATTTCGGAACAACCATAGACACTCTATATGTGAATGTTGGAGTTAGCTATACAGGGTTGAGGTTGATTCTAAAATATATATAGTTTGAGTTGTGATCAATACTGAGATACGTATACACTGGGTCGTGGATTGATTCAAGATAATATTTATCGATTTATTTCTGTACATCTAACTGTGGACAACTAGTTGTAGGTTACTAACGAGGACAGCTGACTTAATAAATTTAAAACATCAAAATATATTAAAAGTGTTGTAAATATATTTTGAACATACTTTGATATATATGTATATATTGTTATAGGTTCGTGAATCAACCAGTGGCCAAGTTTTACTTCCCGACGAAGTAAAAATCTGTGAAAGTGAGTTATAGTCCCACTTTTAAAATCTAATATTTTTGGGATGAGAATACATGCAGGTTTTATAAATGATTTACAAAATAGACACAAGTACGTGAAACTACATTCTATGGTTGAATTATCGAAATTGAATATGTCCCTTTTTATTAAGTCTGGTAATCTAAGAATTAGGGAACAGACACCCTAATTGACGCGAATCCTAAAGATAGATCTATCGGGCCCAACAAGCCCCATCCAAAGTCCCGGATGCTTTAGTACTTCGAAATTTATATCATATCCGAAGGGTGTCCCGGAATGATGGGGATATTCTTATATATGCATCTTGTTAATGTCGGTTACCAGGTGTTCACCATATGAATGATTTTTATCTCTATATATGGGATGTGTATTGAAATATGAAATCTCGTGGTCTATTATTATTATTTGATATATATAGGTTAAACCTATAACTCACCAACATTTTTGTTGACGTTTTAAGCATGTTTATTCTCAGGTGATTATTAAGAGCTTCCGCTGTCGCATACTTAAATAAGGACGAGATTTGGAGTCCATGCTTGTATGATATTGTGTAAAAACTGCATTCAAGAAACTTATTTTGTTGTAACATATTTGTATTGTAAACCATTATGTAATGGTCGTGTGTAAACAGGATATTTTAGATTATCATTATTTGATAATCTACGTAAAGCTTTTTAAACCTTTATTGATGAAATAAAGGTTATGATTTGTTTTAAAATGAATGCAGTCTTTGAAAAACGTCTCATATAGAGGTCAAAACCTCGCAACGAAATCAATTAATATGGAACGTTTTTAATCAATAAGAACGGGACATTTCAGTTGGTATCCGAGCGTTGGTCTTAGAGAACCAGAATTTTGCATTAGTGTGTCTTATCGAGTTTGTTAGGATGCATTAGTGAGTCTGGACTTCGACCGTGTTTACTTGAAAAATGATTGCTTAACAAATTTTGTTGGAAACTATATATTTTTAACATGTGAATATTATGTGATATATTAATCTCTTTGATATTATGTGATAGATGTCTACCTCTAGAACAAGTCCCATTGACTCACCTAATAATAATGAAGAGTCAAATGTAAATTGGAATGATTCGTGGACTGATTCACAAGTTCCCGAAGAGGAACCGGAAGAAGAGTCGGAACCGGAAGAAGAATCGGAACCGGAAGAAGAATCGGAACCGGATGAAGAAATAGAACCGGTGGGGGAAATAATAAAACGGTTAAGTAAAATAAAATCCTCAACCAACCGACCAAGGTTAATTATGGTCAATGGTGTTTCCGCCAAGGAAGCAAAATATTGGGAGGATTACCAATTCTCCGATGAATCGGATTCCGACGAGAATTCCGATGATGTTATAGAAATTACCCCAACTGAATTTAAAAAGGCAAAAGAAAATAATAAGGGAAAGGGCATAAAAATAGAGAAATCTAATTCCAACCCCGATGAACTTTATATGTATCCTCAACCCCCGAAGTCCTTAAGTTGTAACAATGACCCGGGAACCTCTAAACCACCAGGTTTTTCTAAACCAATGTGGAAAACGACGGCTCGTATTAGGAGAACATCATATATCCCTAGAAATTTGGCAAAACGAACCAAAACTGAAGAAGAAGAAACAAGCGAGTCGGAATAAGATAGTTGTATTCGTGTGGTGTAATATATGTAATATAGTGTGCTTATGCTTTATGATATATGTAAAATTTGCTTGTATTAATAAGTATTTTTTTTTTTATGAATCTAACTCTTGTCTATTTTACAGTATAAAAACACAAAATGGATAGACAACCCAATATTTTAAGAGACCTACCCGGAGACATGATTGATGAAATCTTGTCTAGAGTAGGTCAGAATTCTTCGGCACAACTATTTAGGGCGAGATCAGTTTGTAAGACATTCGAAGAACGTTCCAAGAATGCCTTGGTTTATAAAAGGCTTTCGTTCGAAAGATGGGGGATATCACATTGGGAAATCCATAAGTTACGATGTGTTTACTTTGACGCATATATTGCGGGGAACCCAAATGCTATTTTACGCAATGGGTTAAGAAATTATTTTGACTCAATATATCCGAATATTGGACTTCGTGATTTAGAAAAAGTGGCTAACATGCAACATAAAGAAGCATGTTATGCTTACGGATTAGTAATGTTCGCATCTCACCAAAGTGAGAACAAGAACATCGGGCTACAACTATTAAACAAAACGTTCCCACAAGTGACGGAGTCGGTAATTGGGGTAAGAAATGAGGTTTTTAGATTGTTACGGGACTGTTGGACATTACGTAACCCTCGTCCCTTTGACGACGTTACAACACGCTGTCTTATCAACGGCCATAACGGTTATGTTCCACAAGACCAAGGATGGGAAGTAATCCTAGTAAAACCAGAATGCATGACTTGTTTCTGGACGTATGAATTACGTGTCTTTATTGCCTTTGCTGAACGACTTGTGTACTAGCTAGAATTATCTTCACAACCATCTTGTATCAAATTTATTGTGTGCTATATTTCATGCTATATGTAAAATAAGCGGTATTGTAAGTTTGTAAAATATTGTGTAAAAGTTTGAACGCGAAATATTATTATAATCAGTTTTTCATATAGAATTGTAGTAGTTGAATTGTATATTAGCTACTAAGTATGAACTTAACGGGTAGGTACTACCCGAATTTAAACTTATAAAACGCTAATATGAAGAAAAAGCTTTTATAAATGAGTTCATATTATGCTACGAAATACTATTAACTACTCTTAATATTCTGTATGATTAACTTGTTCCATTTGACTATTTTGAAGGAAATGGCACCGACTACTCGACACACCGTGAATATGAATGAAGAGGAATTCCGTACTTTTCTAGCTTCAAACATAGCCGCAGTACAGGCTGCGCTACATACCAACAATAACCTTGGATCTAGCAGTACAGGAAATCGTGTAGGATGCACCTACAAAGAATTCACTGCCTGCAAACCTTTGGAATTCGATGGAACCGAAGGACCGATCGGATTGAAACGGTGGACCGAGAAGGTCGAATCGGTGTTTGCCATAAGTAAGTGTACTGAAGCGGACAAAGTAAAGTACGCTACGCATACCTTCACAGGTTCTGCGTTAACATGATGGAATACCTATCTTGTGACAACCCGGAAATTTCCAACCAAATTTAAACTTTAATCTTTATATGTTTCCGACACGATAAGCAATATTTGTTAAGTTAAATTGCAAGAATTTTAAACTACGTTCATACATTCATTCAACCTCGACCATGTTCCAACGATTCACGAACCATTAAACGAATATGATTATATATGTATATGTGTATATATATTATAACTTGAAACGTAAACAAAATATTAGATTAAATACTTTATATGATTGTATCTGTTTCAAAATATTTATCAATGGAATTAGAAGATAAGATCAAATGATTGAATTATCAGATATATTGAATTATGATTACAAGTCTCTGTTGAAAGGCTCACGTTGATGTGAGAAATCTTTCCGTTTTAACAATATTCGGAAAATGGTAAAGTGATTTATAAATAAGAATAAATTGTCAATCATTGAGAACTAGACAAAGGATAGTGGAAGATTGAATCTCATAAAGACTCGATTGATCTATTTAGTTTCAAACGTACAAAAACGTTTTCAGTTTAAAAAGAACTTTATTATTAAAACGTATATAACTTTTATAAATATCTAGAACCACTTTTGACAACTCATTACTTAACTAGTATGATAAAGATAACGATATTTATATTTTATTTTATTAAATATATATAACGATTTAAATTAATATTATATTTATTTATACGCGTATTATACGTACATAGTTTTATACTTTTACTATACTTAAACTTTACCTTTACTTTATTTTTACTTTACTTTAACTTTAATAATTCACTTTAATAATTCATACTTTAATAATTCACTTTAATAATTCATACTTTAATAATTCACTTTAATAATTCATACTTTAATAATTTACTTTAATAATTCATACTTTAATAATTCACTTTAATAATTCATACTTTAATAATTCACTTTAATAATTCAAAAATCTATTATAAATAGAATTCAATAGGTTTCATTATTTCATAGAAACTTGAAAATATTTTTCTCTAAACTCTCTCAATCGATTTACATATATATATTTACTCAGTATTATTTCAAGATATTATTAGTATACATAAAATATTACGACGGAGTGCTGTCCGAGTGATTTCGAAATTGTTTTTCGAGTAGGATAGGATTAAGGAAATTATGGGTTATAGCTATGGAGGTGATTGAGTATGGTTCATGGGTATGCTCGTGAGGTTAATATAGTGTTTATCATTTCCGTTGCATCTACGTACCTTTCCTGCAATATTGAATCTCAATATTGATACGTGAGTACTCATAATTTAACTTTTACATACTAATAGTGTATCCCTGACTAGTGCTCGAGTATTTAGGATTATGCATGCTTGTACTTTTGATATTGCCCTTAGACAGGTTAGGTTGAATATTGAATTAGTTACACTTGCGGTTGAGATAAGGTATAAGATATGCATGTCCTTGGAAAGCTAGCGAAAAATTAAGGACTTTTCCTTTAGATATCGAATGGTTTCGATGAACGGATTAGAAGTTATAATCAATTGAATTTTCTATATTTTTATTAAAAATGATTATTATCGTCGTTTTTATCGTCGTTCTAGTTTTATCTTATTATTATCATTATTATTATCTTTATCAATAAAATGGATTTATCATTAAAAATTGTTATTTTTTTTTTATTATTACTATCGTTATTATTGTTAAAGTTATAATTAGTATTATTATTATTATTATCCAATTATTATTATTATTATTATTATTATTATTATTATTATTATTATTATTATTATTATTATTATTATTATTATTATTAGTATTATTATTATTATTATCATTATTAATATATATATCATTATTTAAAAATGGATATTGTCATTGTTATTATTATTATTACTATATTATCATTAAGATAATTATTAGTATTATCGTTAAAAATGTTATAGTAACTATCATTATTAATATTAGTGTAATTAAAACAAATATTTGTAACACCTAATTATTTTGATTACTATTATTATCATTATTATGAACACGATATAAAAGACGATTAAAAGCTATTAAACGAAACGATTAGGAAATAATGAGTAAGAGTATCATGATGAAATTAAAATATTATAAGATATTGATTTAGATAAAATTATCGTTCTTATTATTTTTATCATTACTATTATTATTAAAAATATCGTTAGTATTAAAACTATCATTTTAACAAAAAATATCATTTTAATAGAAATGTCATTGTTACTATAAAATATCATTATTATTATTATTTTAAATAGAATTATTATTTTAAAGATAATATTAAAAATTATCGTAAATATTAAAGTTATCATAATTAGAATTATCGTTTTATCATAATGTCATCTTAGTAATTATAAATATTGATATTTTTATAATAATTATTATTATTACAAAATAATACAACTTTTACTTACTATCATTATAGATATTATTTTATCAAATAAATATGTGATACAAACATATTTTACTACGTGTAATAATTTACTTTAATAATACCTATCATATTATCTTTATGATATTAAATGAACCCTATAAATTTTATTACTTAATATATATAAAAGTATATTATATTATATAAATTTAATATAAAATTTTATTTATTAATAAATAAATTATATTATTTACTCTAATAAATCTTTTAAAAATATTTAAAAATATAAAATGACGATATTTAAACTATATATTAATCATGTATAGATTTTTGGAAATTATTTTGAGTCAAATTTACTTTTGTTGACTTTTGCATATTAGTCTCGAGCATTAGGATTGTGGTACACTATGACTTGGCCTAATTTGTTAGACAAATATTGACCAACACATAATTATATATAATTAATTTAGGTTCGTGAATCCGAGGCCAACCTTGCACTTGTTCAATGATGTTATATGTATTTTTACTACGAAATACAGTATGGTGAGTTATAGTCCCACTTTTAAAATCTAATATTTTTGGGATGAGAATACATGCAGGTTTTATAAATGATTTACAAAGTAGACACAAGTACGTGAAACTACATTCTATGGTTGAATTATCGAAATCGAATATGCCCCTTTTTATTAAGTCTGGTAATCTAAGAATTAGGGAACAGACACCCTAATTGACGCGAATCCTAAAGATAGATCTATTGGGCCTAACAAACCCCATCCAAAGTACCGGATGCTTTAGTACTTTGAAATTTATGTCATGTCCGAAGGAGGATCCCGGAATGATAGGGGATATTCTTATATGTATCTAGTTAATGTCGGTTACCAGGTGTTCACCATATGAATGATTATTTTTGTCTCTATGCATGGGACGTATATTTATGAGAACTGGAAATGAAATTCTTGTGGTCTATTAAAATGATGGAAATAAATGATTATGATAAACTAATGAACTCACCAACCTTTTGGTTGACACTTTAAAGCATGTTTATTCTCAGGTGTTAAAGAAATCTTCCGCTGTGCATTTGCTCATTTTAAAGATATTACTTGGAGTCTTTCATAGCGTATTTCGAAGAACGTTGCATTCGAGTCATTGAGTTCATCAAAGATTATTATTAAATCAATTTATAGTTTGATAGTGGTTATTATGAAATGGTATGCATGCCTGTCAATTTTCGATGTAAAGAAATTTTGTCTTTTAAAAACGAATGCAATGTTTGTAAAATGTATCATATAGAGGTCAAATACCTCGCAATGTAATCAACTATTGTGAATCGTTTATAATGTATATGAACGGGTCATTTCAGTTGGTATCAGAGCGGTGGTCTTAGCGAACCAGGTCTGCATTAGTGTGTCTAACTGATAGTCGTTAGGATGCATTAGTGAGTCTGGACTTCGACCGTGTCTGCATTTCAAAAGTTTTGCTCATCATTCTTGTCGGAAATTACCTGCTTATCATTCTTAGTCTAGACACATCTTATTACATTGATTGCATGAATAGTGTATAGACAAAATTCATATCTTAGCGTATCTGCTAATTCATATCTTAGCGTATCTGTTACTGTAAACTTTGCCTGACATATTCCGTAAATTCCTCCGTAATCTACGAAACCTTTTGCTCTATATAATTAGAATACCACCCGATAGCCGGAAAATCATTTCATATCGAAAAATTCTTTATTCAATCGTACGAAATGGAATTCGTCATTAGTTCAAGTCCCTCGGATTCCGAAATGGAATCCCACTCAAGTTCCGAAAGCAGTGTGACCGGAATGAATCAACCAATTAGTCATCATCTATTCTGGATGAATTGGGGATGGGTTCGTAGCCTCCTTAATCATTGGAGACAAGAAGAAGGTGATCCCTTCCATCCACCACATTGCCCTCTTGGCGAAGAACCTGAAGCACTTACCGGCGAACCTATCCGAAACACCATTTTCTCTCTTATTTCTAGAGTATCTCGTCACGATTACATACTACACCAAATTCTAGATTTTATTTATCCGCTCGTCTGAACCGACAATCACCCCGGTGTAATAGAAGAAGTCAACGAGCTTCGCACTCGGGTAGTGGCTTTGGAGAATATGGTGCAAAGGTTACAAACACCAGCAGCAGCACCAACAGCATAAACAGTACCCCCATCAGCAACACCAACAGTACCATCACCACCACCAACAACAACATCCACATCCCACACCGCAACATCACAATATGTATCTCAAACATCAACGTCATACACCCTGTAAATATCCAGGAATATCAACAACAACAAACGATGAAGTATTAATTCATAAACTTCATTGAAGAGATATCTCTGCGGCAGTTATGTAATCTCCAAAATCTTAGAGATTATTTAATTCTGACCGTAAATCGGATGAGTGAACGGAGATGGTAGAGTAGAAACTTTGATTGAAAATGGTGTACGATTTACAAGCTAGAATTGTTTTACCAACAACATCAACAGGACCGTAGCATCATCAACACAGTCAGTGCCGTCAGCATCGTCAGAATCAACAGCACCTGTAACATCACAAACTCTGTCAGTTCAAGAATCATTGTGGACATTATTACGAATCAACAACAAATATATTGTATCAAAGAGTTATGAAGTATTAACTCATTTCCAATCGAAAGATTTATATGTATAAATTTTTAAACCATAATAAATCTTCCCGTACTAAGCTATTATGTGTGAATCTTAACTACTCAGTTAATTCATATTACAAATATGCAATGATGTACATCCTTCGTCCGTAACTTAACCATCGTTAATTACAATCTCTGTCTCAATTCAATAAAAAAATTCAATTTATAATAAATCAAGTGTATTATTCGAATATATGTTTGATTTTATGCTTTCATCATCGATGTACTCGAAACTTTTCAAATAACATCATTCGTACCTTGCGAAGTTCACAAGAATTTCACGAAAACCAACAAATAACAAAGTAATGATTCATAATTTCAATATTATTGAAGAAATGCAATTTATAAAGTTTTAGGGATTACTCAATTCTAGTTCCAACCATAAAACAAATGAGTTTAATTTAATATTAACTCATTAAATCTATATTACATCTAAAGAAAATATACACATATATTTTCATAAAGACTGTAATAAACTTCTTTTGTACAAAATATTAATTGTGAAATTTTTTTTAACGGGTAGGTAATACCCGAGAGATATATAAATTCACAATTAATATATTACATTTTTCGAAACTGATTCAGCAATCATTAACTATACTCCCTACTTTCACAACAATATCCATTCTTTCATATAAATCAAAACAACCATACTCATTCAAAATTTAATTACATATTCTGATTTTGAAATCTCAAAATTCAACTTGAGATATGACCAAAATCATCACTCTTAGATCCTTACATCTTTCACAAGCTATATTTTGACTTCAAAACTGTGTTAGAACATCAAATGTATGTTAACGATTACAATCTGTGTTCAAACCCTTCGAAATTTCTGAAGACACTTCAACTAAGGAACAATCGAGATGATGATCCAACCACATGTTACCCACAGTTATACACCTAAAAAACTCTCAAAACCCAAGTCATAGTTCGACACGTATCCGTGTTAGACCCTTTGGCATTTACTAGCTAAAATAACTTTTCAATTCCGTTTCAAAATAGACAGTTTTGTCACAGCTCCAGCAAGTCATCTTCGACTTCTCAATCAAAAAAAAGTCTTATTATAACCTCGATAGATACGTTGCCCTTTCGCCAACGTTACCGGGGAATCGTTTATATTCACCACATTAGCAATAAACTTACCAACAACTTCATTGATCTTTGACTTTCCAAAAAAAAAAAAAAAATCATTATAATTATCGAAACCCTATCATATACTCATTCGTACCTTATAACAAGAATTGCCATACCAATTATTGAGAATCAGCAATCAGTATTTTGAAACCTCGCAGCATGTCTACATCAACAATTACATATCCACACAACGTCTACCTCCAAGACTTACATTCTTTGAATGAGAAATTTCTGAAAAACACCCTAAACTGCGAACCAGTTCTCGAAATTTTGAAAAATGCTGATGAAGCAGCAAAAACTGTAAACGACCTTAACAGTAAAAAGTTGGATGATAAAGGATAGTATATTGGCAAAGCTCAGAAAAAGAGAAGCTTTGGAACTGGAAAACGGATTGAGCAAAGTATGAATGAGGCTGTGGACAAATCACAAAGGCTGAACTTGCCTTCAAAGAATCCAAATGATTCAGTACTTGCTGAAGTCATTAACGAATACCTTGCTCCTGACTCTAAACCCTTGCGGACAATATCCTTCATCATCCTCTGATATTAGACATTCTAAGATATCATCGTATCTTTCATTATAAATATCATCCATACTTCTGAAGATATTTTTATAATTATTCTTATCTGAAATCATTTACCTCTTCGCGCTATCTGTATTATATCATAAAAGAAACTATTTTAGTTTCTAAATTCTGAAACATTCGAGTTTAAAATAGGAATATTCTTGAAGAAGTGTTGGGAGCTGAAGCATGAGTTAGTATAATATAATGACACTTGATCAACGTGATTATATTACAGTAATTCATGCTGAGTTTCTAAATGAAACATGATGATTCACAGATCATAACATCATCATGTGCTATGTTACACGACTCTTGTATTCTCTTTGATCTCTAAATATCAAGAAAATATTTCTTGATGATTCGGCCTTTTTCGAGGTATTCTGGTAATTTGACAAGTCAAGATCGTGTCATTACAATTTCCTTCCTAGAACATTAACAATGTTCATTCCGAAATTTATATCTGCGAATTCTGGACCATTACAAGCGGTGCTTAATCGCAAGAAGAAGAAACGGAAGGACAAAGCTCCGAACTAGAAATGGGAGTATAAATCATAGCAAATAGAAGAGAGCATTAACTGTGGATGACAATGATTATAGAAGAAGCAAGGACTTTGAAATATAAGGGAAGATATAAAACCCAACAACAACCCAGAAATCACAAACCGTATATATCAATGCATATAGCAATATAAAGACACGGGAGAACTAAAAACACTATAAAACCAAGAGTATAGTAGAAGTAAATAGATTCTTCCGGCGGTAGATGAAAAAGAAGAATGACCGATATGAAAGTTAGAAGTATATCGAGAATCAGAACTGGATGGAGCATATTGATGAATACTTTAAAATATGAGTTGAGGGGGAAAGAATAGAAGGTGATGAAACATGACTAGGAACTTAGAAATCAACAGATTTAACTCACACAATGGCGGAATAAGTGAATCAAACCCTCTAGTGAATAGGTTAAGTTTTTTTTGATTAATTTAGTCAAACCACAACTAAATCAAGTGTGATTAGATCAACACCTAGAGCTATTATTCACCACCTGGGTGATTTGGACTGAGAGAGAATCGGAGGAGCTCACTAGATCTGAGTGTGTGTAACAAATGAGAGGCTTAACCTAAAATGAAGAACATAAGACTTTATATACCCTGCTGTTGACTCACCTATACGATTCATTCATCACACGTACGAGTTGGCTTCATCAGTCGTACGGGTGATCACTCACTCGTGTCTTCTCATTTAGGTTGTAATTGTGACTTAGCTCAGCATCAACCGTGCGTATGAGCCTGTCAGCTGTACTAGTGAGGCTTCACTCGTACGTCTGACTAAGTCTAACATAGTTAAACATTTAAATCTCGTTCCTGCAGTTCCTGTAACCACATACAAACACGGATAGGATAATAATGAGCAATCATGGTGGCCTGTAAACTGTTGTACCTGCAATGGACGCGGGTAGATGTCTAGGAACTGCATAAAATGCATCAACAAAAGGTGTGAGTTGTAAGGAAACGAAGGAGGTGAATTTATAAGAAAATCTCCTACAGAACAATTAAAATGGACGATCGCATTTAAAGCGGATCCTAATTCCCTTGATTACCGGAGAGTCAAATCTTATTAAGAAGATTTTCTTCAAATCCCTTAAAATCTGGGAATGAATCATATCTACGTCAAATGATAAGATGAATCTACACTTACTCATTTCACTCTTCTATGTTAGCTTCATTCGTACTCTTCATATAAATGGATTGTTTATCCAAATTATTCGCTGATGATAAAACTCTAATTTTCAGCCCGTATGCATCATGAAAACATACTTATTATCATTCACGACATTTCCACTCAAATTTCGGGACGAAATTTCTTTAACGGGTAGGTACTGTGACAACCCGGAAATTTCCAACCAAATTTAAACTTTAATCTTTATATGTTTCCGACACGATAAGCAATATTTGTTAAGTTAAATTGCAAGAATTTTAAACTACGTTCATACATTCATTCAACCTCGACCATGTTCCAACGATTCACGAACCATTAAACGAATATGATTATATATGTATATGTGTATATATATTATAACTTGAAACGTAAACAAAATATTAGATTAAATACTTTATATGATTGTATCTGTTTCAAAATATTTATCAATGGAATTAGAAGATAAGATCAAATGATTGAATTATCAGATATATTGAATTATGATTACAAGTCTCTGTTGAAAGGCTCACGTTGATGTGAGAAATCTTTCCGTTTTAACAATATTCGGAAAATGGTAAAGTGATTTATAAATAAGAATAAATTGTCAATCATTGAGAACTAGACAAAGGATAGTGGAAGATTGAATCTCATAAAGACTCGATTGATCTATTTAGTTTCAAACGTACAAAAACGTTTTCAGTTTAAAAAGAACTTTATTATTAAAACGTATATAACTTTTATAAATATCTAGAACCACTTTTGACAACTCATTACTTAACTAGTATGATAAAGATAACGATATTTATATTTTATTTTATTAAATATATATAACGATTTAAATTAATATTATATTTATTTATACGCGTATTATACGTACATAGTTTTATACTTTTACTATACTTAAACTTTACCTTTACTTTATTTTTACTTTACTTTAACTTTAATAATTCACTTTAATAATTCATACTTTAATAATTCACTTTAATAATTCATACTTTAATAATTCACTTTAATAATTCATACTTTAATAATTTACTTTAATAATTCATACTTTAATAATTCACTTTAATAATTCATACTTTAATAATTCACTTTAATAATTCAAAAATCTATTATAAATAGAATTCAATAGGTTTCATTATTTCATAGAAACTTGAAAATATTTTTCTCTAAACTCTCTCAATCGATTTACATATATATATTTACTCAGTATTATTTCAAGATATTATTAGTATACATAAAATATTACGACGGAGTGCTGTCCGAGTGATTTCGAAATTGTTTTTCGAGTAGGATAGGATTAAGGAAATTATGGGTTATAGCTATGGAGGTGATTGAGTATGGTTCATGGGTATGCTCGTGAGGTTAATATAGTGTTTATCATTTCCGTTGCATCTACGTACCTTTCCTGCAATATTGAATCTCAATATTGATACGTGAGTACTCATAATTTAACTTTTACATACTAATAGTGTATCCCTGACTAGTGCTCGAGTATTTAGGATTATGCATGCTTGTACTTTTGATATTGCCCTTAGACAGGTTAGGTTGAATATTGAATTAGTTACACTTGCGGTTGAGATAAGGTATAAGATATGCATGTCCTTGGAAAGCTAGTGAAAAATTAAGGACTTTTCCTTTAGATATCGAATGGTTTCGATGAACGGATTAGAAGTTATAATCAATTGAATTTTCTATATTTTTATTAAAAATGATTATTATCGTCGTTTTTATCGTCGTTCTAGTTTTATCTTATTATTATCATTATTATTATCTTTATCAATAAAATGGATTTATCATTAAAAATTGTTATTTTTTTTTTATTATTACTATCGTTATTATTGTTAAAGTTATAATTAGTATTATTATTATTATTATCCAATTATTATTATTATTATTATTATTATTATTATTATTATTATTATTATTATTATTATTATTATTATTATTAGTATTATTATTATTATTATCATTATTAATATATATATATCATTATTTAAAAATGGATATTGTCATTGTTATTATTATTATTACTATATTATCATTAAGATAATTATTAGTATTATCGTTAAAAATGTTATAGTAACTATCATTATTAATATTAGTGTAATTAAAACAAATATTTGTAACACCTAATTATTTTGATTACTATTATTATCATTATTATGAACACGATATAAAAGACGATTAAAAGCTATTAAACGAAACGATTAGGAAATAATGAGTAAGAGTATCATGATGAAATTAAAATATTATAAGATATTGATTTAGATAAAATTATCGTTCTTATTATTTTTATCATTACTATTATTATTAAAAATATCGTTAGTATTAAAACTATCATTTTAACAAAAAATATCATTTTAATAGAAATGTCATTGTTACTATAAAATATCATTATTATTATTATTTTAAATAGAATTATTATTTTAAAGATAATATTAAAAATTATCGTAAATATTAAAGTTATCATAATTAGAATTATCGTTTTATCATAATGTCATCTTAGTAATTATAAATATTGATATTTTTATAATAATTATTATTATTACAAAATAATACAACTTTTACTTACTATCATTATAGATATTATTTTATCAAATAAATATGTGATACAAACATATTTTACTACGTGTAATAATTTACTTTAATAATACCTATCATATTATCTTTATGATATTAAATGAACCCTATAAATTTTATTACTTAATATATATAAAAGTATATTATATTATATAAATTTAATATAAAATTTTATTTATTAATAAATAAATTATATTATTTACTCTAATAAATCTTTTAAAAATATTTAAAAATATAAAATGACGATATTTAAACTATATATTAATCATGTATAGATTTTTGGAAATTATTTTGAGTCAAATTTACTTTTGTTGACTTTTGCATATTAGTCTCGAGCATTAGGATTGTGGTACACTATGACTTGGCCTAATTTGTTAGACAAATATTGACCAACACATAATTATATATAATTAATTTAGGTTCGTGAATCCGAGGCCAACCTTGCACTTGTTCAATGATGTTATATGTATTTTTACTACGAAATACAGTATGGTGAGTTATAGTCCCACTTTTAAAATCTAATATTTTTGGGATGAGAATACATGCAGGTTTTATAAATGATTTACAAAGTAGACACAAGTACGTGAAACTACATTCTATGGTTGAATTATCGAAATCGAATATGCCCCTTTTTATTAAGTCTGGTAATCTAAGAATTAGGGAACAGACACCCTAATTGACGCGAATCCTAAAGATAGATCTATTGGGCCTAACAAACCCCATCCAAAGTACCGGATGCTTTAGTACTTTGAAATTTATGTCATGTCCGAAGGAGGATCCCGGAATGATAGGGGATATTCTTATATGTATCTAGTTAATGTCGGTTACCAGGTGTTCACCATATGAATGATTATTTTTGTCTCTATGCATGGGACGTATATTTATGAGAACTGGAAATGAAATTCTTGTGGTCTATTAAAATGATGGAAATAAATGATTATGATAAACTAATGAACTCACCAACCTTTTGGTTGACACTTTAAAGCATGTTTATTCTCAGGTGTTAAAGAAATCTTCCGCTGTGCATTTGCTCATTTTAAAGATATTACTTGGAGTCTTTCATAGCGTATTTCGAAGAACGTTGCATTCGAGTCATTGAGTTCATCAAAGATTATTATTAAATCAATTTATAGTTTGATAGTGGTTATTATGAAATGGTATGCATGCCTGTCAATTTTCGATGTAAAGAAATTTTGTCTTTTAAAAACGAATGCAATGTTTGTAAAATGTATCATATAGAGGTCAAATACCTCGCAATGTAATCAACTATTGTGAATCGTTTATAATGTATATGAACGGGTCATTTCATATCTAGAGCAAGTGGGACAAGACGATGCGCACGCACTACCGTGGTCAACATTCAAGCACTTGATGAACGAGAAGTACCGTCCCAGAACCGAGGTCAATAAGCTCAAGACAGAACTTAGAGGGTTACGAACCCAAGGATTTGATATTACCACGTACGAAAGACGATTCACATAATTGTGCCTATTGTGTCCGGGAGCATTCGAAGATGAGGAAGAGAAGATCGACGCATTTGTGAAAGGATTACCGGAAAGAATCCAAGAAGATATAAGTTCACACGAGCCCGCCTCCATACAACAGGCATGTAGAATGGCTCACAAACTAGTGAACCAGATTGAAGAAAGAATTAAAGAACAGACTGCTGAAGAGGCCAATGTGAAGCAAGTCAAAAGAAAGTAGGAGGAAAACGGTGATAAGAATCACCAATACAACAACAACAGCAATTACAACAATAATCGCAACAATTATCCCAACAATCGCAACATCAATCGCAACTACAACAAACGGCCAACAACAACAACAACAACAATAACAACAACAGCAACTACAACAATCATCCCAACAACAATAATAACCGCAACAACAACAACAATCAGAAGCAGCTATGCCAAAGGTGTGAAAAGTATCACTCGGGGTTCTGCACCAAATTTTGCAACAAGTGTAAAAGAAATGGTCATAGCGCGGCGAAGTGTGAGGTCTACGGACCAGGGGTTAATAGAACGAAAGGAACAAATGGTGTCGGAACGAGTAATGGCGGAGCAAGTAGTGTCGGAGCAAGTTATGCCAATGTAGTTTGTTATAAATGTGGAAAATCGGGCCACATTATTAGAAATTGCCCGAACCAGGAGAACACGAATGGACAAGGCCGCGGAAGAGTTTTCAATATTAATGCGGCAGAGGCACGGGAAGACCCGGAGCTTGTTACGGGTACGTTTCTTATTGAAAATAAATCTGCTTACGTTTTATTTGATTCGGGTGCGGATAGAAGCTATATGAGTAGAGATTTTTGTGCTAAATTAAGTTGTCCATTGACACCTTTGGATAGTAAATTTTTACTCGAATTAGCAAATGGTAAATTAATTTCAGCAGATAATATATGTCGGAATCGAGAAATTAAACTGGTTAGCGAAACATTTAAGATTGATTTGATACCAGTAGAGTTAGGGAGTTTTGATGTGATAATCGGTATGGACTGGTTGAAAGAAGTGAAAGCAGAGATCGTTTGTTACAAAAATGCAATTCGCATTATACGAGAAAAAGGAAAACCCTTAATGGTGTACGGAGAAAAGGGCAACACGAAGCTACATCTTATTAGTAATTTGAAGGCACAAAAACTAATAAGAAAAGGTTGCTATGCTGTTCTAGCACACGTCGAGAAAGTACAAACTGAAGAAAAGAGCATCAATGATGTTCCCATTGCAAAAGAATTTCCCGATGTATTTCCGAAAGAATTACCGGGATTACCCCCACATCGATCCGTAGAATTTCAAATAGATCTTGTACCAGGAGCTGCACCAATAGCTCGTGCTCCTTACAGACTCGCACCCAGCGAGATGAAAGAACTGCAAAGCCAATTACAAGAACTTTTAGAGCGTGGTTTCATTCGACCAAGCACATCACCGTGGGGAGCTCCTGTTTTGTTTGTCAAGAAGAAAGATGGTACATTCAGGTTGTGTATCGACTACCGAGAGTTGAACAAACTTACCATCAAGAACCGCTACCCACTACCGAGAATCAACGACTTATTTGATCAACTACAAGGCTCGTCTGTTTATTCAAAGATTGACTTACGTTCCGGGTATCATCAAATGCGGGTGAAAGAAGATGATATTCCAAAGACTGCTTTCAGAACACGTTACGGTCATTACGAGTTTATTGTCATGCCGTTTGGTTTAACTAATGCACCAGCTGTGTTCATGGACCTTATGAACCGAGTGTGTGGACCATACCTTGACAAGTTTGTCATTGTTTTCATTGATGACATACTTATTTACTCAAAGAATGACCAAGAACACGGTGAACATTTGAGAAAGGTGTTAGAAGTATTGAGGAAGGAAGAATTGTACGCTAAGTTTTCAAAGTGTGCATTTTGGTTGGAAGAAGTTCAATTCCTCGGTCACATAGTGAACAAAGAAGGTATTAAGGTGGATCCGGCAAAGATAGAAACTGTTGAAAAGTGGGAAACCCCGAAAACTCCGAAACACATACGCCAGTTTTTAGGACTAGCTGGTTACTACAGAAGGTTCATCCAAGACTTTTCCAGAATAGCAAAACCCTTGACTGCATTAACACATAAAGGGAAGAAATTTGAATGGAATGATGAACAAGAGAAAGCGTTTCAGTTATTGAAGAAAAAGCTAACTACGGCACCTATATTGTCATTGCCTGAAGGGAATGGTGATTTTGTGATTTATTGTGACGCATCAAAGCAAGGTCTCGGTTGTGTATTAATGCAACGAACGAAGGTGATTGCTTATGCGTCTAGACAATTGAAGATTCACGAACAAAATTATACGACGCATGATTTGGAATTAGGCGCGGTTGTTTTTGCATTAAAGACTTGGAGGCACTACTTATATGGGGTCAAAAGTATTATATATACCGACCACAAAAGTCTTCAACACATATTTAATCAGAAACAACTGAATATGAGGCAGCGTAGGTGGATTGAATTATTGAATGATTACGACTTTGAGATTCGTTACCACCCGGGGAAGGCAAATGTGGTAGCCGATGCCTTGAGCAGGAAGGACAGAGAACCCATTCGAGTAAAATCTATGAATATAATGATTCATAATAACCTTACTACTCAAATAAAGGAGGCGCAACAAGGAGTTTTAAAAGAGGAAAATTTAAAGGATGAAATACCCAAAGGATCGGAGAAGCATCTTAATATTCAGGAAGACGGAACCCGGTATAGGGCTGAAAGGATTTGGGTACAAAAATTTGGAGATATGAGAGAAATGGTACTTAGAGAAGCTCATAAAACCAGATACTCAATACATCCTGGAACGGGGAAGATGTACAAGGATCTCAAGAAACATTTTTGGTGGCCGGGTATGAAAGCCGATGTTGCTAAATACGTAGGAGAATGTTTGACGTGTTCTAAGGTCAAAGCTGAGCATCAGAAACCATCAGGTCTACTTCAACAACCCGAAATCCCGGAATGGAAATGGGAAAACATTACCATGGATTTCATCACTAAATTGCCAAGGACTGCAAGTGGTTTTGATACTATTTGGGTAATAGTTGATCGTCTCACCAAATCAGCACACTTCCTGCCAATAAGAGAAGATGACAAGATGGAGAAGTTAGCACGAATGTATTTGAAGGAAGTCATCTCCAGACATGGAATACCAATCTCTATTATCTCTGATAGGGATGGCAGATTTATTTCAAGATTCTGGCAGACATTACAGCAAGCATTAGGAACTCGTCTAGACATGAGTACTGCCTACCATCCACAAACTGATGGGCAGAGAGAAAGGACGATACAAACGCTTGAAGACATGCTACGAGCATGTGTTATTGATTTCGGAAACAGTTGGGATCGACATCTACCATTAGCAGAATTTTCCTACAACAACACCTACCATTCAAGCATTGAGATGGCGCCGTTTGAAGCACTTTATGGTAGAAAGTGCAGGTCTCCAATTTGTTGGAGTGAAGTGGGGGATAGACAGATTACGGGTCCGGAGATTATACAAGAAACTACCAAGAAGATCATCCAAATTCAACAACGGTTGAAAACCGCCCAAAGTCGACAAAAGAGCTACGCTGGCATTAAAAGAAAAGATATAGAATTTGAAATTGGAGAGATGGTCATGCTTAAAGTTGCACCTTGTAAAGGCGTTGTTCGATTTGGTAAACGAGGGAAATTAAATCCAAGGTATATTGGACCATTCAAGATTATTGATCGTGTCGGACCAGTAGCTTACCGACTTGAGTTACTTCAACAACTCGCGGCTGTACATAACACTTTCCACGTCTCGAATTTGAAGAAATGTTTTGCTAAAGAAGATCTCACTATTCCGTTAGATGAAATCCAAATCAACGAAAAACTTCAATTCATCGAAGAACCCGTCGAAATAATGGATCGTGAGGTTAAAAGACTTAAGCAAAACAAGATACCAATTGTTAAGGTTCGATGGAATGCTCGTAGAGGACCCAAGTTCACCTGGGAGCATGAAGATCAGATGAAGAAGAAATACCCGCATCTATTTCCAGAAGATTCGTCAACACCTCCAACAGCTTAAAATTTCGGGACGAAATTTATTTAACGGGTAGGTACTGTAGTGACCCGAACTTTTCCATGTTTATATATATTAATTAAGATTGATATTTACATGATTAAATGTTTCCAACATGTTAAGCAATCAAACTTGTTAAGACTTGATTAATTGAAATATGTTTCATATAGACAATTGACCACCCAAGTTGACCGGTGATTCACGAACGTTAAAACTTGTAAAAACTATATGATGACATATATATGGATATATATATAGTTAACATGATACTATGATAAGTAAACATATCATTAAGTATATTAACAATGAACTACATATGTAAAAACAAGACTACTAACTTAATGATTTTTAAACGAGACATATATGTAACGATTATCGTTGTAAAGACATTTAATGTATATACATCATATTAAGAGATATTCATACATGATAATATCATGATAATATCATGATAATATAATAATTTAAAATCTCATTTGATATTATAAACATTGGGTTAACAACATTTAACAAGATCGTTAACCTAAAGGTTTCAAAACAACACTTACATGTAACGACTAACGATGACTTAACGACTCAGTTAAAATGTATATACATGTAGTGTTTTATTATGTATTTATACACTTTTGAAAGACTTCAATACACTTATCAAAATACTTCTACTTAACAAAAATGCTTACAATTACATCCTCGTTCAGTTTCATCAACAATTCTACTCGTATGCACCCGTATTCGTACTCGTACAATACACAGCTTTTAGATGTATGTACTATTAGTATATACACTCCAATGATCAGCTCTTAGCAGCCCATGTGAGTCACCTAACACATGTGGGAACCATCATTTGGCAACTAGCATGAAATATCTCATAAAATTACAAAAATATGAGTAATCATTCATGACTTATTTACATGAAAACAAAATTACATATCCTTTATATCTAATCCATACACCAACGACCAAAAACACCTACAAACACTTTCATTCTTCAATTTTCTTCATCTAATTGATCTCTCTCAAGTTCTATCTTCAAGTTCTAAGTGTTCTTCATAAATTCCAAAAGTTCTAGTTTCATAAAATCAAGAATACTTTCAAGTTTGCTAGCTCACTTCCAATCTTGTAAGGTGATCATCCAACCTCAAGAAATCTTTGTTTCTTACAGTAGGTTATCATTCTAATACAAGGTAATAATCATATTCAAACTTTGGTTCAATTTCTATAACTATAACAATCTTATTTCAAGTGATGATCTTACTTGAACTTGTTTTCGTGTCATGATTCTGCTTCAAGAACTTCGAGCCATCCAAGGATCCATTGAAGCTAGATCCACTTTTCTCTTTTCCAGTAGGTTTATCCAAGGAACTTAAGGTAGTAATGATGTTCATAACATCATTCGATTCATACATATAAAGCTATCTTATTCGAAGGTTTAAACTTGTAATCACTAGAACATAGTTTAGTTAATTCTAAACTTGTTCGCAAATAAATGTTAATCCTTCTAACTTGACTTTTAAAATCAACTAAACACATGTTCTATATCTATATGATATGCTAACTTAATGACTTAAAACCTGGAAACACGAAAAACACCGTAAAACCGGATTTACGCCGTCGTAGTAACACCGCGGGCTGTTTTGGGTTAGTTAATTAAAAACTATGATAAACTTTGATTTAAAAGTTGTTATTCTGAGAAAATGATTTTTAGTATGAACATGAAACTATATCCAAAAATTATGGTTAAACTCAAAGTGGAAGTATGTTTTCTAAAATGGTCATCTAGACGTCGTTCTTTCGACTGAAATGACTACCTTTACAAAAATGACTTGTAACTTATTTTTCTGACTATAAACCTAAACTTTTTCTGTTTAGATTCATAAAATAGAGTTCAATATAAAACCATAGCAATTTGATTCACTCAAAACGGATTTAAAATGAAGAAGTTAAGGGTAAAACAAGATTGGATAATTTTTCTCATTTTAGCTACGTGAAAATTGGTAACAAATCTATTCCAACCATAACTTAATCAACTTGTATTGTATATTATGTAATCTTGAGATACCATAGACACGTATACAATGTTTCGACCTATCATGTCGACACATCTATATATATTTCGGAACAACCATAGACACTCTATATGTGAATGTTGGAGTTAGCTATACAGGGTTGAGGTTGATTCCAAAATATATATAGTTTGAGTTGTGATCAATACTGAGATACGTATACACTGGGTCGTGGATTGATTCAAGATAATATTTATCGATTTATTTCTGTACATCTAACTGTGGATAACTAGTTGTAGGTTACTAACGTGGACAGCTGACTTAATAAATTTAAAACATCAAAATATATTAAAAGTGTTGTAAATATATTTTGAACATACTTTGATATATATGTATATATTGTTATAGGTTCGTGAATCAACCAGTGGCCAAGTCTTACTTTCCGACGAAGTAAAAATCTGTGAAAGTGAGTTATAGTCTCACTTTTAAAATCTAATATTTTTGGGATGAGAATACATGCAGGTTTTATAAATGATTTACAAAATAGACACAAGTACGTGAAACTACATTCTATGGTTGAATTATCGAAATCGAATATGCCCCTTTTTATTAAGTCTGGTAATCTAAGAATTAGGGAACAGACACCCTAATTGACGCGAATCCTAAAGATAGATCTATCGGGCCCAACAAGCCCCATCCAAAGTACCGGATGCTTTAGTACTTCAAAATTTATATCATATCCGAAGGGTGTCCCGGAATGATGGGGATATTCTTATATATGCATCTTGTTAATGTCGGTTACCAGGTGTTCACCATATGAATGATTTTTATCTCTATGTATGGGATGTGTATTGAAATATGAAATCTTGTGGTCTATTATTATTATTTGATATATATAGGTTAAACCTATAACTCACCAACATTTTTGTTGACGTTTTAAGCATGTTTATTCTCAGGTGATTATTAAGAGCTTCCGCTGTCGCATACTTAAATAAGGACGAGATTTGGAGTCCATGCTTGTATGATATTGTGTAAAAACTGCATTCAAGAAACTTATTTTGTTGTAACATATTTGTATTGTAAACCATTATGTAATGGTCGTGTGTAAACAGGATATTTTAGATTATCATTATTTGATAATCTACGTAAAGCTTTTTAAACCTTTATTGATGAAATAAAGGTTATGATTTGTTTTAAAATGAATGCAGTCTTTGAAAAACGTCTCATATAGAGGTCAAAACCTCGCAACGAAATCAATTAATATGGAACGTTTTTAATCAATAAGAACGGGACATTTCAGTTGCAGGGGCGTTACAAAGTCCAAATGGCATGCGTGTGTAAGCAAAAGTACCATAAGGGCACGTGAATGTGGTTTTCTCTTGATCTTCGGGTGCTATTGGAATTTTAAAATATCCGGAAAATCCATCTAGAAAACAATAGTAACTATTTCCGGCTAATCTTTCCAACATTTGATCTATGAAAGGTAAGGGAAAGTGATCTTTTCTGGTGGCGTCATTTAATTTTCTATAATCAATACTTACACACCATCCTGTTACAGTCCTAGTAGGAATAAGCTCATTTTTCTCATTTGTAATGACAGTCATGCCACCCTTCTTAGGCACGCATTGAACTGGGCTTACCCATGGACTATCAGAGATTGGATAAATTAAACCTGCATCTAGCAGTTTAATAATCTCTTTCTTAACTACATCTTGCATATTAGGATTTAGTCTTCGTTGGCGTTGCACATACGTTTTATGACCTTCTTCCATAAGGATTTTATGTGTGCAATACGAAGGACTTATTCCTTTAATATCATGAATCTTCCATGCAATGGCTGGTTTATGAGCTTTCAACACAGAAATGAGTTGTGATTTCTCATTTTCAGTAAGAGAAGACGATATTATTACAGGTAATTCAGATTCACCATGTAAATAAGCGTATTCCAAATGGTTTGGAAGTGGCTTTAACTCTAATTTCGGAGGTTCTTCTATCGATGATTTGTATCGATATCTGTCTTCTTCTTTTAGCATTTGAATTTCTTCTGTTGTTGGTTCATATCCATTAGCTATAAGTGTAGCTAACATTTCAGCTTCATCAATTGGTTCATTACCTTCTCCTAAAGAACATTCTCCTGTTCCTTGTAATTCTGGAAATTCTTCTAATAATTCTGCATGTGCATCTATAGTTTGAATATAATAACATGTATCATCTGCAGATTGTGGTTGTTGCATTGCTCTATCAACTGAAAAGGTAACACTCTCATCCTCTATACTTAGGGTCAGTTTCTTACCGAACACGTCTATCATTGCTTTAGCCGTGTTTAAGAATGGTCTTCCTAATATGAGAGGAACTTGAGAATCTTCTTCCATGTCCAAAACAACAAAATCTACTGGAAATACTAAAGTACCAACTTTAACTAGCATGTTCTCCATTATCCCTCTAGGATATTTTATTGATCTATCGGCTAGTTGTATGCTTATTCTGGTTGGTTTCAATTCTCCAAGGTCTAGTTTAGCGTATAGTGAATACGGCATTAGATTTATACTAGCACCTAAGTCTGCCAATGCTTCTATTGAACTAAGACTACCCAGAAAACATGGAATTGTGAAACTTCCTGGATCAGATAGTTTTTCTGGTATCTTATTCAACAGCACTGCTGAACAATTAGCATTCATAGTAACAGCCGAGAGTTCTTCCATTTTCTTTCTATTTGAAATTAGATCTTTCAAGAATTTAGCATATCTAGGCATTCCTGAAATCACATCAATGAAAGGAAGATTTACATTTATCTGTTTAAACATATTCAAGAATTTGGATTGCTCGGCTTCAAGTTTCTCTTTCTTCATTTTACTCGGGTAAGGAAGTGGTGGTTGGTATGGTTTAACATAAGGTTTAGCCTTAACTGTGTTATCTTCATTAACCTTTTCAACTACCGGTTCTTTTTCCTTATCTTGATCAGGTTGTGGTTCTTATAGAGTAGGAATAGCTTCATCAGAAGTTACAGGTATTTCAGGTGGTTTAAGTGTTGTACCACTTCTTGTGGTAATGGCTTTAGCTGTTTCATTCCGGGGGTTAGCATTTGTATCACTAGGTAGACTTCCGGTTTTCTTTCACCTATTAACCTTGCTAGGTTACTTACTTCTTGTTCCAGATTTTGAATAGAAGCTTGTTGATTTCTAAATGCTTGAGCATTTTGTTCATTAGTTTGTTTTTGAGATGTGAAAAACTGCGTTTGAGTTTCAACTAGCTTCGTCATCATATCTTCTAAATTCGGCTTTTTATCATCGGGTTGTTGTGGTGGTTTGTTTTGAAAATTAGGTCTTTGCTGATTGTAAGTATTATTGGATACTTGTTGATTGCTAGGACCTTGTTAGTTGTTGTATGGAATATTTCGGTTATAATTCTGGTTTTGATTGTAGATCGGTCTTGGCGGTTGATAATTATTCTGATAATTATTTCCAGGCCTTTGGTTTATGTATGAAATATTCTCTCTTTGTTCCATTGTTAATTCAATACTGAGACAATCTTTTGTCAAATGTGGTCCTCCACACTGCTCACAACTAATTCGTATTGAGTGAATATCCTTAGTCATCTTTTCCATTCGTCTCTCGACAGCATCTATCTTTGCGGAAATGGAATCTAAGTCATGGCTAGAATCGGCTCTAGCTGCTTTAGATGATCTAACGATATCTTTTTCTTGGTGCCACTCATGTGAGTGGGAAGCAGTGTTATCAATAATTTTGTAAGCATCAGTTAAGGTTTTCTTCATAATAGAACCACCAGCTGCTATATCTATGTCTTTTCTTGTAGTGATGTCGCATCCTTGGTAGAATATTTGTACTATTTAACAGGTGTCTAAACCATGTTGCGGACATCCTCTTAATAACTTTCCATATCTTGTCCACGCCTCATATAGAGTTTCATTTGGCTTCTGTGTAAACGTAACAATTTCTGCTTGAAGTCTTACGGCTTTAGATGCCGGAAAGAATTGTTTAAGAAATTTTTCAACTAAAACATCCCATGTCTCAATCGCCCCTTCAGGTAACGATTCCAACCAATCTTTGGCTTCTCCCTTTAAAGTCCAGGGAAATAACATGAGATATATCTGTTCATCCTCCACTTCTCGGATTTTAAATAGTGTGCAGATCCTATTAAAGGTACGTAAATGTTCATTTGGATCTTCCTTCGGCGCACCACTAAATTGGCATTGATTAGTCACCATATGTAGAATTTGTCCTTTGATTTCATAATCTGGCGCATTAATGTCTGGATGAGTAATTGCGTGACCTTGGCCAGTGCGTTTAGCTCTCATTCGGTCTTCCATACTTAAAGGTTCCAGATTCTCCATAATTGAATTTGTTGAATCGGAATCACTAGAGGATTCTGATTTAATGGTTCGTTCCTCAACAATCTCTGTTTGAATGATTGGTGGTTCCAGAGGAAAGTTTAGTGGTTCAGGATCTACGAACCGTTCCTGAATATTCTCCGGATTCTCAATTGTGAGGTCGGGTTCAAAAAATGGATTATCGGAAATTTGAACTGAAGTACTTGGTCGACTGGATGACGATTCTAAAGAAAAATCAACGGCGGTAATATTTGCTAAATGTCTTGATCTAGTTACAGGTGGTGAACGTACAAAAGGTGGTGAACGTCTTGCTCGGTGCATTCACTGAATATCCTATTAGTTTTTTAAAAGGAAAGAAAAATTATAATAAGTTATCCAATTAATAGACTTTTCCGATTTTGCCCACGTTTCGAATAGCCAAAAGATGCAGTAGAGGGGCAGGATTCGTTTAGTCTCAATATAATTGAGGACTGTTTGGCTCCAATAACCCGGTCCACGTACAAATCCAACTATCACTACGAACCAGAAAATTTTGATGTCTATTAATTTAACTACTTAAAATAAATTTTCGTAATTTTAAGAAATTTAGATAAGAAGTAGAATAAAAATCTATGTCCTAAAACTAGAATAGCGAGAAATAAGAAAGAAAAAGAGTTCGTCGAAAAAGGTCGAAAAAGAAAAATAAGAAAGAAAGATAAAAGGCGACGGAAAAATAAAAGAAACTTATAAAACTTAAAAATACTTGACTAACCTAACCTTATTACTACAACTAACTTAAAATTATAATCGCAAATTGAGATTACTAATTGAAATGATAATTGATACATAGGTAAAAGTCGTCTAAAAATATTAAAGCTTACAGGAAAAACTAAATCCCAAATGGAAATAACTTAAAAAGAAACTAAAACTTAAAAAGGCGTCGCAAAATTCTAAAGCACCTAAATCTTAGTCTAAAGAAAAAGCACTTAAGGAATTCTACGGCAAAGCCTAAAAATCTAGAAGTAAAAATAACTATGGCAAAAACTAAGTTTAAAACTAAATATGAGCTAAAATTACAAATATTACGTTAAAACTATTAAAAAGGGACAAAATATAAAAATATACAAAAAGTTGTAAAAAGTATAATTTTTATTAAAATATTATTTTTATATTATTTATTTATTAAAACTATTAATTTTACAATTTAATTAAACTAATTTAACTAAATAAAACAAATTAAATAAAAAGAAAAACTTAAAATAAAACTAATTATAATAATAATAGATAATTAGGGTTTATAATAATAATAATTAATAAATACCCTTAATTAATGCTGAATTAGGGTTCTGTCGCGTGTCAGAAAAGCTCCGCGAGTCGCGGTATTCCAAGCAACAAACCTCCGCGAGTCGCGGGGTTCCAAAAATCAACTCAGGTACGTTTTTTATTCGACGTTTTTTTTTTATGTTTTCTAATTTTCTGTTTTTATATAAATAATAGATATTTAAATAAAACTTATATTTTTATAAACTAAAATAAAAATAAAGAAACTTATAAAACTTTTAACAAACTCTTAAAAATATATAAATTTTTGTTTTTCTTTTTATATCTTCGAATATTTAAAACGTACTTTTATAAAAACGAATTTTAATAAAAGTAAAATAAAAATCTTTTTTTTTTATATTAGCGTTGCACTTCCGGCTTTTAAGAGTTCCCAGGCAGCGGCGCCAAAAATACTTGATGTTTGCAGCGGGGTATACGAAATACTTATTAATTTTAGAAGAAAATACTATTAAATACGATACAATTTTACACAAGATATTTATTTATTTATTGAATGGATATACTTAAACCTTGCTACAACACTTATAGCCAGTGTACCTAATCGTACAGTTGTGTAGTTTTTAGTAAGTCCGGTTAGTTCCACAGGGAATCTTTTTTAAACAAAGCTTAACGCTATATTAGTTTACTTTTATAAAAATACAAATATATATATAAGTAATATTATTATTATAAAGGGGGGTTTTTACCGTTTAATGACCGGTTTGTCGATTTTAAAACTTTAGTCGCAGTTAAAACCAAATGTAAAATATTAAAAATAAATACAAGACTTAAATTAAAGCGTAAAGTAAATAACGATAATGAAATTGCGAATAATAAAAGTGCGATAAAATAAACTTACGATAATTAAAAAGTACGATAATTAAAAGTTCATTTAAATACAATAACAATAAAAATGCGATAATTAGAAGTGCAATTAAATATAAAATAAAGGAAATTAAATATGAAATAAAAGAATTATGCTTATTTAAACTTCCGTAATCATGATGTTTGACGTGTTGATTTTAGTTTTATGCCCATGGGTTAATTGTCCTTTGTCCTGGATTATTTAATATGTCCATACGGATTTGTCCATAATAGTCCATCAGTCATAAATATAAAGAGCGAAAGCCTTCGTCAAATTATTCTTATTCCCGAAGTCAAATATTCCAACTAATTGGGGATTCGAATTGTAACAAGGTTTTAATACTTTGTTTAATGAATACACCAGGTTATCAACTGCGTGTAAACCAAGGTTTTACTACTTTGTTAACAATTACACCAATTACCCTTGAATGTAATTCACCCCTGTTTCAACAAGTCTATTAACTATTAATCCAGTTCCGTATCCGGTAAAATGAATAATTATTGGTATTTATAGATATCCCGCCCACCGTACCCAGTCAAGCGTATGTGGTTATATATAAATACGTCGAATTATAAGTTTGTATATTAAATTAACAAGGTATTGTTTAATTAATATAAAACCCATTAATAGCCCATAGTCTAATTTCCACAAGTGTTGTTCTTTTATCCAAACCCTAATTATGGTACAAAGCCCAATTACCCAATTTTAGTAATTAGCCCAAAATCATGATTACTTCGTTTTAAATAAGCATAATAATAACTTAGCTACGAGACATTAATGTAAAAAGGTTGAACATAACTTACAATGATTAAAAATAGCGTAGCGTTACACGGACAGAATTTCGACTTACACCCTTACAACATTCGCTAACATACCCTTATTATTAGGATTAAAATTAAAATTAAAATTAAAATTAAAATATAAATATAAATATATACGATATAGATAGAGAGATGGTTATATGATGGATAAAAAATGCTCAGAATTCGGTTGCTTTTATAGGGAGTTTCAAACTTTGGGGCTCCGCGACTCGCGGCCAATTTTGCCTTCAAACTCCGCGAGTCGCGGAGTTTGTGAATACAGCTCACCAGCTTTTGGCTCTTTGTTTGCCGACGTTTTATAAATAAATATAATATATTAAATAATTATAAGAATTATTTAAATATTATATTATATTTATGTGTATAGTTGACTTGTAATTTTTAGTCCGTTGCGTCGAGCGTTGAGAGTTGACTCTGGTCCCGGTTCCGGATTTTCGAACGTCCTTGCGTACAATTTAATATCTTGTACTTTGCGTTTTGAATCTTGTACTCTTGTAATTTCGAGACGTTTCTTATCAATAATTGGAACCTCTTTGATTGTATTTTGTACTTTTGAGCTTTTTGGTCGTTTGCGTCTTCAATTCGTCGAATCTGTCTTTTGTCTTCACCTTTTATTATTTAAACGAATATCACTTGTAAATAGAACAATTGCAACTAAAAGCTTGTCTTTCTTGAGGAATAATGCTATGAAATATATGTTCGTTTTTAGCATTATCAGTGATTCTATCACATTCGGTTTGATCATACGCAGCTAATTGGTGTGGTTTGAGAAAGGATTCTGTTATATTTCTAAGTTTTAGACTTAGACTCGGTATTGTCAACTGCTACAGTTGACATTCGGTATTCTATACATTCGGTATCTTTGATATTTTGTGTGATACTAACTTGTTTCCTTGTGCAGCAAGGTTACAGAATCTAATTCAAAGGAATTGAATTGAGTTTGAACTTCAAATTCATACAGAATCTGACTACCGAGTCAGATACAGAATCTGATTTTCTGTATCACTTAATCCATTGGTTTTAAGTATTCTGAGGCTTCAAGTTGTGTGGTTAATGAATCCATACTGAATTTGGGTGTGTTACTTGTGATTCTTATCAGTTTCTGATACAGAATCTGGTATACCGAATTGTTACCGAATCTGCTACAGTACCGAACCACTTACCGAATCTGCTACTGTACCAAATTTTTACCGAATCTGACATTCTTGTTAGATTTTATACTGAACCCTGATCATAGATTGTGTTTAATACCGAATCTATACCGAATCTACCTCAATTTAAGATGTCTACTCAAGATACTCTTATCATTGGACCAGATTCCCGACCTCCAGTATTGTTTGATGGCAAGTACACTCAGTGGCTTCATCGTATTACTCAGTACATAGACTATAAGGGTGAGAAAGCTAAACATATTTGGGCTTCTCTGAGAGATGGTCCAGTTGTTGATTTTCATCCAGATACTGGTATGCCAATTTCAGTCTATGAACTTTCTGGTGATAAACGTGAAAGAGCTCAGGGTGACATAGAGGCTAAGAATATTGTCATGCAAGCTATCCCATATGAGCTATTTGAAAATGTTGATAACAACACTACTGCAAAAGGTATATGGGATGAGATCAAACGACAACAAGAAGGTTATACATGTCAGACGTTACTAAATTGAATAAGGCTCTGGGATTGTATGAAGATTTCAAGCAGGAACCAGAAGAGCTACTCAAGGATACCTACCGTCATTTCAATGGTGTTCTCAATGAGTTAAAAAGGTGTAAGATTGTAAAAGTACATGCTGAAGTCAACATGAAATTCCTCAAAAAGCTCAATGCTGATTGGCTTCCTTATGGAACCATTGTTCGATCTACCAAAGAGATTGACAAGTTGACTATTCATGAGCTTGTTGGAGTTCTTATGCATTACCAACCTGAGGTGTCTAAACTTCAAGAAGGAAGGAAAGAGTCAACTCCAAGTGATCCTCTTGCTCTAATTGCCAAAAAGAAGAGCAAATCATTTTCCAAAAGCTTGTCCAAGAAAGTGCTTGTTGAAGAATCAACTGATTCTGAAGAGTTGAATCTTTCTGATGTTGATGATTCACACCTTGAGTTAGTCAAGATGGCAGCCATGTTCACAAACGCCTTGAACAAACACAAGTTTAAAGGCAAATCAAGCAATCAACGCAAACACTCATCATCTTCCTCGTCCTACAAGAAAGCTGATCAATCCAAACAACAACGTGCTGATGATTCCAAGAAGGAAGATTCAATCTGTTTCAATTGTGGCAAAGCTGGTCATTACTCTCGTGAGTGCAAAATGCCTAAGAAGAAGGACGCAGCTTACTACAAGAAGAAAATGTTGATGGCTAAGATTGTGGAAACTAGGGGAGAGCTGAAACCGGTTGATGATACTTGGTTAACTGGACTGATGATTCAGACTCAGAGGTGGAACATGCAAATGTTTGCAAGGTGACCAAGCTCATCAAAGCTAAGGAAGCATTGGAGAATTCTGACTCAACATCTGACGATGATGAGGTACAATCAACTGAAATCTCATCTGATTTTATAAAAATGCAAAATGACTTGATGAAGAATCTGGTCTCAATGTCAAAAGAAGTCAAAGGCTTAAAATCTGAAAAAAGGTTTTAAAAGACAAAATCAAACTTTCTGAGACCAAACCATCTTCATCCAAATTATAATCGGAATTGCAAAAGTTGACCGTCCAACTCAGCTCCTCGAAATCTGAGTTGGAATATCTTAAAAAGACAATTCATCCGATTAAAGTCGAACGAACTGATTATCGTTTAAAATCTGAACGACTTGCAGAAAAAGTTCAATTCTTAGAAAAAGATCTTTGTGATTTAAAAAACCAACATGAAACCACACTTTCAAAGCTAAACAAGAAAATTATTCATTTGGAAAACGCAATAATTGAAAAAGACACTGAAATCTCTTCATTGTCAAAAGAGTCTGTTCTAATGAAAGCTCAACTTGCTCGATATGAGGAAAAACTCTATCGAACAAAGCAATCTAAAGCTATCATGGATATGGAACTTTCAAAACAAACGATTTTCATGAATAGACCAAAAACGATTCATGGTGAAAAGTGGGGGTTGGGTTTCGAAGATCCTAAGATCTTAGATGGAGCTTCCAAAAAGATTCAAGGATTATATCATTCTGATTACTTTCAAGCTGGTTTACCACCGCACTTTGTGCATTCTTCTGATGCTGATTTTGATGATATTATTGTTAATCGCAAATCTAAAAAATACCATCAAATTAGCTTAATGTATGAGAAAATTAATGCAAAAATAGGTAAATCAAATCCTGCTTTCTTGAAGAAACTTGTTGAAAATGAAAAGAATGTGCAATGTGCTAATTATGTGCCAACACGTAGATTAGTTTACATTCCTACACTCATGCTAGAGAAATACATTTTAATGCTTGAGAATGACGTGTTTAACAAACCTAGTTCTAGCATTGTTAACATAGATGAGGTGTTTGATGAACCAACTTTTGATGTGAAACCAGTTCTACCTGCTTTACCTGCATGTTCTAATAATGTTTTCCGTGAAGACCTAGCACATAAACTAACTGTTTTCTTTGAGACAGAATCTCTAGGTCAAAATTCTTTAGATGAAAAAGTAGAACCTCATACTGAACCGATCATTGAACATTTGATAGATTTTGAAAGTCAACTTGATCCTTTGCACAATTATTATTTGCATTTACCTGCTGTACGGAATTTGAATCGTATAGTAGCTCAACTAGAAAAGGAGAATATTGACTTGCAACTTAAGTGCCAATCATTAGAACAAATGCTTGCCCTGTGTGATAAATTGCCTTCACCGCCTAAGAAAGAATGTTCCTATGCTTTTAAGGAGGGTGAACTGATAGTTTCTGCTGAAGAATTATGTCTTGAGATTAAAAGCTTAAAACAAAAGATAATTCAACTGAAACAGGCTAGCACACTTAAGCAATCGTCTAATGTTGTAACCAATGTGCTTGAATGTATTGGTGGGATTACTAAGAAGGGAAAGGGAATGTCAACATCTAAGGATGTAAAATCTATTACTATTCTTAAAAATCCTCTCCGTTCTCAATTTGGCAATCGTGGTTCAAAAGTTGTTTCTACAACTCAATTTGTTGTCAAAAAGATTCATTCTCCTGATGGTTCTGTGTCAACTGAAAAGATTCCTATGATTCCAATGACAAAAACTTCAAAAGCGAGTCTTTTAACAACATCAGTTAAGTCCACACAACACATAAGTCCTAAACCTGATTTAAGTGAGTATGATGCAAAAGAACGTAAAATCAAATTGGAAATTTTGCAAAATCAATCATCTCATGTGTCAACTGAAGAGTTTGGACGTCTAACTAACAAAGGTATTTCTCGTGTCACAGGTCATAATCCAAACTTGAATTACAAATCTGTATGGGTTCCTAAGTCCACGACTAAGAAAGTAGCAACCAAACCAACGCAATCTGCTAGTCGGCCTAGGAAATCATCTCATGTTTTTCAATTTTCGTCTGTGAACAAAACAACTACTTGGAATAAGTTGTGTGTTAAGACTTCTGATAACGATGTAAAACTTGATATTGCGTATGATGCTTCATGTAATGTGTTTTTAAATGATGATTTATTGTCTAAACTGCATGATGCTTTACGTGATTATCTTGTCGTTGATCCAAAGTTTATTGTTTGTACTAACCGTAGAGGACCCAAGAAACTTTGGGTACCTAAACTCTAGGAAATTCACATTTACAAGGTTTCAACGTCTGTGTTTGGTATATCAATTCCAGTTGTTCTCGACACATGACGGGCGATAAATCCTTGCTTGTCAACTTCATTGACAAATTCCTAGGAACGGTTACTTTTGGAAATGATGAAATTGCAGCGATAACGGGTTACGGAGATTTTGTGCAAAATGGCATAACAATCAAACGGGTTTCATATGTTGAAGGTTTGGGGTGCAGTTTATTTAGTGTAAGTCAATTCTGCGATGGAGATCTTAAAGTTCTGTTTGAACGTCGACAATGCTCGGTGCAATCCACCGAAGGAAATGATCTTCTTGTTGGTAAACGTTGTGTTTCACTATACACTATTGACCTCAATGATGCACCTTCACATACAACCATGTGTTTGGCCACTCGTTCTACCAAAGAAAATTCATGGTTATGGCATCATCGGATGTCACACCTGAATTACAAGGGTATCAATCGACTAGTCTCCAAAGACTTAGTTGATGGTATTCCTACCTTTCACTATGATAAGCATCATGTGTGTTCATCATGTGTGATGGGTAAGCTGAAACGGACTAATCATCCGCTTAAGCAAAACCCCAGTACTTCATCATCTTTGCAACTATTGCATATGGACTTATGTGGACCCATGCGTATTTCAAGCCTCGGTGGCAAGAAACATGTGCTTGTCATTGTCGATGACTATACTCGTTTTACATGGATTTTTCTTCTGCGAACTAAGTCAGAAACCCCCGTCATTATCATTGAGTTCATTAAAAAGACTCAACGCTCTTTTAACAAGCATGTTAAGAGCATTCGAACTGATAATGGGACGGAATTTAAGAATGACCTGCTTGATAGTTATTTGAAAGACCAAGGCATTGAACATCAGTTCTCTACTGCTCGGACACCCCAACAGAATGGAGTAGTCGAACGACGTAATCGTACGTTATGCGAAGCAGCTCGAACGATGCTTGATTACTCCAAACTACCTCCAAAAATGTGGGGGAGGCCATTTCAACTACATGCTATACCCAAAATCGTTGTATTATTAATAAACGTTTTGATAAAACTCCATATGAGTTATTATATGGTAGACGCCCGAATGTCAAATATTTCCGTGTCTTTGGTTGTATATGCTATGTGCTTAACGATTTTGACAGCCTCGGAAAGTTTGATCCAAATGGCGATCAAGCCATATTTTTCGGTTATTCTTCGAACAAAGTTGCTTATCGGTTTTATCACAAACGGACAAAAATGATTAAAGAGAGCATCAATGTCAAGTTCGATGAATTTTCGGGAATGGCTTTTGAACAACTCAGTTCAAAACCCGATCCTAACCTGGCTACTTCTTCTTCCGCGCAAAACTCAATTTTCTCGACGAAGGGTGTTCCTACGGTTACATCAGAGGAACTGGATATCTTGTTTGATAGTCTTTATGCTCTTCAACGGATTTCAAATGTTCAAACTGTACCGGTTACACCGTCATAGTCAACTACTGTGGAGACTCAACAAAGTCTTTTTGATGAAGATACAACACCAACTGATTCACCTGTTGCTTCTTCATCCTCCCTACCACCTCCTGTTACTGATAATCTTGAACTAATTCAAGATTCATCAGTTGATACAACTCCAGCTGTTTCTCCAGATACTCAATTGAATCCATTAGATAACGTTACATCAGATCAAGCGGATCAAGGCTCAATGTCAACAACGGTTGATGTTTCAATGGATACCACTGATGTACAACCTCTTCCACACAACCGATGGACTAAAAGTCATCCAATAGATCTTATTATTGGTGATGCATCTGCTCCAATCTCAACTCGAAGGGCTACTTGGAATATGTGTCTATACACTGCCTTTCTTAGTAAGATTGAACCAACAACGGTTGATCAAGCTTTACTAGATCCGAACTGGGTGGTTGCAATGCAAGAAGAGATCAATCAATTTGAACGGTTGAAAGTATGGTGATTGGTTCCAAGACCAACTGGTCAACGACCAATAGGGGTTAAGTGGATTTTTAAGAACAAGAAGGATTCTGATGGAATTGTGGTTCGGAATAAGGAACGTCTTGTGGCCAAGGGATATCGACAACAAGAGGGTATTGATTATGACGAAACATTTGCTCCGGTTGCTAGGATTGAGGCTATTCGTCTTTTCCTTGCATTTGCTTCTCATATGAAATTCACGGTGTTTCAAATGGACGTCTGATAATGCTAAAAACGAACATATATTTCATAGCATTATTCCTCAAGAAAGACAAGCTTTTAGTTGCAATTGTTCTATTTAAAAGTGATATTCGTTTAAATAATAAAAGGTGAAGACAAAAGACAGATTCGACGAATTGAAGACGCAAATGACCAAAAAGCTCAAAAGTACAAAATACAATCAAAGAGGTTCCAATTATTGATAAGAAACGTCTCGAAATTACAAGAGTACAAGATTCAAAACACAAAGTACAAGATATTAAATTATTCGCAAGGACGTTCGAAAATCCGAAACCGGGACCAGAGTCAACTCTCAACGCTCGACGCAACGGACTAAAAATTACAAGTTAACTATGTATATAAATATAATATAATATATAATTAATTCTTAAAATTAATATATATATTATAATATATTTTTAATTTGTCGGCAAACAAAGAGCCAAAGCTGAGTGAGTTGTAATTTCAAACTCCGTGACTTGCGGAGTTCAAAGAGGGAAAAGGCCGCGACTCGCGGAGCTCACCTGGACTCAAATCCCTATAAAAGCAAACGCAGTTTGATCGCAAAAATATCCTAAAAATCTCTCTTTCTCTATATGTAAACGTAATATATATATATATATATATATATATATATATATATATATATATATTTTAATTTTAATTTTAATTTTAATTACAATTCTAATAATAAGGGTATGTTAGCGAATGTTGTAAGGGTGTAAGTCGAAATTTTGTCCGTGTAACGATACGCTATTTTTAATCATTGTAAGTTATGTTCAACCTTTTTACATTAATGTCTCGTAGCTAAGTTATTATTATGCTTATTTAATCCGAAGTAATCATGATGTTGGGCTAATTACTAAAATTGGGTAATTATGCTTTGTACCATAATTGGGGTTTGGACAAAAGAACGACACTTGTGGAAATTAGACTATGGGCTATTAATGGGCTTTATATTTGTTTAACTAAATGATAGTTTGTTAATGTTAATATAAAGATTTACAATTAGACGTACCCATAAATTACCATATACACTCGATCGGACACGATGGGCGGGGTATTTATATGTACGAATAATCGTTCATTTAACCGGACACGGGAATGAATTAATAGTCTATGGAATTATTAAAACAGGGGTGAAATTATGTACAAGGACACTTGGCATAATTGATAACAAAGTATTAAAACATTGGGTTACACTCAGTCGACATCCTGGTGTAATTATTAAACAAAGTATTAAAATATTGTTACAGTTTAAATCCCCAATTAGTTGGAATATTTAACTTCGGGTATAAGGATAATTTGACGAGGATACTCGCACTTTATATTTATGACTGATGGACTGTTATGGACAAAAACCAGACAGACATATTAAATAATCCAGGACAAAGGACAATTAACCCATGGGCATAAAACTAAAATCAACACGTCAAACATCATGATTACGGAAGTTTAAATAAAGCATAATTCTTTTATTTCATATTTAATTTCCTTTATTTTATATTTAATTGCACTTCTAATTATCGCACTTTTATTTATTGTTATTGTATTTAATTGCACTTTTAATTATCATACTTTTTAATTATCGCACTTTTATTTATCGCAATTTCATTATCGTTATTTACTTTACGCTTTAAATTAAGTCTTTTATTTATTTTTAATATTTTACATTTGGTTTTAACTGCGACTAAAGTTTTTAAAATCGACAAACCGGTCATTAAACGGTAAAACCCCCCCTTATAATAATAATATTACTTATATACATATTTGTATTTTTATAAATTTAAACTAATATAGCGTTAAGCTTTGTGAAAAAGATTCCCTGTGGAACGAACCGGACTTATTAAAAACTACACTACTGTACGATTAGGTACACTACCTATAAGTGTTGTAGCAAGGTTTAAGTATATCCATTCTATAAATAAATAAATATCTTGTGTAAAATTGTATCATATTTAATAGTATTTCCTTGTAAAATATAAGCTATTTTATATACACCTCGCATAACATCAAGCATTTTTGGTGCCGCTGCCGGGGAACTTAAACGCCGAAAGCGCAACGCTAATAAAAAGAAAAAAAAATTATTTTTAGTTTGCTAATATAAAAAAATACGCTTTTGTAAAAATACGTTTTAAATATTCAAAAATATAAAAAATATAAATATTTTTAAGAGTTTGTTAAATATTTAAGTTTTATAAAGTTTCTTTATTTTTATTTTATAAAAATATAAGTTTTATTTAAATATTTTGTTTTTATTTAAAACATAAAATCAAAAACCGAAAAAAAAAACATTTATAAATCTAGTTTTAAGAGTTTTATTTATAAAATTATAAAATATTTCTATTTTTATTTTAGGTTTTAAAATATAAGTTTTATTAAATTTATATAAATATATTTTATTTAAAACAGAAAAATAAATACATAAAATATAAATAAAACTGACCTGTTGAATTTTGACCTGCATCTCGTCTGAGCCTGAACCCTCCGCGACTCACGGAGTTATTGAACCGGACCAACCGCGACTCGCGGAGCCGTCTGACACGGGCCACACAGGAACCCTAATAGCATTAATTACGGGATAATTATTATTATTATTAATTTTAAAACCTAATTAGGGTTTGATTAGTTAATTAATTTTAATTAATTTAGTTTTATTTATTTAATTTGTAATATTAAGTTTATTTAGTTTTATTAATATATAAAAATTAATAGTTTTATAAAATAAATAATATAAAAATAATATTTTTATAAAAAATTGTACTTTTTTTACAACTTTTAGTATATTTTTATATTTTGTCCCTTTTTAATTGTTTTAACGTAATATTTGTGTTTTTCGCTAGTTTTTAGTTTTAAACATTGTTTTTGCCATAGTTATTTTTACTTCTAGATTTTTAGGCTTTGCCGTAAAATCCCTTAAGTGCTTTTTCTTTAGACTAAGATATAGATGCTTTAGAATTTTGCGACGCCTTTTTAAGTTTTAGTACCTTTTTAAGATATTGCCATTTGGGATATAGTTTTACTTGTAAGCTTTAATATTTTTAGACAACTTTTACCTATGTATCAATTATCATTCCAATTAGTAATCTCAATTTGCGATTATAATTTTAAGTTAGTGATAGTAATAAGGTTGGGTTAGTCGAGTGTTTTTAAGTTCTATAAGTCATTTTTTTTATTATTTCTTATTTTTCAACGCCTTTTATTTTTTCGATCTTTTCTTTTTCGACCTTTTTCGACGCACTCTTTTTCTTTCTTATTTCTCGCTATTCTAGTTTTAGGACATATATTTTTTTTTTCTACTTCTTATCTATACTTCTTAAAATTACGAAAATTTATTTTAAGTGGTTAAATTGATAGACATCAAAATTTTCTGGTTCGTAGTAATAGTTGGATTTGTACGTGGACTGAGTTATTGGAGCCAAACAGTCCTCAATTATATTGAGACCAAACGAATCCTGCTCCTCTGCTGCATCTTTTGGCTATTCAAAACGTGGGCAAAATCAGAAAAGTCTATTAATTGGATAACTTATATAATTTTTTCTTTCCTTTTAAAAACTAATAGGATATTCAGTGAATGCACCGAGCAAGACGTTCACCACCTTTTGTACGTTCACCACCTGTAACTAGATCAAGACATCTAGCAAATATTACCGCCGTTGATTTTTCTTTAGAATCGTCATCCAGTCAACCAAGTACTCCAATTCAAATTTCCGATAATCCATTTTTTGAATCCGATCTCACAATTGAGAATCCGAAAAATATTCAGGGACAATTCATAGATCCTGAACCATTAAATTTTCCTCCGGAACCACCAATCATTCAAACAGAGATTGTTGAGGAACGAACCATTAAATCAGAATCCTCTAGTGATTCCTATTCAACAAATTCAATTATGGAAGTAATGGAACCTTTAAGTATGGAAGACCGAATGAGAGCTAAACGCACTGGCCAAGGTCACGCAATTACTCATCCAGACATTAATGCGCCAGATTATGAAATCAAAGGACAAATTCTACATATGGTGACTAATCAATGCCAATTTAGTGGTGCGCCGAAGGAAGATCCAAATGAACATCTTCGTAGCTTTAATAGGATCTGCACACTATTTAAAATAAGAGAAGTGGAAGATGAACAGATATATCTCATGTTATTTCCCTGGACTTTAAAGGGAGAAGCCAAAGATTGGTTGGAATCGTTACCTGAAGGGGCGATTGATACATGGGACGTTTTAGTTGAAAAATTTCTTAAACAATTCTTTCCGGCATCTAAAGCCGTAAGACTTCAAGGAGAAATTGTTACGTTCACACAGAAACCGAATGAAACTCTATATGAGGCGTGGACTAGATTTGGAAAGTTATTAAGAGGATGTTCGTAACATGGTTTAGACACCTGTCAAATAGTACAAATATTCTACCAAGGATGCGACATCACTACAAGAAAAGACATCGATATAGCAGCTGGTGGTTCTATTATGAAGAAAACCGAAACTGATGCTTACAAAATTATTGATAACACTGCTTCCCACTCACATGAGTGGCACCAAGAAAAAGATATCGTTAGATCATCTAAAGCAGCTAGAGCCGATTCTAGCCATGACTTAGATTCCATTTCTGCAAAGATAGATACTGTCGAGAGACGAATGGAAAAGATGACTAAGGATATTCACTCAATACGAATTAGTTGTGAGCAGTGTGGAGGACCACATTTGACAAAAGATTGTCTCAGTATTGAATTAACAATGGAACAAAGAGAGAATATTTCATACATAAACCAAAGGCCTGGAAATAATTATCAGAATAATTATCAACCGCCAAGACCGATCTACAATCAAAACCAGAATTATAACAGAAATGTTCCATACAACAACCAACAAGGTCCTAGCAATCAACAAGTATCCAACAATACTTACAATCAGCAAAGACCTAATTTTCAAAACAAACCACCACAAACCGATGATAAAAATCTGAATTTAGAAGATATGATGACGAAGCTAGTTGAAACTCAAACGCAGTTTTTCACATCTCAGAAACAAACTAATGAACAAAATGCTCAAGCATTTAGAAATCAACAAGCTTCTATTCAAAACTTAGAACAAGAAGTAAGTAACTTAGCAAGGTTAATATGTGAAAGAAAACCGGGAAGTTTACCTAGTGATACAAATGCTAACCTCCAGAATGAAACAGCTAAAGCCATTAATTACCACAAGAAGTGGTACAACACTTAAACCACCTGAAATACCTGTAACTTCTGATGAAGCTATTCCTACTCCACAAGAACCACAACCTGATCAAGATAAGGAAAAAGAACCGGTAGTTGAAAAGGTTAATGAAGATAACGCAGCTAAGGATAAACCTTATGTTAAACCATACCAACCACCACTTCCTTACCCGAGTAAAATGAAGAAAGAGAAACTTGAAGCCGAGCAATCCAAATTCTTGGATATGTTTAAACAAATAAATGTAAATCTTCCTTTCATTGATGTGATTTCAGGAATGCCTAGATATGCTAAATTTCTGAAAGATCTAATCTCAAATAGAAAGAAAATGGAAGAACTCTCGGCTGTTACTATGAATGCTAATTGTTCAGCAGTACTGTTGAATAAGATACCAGAAAAACTATCTAATCCAGGAAGTTTCACAATTCCATGTTTTCTGGGTAGTCTTAGTTCAATAGAAGCATTGGCAGACTTAGGTGCTAGTATAAATTTAATGCCGTATTCACTATACGCTAAACTAGACCTTGGAGAATTGAAACCAACAAGAATAAGCATACAACTAGCCGATCGATCAATAAAATATCCTAGAGGGATAATGGAGAACATGCTAGTTAAAGTTGGTACTTTAGTATTTCCAGTAGATTTTGTTGTTCTGGACATGGAAGAAGATTCTCAAGTTCCTCTCATATTAGGAAGACCATTCTTAAACACGGTTAAAGCAATGATAGACGTGTTTGGTAAGAAACTGACCCTAAGTATAGAGGATGAGAGTGTTACCTTTTCAGTTGATAGAGCAATGCAACAACCGCAATCTGCAGATGATACATGTTATTATATTCAAACTATAGATTCACATGCAGAATTGTTAGAAGAATTTCCAGAATTACAAGGAACAGGAGAATGTTCTTTAGGAGAAGGTAATGAACGAATTGATGAAGCTGAAATGTTAGCTACACTAATAGCAAATGGATATGAACCAACAACAGAAGAAATTCAAATGCTAAAAGAAGAAGACAGATATCGATATAAATCATCGATAGAAGAACCTCCGAAATTAGAGTTAAAGCCACTTCCAAACCATTTAGAATACGCTTATTTACATGGTGAATCTGAATTACCTGTATTAATATCGTCTTCTCTTACTGAAAATGAGAAATCACAACTCATTTCTGTGTTGAAAGCTCATAAACCAGCCATTGCATGAAAGATTCATGATATTAAATGAATAAGTCCTTCGTATTGCACACATAAAATCCTTATGGAAGAAGGTCATAAAACGTATGTGCAACGCCAACGAAGACTAAATCCGAATATGCAAGATGTTATTAAAAAAGAAATAATTAAACTGCTAGATGCAGGTTTAATTTATCCAATTTTTTATAGTCCATGGGTAAGCCCAGTTCAATGCGTGCCTAAGAAGGGTGGCATGACTGTCATTACAAATGAGAAAAATGAGCTTATTCCTACTAGGACTGTAACAGGATGGCGTGTATGTATTGATTATAGAAAATTAAATGACGCCACCAGAAAAGATCACTTTCCCTTACCTTTTATTGATCAAATGTTGGAAAGATTAGCCGGAAATAGTTACTATTGTTTTCTTGATGGTTTTTCCGGATATTTTCAAATTCCAATAACATCCGAAGATCAAGAGAAAACCACATTCACGTGCCCTTATGGTACTTTTGCTTACAAACGCATGCCATTTGGACTTTGCAACGCCCCTGCAACCTTTCAAAGGTGCATGATGGCTATTTTTCACGACATGATAGAAGAATGCATGGAAGTTTTCATGGATGACTTTTCAGTCTTCGGTGATACTTTTGAAACATGTCTAGCTAATCTTGAACAAATGCTGATTAGATGCGAACAATCAAATCTAGTTCTTAATTGGGAGAAATGCCATTTCATGGTTAAAGAAGGCATCGTTCTTGGACATAAAATCTCAAAAGAAGGAATTGAAGTGGATAGAGCTAAAGTAGATGTAATTGCTAAACTTCCACATGTAGTGACCCGAACTTTTCCATGTTTATATATATATTAAATGAAATTGTTATTTACATGATTAAGTGTTTCCAACATGTTAAGCAATCAAACTTTCTTAAGACTTGATTAATTGAAATAGGTTTCATATAGACAATTGACCACCCAAGTTGACCGGTGATTCACGAACGTTAAAACTTGTAAAAACTATATGATGACATATATATGGATATATATATAGTTAACATGATATTATGATAAGTAAACATATCATTAAGTATATTAACAATGAACTACATATGTAAAAACAAGACTACTAACTTAATGATATTTAAACGAGACATATATGTAACGATTATCGTTGTAAAGACATTTAATGTATATATATATATATATATATCATATTAAGAGATATTCATACATGATAATATCATGATAATATAATAATTTAAAATCTCATTTGATATTATAAACATTGGGTTAACAACATTTAACAAGATCGTTAACCTAAAGGTTTTAAAACAACACTTACATGTAACGACTAACGATGACTTAACGACTCAGTTAAAATGTATATACATGTAGTGTTTTAATATGTATTTATACACTTTTTAAAGACTTCCATAAACTTATTAAAATACTTCTACTTAACAAAAATGCTTACAATTACATCCTCGTTCAGTTTCATCAACAATTCTACTCGTATGCACCCGTATTCGTACTCGTACAATACACAGCTTTTAGATGTATGTACTATTGGTATATACACTCCAATGATCAGCTCTTAGCAGCCCATGTGAGTCACCTAACACATGTGGGAACCATCATTTAGCAACTAGCATGAAATATCTCATAAAATTACAAAAATATGAGTAATCATTCATGACTTATTTACATGAAAACAAAATTACATATCCTGTATATCTAATCCATACACCAATGACCAAAAACACCTACAAACACTTTCATTCTTCAATTTTCTTCATCTAATTGATCTCTCTCAAGTTCTATCTTCAAGTTCTAAGTGTTCTTCATAAATTCTACAAGTTCTAGTTACATAAAATCAAGAATACTTTCAAGTTTGCTACCTCACTTTCAATCTTGTAAGGTGATCATCCAACCTCAAGAAATCTTTGTTTCTTACAGTAGGTTATCATTCTAATACAAGGTAATAATCATATTCAAACTTTGGTTCAATTTCTATAACTATAACAATCTTATTTCAAGTGATGATCTTACTTGAACCTGTTTTCGTGTCATGATTCTGCTTCAAGAACTTCGAGCCATCCAAGGATCCGTTGAAGCTAGATCCATTTTTCTCTTTTCCAGTAGGTTTATCCAAGGAACTTAAGGTATTAATGATGTTCATAACATCATTCGATTCATACATATAAAGCTACCTTATTCGAAGGTTTAAACTTGTAATCACTAGAACATAGTTTAGTTAATTCTAAACTTGTTCGCAAACAAAAGTTAATCCTTCTAACTTGACTTTTAAAATCAACTAAACACATGTTCTATATCTATATGATATGCTAACTTAATGATTTAAAACCTGGAAACACGAAAAACACTGTAAAACCGAATTTACGCCGTCGTAGTAACACCGCGGGCTGTTTTGGGTTAGTTAATTAAAAACTATGATAAACTTTGATTTAAAAGTTGTTATTTTGAGAAAATGATTTTTATTATGAACATGAAACTATATCCAAAAATTATGGTTAAACTCAAAGTGGAAGTATGTTTTCTAAAATGGTCATCTAGACGTCGTTCTTTCGACTGAAATAACTACCTTTACAAAAACGACTTGTAACTTATATTTCCGACTATAAACCTATAATTTTTCTGTTTATATTCATAAAATAGAGTTCAATATGAAACCATAGCAATTTGATTCACTCAAAACGGATTTAAAATGAAGAAGTTATGGGTAAAACAAGATTGGATAATTTTTCTCATTTTAGCTACGTGAAAATTGGTAACAAATCTATTCCAACCATAACTTAATCAACTTGTATTGTATATTATGTAATCTTGAGATACCATAGACACGTATACAATGTTTCGACCTATCATGTCGACACATCTATATATATTTCGGAACAACCATAGACACTCTATATGTGAATGTTGGAGTTAGCTATACACGGTTGAGGTTGATTCCAAAATATATATAGTTTGAGTTGTGATCAATACTGAGATATGTATACACTGGGTCGTGGATTGATTCAAGATAATATATATCGATTTATTTCTGTACATCTAACTGTGGACAACTAGTTGTAGGTTACTAACGAGGACATCTGACTTAATAAACTTAAAACATCAAAATGTATTAAAAGTATTGTAAATATATTTTGAACATACTTTGATATATATGTATATATTGTTATAGGTTCGTGAATCAACCAGTGGCCAAGTCTTACTTCCCGACGAAGTAAAAATCTGTGAAAGTGAGTTATAGTCCCACTTTTAAAATCTAATATTTTTGGGATGAGAATACATGCAAGTTTTATAAATGATTTACAAAATAGACACAAGTACGTGAAACTACATTCTATGGTTGAATTATCGAAATCGAATATGCCCCTTTTTATTAAGTCTGGTAATCTAAGAATTAGGGAACAGACACCCTAATTGACGCGAATCCTAAAGATAGATCTATTGGGCCCAACAAGCCCCATCCAAAGTACCGGATGCTTTAGTACTTCGAAATTTATATCATGTCCGAAGGAGGATCCCGGAATGATGGAGATATTCTTATATATGCATCTTGTTAATGTCGGTTACCAGGTGTTCACCATATGAATGATTTTTATCTCTATGTATGGGATGTGTATTGAAATATGAAATCTTGTGGTCTATTGTTACGATTTGATAATATATAGGTTAAACCTATAGCTCACCAACATTTTTGTTGACGTTTTAAGCATGTTTATTCTCAGGTGATTATTAAGAGCTTCCGCTGCCGCATACTTAAATAAGGACGAGATTTGGAGTTCATGCTTGTATGATATTGTGTAAAAACTGCATTCAAGAAACTTATTTTGTTGTAACATATTTGTATTGTAAACCATTATGTAATGGTCGTGTGTAAACAGGATATTTTAGATTATCATTATTTGATAATCTACGTAAAGCTTTTAAACCTTTATTGATGAAATAAAGGTCATGGTTTGTTTTAAAATGAATGCAGTCTTTGAAAAACGTCTCATATAGAGGTTAAAACCTCGCAACGAAATCAATTAATATGGAACGTTTTTAATCAATAAGAATGGGACATTTCACCACATCCCACCAATGTTAGAGGAGTTAGCAGTTTTCTAGGGCATGCCGATTTTTACCGACGTTTCATAAAAGATTTTTCTAAAATTACCACTCCTATGAATAAACTCCTAGAAAAAGATGCTCCATTCATCTTTTCAGATGAATGCATCAAATCTTTTAATATTCTTAAAGAGAAACTCACTAATGCGCCGATCATGATAACACCAAATTGGAATCTACCTTTTGAACTAATGTGCGATGTAAGTGATTTTGCAATGGGAGCCGTTTTAGGACAAAGGATTGAAAATCGATTTCAACCTATATATTATGCTAGTAAGACGTTACAAGGAGAACAAACGAACTATACAACTACTGAAAAAGAACTCCTTGCTATTGTCTTTGCTTTTGACAAATTTCGTTCATATCTCGTTCTAGCAAAAACGGTGGTCTATACCGACCAATCTGCTCTTAGATACCTATTTTCGAAACAAGATGCCAAATCAAGATTAATCCGTTGGATCTTACTCTTACAAGAGTTTGATATTGAAATCCGAGATTAAAAAGGAGCAGAAAATCTCGCCGCTGATCATCTTTCTCGTCTTGAAAATCCCGAATTAGAAGTTCTAAATGAATCGGCCATACAAGACAACTTTCCTGATGAATATCTATTGAAGATAGATTATAATGAAATTCCATGGTTTGCAGACTATGCAAACTACTTAGTATGTGGATTCCTTGAAAAAGGATTATCGTACCAAAAACGAAAGAAATTCTTCAGTGATATAAAACACTATTTCTGGGAAGATCCACATTTATTTAAAAGTTGTCCCGATGGAATAATACGCCGATGTGTATTTGGAGATGAAGCTAGTAAAATTTTAAACCATTGTCACACAGGACCAACAGGAGGGCACTATGGGCCTCAACTAACAGCAAGAAAAGTTTATGATGCTGGATTCTATTGGCCTACAATTTACAAAGACGCACACCTTCTTTGCAAATCCTGTGATGCTTGTCAAAGAGCCGGAAAAATAAGTCAACGTGATGAAATGCCACAAAATGTCATTCAAGTATGTGAAGTATTTGACATTTGGGGTATTGACTTTATGGGTCCATTTCCAAAATCTCATAATAATCTCTATATTCTCGTAGCCATTGATTATGTATCTAAATGGGCGGAAGCACAAGCTCTCCCAACTAACGATGCACGAGTTGTAGTCAACTTTTTAAAACGTCTTTTTGCAAGGTTTGGAATACCGAAAGCTTTAATAAGTGATCGGGGTACTCATTTCTGTAATAATCAACTTGAGAAAGTTCTCAGAAGATATGGAGTAACTCATAAAATCTCCACCGCATATCATCCACAAACAAGTGGACAAGTTGAAAATACCAACCGAGCTTTAAAACGTATTCTAGAAAAAACCGTAGGATCAAATCCGAAGGAATGGTCCATTAAATTGGAGGATGCACTCTGGGCTTTTAGAATAGCCTACAAAACTCCAATTAGAACCACACCCTTTAGATTCATTTATGGAAAAGCATGCCATCTTTCAGTAGAAATTGAACACAAAGTATTTTGGGCTTTGAAGACATGTAATCTTGATTTACATGAAGCTGGACGTCTACGGTTAAGTCAACTAAACGAATTAGAAGAATTAAGACATGAAGCATACGAAAATTCATTAATCTATAAAGAAAGAACGAAGAAATGGCATGATAAAAGAATCAGAAGTTCAAAAGAATCAGAAGTTCAAAACAATTTAATGAAGGAGACAGATTTCTTCTTTTCAATTCACGATTCAAGCTATTTCCTGGAAAATTGAAATCAAGATGGTCTGGACCATTCATAGTCAAAAGAGTTTTCCCATACGGAACAGTAGAATTGATAAATTCAAATGGGATTGAATTTAAGGTTAATTGTCACAGAGTTAAACACTACATAGATAGTCCGATGGAAGTCGACAACGAAGTTAATCACAATTTCGACACCACAGCTAACTAAGTGTGGGGAGAATTAAGTCTTTAAAGGATAATATGTATTTCTGTTAGAGTTAGATTTTCTGTTTTCGTGTAGTTCTCGAAAATGGAACCCGAATGGTCTTTCCCTAGCAGACCCTAAAGAACTAGTCTTCTCCCCCCATTCTGAATTTTTATTTTTTTTAGGTTTTTACGAAATGAAGACTGCCTGTGAACTAAACCATGGTCTAATGCTACACGCTTTGATCACTAAACGTAATAATGACACACTTCCGAGTGAAATAGTATCAGTAATCAGAGAAAGATTGGACGGAGTAAGAAAAGAATCCAGATGCGAAGATAATAAGTTACAATTTGGTAAAGGAAAATCAAAATCCGCAGCGAAAAGAAGAGCACGACATCTTGAAAGATGTCATAAATGCGGAAAATGGTCACATGGAGGTAAATGTTCAAATAATCAAACCTATTCAAACACCGAATTTGTTACTTTATGCAGAGACGGACCGTTCATATGTTTAGAAGAAAAAACACTGAATGCTCGAGGTTACGCCTATGTAGCTATGGAAAACCAATTAAATCGACTATCTTATGGATGAGATAGATCATATCACTAAGAATACTATCTCACAGGTAAGTCTGTACAGTTTTTATTTTTTTTATTTTCATTTTTAACCTTTTGATAATAAACGCTAATTTGTTCGCTATAAAGTATTAAATCGGTATTCGATAAAATTAGGTTTGGCTACCGAAATTATTGATATCATACAAAAATTTATTACATCACTGCGAAATTTAACGTTTATTCTTAAGGTATAAATATCTTTAATCAATCAACCCAAAATATTTCAAAAATTCGTCATGAGTTAAATTAGGTCATGGAACCGAAATTACTTTACCGAAAAGAGGGGCGCATATTTTTGATAATATTTGATTGATTAAAGTGGGATAAAAGCCAAAAAGATTTTTAATTTTATTTTTACCATGTTTTTAAAATTAATATATAAATCTTAAATTAATATTGTGAACTTTGTAAGATCAATATATTTAAGTTTGTCAATATTTGAAAAATTTTAATATTTTTAATATAAGTTTGTGTGTATAACAACAAAATTAAATATAAGTTTGGTGTGAATTTATAATATGAATTTTTAATTAAGTTTGGTGTGAATTTTTAATTTTATGCATTTTAAATTTAAGTTTGGTGTGAATTTAAAAACAAAAATTTACTTTATTTCGTTAAGTTAAAAATATGATTTTTAAAATTCGTCGTAAGTTGAAGACTAGGTCTTTGAACCGAAATTGCTTTACCCGAGGGAGGGACGAGAACTTTTATTATCATTATTTTTAATCTTATTGACTTAAAGTATGCCAAAAACATTTAAAAAATCCAAAAATCTTAGCTTTTAAAACAATCGCTACAAAAAGACAAATTTTAAAATTTTGTCGAGGGACGAACTAGGACATCGATCCGAAACGACCTCGTCTTAAATAACAAGGGAAACAAAATTTTAAAATTAATTACTTAATTGTTTTATAAGTTATAGATAGTTATAAAAAAAAAATCAAACACCGCGACTCGCGGAGTTTGAAAGAGTCAAACACCGCAAGTCGCGGAGTTCCAAAAATACAGAAAAAATTAAAAGGGCCGAACAGATCAGTCTGCACACTACCACACACATAAAACTGCGAAAAATACCGAAAATCACCTCTAAAATCCGAATTTTTTCACCGAAAATCATCACATTTTTTACTAAAATCATGTTGAGAAGGATGCTATCAAGGAATTACTCAAGAAAAACGGTAAATTTCTACACCTAAACACCATTTAATCTGAAAATAGTGTTCTTGAGCAATTTTATACCCAATTCGATTTTGATACTTTTTAGTGTAATTATGCTTAAATTGCTTATGTATTATGCTTGTATAACCTAGATTGATGCTATTTAACATGATTAGAAGCCTTAAACTTCAAATTTTGAGTAATCTAGGGTTTGTGTTCTTGAGCAATTTAGGGATTTTTGATATAAACAGGTTATGGCCGATTTTTGTCATGAATTGTTGCTAAATTAAGTAGTGTAACATATTTAGGTAGTTAAATGATCCAAACTTTGAGCCTAAACATGATTTTGAGAATTAAAGTGGACTTTTTCAAGTCTAAAATTCATGAACTTGATTTTTAAGAGATAATGCCATTTGAAACTTGTTTAATTGCTAGTAATGATTATTTTGACATGTTATTTGAGTTGAATGCTTATGAACTTGGCGAATATTTTCGTATATGCTTATTTGAAAAAGTGTAGATTTGATAAAAATATGAAAATGAGCTTAAGTTTGATATAAATTGAACATGTCATTGTAATTATTTTGATTGATGATTTTGCTGACACTAATGCATATTTGGATGCACAAAAATTGTGTTTGATGTGTTTTGCAGACTGAAAGGGGTAAATCTTCATCCCAAGCTCGCAATGCTCCTCCTGAGAATGCGGAACAACAGGATGTTGATAGCTATTATAGACAAGATATACCTCATCCAGTTATGACATTTTCAGATATGCACTTGGAAGATTTGCACCCGAACTTGAGATTTGACAGACGTTGGATAGATTATCCAAAATACCAAAGGGGCTTGCATACTCTTCATTCTAAAGTTGTTGAAGTACCTAGGGTAATAGAATGGGCACCGTTAGAAGTTGTAGAATTAGCCGGGCCAATTAGGGAATTACTTACACAGAGGTATGGTAATTCTACTTTTAACGATTGGGTACGTTTATTCAACATGCGTAGACCTGTATATAAAGTATGGTGTGAAGAATTATTGTGTAGTATAGAAATAAATGATCGGGTAGCTAGTTTAACATATCGATCTTTTATTAGATTTTTGTAAGGAGGTTCGATGTGCTACATGTCTTTACTAGACATGGCTCAGGCCTTACGTATATATACGCCTGAGGAGTTAGCATCTGCCGATTATAGAGGGTTGATATTAAATGGTAGAAAGATTGATGAAAATTTTGATACGCATGGTGTATGGAGTCAAATGACTAGCCATCACCGATTTAAAGGGGGAAATTACTCTTATTTGGATATAGATAGAGCAGAGTTAAGAGTAATTCATAGGTTTTTAACCAATTCGATTACACAACGAGGTAAGAATAAGGAAAAGGTAAATGAACATGATTTGTTTTACCACATGTGTATTCGAGACCCACAAAGCGCTGTAAGTATACCTTATTGTGTGGGTTATTATTTATCAGCTATGGTTAGGGGGATGAGACCGCATAGCATAATAGGAGGTGGTATATTTATTACACTAATTGCTGAGTATCTCAATGTGGATATAAGTCGGGGGGGATTACTAATCGAAGAACCAGAACCCCACGATACAATTGGTTTAAATGTATACCATGGTGCTAAAGTTTTGAAGAGGCGAAATAACGCCGCAGTACGATATAATGGTAGACATCCACAGGTTGAGAGAAACCAACAGCCAGGTAATATGGGAGGGGGAAATGAAATGACAGAAATGCAAAGGTTTATAGCTTCACAAGAGGACGAAAATGCTACACATCGAGCATTTGAAGATTGGCAAGTTCATCAAAACCAAATCATAGCTTATTGCCAACAAATAGGTAGAAACTATATTCCTACTCCATCAACCGTATTTCCTCCCTGGTCTATAGAGATCCAACCACCGTATCCTACGTATAACCCAGCCGAAGCATTCTATAACACATACGGTTATGTATGGAACCCCTACTGGTATCAGTATCATCCCTAGTCTACTTAGTTTTATTTATTTTATTATTTGTAATGTTGATACATTTAATACTTATGTTAATATTGTAATAGTTTTTATAATTTTCTAACTTTTATTATTAGATTTTAATAATTTTTGAAAGTGGGGTAATATACCAAACTTCAAAAATATGTATATATGTTTGCAGTTTATCTTATGTACACAACAGGGAAAAACAACGCATTTTCAAAGACTGGCATTAAGTTCAGCAAAAGCAACTAATTTTGACGACAAGATGCAAAATATATGTGAAATAACAACAAGACGGAATGAAAAAATGATACGCACCATTTATCATTCAGAAAACAAACGCCAATATGTTTGGAAACTTTGGTAAAATTTAATCATTTTTCTACGCTAATCACCCTCAATAATTTAAATTGTTACTGATTTCTTGCAAATGAGGGCATTGCAAGATCTTAAGTGTGGGAAGGGGTTAAATTCTTTCGGATTTTTATCTTAAACACTTGGTTACCATTAAAAATACTAGTAAAGCAGTAGTTGTATTAGAATCTAGTGCTCTCTGATAATAAAGAACAGCCCTAGTCTTATATACTGACTACCCAATTCTAGTAAAAATTTTCCAAATTTTCAATTAAATGAACTCAAAATCATGTTTATACATATTTATGAATGATAAAACTAGGTTTTAACACCGAAATTATTGTTACCTCGGAAAGGACATAAATTGAGAAACAAACCAAAATGTTAAAATTCATTTAAAATGGAATAGAGGACAATAAAAAGGAAAATAAAAGCCAAGTGTGGAAAAATTTACCAAGATATTTTAAACATATGTCACATATTTCTGTAACAAATAACTGAAAATACTTTTGCTTTGGACTAAACTAAACTGTTTTACCCGATGAAAGAAAAGAAGAGATGGATCTACACGATGAATCAATTCCATCGTCAAAAGGAAGTAAAGTCTTCCGAAAAAGACACGCGCTTCTTGATTTAGGTCAAGAAGTTGTCGTCCAGACCAGCTGTAGGTTGACGAAAAATCTAGAAAAGTCATCACTAAAATTAGCAGGAAATCCACGGACCTCAGCATAAAACAGGGTCGCCAAGTGGTCAGATTTATCCTATCCATGAGAAGGATTTATCTCGTACAATGGGGGGTACCGTACAAATTAGCTTGATAAGACTAATGAATCAGATCTCCAGAAGGATAATCTCCTTAAAAATTAAAAATCAGCTTTTAAGACTGATATTACTCAATCCTTGAGATTGACCTTAAAGATTGAGAATTCAAACTCATGGAATTCATTGATATCTAAACTCGAGCTTGAACGAGAAAATATTTTGATAAAATTACAAACCGATTTGTTTTCTGAAAACCCTATTTTCAATGCGTTCATTACCATTGAACGTAAAATTCTAGGAATTCACTTGGAATTCATTAGGTCATCTTAACCAAATCGGGTGTCAACCGTAAGAACGGTGGTTGCATAGCATGGTCAAAGACAAGACCTTGTGCCAGACCGAAAAAATTATAAGGGTGAGTTTTACTATTGCTCATACCAAGGATAGTAATTGCGTTCGACACGTTATAGACCATAATTAAAAGCATGTCAGGGGACATTGCCTTAACAGTTGCTTGTTCAACGCTTTCCTTTACAACCGGACGGTAGTTTATCGAAAGGTAATATACGGGACAAGTGAACTGGACGTGTTGCTTTCCTAATACAAGGTTAGCAAGTGGGTAACACAAAACCACAAGTGTTGAGCTAAAATTTTCAAATCTGAAACCCACACAAACCCACAAAAATATTTTGCAAACACCGGTGAAGGGTTATTCCGGAAAACTAATCTAGGGTAAAAGCTAGATTAAAATTTTCAAAAGATCAAATGTTTTCATAAAGATCCAATTTCCTTAAAGGATCTAAATTTTATAGTCATGTGGGACTGTAAACCATATCGCTACTACCATTGTTTATACCGCCGTATAGAAATCACTGATGTACAAAGTGTGAAGAATAAAGAAGTGATTCTAGTATTTCAAGACTATATTGCTTGAGGACAAGCAACGCTCAAGTGTGGGAATATTTGATAATGCTAAAAATGAACATATATTTCATAGCATTATTCCTCAAGAAAGACAAGCTTTTAGTTGCAATTGTTCTATTTAAAAGTGATATTCATTTAAATAATAAAAGGTGAAGACAAAAGAAAGATTCGACGAATTGAAGACGCAAACGACCAAAAAGCTCAAAAGTACAAAATACAATCAAAGAGGTTCCAATTATTGATAAGAAACGTCTCGAAATTACAAGAGTACAAGATTCAAAACACAAAGTACAAGATATTAAATTATTCGCAAGGACGTTCGAAAATCCGGAACCGGGACCAGAGTCAACTCTCAACGCTCGACGCAACGGACTAAAAATTACAAGTTAACTATGTATATAAATATAATATAATATATAATTAATTCTTAAAATTAATATATATATTATAATATATTTATAATTTGTCGGCAAACAAAGAGCCAAAGCTGAGTGAGCTGTAATTTCAAACTCTGCGACTTGCGAAGTTCAAAGAGGGAAAAGGCCGCGACTCGCGGAGCTCACCTGGACTCAAATCCCTATAAAAGCAAACGCAGTTTGATCGCAAAAATATCCTAAAAATCTCTCTTTCTCTATATGTAAACGTAATATATATATATATATATATATATATATATATATATATATATATATATATATATATATATATATATATATATATATATATATATATATATATATATATATATATATATATATATATATTAATTTTAATTTTAATTTTAATTATAATTCTAATAATAAGGGTATGTTAGCGAATGTTGTAAGGGTGTAAGTCGAAATTCTGTCCGTGTAACGCTACGCTATTTTTAATCATTGTAAGTTATGTTCAACCTTTTTACATTAATGTCTCGTAGCTAAGTTATTATTATGCTTATTTAATCCGAAGTAATCATGATGTTGGGCTAATTACTAAAATTGGGTAATTAGGCTTTGTACCATAATTGGGGTTTGGACAAAAGAACGACACTTGTGGAAATTAGACTATGGGCTATTAATGGGCTTTATATTTGTTTAACTAAATGATAGTTTGTTAATGTTAATATAAAGATTTACAATTGGACGTACCCATAAATTACCATATACACTCGATCGGACACGATGGGCGGGGTATTTATATGTACGAATAATCGTTCATTTAATCGGACACGGGAATGAATTAATAGTCTATGGAATTATTAAAACAGGGGTGAAATTATGTACAAGGACACTTGGCATAATTGATAACAAAGTATTAAAACCTTGGGTTACACTCAGTCGACATCCTGGTGTAATTATTAAACAAAGTATTAAAATATTGTTACAGTTTAAATCCCCAATTAGTTGGAATATTTAACTTCGGGTATAAGGATAATTTGACGAGGATACTCGCACTTTATATTTATGACTGATGGACTGTTATGGACAAAAACAGACGGACATATTAAATAATCCAGGACAAAGGACAATTAACCCATGGGCATAAAACTAAAATCAACACGTCAAACATCATGATTACGAAAGTTTAAATAAAGCATAATTCTTTTATTTCATATTTAATTTCCTTTATTTTATATTTAATTTCACTTCTAATTATCGCACTTTTATTTATTGTTATTGTATTTAATTGCACTTTTAATTATCGTACTTTTTAATTATCGCACTTTTATTTATCGCAATTTCATTATCGTTATTTACTTTACGCTTTAAATTAAGTTTTTTATTTATTTTTAATATTTTACATTTGGTTTTAACTGCGACTAAAATTTTTAAAATCGACAAACCGGTCATTAAACGGTAAAAACCCCCCTTTATAATAATAATATTACTTATATATATATTTGTATTTTTATAAATTTAAACTAATATAGCGTTAAGCTTTGTGAAAAAGATTCCCTGTGGAACGAACCGGACTTACTAAAAACTACACTACTGTACGATTAGGTACACTGCCTATAAGTGTTGTAGCAAGGTTTAAGTATATCCATTCTATAAATAAATAAATATCTTGTGTAAAATTGTATCATATTTAATAGTATTTCCTTGTAAAATATAAGCTATTTTATATACACCTCGCATAACATCAACGTCAAAACTGCTTTTCTGAACGGTCATCTTCAAGAGGAAGTCTATGTCGATCAACCAGAAGGCTTTGTCGATCCCATTCATCCAAATCACGTCTACTACTTGGAGAAAGCTTTATACGGTCTGAAGCAAGCACCGCGTGCATGGTACGAGACCTTAACAAAGTACTTGCTGGACAACGGCTTCTCTCGTGGAACGATTGATACAACGCTATTCATCCGTAAAAACCACGGTCACATTCTCTTGGTTCAAATTTACGTTGATGACATTATTTTTGGTTCCACGTCCCCGGCCTTATGCAAAGAATTTGGTGATCTTATGGCCAAGAAATTCGAAATGAGCATGCTTGACCAGTTAAATTTCTTTTTTGGGGTTACAAGTAAAACAATTACCAAACGGGATTTTTCTCAGTCAAACAAAGTATATCAATGATATGCTAAAACGTTTTAAAATGACTGCTTTAAAACCAATGACAACCCCAATGAGGACTTTACTGGATGCTGATGCTAATGGGGAACCCTTTGAAGTTATACTTTATCGAAGCATGGTTGGTTCTTTAATGTATCTGACTGCAAGTCGACCCGACATTACACTTGATGTAACTGTCTGTGCCCGCTTTCAGTCAAACCCTAAGAAATCTCATTCCAAAGCGATTGTTAGGATTTTTCAGTACCTTAAAGGTACACCTAACCTTGGGATCTGGTATCCTCATGGATCCGATTTCAATCTCACTGCTTACACTGATGCGGATCATGATGGTTGCCATGTTGATAGAAAAAGCACATCTGGATCAATTCAGATGTTGGGGAATAGGCTAGTTGGTTGGTCATCCAAAAAGCAGAACTGTGTGTCTTTATCAACATCTGAGTCTGAGTACATTGCTGCAGCTCATTGTTGTTCACAAGTTTTGTGGATGCAAACTTAACTTTTAGACTATGGCTTTAAGATTTCTAAGACCCCGATTTATTGTGATTCACAAAGTGCTATTGTAATTACAAGCAACTCGGTCCAGCATTCTAAGACTAAACACATAGATATTCGCTATCATTTCATTAAGGACCATGTAGAGAAAGGGGATGTAGAGTTATACTTTGTGCCTACCAAAGTGCAATTAGCTGACATGTTCACTAAGCCTTTAGATGAACTTAGGCTAAAATTCTTGATCAAATAGATTGGCATGGTAGAGTATAGTGCTTGATATTCCTTAGATCTGTTGGGACTTATTCTTGAGATCTTGTGTTAAGGGGGAGTAGATACTTTCTAGGGAGAGCAACTACTTTCATATGCTTTGGATATCATCTTTTAAGGGGGAGCCTTTAGATTTATGATAACTTCCTGGATATAATTGTTCAATGGTTACGTAAGGAGGAGGTAACTCATTGATATCATATTTCAAGGGGGATTTAATTCATTTTCTAGGGTAATTTATCAAAATGCTGATTTACGTTCTTGTATATCACATTTTGAAGGGGAGAAAATGAGAAAATTACTCAAAAATATTGTTTTTCAAAAGTGAATTCATAAATTCTTTGTTTTATATCTGAAATAATTCACTAAGGCTTGTATACATCTCAGTATGCAACCCGTTTTAACAATTGATATCACTGAAGATTTGTACTTTGTTCACAAAATTCAAAGTTCTTTTAAGTACAAATCTTATTTTGGAAAATTCATAAAAATTGGAAAAGATAAAATCCAAAAATATTTGTTTTTTACTGGATAAAATGCTATTTTTAGCATTATACCGAATCTGACATCCAACAGTACAGATTCGGTAAGTTCAAAGTTTTCAAAATTGTCTCAGAAATATTTTTCATAAAAAGATTGAAATGAATATTGAGAGAAAAAGTCAATTTGTCAAGATTTGAAGTTAAATTGATAAAGTTTTGAAAATTGGACTGAATTCGGTATAATAGGCCCATTCTGTAAAGCCCATTCGGTATTTTACCTTCGGTATCTATAAAAGGAGGGTCAAATTCAAACTTACTCATTTACTGTTGTTAATTACCTACCGAGTCTGCTTGATTATACCTAATCTGCCTAATCTACCGAGTCCGTCTCTCTGTATCTTCAAATTCTTGGGTAAATGTTCATTTTAATTAACATACTTATAGATCTGAGATAATTATGTGTCTATCAACCAGAAAAGATCAAAATAACTGGATTTTAACTCTCCATTTTGAAATTCTGTTGATTTTACCGAGTCTGAGTCGTATTCTATTAATCCTTGATTAAACTCAATTGATTTGGTTAATTAACATGAATTCTTGTCTTATCTGAGTTATATTGATTGATCTATCATTTGACCAAGCTTGATTACATGTTTAATTGATTGTTTGAAGGATTCTGTATCTACCGAATATGTTCTATCTACTGTACCGAGTCTGTTCATACAATTAACATGTTGCTATGCTTTAATTGATTGGTTAATTGATTATGGTTGTGATTTTACATGATAGAATATGCATGTTTGAGTGTCTTTATGTTAATTTTGGAGATACCGAATCTGTTCTTCTCTTGATACCGAATCTGACTTTTGGTACCTTGAAAATTTCTGATTTTTATCTTCAAACACTTAACTTGTTTATTATATATCTTTCTGATCTGAAAACTCAAGCTTTTTTGATTACAGAATCTCAAGTTTTCATGACTACCGAATCTGCTTGAAATGTGTTTAAAAATTGACTAAGTGTTGTTCTGATTCTTTGTGTAGTATAATTGACTTTGCATGATAAATTTGTATTGTGATGAATATCATATGAATGTCATGATTGTCAATTATTTGATCATATTTGAGAATAAAAGATTTTTATATTTTTGAAAAATCATAAAAATCTTAAAATAGAAAAGATAAAACATATACAAAGGATTTCAAAGACAAATAAGAATAGAGATATATGCTTTTTGAATATCTTGTGGTCTTCTATTTCTTATTTGTACAGCTAAATGGCGAACAATCACTTCATCAACTCTGAAACCAGTATTCCCTGCAACTACTGGACATCAATTCTAGAGAGGCACACACTGTGGCCTGCTCTCAGTACTACTGCCAGTGTAGCTGTAACAGATCTGGAGTTACTTAACAGAACAATTAGGTTTGTGGAAGCTACATAACCTACTACTGAAAATCCAGAGGGAACACAAGCTCGTTTTGAATTTCAACTGAGAGGAGTTCAAGGGAAGAGAAGTATCACTAAAGCTAATTTCAGGAGGATATTCAGACTTCCTGTTGTGCAGAATTCTCCTGCTTTTCCTGCTACTCAGCAAATGATGATTTCTGTCTTTGATCTTGGTTATGTTGGAGCTACCAATGTTCCACCAGCTAAGTTTCAGAAGAAATATCTGCACTCAAGGTGGTATGTGATCTCCTCAATCATCAACAGATGCTTGCTGATGACAAGGAGTGGATCCGATAGCTTGACTGTGCCAATGCTGAAAGTATTCTACTCTTTCATAAGAGTAGAGGCTCCTGACTATGCTGAGCTTTTATGGGATCTGGTTCAAGCTCAAGTTGATAAGCCAAGGGGTTCATACATCCCTTGCGAAAGGTTTTTCTATATCTTTATCCATGATGCTATAAATGCTTGCAGAAATGCAAATATATTTGTACCAGGTACACATAGATTACAGATGAAACGATTTGGGAAGCTGAAGATGAATACCCCGATGGTGTCTGATAATCAATTCACTGCTCCAATTCCAAATTGGCTAGTGAGGCTAGCTGAACCCCAAGATGCTCGTATGCGTTCTTATTTTGAGGCTGTAGGAATACCTCTTCCGAACCCGGTACAACAAGAACAAGTTGAACCCGCCGCGGTTCCAGCCCCAGAGGTTGTAGGGGAACCTGTAGTTCAACCACCCGAGCCAGCTAATCCTCCACTTAGGGTGAACCTTAAACGATCTAGGGCAGCACACCAAGCTCAACCCATGAGGATCAGGGAACCTAGTCCAACTAGGATTGAACCAACCCTTTCCACAACACCTGAAGTGAGCAGTGACACCGACACTTCAGCAACAGCATCTGAATCGTCTCCCAAACATTCTCCTAAGAGAACTCGATATATACCTGATGAGATGATTCAGACTCCGCCAACCCAACGAGTAACTAGATCTAGGACTTCGACACCTATCGTCCGCCAAACAGTTACTACTACCGTTGGTGATACGGACCAAGACCTAGAACCAATTAGGTCACCCTCACCCATCTCCGTATCACATCCAATAATAACAGTAAGCCCTACGCTAAATGAAGTGCAAGTTTCGGTAGGCAAGAGATCTAAACGCACGGATGGTAAAAAGGCCACTAAGCCCATCCAATCTAAACAGGACTGAATAATAAATCATACAAAGCAAGGTGCTTCGGCATCTAAGGAAGTAAAGTCTTCCTCTACAGTAAAGTCTGCGTTAACTCAATCGATTGAGGAAACTCAATCATTGAAGTCCAGAACGGCCGAAGGGGAGCCGAAAAGTCTTGGAAAGGCACCCTGCGTATCGGCTGGAAATCCTCCTGTGCCTCAACGTACAACAGGGTCTCGAGGTCCGGCTTATCTTGATGAGGAAGATCTGCCGCATCCCATGGAAACGAGTCAACATGACAATCCTTCGGGATATTTATCAGACTTCCAGCAGACTGATCCCTTGATTCATGAAAGTGATTCATTGGATCAAACCACTTCTCTTCCGGATTCTGAATCTCAGGGTCTGGAGGAAGAGTCTTTAACTGAAAGAGATTTACCACCTCATGGTATATCAATGATTTCAGGAGTCGGAGATAGCAATATCTCTGCGAGAGCTAAACCAACGGGTAGTTCTGCTACTTTGTCAGAGTCCCATGAGACCAAAGTCATGGAGGCGGATGCTTCGAAAGAAACTTCGCCGGTGACAACTCAGGTTGTTACCCAACCTCCATCAGAAGGGGATATCACGAATCTGACTAGTAGTATGTACAGCCCTACATATAAGAATAATACCGCACAATCATCCTTACCTGCCCTCACGGCAACTCATACACTTCCATCGACATCGCCTTCAACAGATGCTGCTGATGCTGCTTTTGTTCATGGTTACACTGTTGTTTCACCAACTGGGTCACCTTCTCGGATTTCAAAAATATATGGATTACAATATTTCTCTGACAATGAAGTGGAGGAGCTCTATCTTGCTGAGTTTGCTAAATGGACTGATCTTGATGAAATTCACGAGACTATGATGATTTATCTTGAGCAAGCAAGGATAGTGTATCCTTTCTCTCCATGCAAGTCACCTGGACCAATTCACATGCCTGATCATGATGATTTCGATCCCGACAATCTTCATGAGGGGGAGAATAGACAAAGTGGTCATCGGTCCAGTGGTTATGAAGTTGGTACATCTAGTCAACAGAAGAATAAAGATGTTGTTGATATATCTGATTCTGGTAGTGATGAAATTGAGGAAATTCAGTGTGAAAGTTTTCTAGATGAATCAGAAAGTCAGAGAAAGGGTGACTCAGGGATGTTAATGATTATGGATATAGCTGATCAATCAGAGAATAAGTCATCTCAAGAGAACAATCAAAACTTTGACAACATTGAAGATATTGAAGGGGTCATCAAGTGTCGCCAATGAATTTAATGATCATCAATTTGTTAACTTGATTTCTCCAACTGATGAATTTGGAATTCACTTCGAAAAGGAAATTTTCTCTAATGGCAAAGAAGATACTACAACTCCTCCTGATTTGAATGTTCCATTTCAAACTGCAGAGATTGTTCTTGAGCGTGATGCTGATTACCAACTAAGTGAGGATGAAGAGAAAAAGATTCTTCGTTAACCATTCATTGAACAACAAGCGTATAGAATCTATGGTTATTCTGATCTCGTCCTTTTTGCATCAATGAGTGTTCTGGGTGCATGGAAATATCATAAGAAGCCTGAATATCTCAAAGCTTATCTGAGTGTTCGCAATAAATTCAAATTGAAGAATGAAGAGAAACTTCAAATTCAGCGGAATTCAGAGATCAAAAGCATAAATAAGATTTTGATGATTAATAAGGATGAAGTGAAGATGCCATTGTTTCAAGTTACAAGAATGGATGATGAGGATTATCAGTTTTCAGAAGCAGATTTTGATAAACTGAAGATGGACGACATTATTTTCATCTACAATTATTTGATTAACTTGAATGAATCTGCAACAATTTATCATGCTACTGCAATGAAGGCAGTCTACAGGTTTATTCTTGATTCGATGAGATGGATGTCTGTTCATGATTTTCAAATGGGTTTGGAATCTGGACACAAAAAGCTCGGAATCAAACCGCCAAATCAAGTGATTGAAGAGCTTAGATATATGTCCTTACTTGAAGTGAGCGACTGTCCATATGGGTTTGTATTTGTCAATTCTCACTATACAAAGATCTTCATCAGAGTCTCAGATTTCAGAAGATACTCAGACGGAATGTTGATGTATGCTTTCAAATACATGAGATGGAGACTGATCAATAACTGCTATTCAACTGAAGATAATGAGATTGTCAAGTACATTCTCACAAGATTGAAAAGTCGTCTCAAAACAAGAGTGAATATACGAAGATATGAGAATCTCAAGGGATTCAAATCTAAAGTTCACTTCAGAGGAACAAAGTTCCTTTAGATGTTTTGGATAGAATTATATTGTAAAGTTCACATTTAACACTAAGGGGGAGATTGTTAGGACCCCGAAGTTGTATAGTGTTAATGTGAATTAAGCTTAAATGAAGGTTCCTTAGAAGAGGGCTATATAAGGAACCTATGTAGTCCTAATTAGATAGCCATTGTATTGTAACCGAGTTCTAGAAGCTGTGGAATTTAATTTGTACCGATTCTCTCTAGTACCGAGTCTCCTTCTTACATACCGAATCTCATTCTATCTTATCATTTCTCTCAATCTCAACATGATCTGACCTATCAATATCTTCTTCCTTCACCTTTAATTGATGATAACCCGACCTTAGATCTATCTTTGAAAAGAAACATGCACCTTGTAATTGATCAAACAAATCATCTATCCTCGGCAATGGATATCTATTCTTAATAGTGACCTTATTCAATTCACGATAATCTATACACATTCTCATTGTTCCATCCTTCTTTTTCACAAACAAAACCGGAGCTCCCCAAGGTGAACTACTAGGACGTATAAAACCTTTATCTATCAAATCTTGTAGTTGAGTCATCATTTCCCTTATTTCCGATGGAGCTAGTCGATAAGGTGCTTTGGAAATTGGCGTGGCTCCGGGAATCAACTCTATTCGAAATTCTACCTATCGTTCGGGAGGAACACCGGGCAACTCATTCGGAAACACATCCGGAAACTCATTAACTATCGGTACATCACTTAATTCAACAACCTTCTTCAAATCATCTACCACGTGTGCCAAAAATGCACAACACCCATGAGACAAAAATCTTTTAGCTCTAGCATACGTGCATATAGGGATAACACGTCTAGCCCGTTCCCCATAAATCCAAATAACTTTTCCACTTGGTGATTGAACTAATACAATTTTCTTACGACACAAAATTATTCCTTCATTTTCATCTAGCCAATCCATACCCACAATTACTTGAAATTCTCCCATATGCATGGGTATTAAATCTATAACAAACTTCTCATCATCCAAAATAATTTCACATCCCTTAATGATACTATACACCATAACGGTTTTATTATCCGCTATCTCAACCTCTAAAGGATGCTCTAACATACTTGGGGTCATGTTAAAATGTTTACAAAAAGAGTAAGAAACAAACGACCGCGTAGCACCGGAATCAAACAAAACATGCGCAGGTAAAGAGTTTACAATAAAGGTACCTGACACCACATTTTGGGACTCCTTCGCTTCGAGTGCAGTAATCTGATGAGCTCAGGCTCTTGGTTGGCTATCACTAGTCTTTGGTTCCGTTTTAACCTCCTTCTTAACACTACCACTCGCCAAATCTTTCCTTATACTCTGGACATTCGGCTTGAAAATGACCCTTTTTAAAACAATAGTAACACTGTTTGCCCTTCTTAGGACATTCGGCGGCTCTATGACCCGGCTTCCCACATGAATAACAATCGGTAGTACCTGCTTTACACTCGCCCGTATGATTCTTACCACACCTATTACACGTCTTCACTTCTTTACCACCACTCTTCCCCGTCATGAAACCCCCTTTTGATTTGTGAGGGGACTCGGAATTAAACTTGCCCTTCTTCGGGCTCATACCTTGCATTGACTTTGAATCTTGATCTAACTTTCGTTTAAACGCGGCTTTCTTCCTAAGTTCATGTTCCCTCACAAGGGCCCTATTCATCATCTCGGCTAAAGTCTTATACGTACCCTTGTCAATGAACTCACTTATTTCGGGATTTAACTTTTCATGATAGTGATCCATCATCAACTTAGGACTTGAAACAAAGTCCGGGAAAAAACGAGACTTATCATTAAACTCGGCATTAAACTCAGTCACTGATTTACTCCCATGCTCTATATTCATGAATTCGGACTTTAACCTACTAACCTCGGCAGGTGGAGCAAATTGATCCATAAACATTTCACGAAACTTTTCCCATGGAAAACTTGTTGCCACCTCCCGCCCATGTGACTTAACTATGAAATTCCACCATTCATAACCACTTCCTTTCATTTGGTGAGCCGCGTAGATTACTTTTAAGTGCTCGGGACATTCACACAAGATGAATGTTTCTTCTAACTCATCGATCCACCTTTGACTAACAATCGGATCAACCTTACCGTGAAACTCCGGTGAATGAAAATTAGCAAAATTCTTGTACTCAAAGCGCTCATCTTTCTTTCTCGGGGCTTCTACTTCCTCTTGTCTTACCCCACTTCCCCCTTCCCCTCTTAACGTAGGATTATTGGTCATAAGAGTCTTTAACTTTTCATCCAATTGATCATTAATCAATGTCTTTATCTTCTCTAGAAGGGTTGGGGTGTATCGCATCAAAGCTTGTCCTATTTGTCCCGAAATATCATTTGCCATAGTAACCTCATCGGATTCAGAGTATGAGCCTTCTATAGACTCAATTGACGGGGTGTGGACGTACTCATCGTCCTCATCATTACCTCTATTTGGGGATACGATAGCCATTCTGAAACAAGACATCCAATTCATTAGTTCAATTACATGCATCATCAATTTATCATAACAAAGAAACCGAAAGAATTCCTAACTCATTACACCATGACCATATTAGACGTTCATGCGTACTAAAATGAAGTAATGGCAATGGCCGATCGTCATTACACCATCTTATTACGCACTTAATCCATTATGACCCATGGTTAATGAGTATTAAACTCTTTGTTTAAATCAACCACGATCTTAGTATCACACTACAAGTCTCGTCAATAACTCTATCCTATGGAGCATGGCACAATCATTCAACCTTAACTATCATGCAAGTCCTAAAACCGCTTATCCTTTAACAACAATGGTTTAAGCCTAGATAATCCTTATAGTGGGTTATCCAAGTCCCTTAAACCATAGCTCTGATACCAACTTTTAACGCCATTTAAACGATAATTTTTTTTTTTAAAACAAGTGTCCGCCCAGACCAAGTGTTATGCCGCAGCGCGGCGAGCCTTGGTCGCGGCGCGACATTACAAAAGAAATCATCCCTTCTTAGCAGCCCTTCTGTAATCAAAATCTTTGATATGTCGCGGCGCGACATATGGGGTCGCGGCGCGACCTTTCACAGTTGCTGGTACTGTTCTGCAACTTGATACAAAAATCACATTTTCACCATTTCTTCCTTACCCAACACAATTAAACAACATAAATCATAAACAAACTTAGTTAAACCAATTTCTTACATCGTTAAACATTACGAAGATCCTTTAATCAAGAAAAACATGTTTACACAATTTCAAATACATCATTTGGTCCCAAAGCTTAAAAGAAACATAATCATCAAACACAAAAGACTTAGCGTTGATAAGCGGTATCATTTGAGCTAGATTCAAAATAGGGACTTGCACTACCACTTACTACAATGCCAATGCTCCGCTATCCTCAAATGGTTTCCTTACCTTCGCGATGACCTTTCGTTCCTATAAAACATAAAACAACACGGGGGTAAGCTTTTACGCTTAGTGAGTTATACGCGAATAATAAAGCATACAAAGTTGGGCATAATCATTACATTACTTTGTCTTTCCAACCAAATGGTTGCTTACTTACTTTCGGATCCGACCCATCACTTACCATAGACATAACTTACTAGGTCAACCCTAGTAATTATGTCTAAGCTAAACACAACCATAGACATACTCTTATGCCTAAGCTACTTTAATCACATTTCATTCATGCATATGTACATAGACACCCAAGTGTCTAAGCTAAGTCATACCATAGACAAGATTACTAAGTAAGCTTAATAATCTTGCCTAAGCTAATCATCATCCATAGATACAATTATTAGGCGAACCTAATAATTCTATCTAAGCTATCCAACTAGTGCACTTAGTCGTTGCTCTCTTGCACGGATGCAATCCGAGAACACTAAGCCACTCTTGACCCGCCCAATTTACCCCCTATAAACTCACCTTGATTAAATGAGGTTCCTTGGTTACTTGAAGCTCCTTTGCCTTGATTAGCACCTATACATGAGCTAATCTCATTAATATCATAACTCAACAAAATTACAACTTTTAAAAGCTTTCAACACTTTTATACACTTACACATTGACTTAATTCCCCTTTTTACTCCAACATTCACATGAACACTTACATACATAACATTTTAACTTATCTTTTCTAATATAACCCCATTATCATGCCAACATCATTTCCTTAATTACACAATTCTCTAGTTCATCTCTTACAATCATGACTTGCAATTTTTTCAAGTATCTCATTAAACATTAAATGTGCATAAAACCCATTTCTACTACTAGCAACCCTAAATCATCATTTATCCAAATTTCATTACTTACAACAATAACAACAATTCACATATAAACTTTCTTCTTTACAATTTTTAACTAAATCACATAAACATTTCATTGAGACATTTCATCAAACACCTAGTGTGCATGACTTGATTCTAAGCTAAATTAGCATCAATTCCATCTTATTCACTACATGCACTCAATTAGCAAGTTCATACATAAACTTACTTCCAATATCAATAACAAATTCGTTTTTAGTCATACAAGTGTGCACAATTTCAACATACTACAACTTTAAAGCTTGAGATTCATCACAAACACCCAATTTTAGTAATACTTAGACATAGAAGTTCATACCTTGTCTCTAAGGATTCAAGAACCCTAATTGTGCACAAGGGAGAAGAAATTGGAGAATTAAAACTTGTTAAGATGATTAGAGTACACTAGATTTCACAAATTTCCAATTGCATGTGCTCAATTTCTTCAATTGAAGATTTCCTCTTCTTCCTCTTGTTTGGGTCGACACACACAAGCACACACACACACTGATTTTATTTTTTTGCAACTGATACAAAAATTCTGCATTTTACATCTTTTATTAAAATAACTTTGTCTTATTTGCACTTTCTACCCTCCCCACCAAAACTCTAATATGGGAGGTCCTTAATTCTAACTTTGCATCTCTAGTCCCTTCCAACTTAACTAACAAACATTAACTATTGTCCATTTATTTATACTAAATCATACCATCCATATATATAATAATTAAATTACATAAAATAATGGGGGATGATTCTCACACACTGTTTTTTGATCCTCACACACCCTTTTACCCTATTATTAGGGAGGAGTTCAAGTAAATTGGTGTGTGAGGATCAAAAAACAGTGTGTGAGAATCATCACCCTAAAATAATACCTTACTTAATTGGGATGTTACAATAAGCTTATTTCCCCGGTTCAGTCGGCCTTTATTTCCCCGAGTCAATTCGAGCTAGATTCTTTTAGGGTGGTAATGCTTCCAACAAGAAGATGACATGGATGAAATGAGATTCCGTTTTAGCCTCATTTGATAAAGATGGGTTAAATATCGGGATTCTTAAGGCGTTTAATATTGCGCTTATTCATAAATGGCATAGGTGGTACTTAACTAAACCAGAGGACTTTTGGGTAAGGATCATCAAATCGATTCATGGGTACTCATTTGATCAAACTTTCGGCCTTAGCACATGGACATTGATTGTTGACACTTATGTTCATGCAACAGACCATAATTTGGTACCTGCGAATTTATTTCGGTTGGACGTGGGTAACGAGTTAAAGGTTCGATTTTGGCTAGATACTTGGTGTGGTAATCTTCTCTTAAAAGCCGCTATAACCGTTTGTATCATTTGGATGTAAACAAATGTGATACTATCGCTAATAAATGGGTTAACGGTGATTGGCAATGAACATGGTCTAGAGTTATGAATAGCGGTCAACTATTAGCTTCTCTTCGCGATGATATCAGTCATATTCATCCCTCGAACCCTGATGACTGATGACTGCTGGTCATTTACTCTTAATTCAGATGGAATGTTCTCGGTTAAAGACATAAGAGAGTATATTGATAGAAATTGCCTTCCTTCAGTGCCGAGTGCCGACTTCTACTGTTTGGTTAAAACATGTTCCGAGAAAAGCAAACGTTCTTTGGTGGAGATTAAGGTTGGACTCACTCCCTCTTCGTTGGAACCTATCTACGAGAGGTTAGGATCTAATCTCGATTGTATGTTCGGTATCTTTGGCTCAAGAGGTTTGGTGTAAGACTCGTATTTGGCTCGATTGTGATATGCCTTTGTTTAATTGTTGGACGACACACACGCGATTGGATTGAGAATGCTACATGGTCTTCAAATGATAAAGCTCAGGTTGTCACGGTGGTGATTACTCTTCTATGGTTATGGCAATTTCGGAACCACATTATTTTTAACGATTCTTTTATTGGTAGAAATAGCATTGTTGATGTAATTAAAAAAATTTCTTTTCGTTGACTTAACACTTACTCTCAAATTAGAATTTATGGCTTCTAAAGCCCTTTAATTCTCTCTATTAGGCTCTTAGCATCTTGCTAAGGAACTTTTTTTAATATTCAGTTAAAACAGAAAAACTATTCCAAAACCTCAATCAACAAGCTTAGAAGAATTAAATAATTTTAACAGCTACGGAGTAATAAATTACAATGCAATAAAGATATACTGTTAAACTCATCTCGAGTAGACTCAAAAGAATGTTTTTAGAAGAATTAAGTAATTTTGACAAGATGATGACAACGGCAACTTCATGCAGCAAGTGTTGTAAAGTTTTTCCGATAACTACAATCTAATATCGTGGAACTGGAAACGCAGATGATCAATTTTCACATTTTTCTTACCAAACTAATACGGAGTAACAAATTATCCACGTCATATAATCATGATTAATGAAGATTATAATGATAATATCTCAAACACCTCATCTTAGCCACTGTAAACTGATAACTAACGTGTGTATCATCATATCTAGCCCCAGATCCAACAATTATCAACATCATCATCATCATCACCATCATCATCTATTCATCAACAACTTTAGACCAAATCATGTGTACTTACAGGATCTTCATTGCTGAGTTCAGCCGATCGATGATATAGCTCGAAGGGAGCCGAACATACAAGCACCATGTATATGTTATAGAAACTAAAACATCTTCTGAAGAATACAACATCATCAACCTCGTAGAATCTGTTATCAATTATTAATATTCCATCAAGGCTGTTTCAGTTTCCGATAGAGGTGCTGCAAATACAAATAGTAGCAAAAATGTCACAACAAAACATCTATTTTATTTGAATATGTATGAATTATTATTAATATTAATATAAGCTATAAAAAAACATACCGAGCAAGTCCTCAAAGGCTTCTGCGGAAAGAGATGAATCCATAAGAAAAGGGGGTGAAAAAACTTGGTCATGAGTTTCCTCTACATCATAGAACGACAATCGTCCCTCAGATTCCGCATAATTTGAAGAAGCAGCAGACACAAAACCATTTACTCCATCATAATCATTCACCATATCCAACGATTCATTATATTTCATCACACGACTATCCACCAAAGAATTATTTAAATCAGATAAAAACAACTGTTTACTCTTCAAAGAAACTGGTTTCTTTTCTGGGCCCACACGAGAAAACCCAGTTCCCGAAAGAGGAACAAAGAAATGCTCAGATCCATCGTCAGATTGACTATCTTGTGATTGGCCAGTATTGCTTGGTCGTGTTGACAAAGCTGCTTCTCTCACAGATTTCTTCAAGTTACGAATATAATCATTTACATCGTCTGCTTCACATGAAATAAGGAATTATTACAAATTACAAATTACAAACTAAAGTTTCAATATAGATGAAAGAGGGACAGAACTATTTTTAACCTGTATGTGGTGTATTTACTTGGCTATTTGATACAATTTTTTCATGAGGCACATTTTCGGGCACTACGTTAGTATGAACTTGAGAATGTTTCTTGTAAAAGTTGCCACTTTTTACATTTGAATTTGGAGTCAAACTAAATAAAGGTGGTAGCTTTAATAGCGGGGCTAGATGATAATTTATCAATATGAACAGTTGATAGTCTTGAAGTGACATCCATGATCTCATCACTGCTACTTTCCTAGACATCGATTGTGCAAATTAAATACTTAAAAGAACATTTAAAATATCGATACATATAAAATAAAAATATAATGTTCAAGATAAAAATACCAATGTCCTTCCGGTGTTTTGTGCGGTAGATCTGACATGATGATTTGTCACCCGAGGAAGATTGGTGGAAATACTGTTCACTTCCTCACTCAGTTCCGATATTGAATTCTGTATTGCAGGGGCTACACCTTTTAATTGATTAACAAGCACCTGCACACACACACACAAAAAAAAAAAGAAAGAAAAAAAAAATGTCAATAGAAAACTATTTTCTTCATTAATGCAGTAGGAAGGCATATAGCAATCACATAAACAGAGTCAGACAGCATGATAACACATCACCGAATATAAGAAGCGACACATATTTAGAAAGAAAAGTGCAAATTTGTACTCCAATATATACTCCGTAGTCCAAAATTTTCAAATTTGAGTAGTGGTGGTTTAGCATTAACATACCTGTATACTAGCTAGATGTTGTTGATGTTCAGCAAGTGTTGTAGCTAATGATTCAGCATGACCACTTGTACCACCTTCATTTGCACTTCGCAGAAGATCAGGACCTTCACCGTCATTTGCTTTTGCCTATATTGAAGACTAACAGTATAGTATCAAAAAGTTTACATCGGGTGCTTAAATCATACTAGAGGTACCAATGTAGTGATTTTGGCCCATTTACTTATTAATAGTCAGATTTGTATCATCTCAAACGAGTCATATTATCAAAATGTTACAGATTGCCCAAAGTTTATTTTCAAAGAACACAAACTCCGACATCATTTTATCCAAAGATTAATATGAATTTTATAAATATATTGTTTTCAGACTCATAATTAATGCATTCATTATTTATAGAAAAATTAGTAAACGGACAGAAAGTGGTTGTTAGCGACCCAGCCTGGCTCGTTTCGACCCGTACAAAAGTGACCGCTAACGCATTAACCACTCCACATGTACATATAATTTTTTTTGACAAATATAAAAGGGAAAAGTATATGAAAATGCATTGAACTTTCAACAAATTCCTATTGTATGCATTCAACTTCCAAATCTCCTATTGTATGCATTTAACTTTCTAAGTTGTGCTATTGTATACATTAAGTAACTTGTTGATAAGGTTTCCGGTTAATATGTTTAAATAATTACTGAAGGAGTCCTTGTAATTTGCATTATTTTTCATCTCCTTCGCTTCATCTTTATCTCCAAATTCATAAACCCTAATTTCAACCTACCTACTTTTTTCAACCTTTATTAACTTATTCTTCTCCCTCAAACTATCGAACCCACCAATATCATCTTCATCAATTCTCATCAGATCTCAAATAATAAATAATTGGATCTAAACAACTGATCAATACCTACCTCAAAGGCTATATTAATTATCTAATACTATTTGAATTAAAAAAAAAAGCATCATAAACAATCGGTCCATATCTATCTAATGACTATTGGTGAATTTTATTTGTTTTTCAAATTCGTATGTTCCATTTCCCTCATAAACAATTTTATTCCATCTTAGTATGCTCCCATATCCATTACAAACCCAAATTCATAAATTGTTATGGTGAAAAACCCTAATCCGATGGTGATTTTGGATTTGGGTTTTGTTCTTGATTCCAGATCGAAACTTTCCTTATTCTGATTTGCTTTACGTACAAGTAAAATAAAAAAGAAAAAGAGAACGCAAGTTTTGATAATCTGTAAATAATAAGAAACTTTGTACATTATTGTCGTTAATTGATTTTTAATAATAGGCAATGATGAAATAGTTTGATTTCGTATAGGTTGTATCGGGATTCGTTAGTGTTAGTAAGATTGGATCGAAATAGTTTGATTTCGTATAGGTTTTATCGGGATTCGTTAGTGTTAGTAAGATTGGATCGAAATAGTTTGATTTCGTATAGGTTGTATCGGGATTCATGTAAGGAGTTTGATGGGAAATTGATGGATGCTTATTCTGAAAAATGCAAGGAGTTTGAAGATTTGAGGGATGCTGTGAAGAGATATGTTAGAGATGATGATCAGATAAGATGAACAGAACAAACATGAGTATCAATGGTGTTGAAAATAAAATAAATAATTAATATGTAATATTGACAAACATGAGAGACCAGTGATGTAATTTTATCTAAGATGATGAGTCACCAATGAAATTAAGATTTACAAACATGAGGGACTAATAATGTAAATATCTAATAGAAGAATACCTATTATGGCAGGTTAAATACATACAATAGGACAATTTAGAAAGTTAAATGCATATAATAACAGATTTGGAAGTTGAATGCATACTATAGGAATTTGGTGAAAGTTCAATGCATTTTCATATACTTTTCCCAATATAAAAGCCTAAACTTGATAAGTGGTTACATATTAAGGAAATACTCTGGAAACTATAAATATCAATGGCCTTGGTAAGCCAAACTGCACTTAGCAACGTTGCGTCAATTAGAGAGTATAGTAGCCAGATACTAAGGGAAAAAAAAAAAAAAAAAAAAAAAAAAAAAAAAAAAAAAAAAAAAAAACTAAAAACTAAAAACTAAAAATTGGAATTAATCATTTAGTTCACACTTACACCTATACAGCAAATATTAACTTTTCAAACATAATAATTACACTTAGAAACACTAGGTCCTTAACCAATTAAAGTACACAAATTTACAACGCGGGTCAAATCCTCATTGTAAGAATATCATGCATTACGAAAATCCATAACAAGGTGATCAAAAAGCTTGTAACACGATCGATGAGCAAAATAATGATAATGACATAGGCAAACAGGAAAATTAGGGCACCAAATTTTTTGGTTATTAGAATGGTTGTTATAATTATTTATTAATACCAAGGTTGTAAAAATCACTACTTGGGAGTACTCGGTCGAAACTTTTTAGGAGTATTCGGATGTTGACCAAGTTTGACTTTGACCGATTTTCCAAGAAATCCCGAGTTTTGGCCGTGTTTGACCGAGTTTTAAATGGTTTTGACCGAGTAGTCCGAGTAATTGGACCGAGTAATCGGGAAACCTTTTTCAGTACTTGCCGAGTACTCCCGAGTTATGCAACACTGATTTATACTCAACAATTTCTGTGCAGATCACAAATATATTGTTCCCAAGACTCAAATGTGCAGGGTAACATTAAGAATATATAATATTAATATATTAATATATAAATATAATAATAAATAACAATAACAAAACTTAGAAGCATGGATTTGTTAAATGTAGTATACCAGGTGGAGTGACTGCTTATGTATACGCTGTAGAGCATGAGTCCAACGCCTCAAAACTTCTGCTATATCTGTTAGGGTGCAAACCAAAGTCCCACATCGGTCATGGGACAAAACAAATGTATGTATATAAGTCTAAGGGGAAGTCCCTCTATCACCAATTGGTTTTAGAAAAGAATGGACTCTTGGGCTTATATTGCAGGACATTGTGTTGGGCTATGCGATCCTTACAAAATGGTATCAGAGCTAGCCCCGATGTGGTGGACAGCGCAGTGGGCGCACCCCTGAGCGCACGCAGCGACGTGGCGCGACCCTGGCACGATGAGTTGATCCTGGAAGCCTTGTATCGAAATCTCCCTGCCCTCCCACCAGGTTGAGAGTTCCGAGTTGGCGGCGGTAAAGGTTGGATCCGGACTATCGTTGGAGGGGAGGCCCAGATGGACTTGGGTTTGAGGGGAGGTTTGGTATCAGAGCTCAGGTTCTAACCCTAGCCGTCAATCATAGCTGTTGCTGTTACAGATCCAGCTGCTGTTGTTGCTGTTTTTACAGATCAGATTGCAGATCAGGTTGCAGGTGCTAAACCCTAGCCGCCACCAGACTCTGCTGATCAACCCTAACCGCCATCAGACTCTGCTGTTACAGATCCAGATCAACCCTAGCCGTCACCAGACTCACCAGACTCTGCTGTTACAGATTTACTGCTACTGTTACAGATCAGATTGTTGTTGACCTCAGATCCAATAATATTTTTTTTCCAATGGCAGAAGAAGGAAGGATCAAAATCGACAAGTTTGATGGGCAAGATTTTGGGTGGTGGAAGATGCAGGTTGAAGATTTGTTATGTCAGAAGGATCTGATCGATGCCTTGAATGAGAATAAACCAGAAGGAATGAAAGACGACGAGTGGAAAACACTTGACAGGAAAGCCCTAGCAGTTGTCAGACTCACGTTGACAAAAAGTGTTGCCTTTAATATTGTTAATGAAACCACGACACATGGTTTGATGAAGACCTTAGCAAATATGTATGAGAAGCCGTCTGCTTCTAACAAGGTGTTTTTTGATCAGACAGTTGGTAAACACCAGGTTGAAAGAAGGTGCTTCAGTAACAAATCATGTTAATAAATTCAACAATATTATCTCTCGGTTATTGTCAGTTGATATCAAGTTCGATGACGAAGTCAAAGCTCTTCTATTATTATCTTCGTTACCTGAAAGCTGGTCAGGTTCAGTCACAGCTATCAGTGGATCCACAGAGTCCTCAAAGCTAAAGTTTGAGAGCATTCGTGATTTTATTCTTGGAGAAGATATAAGAAGAAAGAGTTCAGGAGAACCATCAGGAAACTTGCTGAGCACAGAAGAGAGGGGTAGGAGGAAAGGCAGAAGTAACACCACCAGGGGCAGGTCAAAAAGAAGGAAGAGTGTGTCGAGAACGAGGAATGATATTAAATGTTGGAATTGTCAGGAGACTGGGCACTTCAGAAACCAGTGCACTAAGCCAGTAACATCATCAAAGCCAAAGGAAGTTAATGTTGCAGTTGCAACAGATGATTATGATAACGTCCTTGTTTGCTGCATTGAGAATACAATTGATGCGTGGATTATGGATTCAGGAGCATCGTTTCATGCTACCCCAAGTCCACATTTGATGAAGAATCTACGAACAGGTAACCTTGGTAAAGTTCGTTTGGCTAATGATCATTGTCTTGACATTACAGGGATTGGAGACTTAGAGCTGAAGACCTCTTTGGGCACTAATTGGACCTTGGAAAATGTCCGAGTTATTCCTGGCCTAAAGAAAAAACTAATCTCTGTTGGACAGCTTGATGATCAAGGATATAGTGTGCTATTTGGTGAAGGTCAGTGGAAAGTAATAAAGGGGAACTTAGTAATAGCCAAGGGTAAGAAGAGAGGCACTCTTTATATGGCAGAAGTTCCAGTTAATGAAGTAAATACAGTTTCCAATGATCGAAGCTTAACCAGTCAGTGGCACCAACGTTTAGGTCACATGAGTGACAAAGGAATGAAAATGCTAGTGTCTAATGGTAAAATTCCTGGTCTAAAGAGAGTTGAATCGGACTTTTGCGAGTCATGTGTTCTAGGAAAGAAGAAGAAGGTCACCTTTGCAAAAGCAGGCAGAACTTTAAAGGCTCAGAAGTTGGAGCTAGTACACACGGACGTGTTCGGGCCTACTCCTGTTTCTTCATTGGGAGGAGCACGCTATTATGTTACTTTCATTGACGATTCAACACGCAAGGTATGGGTTTACTTTCTTAAAAATAAATCTGATGTATTTGAAGCTTTTAAGAAATGGAAATCTGCTGTTGAATTATCTTGTGATTTGAAGGTAAAATGCTTGAAGTCGGATAATGGAGGAGAATACATCAGCACCGAATTCGTTAACTATTGTGTTGATCATGGCATTCGGATGATCAAGACGGTTCCAGGTACTCCACAGCAAAACGGAGTTGCAGAAAGAATGAATCGCACTTTAAATGAGAGAGCACGTAGCATGAGACTTAATTGTGGGCTACCAAAGACTCTATGGGCTGATGCAGTAAGCACTGCCGCTTATTTGATCAACCGTTCTCCATCAACTCCGCTTGATTTCAAAATACCCGAAGAAGAATGGAGAGGTAAAGCAATCAGTTATGAGCATCTAAAAATCTTTGGGTGCAGTGCATATGATATTAATAAAGATGGTGACAAACTTGATGCAAAAGCAAAGAAGTACGTGTTCATTGGTTATGGGGGAGACGACATGGGTTACAGGTTATGGGATAACAAGGGAAAACATGTTATCAGAAGTAAACATGCCACCTTCAATGAAGCAGAATTGTACAAGGATTTCAACTCAACAACAAAAGAAAAAGAATCAGTTGAATTTGAGGTTGACACAGAGACAACTAGAGAAGATGAAAGGGAAACTCCAGAGTGTGAAACTGATGTTCCAGTGGGAGTTCCTAACAGTGAAAGCTCGGAGTCTGATCACGAGCAGACTTCAGATAGTGGGAGCTCAGACTCTGATGATGAGCAGACCCCACAACCCCCATCACAATCTGACCAGTCCAATTGGGTCAGGAGATCTACACGAGTTACAAGACAGCCAGAAAGGTTTAGTCCAACAGTTAACTATCTTCTTTTGACAAAAAATGGGGAACCAGAAAGTTATTCTGAGGCAATAAAGGTGAAAGATTCGTTCCATTGGGAGCAGGCTATGAAAAGCGAGATGGAATCTTTATTGAAAAATCAAACTTGAGGCTGACCAAGTTACCACCAGGAAAAAGGGTCTTACAGAAAAAATGGGTTTTCAGAGTCAAAGATGAAGGGGATGGTTCTAAACGATACAAAGCAAGATTAGTTGTCAAAGGATTTCAACAAAAGAAAGGAGTCGACTATGCTGAAATCTTTTCTCCAGTAGTGAAGATGACTATCAGATTGGTTCTAAGTATGGTTGCAACCGAGAAGTTACACTTAGAACAGTTGGATGTTAAAACAGCTTTCCTGCATGGCGACATTGAAGAAGACATTTACATGTCTCAACCAGAGGGGTTTCGTGTCAAAGGAAAGGAGAGTCTTGTGTGTAATCTAAAGAGAAGCTTGTATGATTTGAAACAAGCTCCCAGACAGTGGTACTTGAAATTTGATAATTTCATGGAGAAGACAGGATTCGTGAGAAGTTCTACAGATCATTGCTGTTATTTGAAGAAGTTCAAGAGCTCCTATATTATATTGCTTCTTTATGTCGATGATATGTTAATTGCAGGTTCTGATATGGTTGAAATACGCAATTTGAAGAAGCAATTATCTGGAGAATTTGAAATGAAGGATCTCGGGCCAGCTAAGCAGATTCTCGGTATGAGTATATGCAGGAATAAAGATGGGTCAGTTTCTTTATCTCAAGAAAAGTATATTCGCAAGGTTCTTGAAAAGTTCAGAATGAATGGTGAGTCTACAAAGCCAAGAAACACACCGTTAACACACCGTTGGGAAGTCATCTAAAGCTTTCTAAACATCAGTCTCCTAAAACTGAAGTAGAAAAAGCAGAAATGGCTAAGGTTCCTTATGCATCCGCAGTGGGTAGTCTAATGTACGCTATGGTGTGTACAAGACCTGATATAGCACATGCAGTTGGGATGGTTAGTCGCTTTATGTCAGCTCCGGGGAAAGAACATTGGGAAGCAGTGAAGTGGATACTGCGGTATTTAAAGGGTACTCCTAAAGTTGGGTTATGTTTCAAGGGCAGGGATACTACTCTCAGGGGTTATTCTGATGCAGATTTGGGTAGATGCAATAATACCTTCAAGAGCACCACCGAGTATGTATTCACTATAGGAGGAACAGCAGTGAGTTGGATGTCTAGGCTTCAAAAGAGCGTGGCTCTATCTACTACTGAAGCAGAATACATGGCCTTGACTGAAGCCAGTAAAGAACTAGTATGGTTGAAGACATTCATGAAAGAACTGGGTAGCAAACAGACAGAATTTGTCTTATATTGTGATAATGATAGCGCAATCAAGTTAGCAAAGAATCCAGTCTATCATGCTAAAACGAAACACATTAGCATGAAGTATCACTTTATCAGAGAACGGATAAGCAAGGGAACATTTAATCTAGAGAGCATTCCAGGTTCAAAGAATCCAGCAGATATGTTCACCAAACCAGTAACGCTGGATAAGTTGAAGCTGTGCATAGCTTCAACTGGCCTTCAGGAACATTGAAGAGAAGGCAGGAACTAGAGAGAGAAGAGATGAGCTGAGTCTTGCATTGCAGAAGTACAAGAGTGCAGATCGATGTTATTTGAAGCCTCCAAGCAGGACATTGTGTTGGGCTATGCGATCCTTACAAATGGTATCAGAGCTAGCCCCGATGTGGTGGACAGCGCAGTGGGCGCACCCCTGAGCGCACGCAGCGACGTGGCGCGACCCTGGCACGATGAGTTGATCCTGGAAGCCTTGTATCGAAATCTCCCTGCCCTCCCACCAGGTTGAGAGTTCCGAGTTGGCGGCGGTAAAGGTTGGATCCGGACTATCGTTGGAGGGGAGGCCCAGATGGACTTGTATCGAAATCTCCCTGCCTTCTATCAGAGTAGAACCCTAATTGTTTGGGTCGTATTTTATTGAGGGTCCTAAGTCTATATATAGTCTCTCAATTGTACATGTATTGTATCACCTCCAAATTAATAATAATACTCTCTAGTTCCAAAGTGGATGTAGGTTTCACCTAGAAACCGAACCACTATAATTCTCGTGTTGTTTTTATTCTGTGTTTATTATTCGGCTTGCTCGTTTGTGATTGTTAATCGATTAGGATTCTACTCTGATAGAAGGCAGGTTCTAGCCTTAACAATATCAACTGTCGGCTGACCTTTTCCGCTTCGATCATCCCCCCAAGAACTTTTTTCATCGCCAGTTTGAAAAGAACTCAACATTTCTCTATCTGATTTTACTTGTGATCTATCAGATTGGTCCTTGTCTGAATCACTTTCATCCATAGCTGCAAGAAGAGATGATCCAGATATACGGTATCTGACAAACAACGTGACAAAAAAAAAAATATGAACAAAGGCCGCAAACAGAACCTACAAGAAGTGACATATAGTAGGTTATATATCATGTATAATAACTACCTATGCTCCCGATGTGCTATTAAGTCCTCAATGGGGCCTGAGGCAAGAACTTCATGCTGACCTGCATCAAAACATAACCAAAATTAATCTTAAAAACACAATGCAAGGATGCTAAAAAAGTGGAAGCCGGTAAAAAGATACGTGTAGACTAGTACTTCTATGGAATAACCCAATGCCAAAGGCAAGGCATGTGCAAAGTGTGCAACCGAACAGTGCCCAAATTTTAAAAAGGCACATATTTTAAACAAACTACATAATAATCCATCCATTTATATGTAATTCCATCCATTTATAGTGGTATTATATTTTTATGTGTTCAAAAGTTTAAAAAAAATAATGGCCCATTTTTTACGTCTCGAACAGGGACTACTAGATTGATGAGACGGCCCTGATCTGTGCTACTCTCTTTACTATACAACGCATAATTTAGCTTGGCTCAAATGACTATATCAGCATTAATTCTTCACACCACTACTTCACAGGTTAATGTTTGAAAGGAAGGGCACATAGCTATATCTTATAGGGCTGCGTATATGTAGCAAATCTCTTACTTTCACCTACTCTTATTTTCACCTACAAGTCTCATCATGGGATAATGAGATAATGGCATAGTGCATACATGTAGTACACAAAGTGTAAACAAAATATTAACCTTAAGCTTATTCGAACCAGAATTACACATGTGAAAACAGACAAAACGGCTATACACATAAACAAACATCATTCGAGAGGCTGAAGCACAATAAGAGGCAATAAAGGATGAAGCGGAAATATAGACAGGGTGATGAGTAACTATCAAGTTCCATTATCCATATGAAGATTATTCCAACTAGCACTTTACCTAGTTACCTCTGTAGCATTTAATTATTACAATATTAGTAGAGTCCATATAAATTCAGACTCCATATAAATTCAGACTCCATTTATAAATTCAGACTCCATTTAATCACTAAAAGAACCATGAGATGTTTTCACTTACTCTTGCGTGATAATAAAGAATCCCAAAGGCGAGTAGCTCTCTGAACTAGATGAGAGTTTTGACTTGAACTTGAAACTAACTCATCCCACTGTTCACCTTCCATCTTCACTTTGTTCCACAAGTCATGTAGCTTCTCCAACTCTTGTTACAAATATGCCTGAGCTTCAAATGTTCCAAAGAAAAGGAGAATGTGTGTGTTACACAAACAGAACAAATTGTTTAAAGATTATTTACCCCTAAACTCACAATCACAAGTTACAATTACCTCTTCAGCACAAAGACTACGATATTCTGCTGTTATTTCATGAGCCAAATTTAACCACGTAGACTGTCTTTGTACTGTTGACAGCATTTTTAAGAAACCTTCTTCTCTCTAAAGCTATTCTAGCCTGTTCAACAAAAGAAGCAAACTTTAAGTATTTAAAGAAACTTTGCTCACAATTGTCAGAATGCAGAAGAAGCATCATAATGATCTATTCAGCCACCAAATGCAAGCGCAATATACCTTTGTTACAGGATGAAGAGTAGCCGCATGTGAAAAAGCTACGTCAGTCAATGAAGCGGGTAATGGACTTGAGACTACATCAGCAGCATACGTTCGTCTAAGAACTTCTCTCAAAGCATGCAACGAAAGTTGCCACAATAGTTCCACAAATCTGCACTTAAACATTCCTTATATCGACCAATCATTATTCAATCTACCTACTAAATAATTCCAACTTTTAGCAAGCTATTAACTACAATAGATATTAATCAAATTTCGAGCTTCAATTGATAATTAAATCCATAACTAACTAACTAACTAACCTCGGTCCACAACATGTAGCCAGTGATGAAACCCTAGAATTACTTCTTGGAAGTGCCCCTTGTGATTCAAGCTCACTTATAATACTTTGTACAACCTAATTAAAAAACATTTAAATTAATAATTAACATAGAAACCTACTATCCATATACATTACATTACATAATTACATATTACATAAACCAATAAACTAAAATTAAAAATGCATATGAATTACACACCTTTCGAAAATCTCGAGATTGGGTAGAATCAAAAATCGGCCAAACTTTATCAAAATCCTGAGAATCGATCACAATGTTAAAAAAAATAATAATAATAATAATAAAATAACAGATTGTAATTGCAATTAGAAATGTGATTAGATTAGAAAGGGAAATTAGGGCGTACTTTAGGACCTCTGAGAGAGAATAAAATAAAGTATAGAAGCTGTTCACCCAATTTAGGGTTAGAGTGACGAAATAACCCGACCCGAGGTGTACCGTTGTTTGCTCCGGCACCAACTATTGACGGATCAAGCCCTAACAATAAACAGTTTGTGTACATTTCACTCTCTAACTCTGTTTCTCTTTCCTTTTCTCGGTCCATCATCATCAACCATACCCTATATAGATACAGATAAATTGATATATATAAATATATTGAAAGAGAGTATATAAACACACAATCTGTTTGTAACTCCTTATAGATTCATTTTGATCTTCTTGTGTTTTACAGTATACTGTATGTACGTTACAATATACTCCGTATATCTCTCCATTTTGATTTTCGTCAGGAAGATTTAGTTACAAATCAGGTCCTTTGCAATTGGAGAATGTTACTAACAGGTCCTTGGTTTTGTAGTGCTTTTGAAATTTATGTGTATTCTTGAGTTGTGAAGAAAATAAAAGAAAGGAAAGGAAAAACCTTTTATTCATAATATTTTATAAATAAATTAAACCAAACATAATTAATATATAAATATATATATATTATAAATTTCTGCTCGATTTTTCAATTAAAACTCAAATCGTTATACTTTAAATTAACACAACTATATCAGAACAAAAACGATGGTTAAAAATTCATACTACGCATTTTAGCAAAATTAAGTAGCACTTCATGCAGATAATGTATATGTATACATGTAACGCCGTCATCATAACATCATGTATATATATCAACAAATATAATACTCCATAAACTATAAGAAGCAAAAATCTTACAAAAATCAAGATGGCAGGAGCACTCGAACAAAGTTATGAATGAATACTTTAGTAACAAAAGCATTATGCCGATATACATTTTTAATACATAAGATTTCATGTATACTTTGACTCACTGTCAACTATAACAGAGTTAAGAGGTGCAGTACAGAACTATAGAATTAAGACTACGAAATAATAAAGTTGAAAGAGATAAAATGGTCTTTTTTAAATATATAACAATTGTTTTCCTCTCAAATCATGCCAAAATTAGGAGGATTGCAATCTAAGTAAAAAACACATGGACTCTCCCTTCAAATCCTTTCCTCTCTACCCTTTTCTTTCCATAAAAAAAACTCAAGAATGCATAATTAGTCTTCTCTCCCTTCAACTCCTTTCCTTTCTTTCACAAAAAAAAAAAAAAAGAAAAAAAAAAAAAACAACTCGAGTATGCAGCCTAAGGTTGTCAAGTTTTCTTTATGCTGAACGGGGAGAATTTGAAATGAGGTGGTGTTTCGTCTAACATGCACCGGGGGTGTAGTGGAGGTAGTTGGTGCTGGGCCGGCCACATAGAGTATTTTATCAGTAGATGTTTGGGCCTTTTGGGCCTAAGAGGTGGTTAGTTGCTGCAAACATATAAGGAAGTCTATGCTTACAAATTCTAGAAGTGTTCAACAATATTTTTTTAAATCTATAAAATTGTGAAAATATCTCAAACACGGTGTGTGGTACTTGGTCATTGTTTTATTTCTACGGTATCGTCCAAAGTTACACGCAACTCGCACCAAACACGGTGTGTGTCGCGTGGTGTGTGGTGCTCTATGCGTGATGCTTGGTCGTTGATCATTTCTAGAGCATCGTACAAGGTTACACGCAACTCGCACCAAACACGGTATGTAGTGCATGGTTGCTGATCATTTCTACGACATCGTCTAAGGTTACACGTAACTCGTACGATCGTACCAAACACTACACACGGTGTGTGGTGCTCAGTGCGTGGTGATTGGTGCTCCATGCGTGTTGCTTGGTCGTTGATTCAATTCGTCTAATGTTACACCAACTCGCACCACGCACCTAGCACGGCGCGTGGTGTTCGATGTGATGGTTTTAGAGCATTTTTACAATTAAAAAAGTTTAGGAGCATACCGTTTAAACACTTTAGAATTTATGGGCATTTTGGGCAATTTCCCAATATATAATTGCTATAGTTTACCACTTTGTAATGAAAACAAACTATCAAAGTGCATACACTTGCCATTGGCAATAATACAATTTTCTTTAGGGAGTCAACTCAAAACGAGGGTGTGAGTCTGACGTATTTAGAGGTGCAAATGGGCGGGAAAAAGCCCGCGATCCACGAGTATATGTGACCGTGATGGGCAGGTTAATTCAATATTTTTTATCCGTTAGTACAATACGGGTAAAATTTTGTACTCGTTGAGGGGTCACGTTCGGGTCGTGAATATATAATACCCGTTATGGGTAAAATTCGACCTGTAAATTTATAATACGCGTTTGAAAAACTCGTGAGTTTACACGTTTACCCGCATAAATTTATTTATTTATAAATAAATATAGTTATATTTTCAATAAAAAATAGTAATCTTTAATATTTATTTGTGAATTTACCAGTTGGGCCGTCGGTATCATTACCACAACTTAGATAATAGATTAAATTCTCAAAAATCCGATTCCATTTCAATTCTTTGAAAAATATGATCTGGGTGACATTTTTTTTATTCTCCAAAAACGCATTTTGTTTTGTTCTAAGAACATTGTGCTCTAATCATATATATTCACACAAAATATAATTAAAGCGTATTGATCCACAATCTGCTAGAGTAAAATATTAGAGTACGAGGTGTTATTCAGTGTTCATTTGAGACATTGAAATTCACCGAGTAAAGAAAAACTAGAGGTTTCGTTAGGTGTCTATTTTAAGTGTCCATTTTAGTTATCTTATTCATTTTAATAATTTTATTTTTATTATCTAATTCATTTTATATATAAAATATTTAATATAAATGAATAACACTTTGTAATTAATAAATAATTTAATAATAATAATATATTATAATTATAATTATAATTATTATATTTACTTTTAAGCCAAAATTAACCTTAGTTCATTAACATAACCTTAGCCCATTAACTTAACCTTAGACTGTAGTGACCCGAACTTTTCCATGTTTATATATATTAAATGAAATTGATATTTACATGATTAAGTGTTTTCAACATGTTAAGTAATCAAACTTGTTAAGACTTGATTAATTGAAATAGGTTTCATATAGACAATTGACCACCCAAGTTGACCAGCGATTCACGAACGTTAAAACTTGTAAAAACTATATGATGACATATATATGGATATATATATATAGTTAACATGATATTATGATAAGTAAGTATCTCATTAGGTATTTTAACAATGAGTTATATACATAAAAATGAGACTATTGAATTAAGAAACTCGAAAACGATATATATAACGATTATCGTTATAACAACATTTTATTAAATACATATGAATCATATTAAGATATTGATACACTATATTTTGTAGCGACCCGACCAAATCGTCATTGACGGCGCCGTCTACTTAGGTCCCGTTACGTGGTCATAAGTCTTTAAAACAGCGTTTGACCAAAAGATATGTCGCATTCATTTCAAATGTAAAGGTTGTTCAAGTTTTACAAGAATAGTTCCACCACAAGTTACGATACAAAGTTTTAAGTACAAATGAAACTTATGCGACAAGATTTAAAAGTATCCAAAAGACGCTCCATGTATGCATGTATACTCGACATCCAATGCAAGTATCAAAATAATGAGCGGAAGCATGTATCATGTATCGTTCAAGGACCTGAGAAAAACATAGAAATCTGTCAACGAAAACGTTGGTGAAATCATAGGTTTAAGTAAGTAAGTACAAGTGAACCACAAGATTTGCATCAATGAAATAATAGTAATACATTCCAAAAGTTTGTTTCACGAGCACCCAATTATCAAAGCTTAACATTCCATCCATTGTATACCCCATCCATAGTGCTAGAACAAACACTGATTCTCGAAAATATATTTCATCCGTAGACGGTAGCGAACCGTCAAAGATGAGGGTTGTCAACCCATATGGCCATATAACATAAGTTCTCGCTTACACCCGGCAAGTGTAACTAATGATAATCGAATTGAGGATTTTTGTTCTAAACTCGTATGTAGAATGTTTGTTTTCCCGTTCTTGTGTTCACTTAGTTCAAAAGAATCGTTTATGTTTTCTCATCCCAAATATAAGTTCAAAAAGAGTAAAAGTGGGACTATGATCTCACCTTGAGTGCACGTACGAAAAGTACTTCACAAAATAACGTGTGCGAAGGATAGTGCTAGTCTTGACCTAAACAAATAGGTCGTATCAATAACGGTAAACACGATAGGTCAAAGATGTTCAATTAGTCCTATGGCTCGTTACGACTCGATTATTTAGCATGTGAAATCAAATTGTCAAGTTTCATGCAAGATACAAGTATATAAACAAGTTAGGAAGGTTGCAAAATCATTTGGTTAAGTTTGACAAAAAGTCAAACTTTGGTCGGTCAAAGTCAACGAAAAAGTCAACACGTTCGGGTCGTGTCCCGAACTATTTTTCTGAGGTTTTTAATCATGTATGAGCATGTTAGGACAAGTTACATGTGAATCGGAGGTGCGTAGCATAGCAAACATTATTCGAAAATTGACCAAGTTGGACAGACCAAAATGGCGCGCCGCGCGGGTATATGGCGCGCCGCGCCATTACCTGTGCAGAGAATTCTGGCAGTTTTTAAGTTTTATGCACGAACCTAACTTCAAACAATCACCATTTATGATCCGCAAACAATCAAGACAAGTATCTTATACCGTTGGGAAGGTAATTTGACGAGGAAAACAACTAAATACATTTCATCAATCAATCTACCTATTACAACAACCAAAACCGCATCTAATGCTTAACATTAACCGCATACAAGTTCATAAATGCAATTCAATGATTCGGGCAACCAATTTACATGAATGATATGCCGTTTCGAAGGTAATCAAGCATACAATCCAACTAAACACTTACCAATAATAATCCATGGCATTCAATGCATCAAAAGTCCATTTCAAATTCATCAAACCCTAACCCAAATTCACCAAAATCAATAATCAAGTTCATGAAGTTTTCTAAGGCAACCTACACATCAAATTGAAGCTAGTGATACAAGGAACACAATTAGAACATGAACTTTTAACATCTAACAACATATGATCATCCAAAATTCAAGAACAACACACCAAAATTCAAGTTCATGCTAGTTACACTAAAACAACGAGATCGAGCATATAAATCATATATTCATGTTAGACTTGAGCCATAGACACTAATTAACACTTTTATAAGTTAAAAACATCAAGAACACAAAATCTAGTGATTTTAGAAAGTTACCCAAATGAGATGAAGTTGGTACCAAAATGAAGAGGATGAAGAGAGGATCACGAATATGTAATTTATTTTGTCGTAAGCCTCCTAGATCGAATTTAGATGATGATTGAATGAATTTGGATAATTGGGTGTGTGTTCGTGTTAGAGAGAAAGAGAGAGATGGAGATGATAATGAATGGGTGAAAGGGGTTTGACCCTTTGACCTAGTCAAGGGTTTGATCCCTTGTCAAGTTTAGTCCCTCAACTTTCGTTCGGGTGCGGGAATTACCTAAACGAGATAATTTAAAACGCGTATCAACGGGAGATGTTATAAACATATAACGGACTTTATATTAGTATAACGGAAAAGTAAATGGAAAAAGGCGGGATGTTACATTACCTACTCCTTAAAAGAAATTTCGTCCCGAAATTTAAGTAGGCGTAGTAGTCGTTGTTTCTTCCTCGAGATCTTGCGTTTCCGAATTCACGAATAGATGAGGATACTTCCTTTGCATTTGATCTTGTCTTTCCCAAGTAAACTCGGGTCCTCTTTTGGCATTCCAACGAACCTTGACAATCGGGATTCGGCTTTGTTTCAATGTCTTGACGGAGGTGTCCACAATTTCAACCGGTTCCTCCACAAAATGAAGTTTGTCATCAATAGTAAGTTCTTCGAGAGGGATGACGATATCGAGTTCGGCAAGACACTTTTTCAAGTTAGATACATGGAAGGTAGGATGAACGGAGTTCAATTGAGGCGGAAGATCTAAACGATAAGCAACGGTTCCAATACGCTCCAAGATTTCGAAAGGACCAATATACCGCGGATTTAGCTTCTCGCGTTTCCCAAAACGGATTACACCCTTCCAAGGTGCGACTTTTAACATTACTCGGTCACCGACTTGAAATTCAAGATCGTTGCGTCGTTTGTCGGTATAGCTCTTTTGACGACTTCGGGCCGTCCTAAGCCTATCTCGGATTTGAACGATTTTCTCGGTGGTTTCGTGAATGAGTTCGGGTCCGGTGATTTGCACGTCGCCTACCTCGGCCCAACAAAGAGGTGAACGACATTTGCGGCCATATAGCGCTTCAAAAGGTGCGGCTTTAATACTCGCGTGATAACTATTGTTGTAAGAGAACTCGGCGAGAGGTAAGTGCTTGTCCCAAGCTTTTCCGAAATCAACCACGCAAGCTCGTAACATGTCCTCTAAGGTTTGAATTGTACGTTCGCTTTGTCCATCGGTTTGAGGATGATATGCAGTGCTCATGTCTAAACGCGTTCCCAACGCTTCTTGCAATGTACGCCAAAATCTAGAAACGAAACGGCCATCTCGGTCGGAGATAATCGATAAAGGTACACCGTGTCGGGCTACGATCTCCTTAATGTAAAGTTGTGCAAGTTTCTCCATTTTGTCCGTTTCTTTCATGGCCAGGAAGTGTGCGGATTTGGTGAGACGGTCAACAATAACCCAAATGGTATCATAACCGCCCGTCGTTTTTGGTAGTTTGGTGATAAAATCCATCGTTATTCTTTCCCACTTCCATTGCGGGATCTCGGGTTGTCGAAGTAGTCCGGACGGTCTTTGGTGTTCGGCTTTGACTTTGGAACATGTCAAACACTTGGAAACATAAGTAGCTACGTCCCTTTTGATGTTCGGCCACCAATATAGCTGTTTAAGGTCGTGGTACATCTTATTGGCACCGGGGTGAATCGAGTATCGTGACTTATGGGCTTCATCTAAAATAAGGCTTCGTAGGTCCCCATAACTAGGCACCCAAATCCTTCCGGCGAAATATCGGAGTCCGGTTTCTTTAACTTCGAATCGAGAGGTGAGGACGTTCAAGTGTTCGAGAGAGATGTTTTCATCCTTGAGAGCCTCATCTTGGGCTACCCGAATTTGGCTATTAAGGTTTGTGTGGATGGTGATGTTTAAGGCTCGGACACGAAGAGGCACCACTCTTTCCTTTCGACTTAAGGCATCGGCTACTACATTTGCCTTCCCGGGATGGTAACGAAGCTCGCAATCGTAATCGTTTAAGGTTTCAATCCACCTTCGTTGTCTCATGTTTAGTTGCTTTTGATCGAAAATGTGTTGGAGACTTTTGTGGTCGGTAAAGATAGTACTCTTGGTTCCATAAAGATAGTGTCTCCACATTTTAAGTGCAAAGACAACGGCTCCGAGTTCGAGATCATGTGTCGTATAGTTTCGTTCATGAATTTTGAGTTGTCGAGAAGCATAAGCAATGACTTTCGTTCGTTGCATCAATACACACCCAAAACCATGTTTTGAGGCATCGCAATATACAACAAAGTCATCATTGCCTTCGGGAAGTGACAAGATAGGAGCGGTGGTTAGCTTCGTTTTCAAGATTTGGAATGCGGATTCATGTTCGGTCGCCCAAATGAATTTCTTTCCCTTGTGAGTCAATGCGGTTAGAGGACGTGCAACCAAAGAGAAATTTTCGATGAATCTACGATAGTACCCGGCGAGACCCAAAAATTGACGAATGTGAGTAGGAGTAGTAGGAGTCTCCCATTTGCTAATGGCTTCGATTTTCGTTGGATCGACTTTAATACCTTGGTCACTTACAACATGACCAAGAAATTGAACTTCCTTTAACCAAAATTCACACTTGGAGAATTTGGCATAGAGTTGTTCTTGTCTTAAAAGTTCAAGCACAAGTCGGAGATGTTGTTCGTGCTCTTCTTCATTTTTAGAATAAATCAATATGTCATCGATGAACACAATAACGAATTTGTCGAGATATGGTTTGCACACGCGGTTCATAAGATCCATGAACACCGCCGGTGCGTTAGTGAGACCAAATGGCATGACAAGGAATTCATAACTACCATAACGAGTTCGGAAAGCGGTTTTGGAGACATCTTCCCCCTTAACCCTCAATTGATGATAACCCGAGCGGAGATCGATTTTCGAATATACACAAGACCCTTGTAGTTGATCAAAGAGGTCATCGATGCGAGGAAGAGGATATTGGTTCTTAACCATCAATTTATTTAGTTCACGATAATCAATGCACATTCGTAGGGATCCGTCTTTCTTTTTAACAAACAAAATCGGAGCGCCCCAAGGTGAATGGCTAGGTTGGATAAAACCACGATCAAGTAGTTCTTGGATTTGACTTTGCAATTCTTGCATTTCAGATGGAGCGAGTCTATATGGTGCACGCGCTACGGGTGCGGCTCCCGGAATAAGATCGATTTGGAATTCAACCGGTCGATGAGGCGGAAGACCCGGCAATTCGTCGGGAAATACATCGGAATAGTCACTAACAATTGGCACATCATCGATGTGCTTCTCATCGGACTCGACTTTCTTAACGTGGGCAAGGATCGCAAAACAACCCTTACGGAGTAGTTTTCTAACTTTAAGGCACGAAACGAGGTTGAGTCTGGTGCAACTCTTATCGCCATAAACAATCAAAGGTTCACCATTCTCGATAGGAATTTGGATTGCGTTAAGATCACAAAGAATGTGAGATTTCGTTTTGACTAACCAATTCATACCGATTATTACATCAAAGCTTCCTAGTTCCATGGGTATCAAGTCAATTTCAAATTCCTTACCCAAAATGTTTAACGTACACCCCCGGTAATATGTGTCGGCACTTAATAGTTTTCCATTAGCCACTTCAATGGTATAAGTGGTATCTAATGGAAGAGGTGGAGTGCTAAAAGAATGAGTCAAAGTCTTGGATACAAAGCATTTATCGGCACCCGAATCGAATAAGCAAGAGACATAAGAATTGTTGAGAAGAAACGTACCCGTGACTAGTTCAGTGTCATCCCGGGCTTCCTCGGTGTTTATGTTGAAAGCTCGGCCGCGCGTATTGGGGTTATCTTTCTTCTTTGGGCATGCATTTCTATAATGACCCGTTTGGCCACATTCGTAACAAGTGCCCGTTTTTGGTGCATTGGGCCACTTTCGAGCGACGGGAGTGGCACTTTTACAATCGTTGGCCTTATGACCAACTCCTTGGCACCGGTGGCAAATTAACTTACTACATTCGCCAAAGTGATGTTTGTTGCATTTGTTGCAAAGAGGTAGGTTCCCGGCATAACCTTTCTTGCCGTCGGAGGTGTAAGGCTTCTTAGTAAAGTTGTTGTTGTTTGATTGGGAGGGTTCCCATTTTCTTTTGTTGCCGCCCGATTTATCCTCGGCCTTAGGTGCCGGAACTACGATTTCGTCAACCGTTTCAATTAGTTGGCGAGCCATGTTCATAGCGGCTTGATGAGTAGTGGGTTTGGATGACATCACCCCTTGTTTGATGCTTTTTGGAAGACCGAGCATGTAGAGCTCAATCCTTTGAGATTCGGGGTTAACAAGATTAGGACACATCAAGGATAGTTCGGCAAAGCGTTGATTATAAGCTTTAAGATCGTTTCCGACCGCTTTCAAAGCTCTTAGTTCTTCCTCAAGCTTTCGGGTTTCTTCGCGCGGAAAATATTCAACAATCATCTTTTCCTTTAGATCGGCCCAAGAGAGGGCATGAGCTTCATCGGTACCCACCGATTGAACATAGGTGTTCCACCATGTTAGAGCAATTCCGGAGAAAGTGTGAGTGGAGTATTTGACCTTGTCTTGATCCCTGCAACCGCTTATGCTAAAGACGGCCTCGGTTTGTTCAAACCAACGAGTAAGCACAACCGGTCCCCCGGTTCCATCATAAGTGTGGGGTTTGCACCCCATGAAAGCTTTGTAGGAGCACCCTTCGCTAGAGTTACCGGCTCCTTGGTTGTTGTTGTTGTTGTTGTTGTGGTTGTTATTATTATTGTTGTTGGAGGAGTGACCGGCCATGGCCGCATCTACGGCGGTGGCTATCATCCGTTCGAGAGCTTGTTCGGGAGTTTCATTGCGGCGTACACGACGAGGAGCCATTGTTCCTTCAAGACACAAGAATATCATTGATTAGTATTCTCAATAATACTAACCGTGATATAGAATAAAGATAAAGAGAAGTTTTTCCTCGACTCGCCTTAAATTCTTTATGCCATAATGTCGGAACGTTCATATGAGTCACCGTAATATAATCCCGGAAATTATATTACCCTGATTCATATGTGCATTTGACATCATTTCATATAGTCAAGGTGGCGCGTCAATCAAATTAAACAACGTGAGATTAAGATGAACTAAGAGTAGATATGAGTAGAAGCGTTCGAGTATAAATGCACAAGTAGTCAAGTAATTCCTACTTCAAGTCTATATGCCGGTTGTAGTCTAGACTCACCAATGTACCCTATGACTCGAGGTTGACACCAATGAACTCTAAATCCCTACAACCAACGCTCTGATACCATCTGTAGCGACCCGACCAAATCGTCATTGACGGCGCCGTCTACTTAGGTCCCGTTACGTGGTCATAAGTCTTTAAAACAGCGTTTGACCAAAAGATATGTCGCATTCATTTCAAATGTAAAGGTTGTTCAAGTTTTACAAGAATAGTTCCACCACAAGTTACGATACAAAGTTTTAAGTACAAATGAAACTTATGCGACAAGATTTAAAAGTATCCAAAAGACGCTCCATGTATGCATGTATACTCGACATCCAATGCAAGTATCAAAATAATGAGCGGAAGCATGTATCATGTATCGTTCAAGGACCTGAGAAAAACATAGAAATCTGTCAACGAAAACGTTGGTGAAATCATAGGTTTAAGTAAGTAAGTACAAGTGAACCACAAGATTTGCATCAATGAAATAATAGTAATACATTCCAAAAGTTTGTTTCACGAGCACCCAATTATCAAAGCTTAACATTCCATCCATTGTATACCCCATCCATAGTGCTAGAACAAACACTGATTCTCGAAAATATATTTCATCCGTAGACGGTAGCGAACCGTCAAAGATGAGGGTTGTCAACCCATATGGCCATATAACATAAGTTCTCGCTTACACCCGGCAAGTGTAACTAATGATAATCGAATTGAGGATTTTTGTTCTAAACTCGTATGTAGAATGTTTGTTTTCCCGTTCTTGTGTTCACTTAGTTCAAAAGAATCGTTTATGTTTTCTCATCCCAAATATAAGTTCAAAAAGAGTAAAAGTGGGACTATGATCTCACCTTGAGTGCACGTACGAAAAGTACTTCACAAAATAACGTGTGCGAAGGATAGTGCTAGTCTTGACCTAAACAAATAGGTCGTATCAATAACGGTAAACACGATAGGTCAAAGATGTTCAATTAGTCCTATGGCTCGTTACGACTCGATTATTTAGCATGTGAAATCAAATTGTCAAGTTTCATGCAAGATACAAGTATATAAACAAGTTAGGAAGGTTGCAAAATCATTTGGTTAAGTTTGACAAAAAGTCAAACTTTGGTCGATCAAAGTCAACGAAAAAGTCAACACGTTCGGGTCGTGTCCCGAACTATTTTTCTGAGGTTTTTAATCATGTATGAGCATGTTAGGACAAGTTACATGTGAATCGGAGGTGCGTAGCATAGCAAACATTATTCGAAAATTGACCAAGTTGGACAGACCAAAATGGCGCGCCGCGCGGGTATATGGCGCGCCGCGCCATTACCTGTGCAGAGAATTCTGGCAGTTTTTAAGTTTTATGCACGAACCTAACTTCAAACAATCACCATTTATGATCCGCAAACAATCAAGACAAGTATCTTATACCGTTGGGAAGGTAATTTGACGAGGAAAACAACTAAACACATTTCATCAATCAATCTACCTATTACAACAACCAAAACCGCATCTAATGCTTAACATTAACCGCATACAAGTTCATAAATGCAATTCAATGATTCGGGCAACCAATTTACATGAATGATATGCCGTTTCGAAGGTAATCAAGCATACAATCCAACTAAACACTTACCAATAATAATCCATGGCATTCAATGCATCAAAAGTCCATTTCAAATTCATCAAACCCTAACCCAAATTCACCAAAATCAATAATCAAGTTCATGAAGTTTTCTAAGGCAACCTACACATCAAATTGAAGCTAGTGATACAAGGAACACAATTAGAACATGAACTTTTAACATCTAATAACATATGATCATCCAAAATTCAAGAACAACACACCAAAATTCAAGTTCATGCTAGTTACACTAAAACAACGAGATCGAGCATATAAATCATATATTCATGTTAGACTTGAGCCATAGACACTAATTAACACTTTTATAAGTTAAAAACATCAAGAACACAAAATCTAGTGATTTTAGAAAGTTACCCAAATGAGATGAAGTTGGTACCAAAATGAAGAGGATGAAGAGAGGATCACGAATATGTAATTTATTTTGTCGTAAGCCTCCTAGATCGAATTTAGATGATGATTGAATGAATTTGGATAATTGGGTGTGTGTTCTTGTTAGAGAGAAAGAGAGAGATGGAGATGATAATGAATGGGTGAAAGGGGTTTGACCCTTTGACCTAGTCAAGGGTTTGATCCCTTGTCAAGTTTAGTCCCTCAACTTTCGTTCGGGTGCGGGAATTACCTAAACGAGATAATTTAAAACGCGTATCAACGGGAGATGTTATAAACATATAACGGACTTTATATTAGTATAACGGAAAAGTAAATGGAAAAAGGCGGGATGTTACATATTTAAACATGATAAATTATAAGTAAACATGTCATTAAGTGTATTAACAATGAACTACATATGTAAAAACAAGACTACTAACTTAAGGATTTCGAAACGAGACATATATGTAACGATTATCGTTGTAACGACATTTAAATGTATATATATCATATTAAGATATATTAATACATCATAATATCATGATAATGTAATAATTTAACATCTCATTAGATATAATAAACAATGGGTTAACAACATTTAACAAGATCGTTAACTTAAAGGTTTCAAAACAACACTTACATGTAACGACTAACGATTACTTAACGACTCAGTTAAAATGTATATACATGTAGTGTTTTAATATGTATTCATACACTTTTGAAAGACTTCAAGACACTTATCAAAATACTTCTACTTAACAAAAATGCTTACAATTACATCCTCGTTCATTTTCATCAACAATTCTACTTGTATGCACCCGTATTCGTACTCGTACAATACCCGGCTTCTAAATGTATGTACTATTGGTATATACACTCCAATGATCAGCTCTTAGCAGCCCATGTGAGTCACCTAACCATGTGGGAACCATCATTTGGCAACTAGCATGAATAATTGTTGGTCCCTTAATAACAACAGGAGTATTGTAGAGGGGGGGTGAATACAATTCTTTTCTTAATTAACTAGTCAGTTAATCACGTTTAGTATTCTGTAGTAAATAAGATAGAGTCACAGGTAATTTTCAACTGTTATTCTTTATTGATTAAATCAGAAAGAATCACAACTATCCTTGGCGGAAATGATAGTTGGTTGATACAGATTACCTAGATTATAGCTAAGAGATAAACTAAAGCTATTACACGGTTTTGACTCTAACAGATAAACCCACACCACTAGTTTTTACAATAGTGGATACAACAATATATATAGTAGTTCTATTAACCGTGTAATTAATCTATTGTCCACTAGTACATTGGATGCCTTGTACTTGTGGGGACAATTGTGTCAGAAGGCGTGCTCTCCTTCTTTCCTCTTAGGTAGCTATTTGCTGGAACACACCAATTCGGTTTGGCACTACCATTTGATTTAAACAAATGGAATGTTGTGTTCCCTAGGTATGAATAAAGTATAACACATGTCTGCACATGCGTTCCACTTCTGCATTCCCACGTGGTCTTGTAAGGTCACTTGTCAGCCGTCGACTCCTGTCCTTTTCTGTTCAACTTTGTCTTCGACTTCTGTTGAATAGTGCGTTGATGTAGACCACTCTGGGAAACTACCATGCTTGTAATGGAGCATGGCTGTCTTGTGTTGTATGCTAATATCCAGACTTACTGGTCCTTCATATGCTGAGTCACTTGATATTCTTGATTTGCTGGGTGCACATCCTGTGCTGATTCGAAGAATACATTTCTACCTTGTGCTGATAGACTAGGCAGCATACTAAACACTCGACACAGCTATATTAGCTGACTATACATAAACAAACGTGTGCTGGCTGCACATAACACTTTAGTGCAAATAAATATTGTTTTGTCATAATTAAATCCTTAATTATTTTGGGGACTCAACAATCTCCCCCTATTTGATGATGACAAAACCTATGACTTGAAGAGAAAACACTAAAGCCAGCACTTAGGGACCTAGAGAGAGTAGACAGTAAATTCGTCCCTTTAAGTTTGTTTTGGGATCTTTTGATGAGTTATCTATATCTTATAATTTGATATGATTTTGAAGATAAACTCACTTTACTTACATTACATCAGATATATACAATAATTACAAGATAATTCAAAAATAAAAAGTAAATTACAAATATACAAGTTAAGCACATAGGAGACTATCTATCTTTATCCCTTTCTCTTTCTCTTTCTTCATCAGATAGCTCCTCTTGTTTAATCTTCCAGGCTTCAGGGAACAGGAGAGGTAATTCAGCAGGGTCAAAAACAGGGATGGAAGGAGGTAGAACAATTCGGCTTCTCCCAGTTGGTCCTTCACCAGTAGGTTGCTTCCCTTTAGGCTTTTGAGCAAGAAATTCATCAACATCAACTACTGGTGCATTCCCAAACTTAGTTGCCTTCTTGAACAGCTGTTGGAGTTCAGTCTTAAGAGCACTCTTGATAGCACTCTCACCTTTACCAATGAAATACTCCAAGATTTCTATCCATTCACTGAATCCAAGAGTTCTTAAGTCATCAAAACTAATCCTTTCTTGAACATTGTTCTCCCTGACAACATTGAAAGCCCTTTTTGTCCCCCTGTTTACCTTGATAATTCTGCAGGGATTAGATCTTCTATTCATCACATTACCATACCTGCTCTTATAGTAAGTATCAGGAAACTCAATATTGTGATCAGGTACTACAGGAGCAGTGGTAGGTACTTTCTCAGCAGTTTCTATCTTATCAAAAACCTTATCCTGTTCTTTGACAATGGCTCTGGCTAGTTTGAGGGACTCAGCCTGTTGCTTTCTGTCAGTAGCCAATCTGTCTTCAATATCCTGAAGCCTTGAACGTTCAGCAAGTTCAGCATCAGCAGCTTCTCTGGCTTCCCTTTCAGCAGCTAAACCCATCAGATAATCATCATAAGAAATGTTCAGGGATCTTACTGCTTCAACCATCTTTCTACCCTCTTCAGTACTAAGGGCAGCACAATACTCCCTTATATCCATACCCAGCTGGAGAGCATCTTCAAAATGAATTCTTTCATCAGTAGTGGAGAGCCTGAGACCACTGTTATTCAAGTACACCCTAATGTCAACGCCAAAGGTTAGTGCAGCAATATAGTGTGGCTGATCAAGAGGGTGATGCAGCAGCCTGACTTGACGAATTCTTTCATTAAGTTCAATTTGTCTTTGTTCAAGCAACTCTGGAACAGTGATCTGAAGTCTGTAGGCATCTCTTTCATCTGGGTTCATTTTTCTGATGTTCGGCTCACCATGGGTTACTGAGTCATCTTCCCAAGTGATATGTTTGTCATGAACCCTTGGGGAAGATAGAGGATACATAGATGATTCATAGCTGCCAGATGAACTAACTGGATGCTGATTAACCCGGTTATCCTGTGTTCTGTCAAAGTAAACTTGAATCTGGGGAGGAAGAGGAGATAGAACAAATGTTTGGCCGTCTCTTCCCCAGACTGTGAAGTGAGCAGGATCAACCGTTTCATCACCTACTTGTTTAGCACCCAGCTCAACCGACTTTGCTGGGTCTTCAACACTTGCACTACCCAGCAGCACACTTCTGGCTGGGTCTTCTATCACAGCACTCCTTGCTGTGTCTTCAATGCCAGCTGACTGATTAGTATCAGCTGGCTCAACCACATCAGTACCTTCATCAGCTGCCTCGAATAGGGGTCCTTTCCTCAGGGGCTGATTGTCCCTAGGAGCAGATTTCACCCTGTATTTGTCAATAGGCCTGGGTTCAGCTGATGGTTCTTGTGTCGATACTGGTTGAATAGGAGGCAGGTAAGGAACAATAGCAAGATGCTCCCCCTGTCTAATAACATCATCATCATTAAGGATGATTGTTTCTGCTGGCTGTGTTTGTTGTGTAGCTGGCTGAGCAGCAGATGCTGGTTGAGGAGTAGAGCTGGGTTCTAACATAGCATCAACCCATTTCATGAAAATATCAGCTCTAACTCCACCAGTTGACTCAGTAGAATCAAGGTAATCCTTCATCTCAGCAGGAGTCATGTTCCTGATTCTTTCTGCTCTCTGTGCATACAGCTTTGCCCTCTGTTTGTCGTATTTGACCATGAACTTGGCATTTCTTTTTCTTGCCTCTTTTCTGTGTTTATCAAAGGCAGTCAGGTCATCATCGACTTCCATTGCTTTTGGACTCAGCCATCTTCTGTGCATAATCTTACGACGTTTAAGTTCAGCAAAGGCCTCAAACTTGGCATTGAAGGCATCATCTAGTTCCTGCTGTCGCTTTTGATGTCTCTCTAACTTCCTCTTCATTTTACGTTCAATAGATTGAGACAGCACAAAAGCTTCAGCTACAGCCATATCAGAAACATCACTGGGCTTACTGCCAGAACCAATATCATCCACTGGTGTGGCAGACACACTGGGTTGAGTACCACCAGTTGCCTGTGCACCACCAGCTTCAGTATGAGCGTTGCTGGGCTTAGGGCCAGTGTCTTGACCATCACCATCACCATCTCCATCTCTCCTGGGTTGTTTAGGAGCCTTTTCATGTTCATGCTCCCCCTCAGACTGTTTTCTCTTTTTAGATTTCTTTTGAGACTTTTTCTCCCCCTTTTTGTCATCAGCACGGGCAGTAGGGTGAATAGAAGGGGAGACAGTAGCATCAAGATCACTGTCTGACTGAGGAGCAGAGAAGGCAAAATTGTTCCACTCAGCAACCTCTGGAGTAAGATGGGCACCAGGATCCACACCAAATTGTCGTAGCAGAAGATTGGAGGATCTAACTTCATTCCTGGCTACACCCATAGCCATTTGTTCAACGATGGCCCGAACATCACCTTGCAAAGCAGCCATTCGTTGCATGTTTTCAACCATCTGAACATAGGCAGCAGCAGGAATCATGTTAGCCATTTGAGCTTCCTGCGATTCCAATCTCTCGTGTAACACCCTGTTCTCCTCATTTAAGAAAGTATTTCTGCGGTTAGCAGCATCCAAATCAGCTTGGAGTCGGGTGATATTTTCACAGTACTCATTGTGAGAGATAATTCGCCTTTGAAGCTCCTCTTCATCTTCGTGGTGCTTTGTGATTGCTTCGACTGCCACATCAGCAAAAGCACACACCTGCTGGAGTTTAAGATCAATAGGAGTTGTAACAGCCTCTCCAGCAGATCTGACAGCAGCAGAGACACTATCAACAATAGCTCTGCGAATAGTTTCCTCCAAATTTGGTGTGATCCCTTGCAGTGTCTTATAGACAGCAAAGGTGGAAATATCAGCAACCTCATCTGCATTGAACTTTAAGTATGCAGAGGTTGAAGGTTGGTCAGCACAAGCTAACAGAGGAGTATCACCGTGGGGTGGTGGAGATGGAAGGTCAGGAGCTGACTCATCATCATGATCACCATCGTTTTTACCTTCGCCCGAAGGCTTAGAACCACTGATATCCTTGTCAGCATTACTATCAGCATTGTCATCAGTAAGATCCACTGGTTTGTCTTTGGAACCAGTCACGTTATCATGAGTGACTGGTTCGCCCTTACCAGTACCTTCATCAGCATCCTCATCAGAAGAAGATGAGGAGGAAGAAGCTGAGGAAGAAGAAGGTACTGGCGAATCAGGGACATTTTGCATAACACACTTACCAGTAGTAGGATCGATGACAAACTTGAGAGGCCTCCATGTACCAGGAAATGGCGAAGCAGCTGGAGCCATACCAAAAACATGATAGTAAGGCTGTTCATTGATTTGCTCCAGCAGGGCTATCCTCTCATAAATTTCTTCTCTAGCTGGTCTATCAAGCTGAGATAATAGCTCAACCATCTCTTCACGAGGTAATCTGCTGGCTGAGACTATCGCAGATTCGGGATCAAAGGTCAGCTGATCGACCAGCATAGCAATCTTGGGAGAGATTGAAGCTCCCTTGAAAATGAAGTTAGGAACAACTTCATCTGGATCTGGTACCTGCACAACATATGGCTTTGTTTCCTCAGTAACAGAAGCCTTAGTCGAATCAGTAGTTGTGTCAGCAGAGGTACCAGCATCCTTAACATCAGCAACCTCAGCAGTTGGTTCAGTAGCAACCAAAATCGGACCAATAGGATGACGAACTGCCGATTCTGTAAGAACTTGACGTTCCATAGAAGAAGAATCAGAAGAATCAGCAGGCTCATCAGACATTAATGCAGGGTCCACTCTTGGCTGGGTGACAGGTTCATCAAGAAGAACATCCTTGACAATATTGTCAATAACCTTCTCAAGAACAGGAGGTTCTTCCATGATAACATCTTCCACACCAGCAGCAGCAGAATCAACAGTACTAGCATCAGCACCACCAGTAACAGAATCAGTGGCACCAACACCAGTAGCAGAGGCAGCAATATCACCAGTAGGAATAACAACATCTTTATTTTGCTCCCCCTCTGCCTGTTTATCTACCCTGCTAAGAACTGAAACAATAGAACAAGTTATGTTAGCAGCTGTAGAACCAAATAAATTTGACTCAACAATTGCCTCTGTTTTTGGTCTCTGGGGACAGACTTGTGATTTGGTCAGCCCTTCGAATGAGACAGAAGAAGGTGTCTGTAAGTACAGCGGTGACTCTGCTGACTCATTGGCAACACATGTTGACCCAGATAGTGTAAGAGATCTGGCTGGTAATGATGTAGGAGTGCGACTCTTATCAGTATCCGAGTAACATACTGGCTATGCAGTCACCTGAGCTGGTTCAACACGATGAAGACCTAGCTCAAGCCTGCTTTGGGGGTCAGTTATGTTCTCTGCTGGTTGTACTGTCAGCAGAGAGTATTGCAATAAGTTCATTTCAGAAAAATGTGGAAGTGCCTGGTTAGACGAGTATGGGTTGCTACTCTTCTTGACACCAGTTTTAAAACCAGTCAGCTTGGGAGCCAGGGTTATACCGTTAACTCCCTCAACATTTTTCAAGTCAGCAGTTAAAAAATTTTCAATTAAGTTAGATTGTTCTGCTGTTTGGTCTAGAAACGCACCAGGTTCCATAGCTACATCCTTTGCAGGAGCAGCAGCTGAGACTGGTGCAATCTCCCCTGTGGTTCGCTTGGAGCCAGCTTTAGCACGCTTAGGTTTGCCTGTTACCAAGAAATAGATGAGCAACGGATTCCAACACTAGAAATGGGTAGTCAGTATATAAGACTAGGGCTGTTCTTTATGATTAGAGAGCACTAGATTCTAATACAACTACTGCTTTACCAGTATATGAGACGGTGGCTGTACTAGTTGAGGTAGCTGGCTGCTTCCTTCGCGTTGCTGGCTTTCGCTGAGGACCCTCCCCCTCAGCTGGTGCAGAACCAGAGGCAGTCGATTGGGTGGCTCCACGACGAGCAGCATGATACTCGTTCATTGCTGGTGTCAACTCAGCATATGGAGCAGCAGGTACATCCTTTGGCATACCCCCTTGTTTTACTGGGACCTCAAATGATTGATCAGCAATTTGCTGATAAGCTTCACCCAGTTCACTTTCAAATACCAGGCTTAAGAATCGTGGAAATGGAATCAAGTTGGTTCTTACTCTAGCAGTCACCATTTCCCTTAGCCTCAAATAAATTTCAAGGGCGTAATCGATGTTCCTGTTGAACAACAACCCATGACCAAGCTTGAGCTCAAAATCTGAGCATTGGTCAAAGCTTCCTGACTTTTGACTCATGCACTGAGTCATCAACCCAAAGAAGTAGTACCACAGAGGTGGCATATGCTTTCTCAACGGTGTATGTGCCACTGGTCCAGCAAACCCAATGGTCTCCAACACCTCCCTTCTTAATTCGTCACTAGTAGGTGAAGCAACAAATGGTCCACCGGGCAATTGAAGAGCACGTCTAATAGCTTCGACGGTGACAGAGCAATTTAGGGTTTCAGTCACCATGCCACGGATACATGGAACGTTGCCGGGAGTGGTGGCAACAGTGGCAGTATACCAAAATCGTGCCAAACAGGCAGCATAGAATCGGGAAGGTACACCGGTGATGGCTCTTGCCAGAGGTGATTGACGGATGTATTCGATGAGGGCCTCATACCCTTTGTTAACCTTCGATTTGGGAATAGAGAGGGCATGTGCAGCATTGCCTCTAGATAGGCGAATCAGTGAGTGATCAGGTGCATTGGGAGCCCTAATCAGGTTGGGGTGGAGATTGAACAGTGGTCCTTGAACGACGTGTTCTTGAACCACCGGTTCCTCCGGTGCCGGTGCCGGTTGTGGGGCAGGTTGTGGTTGCTGTTGTGATTCGACTGTTTGAGGTTGTTGTTGCTGTTGTTCCTCTTGCTGGCTTGCAGCACGTGGTGATTGCTGTTGTTGTTCTGCCATTGATGAGTGTAGGATGAAGATTTGAAGATTGAAAAGATTTTGAGAGTAAAAGTGTGTGTGTTTTGAAAAATGAATAACCGAAGGTTATTTTGTAAGATGAAACACACTTTTATCCGTTGTGATTGGGTGAAAAAGTGCAGGAGAGAGAAAATTACTGTCATCTGCAGGCGCGTGGGCAGATGTGACAGACTGGCACGTTTTCAAATGGAGACAGACGGTTGACATGACATTTATACGGCTTAAACACTCATTACTCCCATACAGCATTAAATGCATCAGATTTTATTTCAAACAAATTGATTTAAAACCTCAAAAATAATTTTTTTTTTTTTTTGTATTAAATACAAAATACTTTTGTTACATTTAATATGTCATGAATTTAATTTAAATCATTGGAAGTAAATGAGTTTCCAGTTTTAAGGAATCATTAAATTTGGAGAGCTATTTATTATTTCATTTAAAACATTTAAGTAACCAAAATATAAAAGACCTTGCTGTGCTGGTTGTTTGACATGTAGGCAGTAAGTAAATAAATGTGACTTACTGGTTTGCCCTACACGTTGTAGAACCAGCACACCAACAAAAGTTGTCCTTTATTTAAAGCTCAAGCATACCCAGCTCAGAGATGAGATAGTTAAAACGTTTCTCATCTAATGGCTTTGTAAATAGGTCTGCTAATTGCTGGTCTGTAGAAATAAAATGTAACTCAACATCACCCTTTTGAACATGATCCCTTATGAAATGATATCGAACATCGATGTGCTTAGTCCTTGAGTGCATCACAGGATTGTTGGTGATAGCAATTGCACTGGTGTTGTCACAGTAGATTGGAGTTTTTGTAACATGAACACCATAGTCCTTTAGCTGGCTTTGCATCCACAGTACTTGAGCAGTACAACTACCAGCAGAGACATATTCTGCTTCAGCAGTGGATGTGGACACAGTATTTTGCTTTTTGCTTGTCCAGCTGACTAGCCTACTACCCAGTAACTGGCACCCACCAGTAGTACTTTTCCTGTCTATTTTACACCCTGCAAAGTCAGCATCTGAATACCCAATTAGTTCAAAATCCTAGTCTTTGGGATACCAAAGACCACGTTTAGCAGTACCTTTTAGGTATCTGAATATTCTTTTTACTGCCAGCAAGTGTGACTCTTTAGGATCAGCTTGATATCTGGCACAGAGACATGTGGCGAACATAATATCTGGTCTGCTGGCTGTGAGATAAAGTAGGGATCCAATCATACCTCTATATTCAGTGATATTGACTGGTTCACCATTTGGATCAGCATCTATTTTAATGGATGCTGCCATTGGAGTTCCTATGTCTTTTAAACAGGTCAGACCAAATTTCTTTAACATATCTTTGATATATTTATCTTGACTTATGAATATTCCATCATCAAGTTGTTTGATCTGCAATCCTAAAAAGTATTGCAGATCTCTTTGTAAACTCATTTCATATGCCTTTGACATACGTTTTGAAAAATCTTGACAATGTTTTTCATTTTTAGAACCATAAATAATATCATCCACATATATCTGTACCAACAAGAGATCACCATCTATCTCTTTTGAGAATAGAGTGGTATCAATTGTTCCAACTTTAAAACCTATACCAGTGAGATACACATGAAGTGTCTCATACCATGCTCTTGGAGCCTGTTTAAGGCCATAAAGAGCTTTGTCTAACTTGTAGACATGGTCTGGATATTTACTGCTTACAAAACCAGGAGGCTGTTTGACATAAACTTCTTCTTGCAGCTTCCCATTCAGAAATGCAGATTTAACATCCATCTGAAATACTCTAAAGTTCATCCTAGCAGCATATGCTAAGAACAGTCTGATAGCTTCCATCCTAGCCACTGGTGCATAAGTTTCCCCATAATCCAATCCTTCTTCCTGTCTAAACCCTTGAGCAACCAATCTTGCTTTGTTTCTGATAACGACACCATCTTCATCCATCTTGTTTTTAAACACCCACTTAGTACCAATGATCTTCTTTGTCTTATCCTCAGGTTCAGGTACCAATGTCCACACTTTGTTCCTATCAAACTGAGTAATTTCTTCTTGCATTGAACCAACCCAGCTAGGATCTTGAAGTGCTTCCTCAGGACACGTGGGCTCAATGGTAGACATAAAATTAACATGCATACAAAAGTTACTGGTAGCATGCCTCCGTGTTTTAACACCACTCGCAAGATTACCAATAATCTGCTCAATCGGATGCTCCCTTGTCCATTTGGTGTTATGAACAGGTGAGCTGGTTGTAGAACACACAGCATCTTGATCATCAGCTGGTTCAGATGAGTGAGCAGCAACAGAAGGTTGCTGATCAATATCAGTAGAATCAGTACCAGCTTGTGATCTCTCAGAACCAGCAGACCTAGGCTCAAGTTGCAGCACTTCAGTAGAGCCAGTAGGTCCACTTGGTTTAGACACAGATGGAACAGAATGTTCCATTTCATCATCAGAGAACCCAGCAGCATGGATTGGTGAGGGTTGTGCTGCTGGCTCTTCATCATCAAGAGCTTGCTGAGTAGGCTCTTCAAACAGTAACACTTCATCTTCACGATCAGTAGATGAAGCAGAGGCAGTTTCATCGAATGTAACATTAATGGATTCTTCAAAACAACCTCTTCTTTTGTTGTAGACCCTATATGCCTTTGACATGTTGGAATATCCAAGGAATATACCTTCATCAGCTTTAGCATCAAATTTGCCCAGCTGATCCCTATTATTTAGAATGTAACAGGGAGTGCCAAATACATGAAGAAATGAAATTGAGGGTCTTCTTCCTTTGAGAACTTCATAAGCAGTTTTCTGATGTCTTTTCACAATAAGAGATCTATTCTGCGTAAAACAGGCAGTATTCACAGCTTCTGCCCAGTAGGAATTCTTCAACCCAGACTCAGCCAACATAGATCTTGCTGCTTCAATGAGAGTTCTGTTTCTTCTTTCTGCAACCCCATTTTGCTGAGGTGTTCTCACAGCAGAGAAATTTTGGGAAAGACCTTTGTCAGCACAAAATTCTTCTAATGTAGCATTTCTGAATTCTGTAAGATGATCACTTCTTAGTTGCTTCACCAGTTGCCCATTCAAAAGCTCCATTCTTTTGATAAAATTGATGATTTCATCAGCAGCTTCACTCTTTTGCCTTAGAAAGAACACCCAAGTGTATCTCGAGTATTCATCAACAATAACCAGTGTATACTTCTTCCCACTACAGCTGGCCACATTCACTGGACCAAATAGATCCATATGAAGTAAGTGAAATGGTTTCTCAACAGATGAGATTTGCTTTGATTTGAACGAGGCATGGTGATGTTTCCCCTTTTCACAACCAGGACACAATCTGTCCTTCACATAAGACATTGTGGGTAGCCCAGACACCAAACTTCTACTGGATAATTTGTGAATATCTTTGAAGTTGAGATGTGAGAGTCTCTTGTGCCATAACCACTTCAGGTTGTCTGCTGCCTTCGAATAGAAACAAGTATCATTTGTTGTGACTGCTGTGTTCATGTCAATTTGATACATGTTTTCATGACGTTTTGCAGTCAGCAGTGGCTTCCCTGTCTTATCAAAAATAGTACCAATTTTCTTTCTGAATTGGACTATCTTATTCTTGCTTGTCAGTTGGCTTATGCTGAGTAAGTTATGTTTAAGCCCAACTACATATGCAACATTTGAGAACGTGACATTCCCATTTGTCAAAGTACCAAAACCCTTTGTGTAACCCAACGAATTATCTCCATACGAAACAACTGGACCATCCTTTTCCTGATAGTCCATCAGCAGGGACTTACTTCTGGTCATATGTCTCGAACAACCACTGTCGAGATACCAGATTTGCTTGTTTTGAATGCCCTGCACAATAACTTAGAGATTAGTTCTTTTTGGGAACCCATCCTAGGATGGGTTCTGAAGGAGTCACCTTTGATGACTTCTTCTTTTCTACTGGCTTGCTAGAAGAAGCAGCAGATGGGGTTTGGGTTTGAGTACACTGGTTAGCCAGGTGAGCTTTGCTGCCACATTTGTAGCATTTTCTCACTTTTGGCTTTTGTGGCTGGTCATGCACAGATCTAATAAGGGCAGTAGGTTCGGGTCGACTTTTAGTTACTGCCTCAATTAGCTGGTCAAGCTTGGCTGTCATTATCTCAGTGATAGACAGCTCATCAGTCGAGTCAATTTTTGCTTTTCCCTTATGGGCAGCTTTCCTTTTGGAACCAGTACCATGACCATGGCGAACTGTCTTTCCTTTATCATTTGACAAGTTAGCGTGGGAAGTTGCTGGCTTGTCTTCTGATGCTGATGAACCAGTAGGTATCTTAACTGCTGCCTTAGATTTGCCAGTATTTCGTTTCACTGGCTTGTCTGCAGCTACTGGGTGACCAGTAGATTGGTCATCAGCTGGCTTAGCACTGGTAGAACTCGAACACGAAGGGGAATCAGTTGGTTTAACTTTTCTCAAATTGTTTTCAGTGATTTCCCTTTTAATACGTCTTTCTTTCGGAGTCATGTAGTGGATGCTTGAGGGGTCAGTAGTCTCATCAATTGAGTTACTGGCTTCTCTTGCTCTAACTTCATCCTCCAAAATTTCTTTCATGGCAGGTGGTGGGGACACAGTAGGTCTAACAAATTTGTTTGTCACAACCTTTTTACCTTCAACTATCTTGGCAAAAGTATTTGGCAAGACAGCTTCAGGATCAGTTTCAAGAATCGGGTCCATGAAAGTAACTTCTGCAATAGCAGCAGCAGCAGCATAGTCACCAGCAAAGAAGGCTTGAACTTGGGCAGGCACCTGCTCGTTAACACATTTAGCTGTGCGTTGAGCAGATGTGCACCATGAAGCAACAACTCTTTTGAGATTGTCCAGCTGGGTCTTGACTTCTGCTGCCTCAACGTGAAGAGTTTCTAAAGCAAAGTTTTGTTTTTCAAGTTTGGAAATTGTATCTTTTAAGATCTTAATTTCATCATTTTTGCCTTTGAGTTTTTCATTTAAAGATTTGTTATTAGATTTCAAACTCTCTTCTCGTTTGCAGCTTCTGCATAAATCAATTCTTAGGTAGTCAAACATTTCAGCTTTTTCATCATCAGTATAAGTTCGAAAATTATCAACCTTATACATCATTTCAGTTTTCCATTGAGGAGATTCTCTGCTTTGATCAGCTTCCCTCATATCAGCCAAAAACGTACTACCACCATCATCCTCATCAGACTCCTCTACCTCTTTGGCCATCAAACACAGCCTTTTACCAGTAGCATAACCAGCACCATCATCATCAGTATCACTATCAGAAGATGAGGACGTGCTGGCTTCATCCCAGTCATGATGTTCAGCAACTAGAACCTTTTCTGGCTGTTTACCCTTCTTGTCAGTCTTTGCACTTTCCTTCATCTGAGCTTTCATAGCTTTGTACTTGTTTTTGTACTTATCAGCTTTTGAGAAAGAGTTAGCATGTGACGTGGAAGGTTTCTTGGACATGCATTCAGCAGCAAAATGTCCAACCTTCCCACAATTAAAGCACTCAGATTTAGGACCCTTGACTGACTTGCTGTTGTACCTAGCATTTGGCTTTTTGCTCCATTTGTATGACTTGCTGGTTCTACTACGATTGAACCTTTTGAACTGCCTAGCCAGCAGAGCCATACCTTCAGCAAACCCTTCTACATCACTTTCATCTGTACTGCTTTCTTCAGACCCAGTACCACTTTCCTCAACACTATCAGCTGACTCTTGTTCTGCCAGTAACTTTTGAACCAGTAAAGCTTTTTGAGCTTTCTTCCATTTAGCAGCAGCAATAAGAGCAGCATCATCATTTTTAGATGATTTTGAAGTGGTGGGGGCAGACCTAAAGTTTTCTTTCATGTTAAGTTCAAACTTGGCTTCTGCCTTCTCATGATTCCAAAGGGAACTGTAGAGAGAAGACAGGTTAAAGTTCTTTAGGGTCTGTGTGGTTCTTAATGGGTCAGTAACAGGTTTCCATTTACATGGCAGTGCATCAATGAATTTGTTCACTTGTTCAAATTCAGTGTAGGTTACATTTAAAGTGGTCAGGTCTGCTATCAAAGAGTTAAACCTAATGAAGGTTTGCTTAAGGGTTTCATTCTTATAGGCAAAGAACATTTCATATTCTCTTTTAAGAACAATCATCCTGTTCTGCCTAACTTCTCCCATACCCTCATAGGTGACATCTAGGTAGTCAAGCATAAGCTTAGCATTTTCTTTTCCCTTGATCAGTTTGAACAGTGGGTTAGGCAAAGTTATGGCTAACAGGGTTCTGATTTTAGGGTCAAGACCAACCCGACGTTTATCCTCATCATCCCATCTAGAGGGAGTGAGAATAACCTCTCTGCCAGGGATGGCAGGAGTGTCAGCTGTTGCTGGTGCACTACCAACTGTCTCAGTGGGAACAAAAGGGCCATCTTTGGCAATTCCAGGCATGAGTGAATCCACAGACTCAAGATGTAGCATGAACCTTGCCTTCCAGGTTTCATACTCATCTTCATCAAACTTAGGTGGTCTGTTAGACGAGCCATTCTCAAGGTAAGCTGAGTTTGAATACGAAGCCATAAGAGAATTCAGATCCAAGATATTAATTATCAAGACTGAAGCTCTGATACCAGTTGTTGGTCCCTTAATAACAACAGGAGTATTGTAGAGGGGGGGTGAATACAATTCTTTTCTTAATTAACTAGTCAGTTAATCACGTTTAGTATTCTGTAGTAAATAAGATAGAGTCACAGGTAATTTTCAACTGTTATTCTTTATTGATTAAATCAGAAAGAATCACAACTATCCTTGGCGGAAATGATAGTTGGTTGATACAGATTACCTAGATTATAGCTAAGAGATAAACTAAAGCTATTACACGGTTTTGACTCTAACAGATAAACCCACACCACTAGTTTTTACAATAGTGGATACAACAATATATATAGTAGTTCTATTAACCGTGTAATTAATCTATTGTCCACTAGTACATTGGATGCCTTGTACTTGTGGGGACAATTGTGTCAGAAGGCGTGCTCTCCTTCTTTCCTCTTAGGTAGCTATTTGCTGGAACACACCAATTCGGTTTGGCACTACCATTTGATTTAAACAAATGGAATGTTGTGTTCCCTAGGTATGAATAAAGTATAACACATGTCTGCACATGCGTTCCACTTCTGCATTCCCACGTGGTCTTGTAAGGTCACTTGTCAGCCGCCGACTCCTGTCCTTTTCTGTTCAACTTTGTCTTCGACTTCTGTTGAATAGTGCGTTGATGTAGACCACTCTGGGAAACTACCATGCTTGTAATGGAGCATGGATGTCTTGTGTTGTATGCTAATATCCAGACTTACTGGTCCTTCATATGCTGAGTCACTTGATATTCTTGATTTGCTGGGTGCACATCCTGTGCTGATTCGAAGAATACATTTCTACCTTGTGCTGATAGACTAGGCAGCATACTAAACACTCGACACAGCTATATTAGCTGACTATACATAAACAAACGTGTGCTGGCTGCACATAACACTTTAGTGCAAATAAATATTGTTTTGTCATAATTAAATCCTTAATTATTTTGGGGACTCAACAATAATTACACAAAATTACAAACTAATGTGACCTTATATGGAGTACCTACATAACTTTTTCAATCATCACCATAAACACTTTCATTTTTCAATTTTTATGCATCAAACTAAACTCTCTCAAGTGTTCTTCCATTGTTCTAAGTGTTCTTCATCATCTTCATCAAAATCAAGCTCAATCTAGTTCATAAATCCATACATAAACCAAGTTACAAAACAACTACTCAAGAACACACCAACAACACTTCCAAGTTTGCTAGCTTACTTTCAATCTCGCAAATCCATTTCAAGTGATCATCCAATCTCAAGAAATCTTTCTTATTTACAGTAAGATATCTTTCTAATTCAAGGTAATACTCATACTCAAACTTTGATTCAATTTCTATAACTATAACAATCTTATTTCGAGTGGAAATCTTACTTGAACTTGTTTTGTGTCATGATTTTGCTTCAAGAACTTTCAAGCCATCCAAGGATCCTTTGAAGCTAGATCTATTTTTCTCATTTCCAGTAGGTTTATCCACAAAACTTGAGATAGTATTGATGTTCATAACATCATTCGAATCATATATATAAAACTATCTTATTCGAAGGTTTAAACTTGTAATCACTAGAACATAGTTTAGTTAATTCTAAACTTGTTCGCAAATAAAAGTTAATCCTTCTAACTTGACTTTTAAAATCAACTAGACACATGTTCTATATCTATATGATATGTTAACTTAATGATTTAAAACCTGAAAACACGAAAAACACCGTAAAACCGGATATACGCCGTCGTAGTAACACCGCGGGCTGTTTTGGGTTAGTTAATTAAAAACTATGATAAACTTTGATTTAAAAGTTTTTCTTCTGGAAAAATGATTTTTCTTGTGAACATGAAACTATATCCAAAAATCATGGTTAAACTCAAAGTGAAAGTATGTTTTTCAAAGTGATCATCAAGACGCCGTTCTTTCAACTGAAATGACTATCTCTTATAATATTGAATTGTAACCTGTATTTCTGACTATAAACTTATACTTTTTCTGTTTAGATTCATAAACTTAAGTTCAATATGAAACCATAGCAACTTGAATTACTCAAAACGGATTTAAAACGAAGAAGTTATGGGTAAAACAAGAGTGGTTAATTTTGCTTGTTGTAGCTATGTGAAAATTGGTAACAAATCTATATTAATCATATCCTAGCTAACTTATATTGTATAATACATATATTCTAATATATTATGTAATCTTAGGATACCATAGACACGTATACAAATGTTTTGACATATCATATCGACCCATGTATATATATTATGTGGAACAACCATAGACACTCTATATGCAGTAATGTTTGAGTTAGCTATACAGGGTTGAGGTTGATTCCAAAAATATATATACTTTGAGTAGTGATCTAGCCTGAGACGTGTATACACTGGGTCGTGGATTGATTCAAGATAATATATATATCGATTTATTTCTCTATATCTAACTATGGACAACTACTTGTAGGTTACTAACGAGGACAGCTGGCTTAATAAACTCAAATCATTAAAACGTAATAAAAATGTTGTAAATATATTTTGAACATACTTTGATATATATGTACACATTTGTTATAGGTTCGTGAATCGAAGTGTCCAAGTATTACTTTCCGACGAAGTAAAAATCTGTGAAAGTGAGTTACAGTCCCACTTTTAAAATCTAATATTTTTGGGATGAGAATACATGCAGTTTTATAAATGTTTTATGAAATAGACACAAGTAATTGAAACTACATTATATGGGTGAATGATCGAAGCTGAATATGCCCCTTTTGCTTGGTAGCCTAAGAATTAGTAAACCGATCTACTAATTGACGCGAATCATAAATATAGATCTATTGGGCCTAACGAACCCCATCAAAAGTACCGGATGCTTTAGTACTTCGAATTCGTTTTTTATCATGTCCGATGGATTTCCCGGAATGATAGGGGATATTCTTATATGCATCTTGTTAATGTCGGTTACCAGGTGTTCACCATATGAATGATTTTTATCTCTATGTATGGGATGTATATTGAAATATGAAATCTTGTGGTCTATTATTACGATTTGATAAATATATAGGTTAAACCTATAACTCACCAACATTTTTGTTGACGTTTAAAGCATGTTTATTCTCAGGTGATTATTAAGAGCTTCCGATGTTGCATGCTAAAATATGGACAAGATTCGGTGTCAGCATGATTGTATAATATTGTTTAAAACTGCATTCGAGATTTACTTTGTTGTAACATATTAATATTGTAAACCAATATGTATTGGTAGTGTGTAAGTGTGATATTTTTAGATTATCATTTCTTGATAATCTACGGTGTCTTTTTAACCTTGTCGATAAAATAAAGGTTATGGTTTGTTTTAAAAACGAATGCAGTCTTTGAAAAACGTCTCATGTAGAGGTCAAAACCTCGCAAAGAGATCAATTAATATGAAACGTTTATAATCGATATGAATGGAACATTTCATTTGGTATCTGAGCGTTGGTCTTAGAGAACCAGAAAATTTGCATTAGTGTGTCTTATCGAGTTTGTTAGGATGCATTAGTGAGTCCGGACTTCGACCGTGTTTTCTTTAAAAATGATTGCTTAATATTTTTTGTTGGAAACTACAAATTGTAACATGTAAATATTATGTGATATATTAATCTTCAACGTGTTTGATATTGTGTGATAGATGTCTACCTCTAGTACAAATCCCATCGATTCACCTAATAATAATGAAGAGTCGAATATATTTTGGGAAGATTCACAAATTCCCGAAGAGGAACCGGAAGAGGAGGAACCGGAAGAAGAGGAACCGGAAGAGGAGGAACCGGAAGAAGAGGAACTGAAAGAAGAAGAGGTTCCAGAGGAAGAAATATTGATACCTACAGTAAATCGATTAAATAAAAGAAAATCCTCAACCAACGGACCAAAGTTAATAATGGTCAATGGTGTTTCCGCTGAGGAAGCAAAATATTGGGAAGATTACCAATTTTCTGATGAATCGGATCCCGATGAGGATTCCGATGATGTTATAGAAATTATCTCGACCCAATTTAATAAAACAAAAGAAAATAATAAGGGAAAAGGTGTAAAAATAGAGAAACCTGATTCCAACCCCGATGAACTTTATATGTATCGGCAACATCCGTATTTCCTAAATTGTAACAATAACCCGGGAACCCCTAAACCACCAGGTTTTTATAAACCATTGTGAAAAACGACAGCTCGTATTAGGGGAGCACCATATATCCCTAGGAAATTAGCAAAACGAACCAAGTCCGAAGAAGAAGAAACGAGTGAGTCGGATTAAAGAGTTGTAATCATGTTGTGTAATATATGTAATATAGTGTGCTTGTGCTTTTATGATAAATGTAAAAATTGCTTGTACTGTTTGTTAATTATCTTTTATGAATCTAACCCTCGTCTATTTTTACAGTATAAAAACACAAAATGGACGTTAAGGATAGACGACCAAATATTTTAGAAGACCTACCAGGGGATATGATTGATGAAATCTTATCTAGAGTCGGTCAGAATTCATCGACACAATTAGTTATGGTGAAATTAACTTGTCAAACATTTGAAAGAGTTTCCAGAAATGCCTTAGTTTATAAAAGGCTTTCCTTTGATAGGTGGGGTATATCACATTGGGGAGACCGTAAGTTACGCCGTGTTTTCTTTAAAGCGTTAAATGCGGGGAACCCAAATGCAATTTTACGCTACGGGTTAAGAACCTATTTTGACTCAACATATCCCAACATAGGATTTCGTAAATTAGAAAGAGCTTCTAACATGCAACATAAAGAAGCATGTTATGCTTACGGGTTAGTGATGTTCGCTTCTCACCAAAGTGAGAAAAAGAACATCGGATTACAACTATTAAATGAAATATTCTCACAAGTGACGGACTCAGTAGTTGGGGTGAGAAACAAGGTTTTTAGATTGTTACGAGGCCGTTGGGAATTACGTAACCCTTGTCCTTTTGATGACATTACAACATGTTGTCTAGCCAACGGTCATAACGGTTACTTCCCACAAGACCAAGGATGGGAAGTCGTCTTAGTAAAACCAGAATGCATGACTTGTTTCTGGACTTATGAATTGCGTGTTTTTATTGCCTTTGCTGAACGACTTGTGTATTAACTAGATTTATCTTCAAAACTGTCTTGTATCAAAGTGTGCTATATTTCATGTTATATGTAATATAGCGGAATTGTAAGTTTGAAGAATATTTGAATGTGATATATTATTATAATCAGTTTTTCATATGGAATTGTAGTAGTTGAATTGTATATTAGCTACTAAGTATGAACTTAACGGGTAGGTAGTACCCGAATTTAAACTTATAAAACGCTAATATGAAGAAAAAGCTTTTATAAATGAGTTCATATTATGCTACGAAATACTATTGACTACTCTTAATATTCTGTATGATTAACTCGATTCAGTTGGCTATTTTGAAGGAAATGGCATCGACTACTTGACACACCATGAATATGAGCGAAGAGGAATTTCGTACCTTTCTTGCTGCAAACATAGCCGCAGTACAGGCTGCACTACGTACCAACAATAACTCTGAATCTAGCAATGCAGCTAACGGTGCAAGAAATCGTGTAGGATGCTCCTACAAAAAATTCACTGCCTGCAAACCTTTGGAATTTGATGGAACCGAAGGACCAATTAGATTGAAACGGTAGACCGAGAAGGTCGAATCAGTGTTTACCATAAGTAAGTGTGCTGAAGAGGACAAAGTTAAGTACGCTACACATACTTTCACAGGTGCTGCGTTAACGTGGTGGAACACCTATCTGGAACAGGTAGGACAAAATGCTGCTTACGCACTACCGTGGTCGGCATTCAAGCAATTGATGAACGAGCAATACCATCCAAGAAATGAGGTCAATAAGCTCAAGGTAGAGCTTAGAGAGTTACGAACACAAGGGTTCGACATTACCACGTATGAACGACGATTCACAGAGTTGTGCCTATTGTGTCCGGGAGCGTTCGAAGATGAAGAAGAGAATATCGACGCATTTGTAAAAGGGTTACCAGTAAGGATTCAAGAAGATGTGAGTTCACACGAGCCCGCTTCCATACAAAAGGCAAGTCGAATGGCTCATAAACTCATAAATCAGATTGAAGGAAGAATTAAAGAGCAGGCGGCCGAAGAAGCCAACACGAAATAACTCAAGAGGAAGTGGGAGGAAAACGGTGACAAGAGTCACCAGTACAACAATAATAACAATTACAACCACAATCACAACAACTATCCCAACAATCGCAACAACAATCGCAACAATAACCGCAATCCTAACAATAACTACAACAAACGTCCCAACAACAACAACAACAACTACAACAACTGTTTCAACAATAATAACAATCCCAACAACAACCTCAATAACAACAACGGCAACAAAAACCAAAATCAGCCATGTCATAGGTGTGAAGAAAATCATCCGGGGTTTTACACGACATTTTGCAACAGGTGTAAAAGAAATGGTCATAGCGCGACAAAGTGTGAGGTCTACGGACCAAGGTTTAACAGAACTAAAGGAACAAATAGTGTCGAAACAAGTAATGCCGGAACAAATAGTGTCGGAGCAAGTAATACCAACGCTATTTTTTATAAATGTGGAAAACCGGGCCACATTATTAGAAATTGCCCGAATCAGGGGAATACTAACGGGCAGGGCCGTGGAAGAGTTTTCAATATTAATGCGGAAGAAGCACAGGAAGACCCGGAGCTTGTTACGGGTACACTTCTTATTGACGATAAATCTGCTAATGTTTTATTTGATTCGGGTGCGGATAGAAGCTATATGAGTAGAGATTTTTGTGCTAAATTAAATTACCCATTGACGCCTTTGGATAATAAATTTTTACTCGAATTAGCAAACGGTAAATTAATTTCAGCAGATAATATATGTCGGGATAGAGAAATTAAACTGGGGGATGAAACGTTTAAGATTGATTTAATACCAGTTGAGTTAGGGAGTTTTAATATAATAATTGGCATGGACTGGTTGAAAAAGGTGAGAGCAGAGGTCGTTTGTTACAAAAATGCGATTCGCATTAGGCGTGAAAAAGGAAAACCTTTAATGGTGTACGGAGAAAAGAACAACGCGAAATTAAATCTTATTAGTAGTTTGAAGGCGCAAAAACTAATAAGAAAAGGTTGTTACGTCATTCTAGCACACATCGAGGAAGTTAAACCTGAAGAAAAGAACATCAGTGATGTTCCCGTTGCAAAAGAATTTCCCGATGTATTTCCGAAAGAATTACCGGGATTACCCCCACATCGATCCGTTGAATTTCAAATAGACCTTGTACCAGGAGCTACACCAATAGCTCGTGCTCTATACAGACTCGCACCCAGCGAAATGAAAGAATTACAAAGTCAGTTACAGGAACTTTTAGAGCGTGGTTTCATTCGACCAAGTACATCACCGTGGGGAGCTCCTGTTCTGTTTGTCAAGAAGAAAGATGGTACATTCAGGTTGTGTATCGACTACCGAGAGTTGAACAAACTTACCATCAAGAACCGTTACCCATTACCGAGAATCGGCGACTTATTTGATCAACTACAAGGCTCTTCGGTTTATTCGAAGATCGATTTACGTTCTGGATATCACCAAATGCGGGTGAAGGAGGATGACATTCCGAAGACTGCTTTTAGGACGCGTTACGGTCATTACGAGTTTATGGTTATGACGTTTGGATTGACTAAAGCACCAGCTGTGTTCATAGACCTCATGAACCGAGTGTGTGGGCCATATCTTGACAAGTTTGTCATTGTTTTCATCGATGACATACTTATTTACTCGAAAAATGATCAAGAGCACGAAGAACATTTGAGAAAAGTGCTAGAGTTGCTGAGAAAAGAAAAACTGTACGCTAAGTTTTCAAAGTGTGCATTTTGGTTGGAAGAAGTTCAATTCCTCGGTCACATAGTGAACAAAGAAGGTATTCAGGCGGATCCAGCAAAGATTGAAACCGTTGAAAAGTGGGAAACCCCGAAAACTCCGAAACACATACGCCAATTTTTAGGGCTGGCTGGTTATTACAGGAGATTCATCCAAGATTTTTCCAAAATAGCAAAACCCTTGACTGCATTAACGCATAAAGGGAAGAAATTTGAATGGAAGGATGAACAAGAGAAAGCGTTTCAATTGTTAAAGAAAAAGTTAACTACGGCACCTATATTGTCATTACCTGAAGGGAATGATGATTTTGTGATATATTGTGACGCCTCAAAGCAAGGTCTCTGTTGTGTATTAATGCAACGAACGAAGGTAATTGCTTATACGTCTAGACAATTGAAGATTCGCGAGCAGAATTATATGACGCATGATTTAGAATTAGGCGCAGTTGTTTTTGCATTAAAGACTTGGAGGCACTACTTATATGGGGTCAAAAGTATTATATATACCGACCACAAAAGTCTTCAACACATATTTAATCAGAAACAACTGAACATGAGGCAGCGCAGGTGGATTGAATTGTTGAATAATTACGACTTTGAGATTCGTTACCACCCGGGGAAGGCAAATGTGGTAGCCGACGCCTTGAGCAGAAAAGATAGAGAACCCATTCGAGTAAAAGCTATGAATATAATGATTCATATTAACCTTACTACTCAAATAAAGGAGGCGCAACAAGGAGTTTTAAAAGAGGGAAATTTAAAGAATGAAATACCCAAAGGATTGGAGAAGCATCTTAATATTCGGGAAGACGGAACCCGGTATAGGGCTGAAAGAATTTGGGTACCAAAATTTGGAGATATGAGAGAAATGGTACTTAGAGAAGCTCATAAAACCAGATACTCAATACATCCTGGAGCGGGGAAGATGTACAAGGTTCTCAAGAAACATTTTTGGTGGTCGGGTATGAAAGCCGATGTTGCTAAATACGTAGGAGAATGTTTGACGTGTTCTATGGTCAAAGCTGAGCATCAGAAACCATCAGGTCTACTTCAACAATCCGAAATCCCGGAATGGAAATGGGAAAACATTACCATGGATTTCATCACTAAATTGCCAAGGACTGCAAGTGGTTTTGATACTATTTGGGTAATAGTTGATCGTCTCACCAAATTAGCACATTTCCTGCAAATAAGAGAAGATGACAAGATGGAGAAGTTAGCACGACTGTATTTGAAGGAAGTCGTCTCCAGACATGGAATACCAATCTCTATCATCTCTGATAGGGATGGCAGATTTATTTCAAGATTTTGGCAGACATTACAGCAAGCATTAGGAACTCGTCTAGACATGAGTACTACCTATCATCCACAAACTGATGGGCAGAGCGAAAGGACGATACAAACGCTTGAAGACATGCTACGAGCATGTGTTATTGATTTCGGAAACAGTTGGGATCGACACCTACCGTTAGCAGAATTTTCCTACAACAACAGCTACCATTCAAGCATTGAGATGGCACCGTTTGAAGCACTTTATGGTAGAAAGTGCAGGTCTCCGATTTGTTGGAGTGAAGTGGGGGATAAACAGATTACGGGTCCGGAGATAATACAAGAAACTACCGAGAAGATCATCCAAATTCAACAACGGTTGAAAACCGCCCAAAGTCAACAAAAGAGCTACGCTGACATTAAAAGAAAAGATATAGAATTTAAAATTGGAGAGATGGTCATGCTTAAAGTTACACCTTGGAAAGGCATTGTTCGATTTGGTAAACGAGGGAAATTAAATCCAAGGTATATTGGACCATTCAAGATTATTGATCGTGTCGGACCAGTAGCTTACCGACTTGAGTTACCTCAACAACTCGCAACTGTACATAACACTTTCCACGTCTCGAATTTGAAGAAATGTTTTGCTAAAGAAGATCTCACTATTCCGTTAGACGAAATCCAAATCAACGAAAAACTTCAATTCATCGAAGAACCCGTCGAAATAATGGATCGTGAGGTTAAAAGACTTAAGCAAAACAAGATACCAATTGTTAAGGTTCGATGGAATGCTCGTAGAGGACCCGAGTTCACCTGGGAATGAGAAGATCAGATGAAGAAGAAATACCCGCACTTATTTCCAGATGATACGTCAACACCTCCAACTGCTTAAAATTTCGAGACAAAATTTATTTAACGGGTAGGTACGGTAGTGACCCGAACTTTTCCATGTTTATATATATTAAATGAAATTGATATTTACATGATTAAGTGTTTCCAACATGTTAAGCAATCAAACTTGTTAAGACTTGATTAATTGAAATAGGTTTCATATAGACAATTGACCACCCAAGTTGACCAGCGATTCACGAACGTTAAAACTTGTAAAAACTATATGATGACATATATATGGATATATATATAGTTAACATGATATTATGATAAGTAAGTATCTCATTAGGTATTTTAACAATGTGTTATATACATAAAAATGAGACTATTGAATTAAGAAACTCGAAAACGATATATATAACGATTATCGTTATAACAACGTCTTATTAAATACATATGAATCATATTAAGATATTGATACACTATATTTAAACATAATAAATGATAAGTAAACATATCATTTAATGTATTAACAATGAACTACATATGTAAAAACAAGACTACTAACTTAAGGATTTCGAAACGAGACATATATGTAACGATTATCGTTGTAACGACATTTAAATGTATATATATCATATTAAGATATATTAATACATCATAATATCATGATAATGTAATAATTTAACATCTCATTAGATATAATAAACAATGGGTTAACAACATTTAACAAGATCGTTAACTTAAAGGTTTCAAAACAACACTTACATGTAACGACTAACGATGACTTAACGACTCAGCTAAAATGTATATACATGTAGTATTTTAATATGTATTCATACACTTTTGAAAGACTTCAAGACACTTATCAAAATACTTCTACTTAACAAAAATGCTTACAATTACATCCTCATTCATTTTCATCAACAATTCTACTCGTATGCACCCGTATTCGTACTCGTACAATACCCAGCTTCTAAATGTATGTACTATTGGTATATACACTCTAATGATCAGCTCTTAGCAGCCCATGTGAGTCACCTAACCATGTGGGAACCATCATTTGGCAACTAGCATGAATGATTACACAAAATTACAAACTAATGTGACCTTATATGGAGTACCTACATCACTTTTTCAATCATCACCATAAACACTTTCATTTTTCAATTTTTATGCATCAAACTAAACTCTCTCAAGTGTTCTTCCATTGTTATAAGTGTTCTTCATCATCTTCATCATCTTCATCAAAATCTAGCTCAATCTAGTTCATAAATCCATACGTAAACTAAGTTACAAAATAACTACTCAAGAACACACCAACAACACTTCCAAGTTTGCTAGCTTACTTTCAATCTTGCAAATCCATTTCAAGTGATCATCCAATCTCGAGAAATCTTTCTTATTTACAGTAAGATATCTTTCTAATTCAAGGTAATACTCATACTCAAACTTTGATTCAATTTCTATAACTATAACAATCTTATTTCGAGTGGAAATCTTACTTGAACTTGTTTTCGTGTCATGATTTTGCTTCAAGAACTTTCAAGTTATCCAAGGATCCTTTGAAGCTAGATCTATTTTTCTCATTTCCAGTAGGTTTTCCATAAAATTTGAGATAGTAATGATGTTCATAACATCATTCAAATCATATATATAAAACTATCTTATTCGAAGGTTTAAACTTGTAATCACTAGAACATAGTTTAGTTAATTCTAAACTTGTTCGCAAACAAAAGTTAATCCTTCTAACTTGACTTTTAAAATCAACTAGACACATGTTCTATATCTATATGATATGCTAATATAATGATTTAAAACCCAAAAACTTGAAAAACACCGTAAAACCGGATATACGCCGTCGTAGTAACACCGCGGGCTGTTTAGGGTTAGTTAATTAAAAACTATGATAAACTTTGATTTAAAAGTTGTTCTTATGGGAAAATTATTTTTCTTATGAACATGAAACTATATCCAAAAATCATGGTTAAACTCAAAGTGGAAGTATGTTTTTCAAAGTGGTCATCAAGACGTCGTTCTTTCGACTGAAATGACTACCTCTTATAATATTGAATTGTAACCTGTATTTCCGACTATAAACTTATACTTTTTCTGTTTAGATTCATAAACTTAAGTTCAATATGAAACCATAACAACTTGAATCACTCAAAACGAATTTAAAACGAAGAAGTTATGGGTAAAACAAGATTGGATAATTTTGCTTGTTGTAGCTACGTGAAAATTGGTAACAAATCTATATTAATCATATCCTAGCTAACTTATATTGTATAATACATATATTCTAATATATTATGTAATCTTGGGATACCATAGACATGTATACAAATGTTTTGACATATCATATCGACCCATGTATATATATTATGTGGAACAACCATAGACACTCTATATGCAGTAATGTTTGAGTTAGCTATACAGGGTTGAGGTTGATTCCAAAAATATATATACTTTGAGTTGTGATCTAGCCTGAGACGTGTATATACTGGGTCGTGGATTGATTCAAGATAATATATATATCGATTTATTTCTGTACATTTAACTGTGGATAACTAGTTGTAGGTTACTAACGAGGACAGTTGACTTAATAAACTCAAATCATTATAACGTAATAAAAATGTTGTAAATATATTTTGAACATACTTTGATATATATGTACATATTTGTTATAGGTTCGTGAATCGACCAGTGGCCAAGTCTTACTTCCCGACGAAGTAAAAATCTGTGAAAGTGAGTTACAGTCCAACTTTTAAAATCTAATATTTTTGAGTTGAGAATACATGCAGTTTTATAAATGTTTTACGAAATAGACACAAGTAATGGAAACTACATTATATGGGTGAATTATCGAAGCCGAATATGCCCCTTTTGCTTGGTAGCCTAAGAATTAGTAAACCGATCTACTAATTGATGCGAATCCTAAAGATAGATCTATTGGGCCTAACGAACCCCATCCAAAGTACCAGATGCTTTAGTACTTCGAATTCATTTTTTATCATGTCCGATGGATTTCCTGAAATGATAGGGGATATTCTTATATGCATCTTGTTAATGTCGGTTACCAGGTGTTCACCATATGAATGATTTTTATCTCTATGTATGGGATGTATATTGAAATATGAAATCTTGTGGTCTATTATTACGATTTGATAAATATATAGGTTAAACCTATAACTCACCAACATTTTTGTTGACGTTTAAAGCATGTTTATTCTCAGGTGATTATTAAGAGCTTCCGCTATTGCATGCTAAAATATGGACAAGATTCGGTGTCAGCGTGATTTTATAATATTGTTTAAAACTGCATTCGAGATTTACTTTGTTGTAACATATTAATATTGTAAACCAATATGTATTGGTAGTGTGTAAGTGTGATATTTTTAGATTATCATTTCTTGATAATCTAGGTGGTGTCTTTTTAACCTTGTCAATAAAATAAAGGTTATGGTTTGTTTTAAAAATGAATGCAGTCTTTGAAAAACGTCTCATGTAGAGGTCAAAACCTCGCAAAGAGATCAATTAATATGAAACATTTATAATCGATATGAACAGGACATTTCATAGACTACCTTCCTCCTCCTCTTCTTCTTAATCGACGATGCAATGTTAAAACCTTCACAAAAAAGCAGATTAAAATTGCTCCAACCAAAATACAAATAAATAAATGCTTAAACCTAATCGAGATCAACATTTCGATAGGTTATTCATCTTAACCTGACCAAAGAGTCAAATCTTGATATACTTAAACCCAATTTTATTGCAGTCAAGGATGTAATTACTCAACGATAAGAAAAAATTGCTACGCTTCTAAAAAAATTCACCGCTATACACTGCTGGTCGAATATGACCCTTCTGTATGAATTTGAAAATGATAATTAAATAGTTTGTTGCTCTAAAAAATTAAATAAATAAATACTATTGGAATAACAAGAAAAAAATGAGAGAGTGTGCGAGAGAGAGTGTGAGGAGAGAGAGAGAGAGTGAGGCATGAGCATGGCATGGTTGGACACGGTTTGAATCGAGAGAGGTACAACGATCGAGAATCCATTTGATGTCGTTCATGTTTTTTAACTTCTCGGACGATTGGACGGTTCCGGACTTGTGGAAAACTTTTAAACCGTTTGGGGTGCTGAAGGATATTTACATGTTTGGGAAAAAGATTGTGCAATGGACAAAAGTTTGCTTTTGCAAAATTCAGAGAGGTCAAAAATGTTGATAAGTTGCTAGGAGAGCTGGAGAAGATCATTTTTAATGGTGCACTGATTAGGATCTTCAAATCCCACTATCAGGACCACTCCAAATTAGTGGATCATAACAGATTCAATCATGACTAACATACAGAGACGAGGAAGGAGAATGCTTTTCATAAGAATGCTTTTAGAGATGAGAGGCCTTTTAATGAAGTTGCGGGGCAGAAGGAAGGGGATTTGAGGCACGTTATCAATCAAAATAAGGTTGATCTTAGGGTCAAGCTGGATAATATGAAGAGACACGGCGATGCCATAAATTCTATGGTCGAGAGAGTGGTGGATATCGACAACAATGATGATAACTCTGAGATTTTTGATAAATCCATTCTTTTGGAACTCAAAAGCATCGATATATTAAATCAATTCGAGGATATTTGTAGGGCAGAAGGTGTAAGTGATTTCTCTCTAAAATACCTAGGAGGGTTAGAAGTGATGCTTCTCATGAACAACAATAAGGCGGTTGAAAACTTATTCTCCCAGCGTGACCATCCACTTAGAAGGTGGTGTTCAAAGATATCTCGCCTAAACAATCGGTATCAAACTAAGGGTAGATTAGTATGGCTGGACATAAGAGGTGTTCCAGTTTCGTGCTGGAATGAAGTCACCTTCGCTGCGGTGGCTAGATGGTGGGGCGAAGTTCAAGAATTCCACAATTTCAAGATTACTAAAGAAAAACAAAATCTGGTGTCTGGGAAGGTCTTGATCCATGATAAAGAGAGAAGGCATATTGAAGGGCATGCTACTATAGGCTATGGAAACCTTTGTATTATTGTGGGTGTTAAGGAATGCAATAACCGTGAGATTTTACTTGAGACAGAATTTGAAGAGTCCGATTGGGTTGAGTCAGAGAAGCAACTTTCAAATGAGGATGAAGATGGTGAAGATAATGAGTTTATCGATGACACTTATGGTATTTCTGACGATGATTCCATTGAATCTCTTGAAGAAGTTAATGACACCGAGGAGGTCCCTGTCCCGAATGATCCAGATGGTTGTGATAATGTCCTGAGTGGTAAAAAATGCCGTAATAATTCACTGGGAATGAAGGATACTTCACCGAAATTTGATGCCGGAAACCATGAAGGCAACCGGAAATCGGTTGGTGTTGAAGATGAAGAGTCAGGGTGTTTCAATATTGGTGGTCTTTTCCAAGATCACATTGATGATTCTTCTCCCTTGGACAATGAAAATTTGGCGGATAATAATGATAGTTCTGACAGGGGGGACATGGATGACACGTTTTCCAATAGCGGCTCAGATGAGGGTACGAATAGGGTTGTGGAAGATACATTCTGCTTTTCTCCCGTGCAGAATCTTGGATCGAAGAAAGTGTTGTGAAGCGACCCGTCCTAATCTATTTGGACGAAGTCCATATCGATTATAAATGATTCATAATAGTTGATTACATCGCGAGGTATTTGACCTCTATATGATACATTTTACAAACATTGCATTTGTTTTTAAAAGACAAACTTTCTTTTTATCGAAAGTTGACATTATGCATACCATTTTATAATACATCCAATTGTATTTGACTTAATAATAATCTTGATGAACTCAACGACTCGAATGTAACGTCTTTCGAAATATGCCATGAATGACTCCGAGTAATATCTCTAAAATGAGCAAATACACATCGGGAGATTTCTTTCATACCTGAGAATAAACATGCTTTAAAGTGTCAACCAAAAGGTTGGTGAGTTCATTAGTTTAACATAAATAATCATTTCTATTATTTTAATAGACCACAAGATTTTCATTTTCAGTTCTCATAAATATACGTCCCATGCATAGAGACAAAAATAATCATTCATATGGATTGAACACCTGGTAACCGACATTAACAAGTTGCATATAAGAATATCCCCTATCATTCCGGGAAATCCTTCGGACATGATAAAAACAACATCGAAGTACTAAAGCATCCGGTATTTTGGATGGGGTTCGTCGGGCCCATAGATCTATCTTTAGGATTCACGTCAATTAGTAGATCGGTTTACTAATTCCTAGGTTACCAAGCAAAAAGAGGCATATTCAGCTTCGATCATTCAACCATATAGTGTAGTTTCGATTACTTGTGTCTATTTCGTAAAATATTTATAAAAATTGCGCATGTATTCTCAGCCCAAAAATATAAAGGGTAAAAAGGCAAATGAAACTCACCTAATGTATTTTGTAGTAAAAATACATATTACGATATTGAACAAATGCAGGGTTGGCCTCGGATTCACGAACCTATATCATTCATATATGTATTAAAACATATTCTTGCACTCGAATAAATCTATATATTGTTTTTAGTGATGTAAATGCTATATTTATTAATTTTATAAGTTTCATTATTTATATATATATATATTTTCTTTTTGCACATGAAAATATTAATTTACTTAAGTTGTGTATATTAAATATATCTTTATATAAAATCTTCAATTTTTATATTTATAATCTTAACCATGTCTTTTGAACTTGTATTTTTATAATTACAATTATTTTAATGATAATAATATAGATTTTACTGATAATAATAGAAATGATAGTTTTTAAGGATTACAAAAAGATAATTTTAGTAAAAATAATATCATTGATAATAACTTTTAATAGTAACAATATAATAGTGAAAATTCATATTATGATAATATTTATAATAATAAGACTTATTGTAGTAATAAAACGATAAGGATTATAATTTAAATGATAATTCTAATAATGATGCTTAGTAATATTAATAATATCAATGATAATACTAATGTTAATAAAAAATGAAAGATTTGAAAATAATAATGTATTTAATAATAATGATAATAATAGTAATACAAATAATATTGATAATAATGTTAATAATACTTACTAATGATAATCTTATTAATAAGACTAATTTTAATGATAATAATATTAGATTGTATAGTTTTCCTAATAATGATAATATTAATCATAATCATAATAATAATGATAATACTTATAATAATAATTATAATGATGATACTAATATTTATAATGATAATACTAGTATTATTAATAATACTTTTAGTAATAGCAACACTAGTAATAATAACAATTTATAATCATATTTATAACCTTAAATATTAATAATAATAATCATTACAATAATAATAATAATCATAGTAGTAATAATAAAAATAAAAGAATTTATGTATACCCTTAAGAGCTTGATTTAAAAAGAAAGCCTCAACCGAGACTCGAACCCGAGACCTCCCGTTCCCTCACCAACATGCTAAACCATTCTGCTGTCCTTAGTTTTCTGAATTAATACACAACCGATATTTATTTAACTACTATTCTGATTCACACTTTTCTTCTTCTTCTCTAACTCCCAACTCGACTCAGAATCAAACCAATATGTAAATCATTTAACTAATCTTTTTTAGGACTTTCATCCAAATTATAAACCAACCAAATAAGCTTTTGAATTTATTTAAAACAAAAAAAAAATTGATTTGCTGCTACTGCAGTCGCTAAACAAAAAAAAATATAAATCGTGAACTTGAGTTTAAAGATGTTTTAGCTAGTACTCCCAACATGAAAACGATTTTAATTCTTTCTTAAAAACTGTCTCAAACATCAATTGCTTCATAAACTCAGGAACGAATTCGAATTTGATGAAGAACAGATTGTTGACTTTTTGTTCATAAACCTTTGATTCCAAAATTCTTACTCGTTATTAGAAATTGAGTGATGCAATTTTGTAGAAAGTTTAAACGACCCATTACTAACATTACTGCATTTACAAATTTTGAAATTTATTTAGGAATCGATCAATTTGAAAAATGAAAATGGAACAGGGACAGTCGACTGGTTTCAGCTCTTTTTTTTCGATTTTTAATTCCATAAATTGAATTGAATCTGATTGATACTCCCTCCGTCCCAGATTAATTGTCCCCAGACAAAAAACACACAGTTTTAGGAAATCCCACTAACTTTATTTCTCCACCAATGAAATATCTTCTCTCTCCATATCCACCAATGAAATATCTCCTTTCCTTTCTATTTATGGAAGTAGACAATTAATTTGGGACATCCCAAAATGGAATACTGGACAATAATTTAGGGACGGAGGGAGTAATTGATAACAGTGGTGAAGACTCGTATGAGGTGTTCCAATACTTTGAAAAAATTCGATGGACTTATAATGCTAGGCTGTCGACAGATTTTATTATCAGGAGCATAATTAAATAAAATAAATAAAAAAATAAAAGAAGGAAAGGAATTGCTAACTGATTTTGTTAGTTTGCTATGATCTTATTCGATTTTGTAGACAGGAAAACAAAACCAGTACGCTGTTAAATGAATCGTCAGAATCGATCAAAGGTTAAATGAATCCATGAAAATAGTTCACAAGTTTTGAGACTCAACAGTACAGACTTTGCTTATCATGTCAAATTTCATATAAAGATTAAGTTTAAATTTGGTCAGAAATTCCCGGGTCATCACAGTACCTACCCGTTAAAGAAATTTCGTCCCGAAATTTGAGTGAGGTCGTCATGGCTAACAATAAATATGTTTTCCTGACGAATATGAGATGATAAATAGAGTTTTATCAATATTGAATAATACTGATAAAATAATTCGATTATTCGAAGAGCACGAATGAAGCTATCACAAAAGAGTAAGGAATCACTGAGAATAGAACTATCAAGAATATATTTTATTGATATGTTCAGAAGTTAATCAGAATGAAAGAGTTATGTAACATGACACATGATGACGTTATAATCTGTGAATCATCATGTTCCATTTAGAAACTCAGCATGACTTACTGTAATATAATCACGTTGATCAAGTGTCATTATATTATACTAACTCATGTATCAGTTCCCAACATTACTTCAATAACATTCATATTTAAGCTCAAAAGTTTACAGAATATAGAAACTAACAGTTTCTATATGATGTAACACTGATAGCACTAAGAGATTAATGATTTCAGATAAGAATAGTTATGAAAATATCTTCAGAAATATGGAGGATATTTATAATGAAAGATACGATGATATCTTTGGAATTTCTGAATCAAATTGTGATGAAGAAATTCATTCACGATGATTTAGAGTGATTAAGGAGCAAGGTATTCGTTAAAGATTTCATCAGAAACAGAATCATCAGGATTCTTTTAAGTACAAGTTTAGTCCTTGTTCAGAGTCTCTTTCATGATTTGCTCAATTCATTTTTCAGTATCAAAATCTTTGAGCTTTTCCAACACTCCATTCTTTATCATCAAACTTTTGACTGTTAAGGCAGTCTTCAGTTTTCATTGCTTCATCAGCTTTTTCAAAACTCAGGAAACTGATTCATAAGCTAAAGCACTTTTCAGAAATTCAGAATTGAAATTCGTAAATACAGGAGATAGAAGTTATATATATATATATATATATATATATATATATATATATATATATATATATATATATATATATATATATATATATATATATATATATATATATATAAATTTTTGTCGTAGAATCGCTGAGAATTTTGAGATTATCGATTGATGCCTTACGGTACTTGGTATGGTAATTATCATTACAAGATACCAATGAGTTCATGATAAGACTTCAATATATAAATATATTGAGTTCATGATAAGACTTCAATAGATAAATATATTGATTTGTCGTAGAGATTTGAGCCAAAGAGCAACGAGGTTGCTGGTACATCTGCTGGTAATATGGTGGAATATAAAAGGTTCTCCGGTAACAATAAAAGAGCATGCATATAAATCAAGGTGATAATAAGGTTGTTTTGAACGAAAAGTCGAAGTTGACTTGCTGGAGCTGTGACAAAATTTGCTACTTTAAAAGGAATTACCAAGTTATTTTTGGTAATAATAATACTAAAGGAATTAGCACAGATACGTGTTAAACGTTTACCCAGGTTCTAAGAGTTTTTGAGTGCACAAATATATGCATCAATCTCTTCTTACGTAGATGAAGTGCGGTTGGTTCATCCTCTCAATTGAGGTGTTTTCAAGAATTATGAAAGGTTTGAACGCAGATTGTAATTGTCGAGATACAAATGAGGTTTAAGATGAACTCAAGTGGCAAACTTGAAGAAATATTTAGTTTCATATGTTATAATCAATATTTTAATTCATTTTAATTGTCTAATATTATTCGTCCACAGTCGATAGTCCACAGTTAACAGTCCAATAATTTATATATAGTTTAATTTATAATATTCGAATTAATTAATACGTATCATGACCCGTGTACATGTCTCAGACTCGATCACAACTCAAAGTATATATATTATTGTAGAATCAACCCCAACCTTGTATAGAGAACTCGATCATTACTGCATATAGAGTGTCTATGGTTATTCCAAATAATATATATATATATATATATATATATATATATATATATATATATATATATATATATATATATATATATGTATATATATATATGTATATATATGTATATATATATATATATATATATATATATATATATATATATATATATATATATATATATATATATATATATGCGTCGATATGATATGTCAAAACCTTGTATACGTGTCCCGATATTTAAAGTGCGTAAAATAAATACAGAAATTAAATGACGATAAATAAAATGCGTAAAATAAATAACAGAAATTAAATGACGATAAATAGAATTGCGATAAATAAACTGCGATAAATAAATTACGATAATAAAATGTAATAAGGAATTAACAGTTAGCTAGGAACAGTTAGCTAGGATTTTGTTAGCGTGAATCCTTAACAAAATTTCCTCATAGTTAATTTGTCTGTTTCTAACAAATTTTATTTTGTCAAATGTTTTCTTCATTAAGCCACTTGTTGGATTCTGATAGGTCCAAATCCAAATATGAAATTGGATGAATATGGTTATTCTGTGGTGAACGGATTTGTATATCGGTGGATGTAAGTAGGATAGTAAATGACTGTTGAATCAGCTTCGAAGAATGTACATTGTAACTTATTAATGTGAAATCTGAATATTCCTCGGGTATTACCTACCCGTTAAAATATTTTCACAATTAACACTTTGCACGAAAGAATTTTTTTTTTTTTAATTACAATCTTTATGAAAACATATATACATATATATTTTCTTCAGATGTAATCATGGATTCATTGAGTTAATATGATATTAATCTCATTTAATTTATCGTTAGAATTAGAATACATAATCTCTAAAACATTAGAGATTACACAATCGCCATGAAGAACGAAGATAATTGATGTAGAACGATACGTAGAATGATGATTATGCTCGAGGTACATAATGAGATGTTAATGCGTGTGATGTTTGAACTTGGGTTATTTGGTGGTACTGGTATTGATGTTGGTGGTACTGTTGGTGTCGATGATGTTGTTGAAGTTGGTACGTTTTGCACCATATTTTCCAAGGCTATAAATTGGGCGCGAATTTCATTGACTTCTTCTATAACTTCAGGATGATTGTCGGTCGGAACGAGCGGATGAATAAGATCTAGAATTGTGGATAGAACATAATCGTTGTGGGATATCCTGGCAATGAGGGTGAATATGGTGTTTCGAATAGATTCGTCGGTAAGTGCTTCAGGTTCTTCACTAAGAGGTGAATTCGGTTGATTAAAAGGATCACCTTCTTCTTATCTCCAATGATTAAGTAGACTACGAACCCATCAGATGAATTGATGATGGCTGATTGGTTGATCCATTCCGGTTATACTGCTTTCAGAGCTCAAGTGTGTTTCCATATCGGAATAACTGTCGGAATAACTATCGAACTAGTTATCGGAAATCTGAAGGACTCGAACTGGTTGAGGGATTCATCTCGTACGATCAGATGAAGGATTTTTGATAAGAAATAGATTATAGGATGTAGATTAGTACCCTGCAATACATAGTTTACATATGCATATATAATACTAAAATCCCATAAGTTACGGAGGAATCTACGGAAGCTGTCAGGCAAAGGTAACAATAACAGATACGCTAAGATATGAATTTATCTATACACTGTCTGTGCAATAGAGGTAGTAAGACATGTCTAGACTTTAAGGATGATAAGCAAATAATTTTCGACACTAAATGATAAGCAAAACTTTTGACATGCAGACACGGTCGAAGTCCAGACTCACTAATGCATCTTAACGACTTATCAGTTAGACACACTAATGCAGACCTAGTTCGCTAAGACCACCGCTCTAATACCAACTGAAGTGACCCGCCCTAATCCATCCGGACGAAGTCCATATCGATTATAAACGATTTACAATAGTTGATTACATCGCGAGGTATTTGACCTCTATATGATACATTTTACAAACATTGCATTTGTTTTTAAAAGATAAACTTTCTTTTTATGGAAAGTTGACATTATGCATACCATTTTATAATACATCCAATTATATTTGACTTAATAATAATCTTGATGAACTCAACGACTCGAATGCAACGTCTTTCGAAATATGCCATGAATGACTCCGAGTAATATCTCTAAAATGAGAAAATACACAGCGGAAGATTTCTTTCATACCTGAGAATAAACATGCTTTAAAGTGTCAACCAAAAGGTTGGTGAGTTCATTAGTTTAACATAAATAATCATTTCCATCATTTTAATAGACCACAAGATTTTCATTTTCAGTTCTCATAAATATACGTCCCATGCATAGAGACAAAAATAATCATTCATATGGATTGAACACCTGGTAATCGACATTAACAAGATGCATATAAGAATATCCCCTATCATTCCAAAAAATCCTTCGGACATGATAAAAACAACATCGAAGTACTAAAGTATCCGGTACTTTTGGATGGGGTTCGTCGGGCCCATAGATCTATCTTTAGGATTCGTGTCAATTAGTAGATCGTTTTACTAATTCTTAGGTTACCAAGCAAAAAGGGGCATATTCGGCTTCGATCATTCAACTATATAATGTAATTTCGATTATTTGTGTCTATTTCGTAAAACATTTATAAAAATTGCGCATGTATTCTCAGCCCAAAAATATAAAGGGTAAAAAGGCAAATGAAACTCACCTAATGTATTTTGTAGTAAAAATACATATTATGATATTGAACAAATGCAGGGTTGGCCTCGGATTCACGAACCTATATCATTCATATATGTATTAAAACATATTCTTTTACTCGAATAAATCTATATATTGTTATTAGTGATGTAAATGCTATATTTATTAATTTTATAAGTTTCATTATTTATATATATATTTTCTTTTTGTACATGAAAATATTAATTTACTAAAGTTGTGTATATTAAATATATCTTTATATAAAATCTTCAATGTTTATATTTATAATCTTAACCATGTCTTTTGAACTTGTATTTTTATAATTATAATTATTTTAATGATAATAATATAGATTTTACTGATAATAATAGAAATGATAGTTTTTAAGGATTACAAAAAGATAATTTTAGTAAAAATAATATCATTGATAATAACTTTTAATAGTAACAATATAATACTGAAAATTCATATTATGATAATATTTATAATAATAAGACTTATTGTAGTAATAAAACGATAAGGATTATAATTTAAATGATAATTCTAATAATGATGCTTAGTAATATTAATAATATCAATGATAATACTAATGTTAATAAAAAAAATGATAGATTTGAAAATAATAATGTATTTAATAATAATGATAATAATAGTAATACAAATAATATTGATAATAATGTTAATAATACTTACTAATGATAATCTTATTAATAAGACTAATTTTAATGATAATAATATTAGATTGTATAGTTTTCCTAATAATGATAATATTAATCATAATCATAATAATAATGATAATACTTATAATAATAATTATAATGATGATACTAATATTTATAATGATAATACTAGTATTATTAATAATACTTTTAGTAATAGCAACACTAGTAATAATAACAATTTATAATCATATTTATAACCTTAAATATTAATAATAATAATCATTACAATAATAATAATAATCATAGTAGTAATAATAAAAATAAAAGAATTTGTGTATACCCTTAAGAGCTTGATTTAAAAAGAAAGCCTCAACCGAGACTCGAACCCGAGACCTCCCGTTCCCTCACCAACATGCTAAACCATTCTGCTGTCCTTAGTTTTCTGAATTAATACACAACCGATATTTATTTAACTACTATTCTGATTCACACTTTTCTTCTTCTTCTCTAACTCCCAACTCGACTCAGAATCAAACCAATATGTAAATCATTTAACTAATCTTTTTTAGGACTTTCATCCAAATTATAAACCAACCAAATAAGCTTTTGAATTTATTTAAAACAAAAAAAAATTGATTTGCTGCTACTGCAGTCGCTAAACAAAAAAAAATATAAATTATGAACTTGAGTTTAAAGATGTTTTAGCTAGTACTCCCAACATGAAAACGATTTTAAATCTTTCTTAAAAACTGTCTCAAACATCAATTGCTTCATAAACTCAGGAACGAATTCGAATTTGATGAAGAACAGATTGTTGACTTTTTGTTCATTAACCTTTGACTCCAAAATTCTTACTCGTTATTAGAAATTGAATGATGCAATTTTGTAGAAAGTTTAAACGACCCATTACTAACATTACTGCATTTACAAATTTTGAAATTTATTTAGGAATCGATCAATTTGAAAAATGAAAATGGAACAGGGACAGTCGACTGGTTTCAGCTCTTTTTTTTATTTTTAATTCCATAAATTGAATTGAATCTGATTGATAATTGATAACAGTGGTGAAGACTCGTATGAGGTGTTCCAATACTTTGAAAAAATTCGATGGACTTATAATGCTAGGCTGTCGACAGATTTTATTATCAGGAGCATAATTAAATAAAATAAATAAATAAATAAAAGAAGGAAAGGAATTGCTAACTGATTTTGTTGGTTTGCTATGATCTTATTCGATTTTGTAGACAGGAAAACAAAACCAGTACGCTGTGATTGTGACAAAAACAGATTCCAATTTGTATATATCTGACTCTTTTATAATTCGTATAATATAACTAATATTAATAAATAATTAAGTATATTAATAATAATAATCCTAATAATAATAATGATAAATATTAATGATAATAATAATAATAAAAAATGATAATAATAATAAATTTATTAGTGATAATAATATTATTAGTAATAATAATAATAATATGATGTTATTAATAATAACAATAATAATAATCTTTAATAAGTTTAATATTAATTAATGATAATGATAGTAATAATAAAAATGTTAATAATAAAAGGTATTAGTTCCTAATAATAATATTAGTTAATAATTCTTAATAATAATAATAATATCTAATAATACAAGTGATATAAAAAATATAACAAGTTACACGTATTCTATTTTCATATTAGAATAATGATACTAATAATACTGATATAGATATTAATGTTAATAACAATAAAAGTAATCATAATATTATACAAATATATTTTCATCTTATAATTACATTTAATATATTAATGTTATAGTTTAGTAATTATATCATATTACTAATAACATATATTGAATATTTAGTATTTATATATTTTATAAATGTTATAATATAATAATTACTATTAGAGATCTTATATATATATATATATATATATATATATATATATATATATATATATATATATATATATATATATACATACTTATTAATAGAAATCATATATAGATTCATATATATATATAATTATATATAATAGTAACTTATTAATTCTATTTATTAATTTACATATTAAGTTCTAATGATTCAATTATATCTTATTATTTCCACTACTTACTTTTATATATATATATATATATATATATATATATATATATATATATATATATATATATATATATATATATATATATATATATATATATATATATATATATATATATATATGTGTGTGTGTGTGTTTATTTAAAGCAATTGTTCGTGAATCGTCGGAATCGGTCAAAGGTTAAATGAATCCATGAAAATAGTTCACAAGTTTTGAGACTCAACAGTACAGACTTTGCTTATCATGTCAAATTTCATATAAAGATTAAGTTTAAATTTCGTCGGAAATTCCCGGGTCATCACATGTTGGATGACCCAATTTGTCCCACAAGCCCAATTAAGGGGGTGACACAGGTCAGGTTAGCCCAAATAGAAAGGGCATGCCCTCTAATTATCCAGTAGGTCAAAATAATTCATCTGGCACTATGGATCGTGGCCCAAGTCACGCTGATTCTGTCCAGGCCCACCCCAGCAAGCCTGGTAACATAAAGCATAAGGATGTTGATAAAATCAACAGAAAATCGGTGAACGAAAAACAAAAAAGCCATCTTCGTAATACATCCACTTCGATCTCTGGAACAAATTCAAGAAAGGACTGCTGCTGGACTAAGATCCGTTCATGGAAATCGTCATCCAGGATGATGCACGTTAAAAAGAAAGACAGAAAGTTCCCGAATGATGCTAACCCAACCCGCTCTCGTTGCACAGCCTGTGACGATTCTACGAGGGTAAAAGGAAATCCCAATGGCGATACTGGTATAGATCGAAAAGTAACAGCCAGTAGCTCATTCTATTCGCAAGATAACTTGGGTATTCACGAATTTGGATGCCTATTAGGGATGAAGTGGAAGGCCAAGCCTACTGCGTAAGTAGTTATTGTTCCCCTTTCATTTTTTTTATAAAGATGATTACTCTTAATATTCGTGGATTTGGGGACGGGAAAGTAAACAAATTTGGTTGGGTTAGAGGTCTGTGTTATTCTGAAAGTCCGGATATTCTAATGCTTCAGGAGACTAAACTGAATACTGTAAACCTTGATTGGGTTCGTAAATTGTGGGGTTCCTGTGATTGTGATTTTATTCAAAAACCTAAAGTGGGAAAATCGGGTGGGCAATTAATTATATGGGATTCTAAATCGTTTGATGCCACTGACTCTTTCGTATTTGATTTTTGCATTGGGTTCGAGGTGTTTGGAAAAGCTCAGGTTCGGGATGTAACATTATCAACATTTACGGTCCACATAGTGATGCGAGCAAGAAAAAATGTTGGGACTAGCTCACTGAGATTGTTGGCGATGGTAGTGATCCGTGGGTCATTGGTGGGGATTTTAACGAGGTTCGCGAAGAAGGGGATAGATTGAACTGTTATTACATAGAAAGTTGGGCTAAGCTATTCAACAATTTCATTGACAACTGTGGATTGATTGATTTACCCTTAGGTGGAAGGAAATTCACACGAGTAAGTTTTAGTTTAGTAAAATAGATAGATTTCTAATGAATGCTAGTTTCTTTGAGTTGTGGAAGAATTTATCTATGATAGCTCTCGAAAGGAAACACTCAGACCATTGTCCTATTGTGCTTAAAGATGACGATAAGAATTTCGGGCCGAAACCTATCAAGGTTTTTGATGAATGGTTGGAAATGGAAGGGGTAGCCGAATTTATTAAGGGTATTTGGAACGAGGAGTGTGATGGGGGGGTATAGGAAAGATTGCTTACTTAAGAACAAGCTCAAAATGACTAAGCATGCCCTTAATAATAGAAGTAAAACAAGGTTTGGCAACATTGATAGTGAGATAGAGTTTCACAAGGAGATCGCGCTTAAAATTGAAATTAAGGCTGAATCAGGCTCCTTGAATTCAGATGAGGTTGAGCAATGGGCCAATGCAAGGAAAGATTGGTTGCAAAAAGAGAGAACAAAAACAAACATGCTAAAACAAAAGGCGAGGGTAAAATGGGTAACTGAGGGTGATGAAAATTTGAAGTTTTTTCATTCGGTGATTAAATTGAGGCATAGCAAGAACAATATTCGTGGGTTAAGCATTGATGGGTTGTGGAATGAAAATCCCTTGGATATAAAAGAAGCGGCATATAATCATTTTAAAGGGGTTTTCGAAAACAACATGTCTGATAGGCTGAGCCTCGAAGATCTAAGCTATCCAATGCTATCTACCGAGGAAGCAGCAAGCTTAGAGGCCCCTATAATCGAAGCATAAATCTTAGAGGCGATTGGTGACTGCGGCTCATCAAAAGCTCCCGGGCCGGACGGTTTTAGCTCTCGTTTTTTCAAGAAATTTTGGGATACGATTCAGGTTGATGTAATTGAGATGGTCACTTGGTTTTGGGATAAGGGTGAATTTTTAAGGGATGCAATGCTTCTTTCGTCACATTGATCTCGAAAAAGATGGATCTGCTTGGTCTTAGTGATTACCGGCCTATTAGTCTTATTAGGAGTTACTACAAAATCGTGGCGAAATTGCTATCCATGAGACTAAGGAAGGTAATCCCTAAGCTTATTGGTTCGGAGCAGAGTGCGTTTCTTAAGCAAAGGTTCATTTTGGATGGTGTGCTCATTGCAAATGAAACGCTGGAGTATTTAAAATCTTCTCGGCAGAAAGGGATCTTCTTTAAAGTGGACATCGAGAAAACCTTCGATAGCTTAAACTGGGATTTTCTTATCGAGGTCATGAGGAGTATGGGGTTTGGTGAAAATTGGTGAAAATGGATTTTAGCTTGTCTTAGTTCGGATACGGTCTCGATCCTCATTAATGGGTCCCCAACACGTGAGTTCTCTATGGGTAGGGGCGTTCGGCAAGGTGACCCGCAATCCCCCTTTCTTTTCATAATCGTGGTGGAGGGACTAAATATTTTAGCAAAAGTTGTGGTGGATAAGGGTCTTTTCAAGGGTGTTGAAGTAGGATTTAACAAAGTCCTAATTTCACATCTTCAGTATGTAGACGACACCATCTTTTTCGGTGAATGGTCTAGATCAAACGCGCGTAATCTTATTTATATTCTTAAGTGCTTTGAATTATCCTCGAGATTAAAGGTCAACTTCAACAAGAGTTATCTCTATGGGATCGGGGTCGGTCATGAGGAGGTGGAACTCTTAGCTTCTCGAATGGGATGTCAGGCGGGAAAATTCCCTTTTGTTTATCTAGGTCTACCCATTGGTGCGAAGATGAAAAAATTAGAAGATTGGAACCCGATTATCGAAAAATTTAAATCTCGCCTCTCGGTTTGGAAAATGCGTTCGATGTCGTATGGTGGAAGACATGTCCTCATTAAGTCGGTCCTTAATAGTCTACCGTTGTACTTCTTCTCCATCTACCATGCTCCGCCTTGTGTGCTTAAATATCTTGAGTGTGTAAGAAGGAAATTCTTTTGGGGAGGGGACAATTCGGGTTCTAAAATGTCTTAGGTTAAATGGGATTGTACTCTCTCTAATTATGGGGCGGGGAGACTAAACATTGGGTCACTTAAGGGGAAAAATTTAGCCCTCTTAGGCAAGTGGTGGTGGAGGTTTAATACCGAAGCCGAATCCAATTGTCTATGGGTTAAACTCATTCATAGCATCTATAGAATTGACGGTGGCCTACGGGAGGGGGGGTGAGCTTGCTCACATCCCAACCGTAGGCATTTGGAATAATATAATTCGTGCTGGGTTTTGTATCGATGAATTACAGATTCCTTTCAGATATTCGTTCAAGAAAGCAATAGGTGACGGTGGATCTACTCTATTTTGGCGAGAGCATTGGTGCGGAACTGACAAGCTATGCAACTTATTTCCAAGACTATTCAGGTTGGAGACTACACCAAATGCGACAATAAAAGACAGGGTATCGGGTTTTCGGTCAAATGAGCTGACATTCTCGTAGGCCTGGGCTAGACAGTTATTGGGCTGAAACAATAGGGAGCTGCAATCCTTGATCAGCATTATTTCGGCGGCTTCTGCAGGTATTTTTCACAATAACAGTACATTGGACAGGTGGAGCTGGGATCTTGCATCAAATGGTTAATTCACGGTTAAGATTCTTGCGTCACTGATCGATAACAAGCTGTTGCAGTCTGCGGGAGTGGCTATCACGGAAATGATGAGAAATAATTTGGTTCCAAAAAAAATTGAGATATTAGTATGGCGCCTCTTAAAGAAAAGGCTACCCGTTCGAGTCGAGTTAGATAAACGCGGCATTGATCTTAACAGTATTAGGTGCCCCATTTGCAATGATGATATTGAATCAGTGGAGCACACTTTTTTGAATTGTAAGTATGCTACGGAGGTTTGGGCACGTGTGTATCGGTGGTGGAAGTTAGATGGGACTAGTCAGTGCTTCAACGAGCTGTGTAGTGGCAAGTACCATGATGGCAACCCGTCTTCGCTTGGTTTTAAGGTGTCCCAAGTCGTTCAATGGGTGTGTGTTTATTCGATATGGAGAAATCACAACATGACAGTCTTTCAAAATAAAGGTTGTGGTGTTCCGGTTTCTTTCAACGAAATCCAAGTTAAGTCTTTCGAATGGGTTTCACATCGTCTCAAAGGAAGAACTTTAGATTGGCTTGTATGGTTATCCAATCCCTCTGTTTACCTTGATTTAGTTTAGATTGTGTCTCTTTGGATGCGACCTCTGCACTACATTGTAAATTTCTGCTTTCATTCGTGTAATGGGATAGTATTATCCCCGATGTAACATTCGTTGTATTATTCGTGATATCAATAAAAATTTGCTTTTCAAAAAAAAAAAAAAAATTACTCAATGATAAATATATGTTTGATCATAAACGGTCAATCAGTCAAATATAATAAAGTTATTATTTGTTGATATTCCAGTTTAGGATTTTGAGTTTTATTAGATCTTATGTTTTACGTTTGATATTTGATACTTCATATTTTGTTAATAATTAATGAAATAAGAATTGTTTTCGTGATTAAAAAGAAAGTTTTCAGTTGTGATTTTATTTAATGATAACATTATATTACGGACGTAAAATATGCAATAATCTTTGCTCCATCCCCTACATCACATAAAGCATGCCTACACATCCTAGGTGTCAGAACCTAATCATCTCACCTACTGATCCAACACGTGTATTACACCACAAATTTTTTTTTTAAATCCGTAAATTTTTATATCCCACCACGTGTCCCACACCTATACCACAACAATGAAAAGACCTCTAAGTCTTCTTCTTCTCTCGTCTAATAAACCAGACGCCTTTTTTCAAATCACCATTTTTCCTTTTTTCATACCTAATTATTTGAAATCATCTGCCAACATCATATTATTCCATTTCAGATTTTTACCTATTGAACCCTATCCACTTTGTAAACAACGATTTAAGTTGGTCTCAAACGATTCACATTTGCTCCGATCCTTTTCCGTAATGATATATATTCTTCCTTACTCATTGTGACGACCCAGAAATTTCCGACCAAATTTAAACTTAATCTTTATATAATTTCGACTTGATAAGCAATGAATTTTTAATAAATCTTGAACCTCCGGAAAGAGTTTTACACAAGCTTTTGTTCACCCTTTTATTCTGACGATTCACGAATGTCATAACTTGATTTAATTGTTTAATTGTTTAATAATTGTGTATATATATGGATTTATATATATATAACTTGAAAATATGATAATTAAATATCTCATTAAGTATATTAACAAAGTATTGTATATATATATATTTTCATACTACTAATTTAAAGAGTTTTTGAACAATATATATGTTACTATTTAAACGACGTAATTAACTTATGTTAAAATGTATTTACATATAATGTATTACGAGTGTAAATACATCCTTAAAAGTATTGAATACACTTTATAATATACCAATACATATAAATGATAGCTATACTCGTATTTTTGTTCAATTTTCTCAAGAATTCTACTCGCATTCATACGGTATTTTTACCCGTATTATACACAGCTTCTAGAAGTATTTACTATTGGTATATACCAATAGAAATCTGCAATTATTTGTGTAATATGTCATCCATGACCTAATCAATTTAATATGTCATCCATGACTTAATACATTTTAATTTATCTTAGATATTTTCACTAAAAGCCAAATTTTCAAGCCTATAAATAAGCATCATTTCTAACTCATTTTTACACATTCATTTTCCAAATTTTACTTCCAATTTTCACACACACTTGCAAGAACTCTCTCAAGTTTTGTTCTACTACTTCTTTCCAGCAACTTTACATTCTAAACTTGAGGTAAAAACTCTACTTCAACTCTTGTTCAATTCATATGTTTATAGCTATTTATATAAGAGTTTATAAACTAGAACATAGTTTAGTTGATTCTAAACTTGTTTGAAAAACTAATCTAATCCTTCAAACTTAACTCTAATAACACTTATTTATATGTATTATGATGTTATATTAAGTTAATATAAGAACTTATAACTTGTACTGTGACGATCGCTCCAAATCCATATGGACGAACACGTCATTCATCGATTTCATTGCGAGGTATTTGACCTCTATATGATACGTTTTGTAAACATTGCATTCTTTTAAAAAGGAACACCATAAATGAATATTTAAATCAAAGGTTTTCGACATCTGATTATTTCTACATATAGACAATCACCATAAATAATAGTTTACAACAGTACTTCCGTTAACAATGCAGTCAAAATAAGATACATGTTGATGATTTGGTGAATGCAACGTTTCCTTGAAAAATATGCCATGTAAAACTCCATGCACATAGCTTGTCTAACATATAAGCAAACAGCGGAAGACTTCTAGGGAACCTGAGAATAAACATGCTAACAAGTGTCAACACAAAGGTTGGTGAGTTCATAGTTTTAGTGTTTCGCATAATCTGTATATAAAAGTGGATCACAAGATTTCAGTTGTTTCATCCAGAAACGTTTATCAATAGATTCTACATAACAGAGCACCCTGGTAACTAAGCTTTAACGTTATAATGATAAATACCCCATTCGTTTTAATACACGCAAACCAACGTGTCCTAAACTCAAATAACACACGTCCGTTAAAAGGCTAGCGCTCTAGCTCGGACGGGAATGTCAAGCCCTATGGATCCATATACTGTTATTCGCGCCCACCAGTCCATATCCTATGTACTGGCAGCTACTAGTTACTAAAGCTAAGGGAATTTCGGTTCAAACTCAGTGTAGAATTAAGTATGTACTTGTATCCATTGCGTTTAAAATAAATTGCATGTATTCTCAGCCCAAAAATACATATTGCAAAAGCAATTAAAAAGGGAGCAATGAAACTCACGCATATAAATATTGTAAATCAGTTAATAAAGCATTTGTATGTATTCTCAGCCCAAAAATATAGAGAGTAAAAGGGATCATATGAAACTCACCTTAGCAGCATATAAAGTTGTTCACCAAAATGTGACCGAAACTCGGTATATCAAATAATCGTAGATCTCAACCTAGAGAACATATGTTGGTCAATAAATGTCTATCAAGCTAGTTCAGGTCATAGTGTATCACAATCCTAATGCTCGAGATCGACACACAAAAGTTATCCAAAGTCGTTTCAAAAAGTCAATTTTGACAGTTGTTTAACCAAACGAGACGTGTTTTATATAAGGATTCATTTACTCAGCTGGTAATATTCAAAAATCCATTTTATCAATCTCGTAAACAAGTTGTTTAAATCCTAATTGCAGATTCAAAAGCAATTTCAATTAACGTCAATTATAATTCAGTTGATCATATCTTTTAATCCGTTCATCGAAACTATTCGATATCTAAATGAAAAGTTATTGATTTTTAGCCAACTTTCCAAAAACATGCATATCATATACCTTTTTCCAGTAATATATGTATTTAATTCGTGATTTATTATAACTGTTTAACGACGAAATTTAGCATACAAGTATGTATAAATATATATATACTCGAGCACTAGACATGTATACACTATTAATTTATAAAAGATAAAATATAAATGCTTACGTATCAATATTGTGATTCAATATTTCAGAAAAGTACGTAGACGCAACAGAGATGATAAATACTAGATTTGATTCATAATTATACCCCCGAACATTACCCATAACCTCCTTGGCAATAACCCATAATTTTCTTAGATTTATCACGCTCGAAAACTCATTTTGAAAGTGACACGCTCATAACCTCGTCGTAGTATTTTATGTATAATACTACTAATAATAATAAGATTAATAATATTATTAATCTTAATAATAATAATAATAATAATAATAATAATAATAATAATAATAATAATAATAAATATAAATATAAGAGTGTGAAAGAGAAATGAATGCATTAAAAATCAGAAACGTTCGAGCTTTTATAGAGTTGGCCAGATTTCAGACACCATGCGATCGCATGGTTTCTGTGTGTAATGGCCATGCGATCGCATGGCCCAGGATACCAGCTCACATATTTTTGTTTCTTTGTTTGTCGACATAATATTTAATTATATATATAATTTATATAATTTATATAATTAATTATATATTATATTAAATTCACGTGCATATTTGACTTGTAATTTTCGTTGCGATAAGTCGTACGTTGTTACTCGACTTATGTCCCGGTTCCGGTTTCTCGAACGTATTTTCGTACATTTAGAAAACTCGCTTTTTACGTTTCGTGACTCGTACCTTTGTTAAAATATAGTCTTAAATTATCCCTAAACCATACCACTCAAAGTATATATTAAACTTTCGAGTATTTTGGTCATTTACTTCTATAAATCATCTTCTCGCTATTTGTTAATATATATATATATATATATATATATATATATATATATATATATATATATATATATAATGCATACATTTTCATTTTGAAATAGTGTTTCACTGTAGCAAAGTCAATTTCACTGTAGCAAATAGTGATTTTCAAAAATACTGTAGCATTTTGGGTACTGTAGTAATTTGAAAATACTGTAGCCAATTAGTGTTTTACTGGTTCATCTTAAATGCTTTAGTTAACTTATCTAAATATCAATCAAATCAATAAACGAATGTAACTATCGTTTACTAAATAACTTGAAATTATATATATGTATATATCTTTTTAATATACATAAATCAGTTTTTAAATACACATTGGAAGTTATTTATAAATAAATTTTAATAATAAATATTTCAACTTATCATATATATTCAAATAGATATTTAAACCAATAAGTTTAATGTACGGTATCAAACAATTAATACATTGTTACCTTTTCAAGTCATAGTATATATGTATCTATTTACATATAAACAACCGAAGGGTATTTGAATATATAAAAGTAGTTCAAAAATTTTGAGATTCAGTTTTACAGACTTTGCTTATCGTGTCGAAAATGTTAATCATACAAAGATTAAGTTTAAATTTGGTCAGAAATTTCCGGGTCATCACATGTACATATGAAGAACACCTTGAAACTTAACATATATCCTTTAATCTCCATTCAGTAAAAAGCGGGCTGTTTTGGGTTGGGAATTAAAAACCTATCTTAGACTTTGAGTTCGAGGCTAAGACTTTGGAAATATGTTAATATATGTAAATAAGACTTCCAGTATTTTTTTTCATGATTTTAGACAAAGTGGAAGTATTTTATCAAAAATCATATATTGGGTGGATGCCGGGATTTTTCCAAATCTGTCCAACGACAAAAAAGAGGGTAAAGCTCTAAAAATTACTACTTGGGATGAACTTTTCGAATTAGTTTTGTAAAATTGACTTCATAAGTAATCCATAGCAATTTGATTCACTTTAAACGGAGTTGTAATAAATATTTGGCGAGCAAAACAAAATCTGCTAAAATTAACGTGGTATGAACGAAATTTATATTATAAAAACTATATTAACCATATCCTTGTTAACTTTTCCTATATTCTATATATATTTAGACATGTTATCATTAGTATAACAAAATATTATAATCTTGATTAATTTCGAGATTGTATATATATAATAATCTTGGTACGTTCCATGACAATACGTGCACAATACGTTTTGATAAATCCTAAAACAATATGTACACAATACGTCTTAGTTAATTCTAAGACAATACGTATACAATATGTCTCTGGATTAATGCAAGACAATACGTATACAATGAAATGTCCCGTTCTTATTGATTAAAAATGTTCCATATTAATTGATTTCGTTGCGAGGTTTTGACCTCTATATGAGACGTTTTTCAAAGACTGCATTCATTTTAAAACAAACCATAACCTTTATTTCATCAATAAAGGTTTAAAAAGCTTTACGTAGATTATCAAATAATGATAATCTAAAATATCCTGTTTACACACGACCATTACATAATGGTTTACAATACAAATATGTTACAACAAAATAAGTTTCTTGAATGCAGTTTTTACACAATATCATACAAGCATGGACTCCAAATCTCGTCCTTATTTAAGTATGCGATAGCGAAAGCTCTTAATAATCACCTGAGAATAAACATGCTTAAAACGTCAACAAAAATGTTGGTGAGTTATAGGTTTAACCTATATATATCAAATCATAATAATAGACCACAAGATTTCATATTTCAATACACATCCCATACATAGAGATAAAAAATCATTCATATGGTGAACACCTGGTAACCGACATTAACAAGATGCATATATAAGAATATCCCCATCATTCCGGGACACCCTTCGGATATGATATAAATTTCGAAGTACTAAAGCATCCGGTACTTTGGATGGGGTTTGTTAGGCCCAATAGATCTATCTTTAGGATTCGCGTCAATTAGGGTGTCTGTTCCCTAATTCTTAGATTACCAGACTTTAATAAAAAGGGGCATATTCGATTTCGATAATTCAACCATAGAATGTAGTTTCACGTACTTGTGTCTATTTTGTAAATCATTTATAAAACCTGCATGTATTCTCATCCCAAAAATATTAGATTTTAAAAGTGGGACTATAACTCACTTTCACAAATTTTTACTTCGTCGAGAAGTAAGACTTGGCCACTGCTGATTCACGAACCTATAACAATATATTCATATATATTAAAGTATGTTCAAAATATATTTACAACACTTTTAATATATTTTGATGTTTTAAGTTTATTAAGTCAGCTGTCCTCGTTAGTAACCTACAACTAGTTGTCCACAGTTAGATGTACAGAAATAAATCAATAAATATTATCTTGAATCAATCCACGACCCAGTGTATACGTATCTCAGTATTGATCACAACTCAAACTATATATATTTTGGAATCAACCTCAACCCTGTATAGCTAACTCCAACATTCACATATAGAGTGTCTATGGTTGTTCCGAAATATATATAGATGTGTCGACATGATAGGTCGAAACATTGTATACGTGTCTATGGTATCTCAAGATTTACATAATATAAAATACAAGTTGATTAAGTTATGGTTGGAATAGATTTGTTACCAATTTTCACGTAGCTAAAATGAGAAAAATTATCCAATCTTGTTTTACCCATAACTTCTTCATTTTAAATCCGTTTTGAGTGAATCAAATTGCTATGGTTTCATATTGAACTCTATTTTATGAATCTAAACAGAAAAAGTATAGGTTTATAGTCAGAAAAATAAGTTACAAGTCATTTTTGTAAAGGTAGTCATTTCAGTCGAAAGAACGACGTCTAGATGACCATTTTAGAAAACATACTTCCACTTTGAGTTTAACCATAATTTTTGGATATAGTTTCATGTTCATAATAAAAATCATTTTCTCAGAATAACAACTTTTAAATCAAAGTTTATCATAGTTTTTAATTAACTAACCCAAAACAGCCCGCGGTGTTACTACGACGGCGTAAATCCGGTTTTACGGTGTTTTTCGTGTTTCCAGGTTTTAAATCATTAAGTTAGCATATCATATAGATATAGAACATGTGTTTAGTTAATTTTAAAAGTCAAGTTAGAAGGATTAACTTTTGTTTGCGAACAAGTTTAGAATTAACTAAACTATGTTCTAGTGATTACGAGTTTAAACCTTCGAATAAGATAGTTTTATATATATGAATCGAATGATGTTACGAACATCATTACTACCTCAAGTTTAGTAGGTAAACCTACTGGAAGTGACAAGAAATGATCTAGCTTCAAAGGATCTAGGATGGCTTGAAAGTTCTTGAAGTAGGATCATGACACAAAAACAAGTTCAAGTAAGATTTTTACTCGAATTAAGATAGTTTATAGTTATGGAAATTGAATCAAAGTTTGAATATGAATATTACCTTGAATAAGAAAGATAACCTACTGTATATAACAAAGGTTTCTTGATCTTAGATGATTACTTGGAATGGATTAGAAAGCTTGGAAGTAAATTAGTAAACTTGAAGGGATTTTTGAAGTGTTCTTGAAGTGTTCTTCCTATGATGATTATAGCTTGATTCTTGAAGTGATTTTTGATGAAGATGATGATTAACTACTGGAAAAATACGTTCATAATAGTGTGTGTGTGTGTTGAGAGAGAATTAGAAAGAGAATTGGAAGTGAAATGGAGTGAATGATGAGTGGTAATTGGTGAGTGGTGAGTGGGGTTAAAAGGAGTTCTAGTTAGTTGACTAGCTCATGGTAGAAGTTAAAATTGATTAGTCATATATGACATAATCAAGAGTGGAATCCCATGCTAGTTCTTATTGGTATATACCCATAGTAAATACGTTTTGAAGTTGTGTATAATACGGGTAAGAATACGACTAGAATTCTTGATGAAAGAAAAGAATGGGAAAGTAACTGTAACCATTTTCGTTAAGTATGAGTGTTTTGATATATGTCTTGAAGTCTTCCAAAAGTATTTTAATACATCTAAATACACTACATGTATATACATTTTAACTGATTCGTTAAGTCATCGTTAGTCGTTACATGTAAGTGTTGTTTTGAAACCTTTAAGTTAACGATCTCAATTAATGTTATTAACCCATTGTTTATTATATCTAATGAGATGTTAAATTATTATATTATCATGATATTATGATATATTAATATATCTTAATATGATATATATACATTTAAATGTCGTTACAACTATAATCGTTACATATATGTCTCGTTTCGAAATCCTTAAGTTAGTAGTCTTGTTTATATGTATATAACTCATTGTTAATATACTTATGGAGATACTTACTTATCATAATCTCATGTTAACCATATGTATATCCATATATATATCATCATGTCATTTTTACAAGTTTTAACGTTCGTGAATCGCCGGTCAACTTGGGTGGTCAATTGTCTATATGAAACATATTTCAATTAATCAAGTCTTAACAAGTTTGATTGCTTAACATGTTGGAAACATTTAATCATGTAAATATCAATCTCAATTAATATATATAATCATGGAAAAGTTCGGGTCACTACAGTACCTACCCGTTAAATAAATTTCGTCCCGAAATTTTAAGCTGTTGAAGGTGTTGACGAATCTTCTGGAAATAGATGCGGGTATTTCTTCTTCATCTGATATTCACACTCCCAGGTGAACTCGGGTCCTCTACGAGTATTCCATCCAACCTTAACAATTGGTATCTTGTTTTGCTTAAGTCTTTTAACCTCACGATCCATTATTTCGACGGGTTCTTCGATGAATTGGAGTTTTTCGTTGATTTGGATTTCATTTAACGGAATAGTGAGATCTTCTTTAGCAAAACATTTCTTCAAATTCGAGACGTGGAAAGTGTTATGTACAGCCGCGAGTTGTTGAGGTAACTCAAGTCAGTAAGCTACTGGTCCGACATGATCAATAATCTTGAATGGTCCAATATACCTTGGATTTAATTTCCCTCGTTTACCAAATCGAACAACGCCTTTCCAAGGTGCAACTTTAAGCATGACCATCTCTCCAATTTCAAATTCTATATCTTTTCTTTTAATGTCAGCGTAGCTCTTTTGTCGACTTTGAGCGGTTTTCAACCGTTGTTGAATTTGGATGATCTTCTCGGTAGTTTCTTGTATAATCTCCGGACCCGTAATCTGTCTATCCCCCACTTCACTCCAACAAATCGGAGACCTGCACTTTCTACCATAAAGTGCTTCAAACGGCGCCATCTCAATGCTTGAATGGTAGCTGTTGTTGTAGGAAAATTCTGCTAACGGTAGATGTCGATCCCAACTGTTTCTGAAATCAATAACACATGCTCGTAGCATGTCTTCAAGCGTTTGTATCGTCCTTTCACTCTGCCCATCAGTTTGTGGATGATAGGCAGTACTCATGTCTAGACGAGTTCCTAATGCTTGCTGTAATGTCTGCCAGAATCTTGAAATAAATCTGCCATCCCTATCAGAGATAATAGAGATTGGTATTCCATGTCTGGAGACGACTTCCTTCAAATACAGTCATGCTAACTTCTCCATCTTGTCATCTTCTCTTATTGGCAGGAAGTGTGCTGATTTGGTGAGGCGATCAACTATCACCCAAATAGTATCAAAACCACTTGCAGTCCTTGGCAATTTAGTGATGAAATCCATGGTAATGTTTTCCCATTTCCATTCTGGGATTTTGGGTTGTTGAAGTAGACCTGATGGTTTCTGATGCTCAGCTTTGACCTTAGAACACGTCAAACATTCTCCAATGTATTTAGCAACATCGGCTTTCATACCCGGCCACCAAAAATGTTTCTTGAGATCCTTGTACATCTTCCCCGTTCCAGGATGTATTGAGTATCTGGTTTTATGAGATTCTCTAAGTACCATTTCTCTCATATCTCCAAATTTTGGTACCCAAATCCTTTCAGCCCTATACCGGGTTCCGTCTTCCCGAATATTAAGATGCTGCTCCGATCCTTTGGGTATTTCATCCTTTAAATTTCCTTCTTTTAAAACTCCTTGTTGCGCCTCCTTTATTTGAGTAGTAAGATTATTATGAATCATTATATTCATAGATTTTACTCGAATGGGTTCTCTGTCCTTCCTGCTCAAGGCATCGGCTACCACATTTGCCTTCCCCGGGTGGTAATGAATCTCAAAGTCGTTATCATTCAACAATTCAATCCACCTACGCTGCCTCATATTCAGCTGTTTCTGATTAAATATGTGTTGAAGACTTTTGTGGTCGGTATATATAATACTTTTGACCCCATATAAGTAGTGCCTCCAAGTCTTTAATGCAAAAACAACCGCGCCTAATTCCAAATCATGCGTCGTATAATTTTGCTCGTGAATCTTCAATTGTCTAGACGCATAAGCAATCACCTTCATTCGTTGCATTAATACACAACCGAGACCTTGCTTTGATGCATCACAATAAATCACAAAATCATCATTCCCTTCAGGCAATGACAATATAGGTGCCGTAGTTAGCTTTTTCTTCAATAACTGAAACGCTTTCTCTTGTTCATCCTTCCATTCAAATTTCTTCCCTTTATACGTTAATGCAGTAGGGGGTTTTGCTATTCTGGAAAAGTCTTGGATGAACCTTCTGTAGTAACCAGCTAGTCCTAAAAACTGGCGTATGTGTTTCGGAGTTTTCGGGGTTTCCCACTTTTCAACAGTTTCTATCTTTGCCGGATCCACCTTAATACCTTTTTTGTTCACTATGTGACCGAGGAATTGAACTTCTTCCAACCAAAATGCACACTTTGAAAACTTAGCGTACAATTCTTTCTTCCTCAATACTTCTAACACCTTTCTCAAATGTTCACCGTGTTCTTGGTCATTCTTTGAGTAAATAAGTATGTCATCAATGAAAACAATGACAAACTTATCAAGGTATGGTCCACACACTCGGTTCATAAGGTCCATGAACACAGCTGGTGCATTAGTTAAACCAAACGGCATGACCATAAGCTCGTAATGACCGTAACGTGTTCTGAAAGCAGTCTTTGGAATATCATCTTCTTTCACCCGCATTTGATGATACCCGGAACTTAAGTCAATCTTTGAATAAACAGACGAGCCTTGTAGTTGATCAAATAAGTCATCGATTCTCGGTAGTGGGTAGCGGTTCTTGATGGTAAGTTTGTTCAACTCTCGGTAGTCGATACACAACCAGAATGTACCATCTTTCTTCTTGACAAACAAAACAGGAGCTCCCCACGGTGATGTGCTTGGTCGAATGAAACCATGCTCTAAAAGTTCTTGTAATTGGCTTTGCAGTTCTTTCATCTCGCTGGGTGCGAGTCTGTAAGGAGCACGAGCTATTGGTGCAGCTCTTGGTACAAGATCTATTTGAAATTCAACGGATCGATGTGGGGGTAATCCCGGTAATTCTTTCAGAAATACATCAGGAAATTCTTTTGCGACAGGAACATCATTGATGCTCTTTTCTTCAGTTTGTACTTTCTCGACGTGTGCTAGAACAGCATAGCAACCTTTTCTTATTAGTTTTTGTGCCTTCAAATTACTAATAAGATGTAGCTTCGTGTTGCCCTTTTCTCCGTACACCATTAAGGGTTTTCCTTTTTCTCGTATAATGCGAATTGTATTTTTGTAACAAACGATCTCTGCTTTCACTTCTTTCAACCAGTCCATACCGATTATCACATCAAAACTCCCTAACTCTACTGGTATCAAGTCAATCTTAAATGTTTCGCTAACCAGTTTAATTTCTCGATTCCGACATATATTATCTGCTGAAATTAATTTACCATTTGCTAATTCGAGTAAAAATTTACTATCCAAAGGCGTCAATGGACAATTTAATTTAGCACAAAAATCTCTACTCATATAGCTTCTATCCGCACCCGAATCAAATAAAACGTAAGCAGATTTATTGTCAATAAGAAACGTACCCGTAACAAGCTCCGGGTCTTCCTGTGCCTCTGCCGCATTAATATTGAAAACTCTTCTGCGGCCTTGTCCATTCGTGTTCTCCTGGTTCGGGAAATTTCTAATAATGTGGCCCGATTTTCCACATTTATAACAAACTACATTGGCATAACTTGCTCTGACACTACTTGCTCCGCCATTACTCGTTCCGACACCATTTGTTCCTTTCATTCTATTAACCCCTGGTCCGTAGACCTCACACTTCGCCGCGCTATGACCATTTCTTTTACACTTGTTGCAAAATTTGGTGCAGAACCCCGAGTGATACTTTTCACACCTTTGGCATAGCTGCTTCTGATTGTTGTTGTTGTTGCGGTTATTATTGTTGTTGGGATGATTGTTGTAGTTGCTGTTGTTGTTGTTGTTGTTGTTGTTATTGTTGTTGTTGTTGTTGGGCCGTTTGTTGTAGTTGCGATTGATGTTGCAATTGTTGGGATAATTGTTGCGATTATTGTTGTAATTGCTGTTGTTGTTGTATTGGTGATTCTTATCACCGTTTTCTTCCCACTTTCTTGTGACTTGCTTCACATTGGCCTCTTCAGCAGTCTGTTCTTTAATTCTTTCTTCAATCTGGTTCACTAGTTTGTGAGCCATTCTACATGCCTGTTGTATGGAGGCGGGCTCGTGTGAACTTATATCTTCTTGGATTCTTTCCGTTAATCCTTTCACAAACGCGTCGATCTTCTCTTCCTCATCTTCGAATGCTCCCGGATACAATAGGCACAATTCTGTGAATCGTCTTTCATATGTGGTAATATCAAATCCTTGGGTTCGTAACCCTCTAAGTTCTGTCTTGAGCTTATTGACCTCGGTTCTGGGACGGTACTTCTCGTTCATCAAGTGCTTGAATGCTGACCACGGTAGTGCGTACGCATCGTCTTGTCCCACTTGCTCTAGATAGGTATTCCACCATGTTAACGCAGAACCTTTGAAGGTATGCGTAGCGTACTTTACTTTGTCCTCTTCAGTACACTTACTTATGGCAAACACCGATTCGACCTTCTCGGTCCACCGTTTCAATCCGATCGGTCCTTCGGTTCCATCAAATTCCAAAGGTTTGCAGGCAGTGAATTCTTTGTAGGTGCATCCTACACGATTTCCTGTACTGCTAGATCCAAGGTTATTGTTGGTATGTAGCGCAGCCTGTACTGCGGCTATGTTTGAAGCTAGAAAAGTTCGGAATTCGTCTTCATTCATATTCACGGTGTGTCGAGTAGTCGGTGCCATTTCCTTCAAAATAGTCAAATGGAACAAGTTAATCATACAGAATATTAAGAGTAGTTAATAGTATTTCGTAGCATAATATGAACTTATTTATAAAAGCTTTTTCTTCATATTAGCGTTTTATAAGTTTAAATTCGGGTAGTACCTACCCGTTAAGTTCATACTTAGTAGCTAATATACAATTCAACTACTACAATTCTATATGAAAAACTGATTATAATAATATTTCGCGTTCAAACTTTTATACAATATTTTACAAACTTACAATACCGCTTATTTTACATAAAGCATGAAATATAGCACACAATAACTTTGATACAAGATAGTTGTGAAGATAATTCTAGCTAGTACACAAGTCGTTCAGCAAAGGCAATAAAGACACGTAATTCATACGTCCAGAAACAAGTCATGCATTCTGGTTTTACTAGGACTACTTCCCATCCTTGGTCTTGTGGAACATAACCGTTATGGCCGTTGATAAGACAGCGTGTTGTAACGTCGTCAAAGGGACGAGGGTTACGTAATGTCCAACAGTCCCGTAACAATCTAAAAACCTCATTTCTTACCCCAATTACCGACTCCGTCACTTGTGGGAACGTTTTGTTTAATAGTTGTAGGCCGATGTTCTTGTTCTCACTTTGGTGAAAAGCGAACATTACTAATCCGTAAGCATAACATGCTTCTTTATGTTGCATGTTAGCCGCTTTTTCTAAATCACGAAGTCCAATATTCGGATATATTGATTCAAAATAATTTCTTAACCCATTGCGTAAAATAGCATTTGGGTTCCCCGCAATATATGCGTCAAAGTAAACACATCGTAACTTATGGATTTCCCAATGTGATATCCCCCATCTTTCGAACGAAAGCCTTTTATAAACCAAGGCATTCTTGGAACGTTCTTCGAATGTCTTACAAACTGATCTCGCCTTAAATAGTTGTGCCGAAGAATTCTGACCGACTCTAGACAAGATTTCATCAATCATGTCTCCGGGTAGGTCTCTTAAAATATTGGGTTGTCTATCCATTTTGTGTTTTTATACTGTAAAATAGACAAGAGTTAGATTCATAAAAAAAAATACTTGTTAATACAAGCAATTTTTACATATATCATAAAGCATAAGCATACTATATTACATATATTACACCACACGAATACAACTATCTTATTCCGACTCGCTTGTTTCTTCTTCTTCGGTTTTGGTTCGTTTTGCCAAGTTTCTAGGGATATATGATGTTCCCCTAATACGAGCCGTCGTTTTCCACATTGGTTTAGAAAAACCTGGTAGTTTAGAGGTTCCCGGGTCATTGTTACAACTTAAGGACTTCGGGGGTTGACGATACATATAAAGTTCATCGGGGTTGGAATTAGATTTCTCTATTTTTATGCCCTTTCCCTTATTATTTTCTTTTGCCTTTTTAAATTCAGTTGGGGTAATTTCTATAACATCATCGAAATTCTCGTCAGAATCCGATTCATCGGAGAATTGGTAATCCTCCCAATATTTTGCTTCCTTAGCGGAAACACCATTGACCATAATTAACCTTGGTCGGTTGGTTGAGGATTTTCTTTTACTTAACCGTTTTATTATTTCCCCCACCGGTTCTATTTCTTCATCCGGTTCCGATTCTTCTTCCGGTTCCGATTCTTCTTCTGGTTCCGACTCTTCATCCGGTTCCTCTTCGGGAACTTGTGAATCAGTCCACAAATCATTCCAATTTACATTTGACTCTTCATTATTATTAGGTGAGTCAATGGGACTTGTTCTAGAGGTAGACATCTATCACATAATATCAAACGCGTTAAGAGATTAATATATCACATAATATTCACATGTTAAAAATATATAGTTTCCAACAAAATTTGTTAAGCAATCATTTTTCAAGTAAACACGGTCGAAGTCCAGACTCACTAATGCATCCTAACAAACTCGATAAGACACACTAATGCAAAATTCTGGTTCTCTAAGACCAACGCTCGGATACCAACTGAAATGTGCCGTTCTTATTGATTAAAAACGTTCCATATTAATTGATTTCGTTGCGAGGTTTTGACCTCTAAATGAGACGTTTTTCAAAGACTGCATTCATTTTAAAACAAACCATAACCTTTATTTCATCAATAAAGGTTTAAAAAGCTTTACGTAGATTATCAAATAATGATAATCTAAAATATCCTGTTTACACACGACCATTACATAATGGTTTACAATACAAATATGTTACAACAAAATAAGTTTCTTGAATGCAGTTTTTACACAATATCATACAAGCATGGACTCCAAATCTTGTCCTTATTTAAGTATGCGATAGCGGAAGCTCTTAATAATCACCTGAGAATAAACATGCTTAAAACGTCAACAAAAATGTTGGTGAGTTATAGGTTTAACCTATATATATCAAATCATAATAATAGACCACAAGATTTCATATTTCAATACACATCCCATACATAGAGATAAAAAATCATTCATATGGTGAATACCTGGTAACCGACATTAACAAGATGCATATATAAGAATATCCCCATCATTCCTGGACACCCTTCGAATATGATATAAATTTCGAAGTACTAAAGTATCCGGTACTTTGGATGGGGTTTGTTAGGCCCAATAGATCTATCTTTAGGATTCGCATCAATTAGGGTGTCTGTTCCCTAATTCTTAGATTACCAGACTTTAATAAAAAGGGGCATATTCGATTTCGATAATTCAACCATAGAATGCAGTTTCACGTACTTGTGTCTATTTTGTAAATCATTTATAAAACCTGCATGTATTCTCATCCCAAAAATATTAGATTTTAAAAGTGGGACTATAACTCACTTTCACAGATTTTTACTTCGTCGAGAAGTAAGACTTGGCCACTGCTGATTCACGAACCTATAACAATATATACATATATATTAAAGTATGTTCAAAATATATTTACAATACTTTTAATATATTTTGATGTTTTAAGTTTATTAAGTCAGCTGTCCTCGTTAGTAACCTACAACTAGTTGTCCACAGTTAGATGTACAGAAATAAATATTATCTTGAATCAATCCACAACCCAGTGTATACGTATCGCAGTATTGATCACAACTCAAACTATATATATTTTGGAATCAACCTCAACCCTGTATAGCTAACTCCAACATTCACATATAGAGTGTCTATGGTTGTTCCGAAATATATATAGATGTGTCGACATGATAGGTCGAAACATTGTATACGTGTCTATGGTATCTCAAGATTTACATAATATACAATACAAGTTGATTAAGTTATGGTTGGAATAGATTTGTTACCAATTTTCACGTAGCTAAAATGAGAAAAATTATCCAATCTTGTTTTACCCATAACTTCTTCATTTTAAATCCGTTTTGAGTGAATCAAATTGCTATGGTTTCATATTGAACTCTATTTTATGAATCTAAACAGAAAAAGTATAGGTTTATAGTCAGAAAAATAAGTTACAAGTCGTTTTTGTAAAGGTAGTCATTTCAGTCGAAAGAACGACGTCTAGATGACCATTTTAGAAAACATACTTCCACTTTGAGTTTAACCATAATTTTTGGATATAGTTTCATGTTCATAACAAAAATCATTTTCTCAGAATAACAACTTTTAAATCAAAGTTTATCATAGTTTTTAATTAACTAACCCAAAACAGCCCGCGGTGTTACTACGACGGCGTAAATCCGGTTTTACGGTGTTTTTCGTGTTTCCAGGTTTTAAATCATTAAGTTAGCATATCATATAGATATAGAACATGTGTTTAGTTAATTTTAAAAGTCAAGTTAGAAGGATTAACTTTTGTTTGCGAACAAGTTTAGAATTAACTAAACTATGTTCTAGTGATTACGAGTTTAAACCTTCGAATAAGATAGTTTTATATATATGAATCGAATGATGTTACGAACATCATTACTACCTCAAGTTTAGTAGGTAAACCTACTGGAAGTGACAAGAAATGATCTAGCTTCAAAGGATCTTGGATGGCTTGAAAGTTCTTGAAGTAGGATCATGACACAAAAACAAGTTCAAGTAAGATTTTTACTCGAATTAAGATAGTTTATAGTTATAGAAATTGAATCAAAGTTTGAATATGAATATTACCTTGAATAAGAAAGATAACCTACTGTATATAACAAAGGTTTCTTGATCTTAGATGATTACTTGGAATGGATTAGAAAGCTTGGAAGTAAATTAGTAAACTTGAAGGGATTTTTGAAGTGTTCTTGAAGTGTTCTTCCTATGATGATTATAGCTTGATTCTTGAAGTGATTTTTGATGAAGATGATGATTAACTACTGGAAAAATACGTTCATAATAGTGTGTGTGTGTTGAGAGAGAATTAGAAAGAGAATTGGAAGTGAAATGGAGTGAATGATGAGTGGTAATTGGTGAGTGGTGAGTGGGGTTAAAAGGAGTTCTAGTTAGTTGACTAGCTCATGGTAGAAGTTAAAATTGATTAGTCATACATGACATAATCAAGTGTGGAATCCCATGCTAGTTCTTATTGGTATATACCCATAGTAAGTACGTTTTGAAGCTGTGTATAATACGGGTAAGAATACGACTAGAATTCTTGATGAAAGAAAAGAATGGGAAAGTAACTGTAACCATTTTCGTTAAGTATGAGTGTTTTGATATATGTCTTGAAGTCTTCCAAAAGTATTTTAATACATCTAAATACACTACATGTATATACATTTTAACTGAGTCGTTAAGTCATCGTTAGTCGTTACATGTAAGTGTTGTTTTGAAACCTTTAAGTTAACGATCTCAATTAATGTTGTTAACCCATTGTTTATTATATCTAATGAGATGTTAAATTATTATATTATCATGATATATTAATATATCTTAATATGATATATATACATTTAAATGTCGTTACAACTATAATCGTTACATATATGTCTCGTTTCGAAATCCTTAAGTTAGTAGTCTTGTTTATATGTATATAACTCATTGTTAATATACTTATGGAGATACTTACTTATCATAATCTCATGTTAACCATATGTATATCCATATATATATCGTCATGTCATTTTTACAAGTTTTAACGTTCGTGAATCGCCGGTCAACTTAGGTGGTCAATTGTCTATATGAAACATATTTCAATTAATCAAGTCTTAACAAGTTTGATTGCTTAACATGTTGGAAACATTTAATCATGTAAATATTATGACGACCCGGGAATTTTCAATCAAATTTAAACTTAATCTTAATATGGATTCGACACGATAAGCAAAGCCTGTAATGTTGAGTCTCAAAATCTTTGAAATAGTTTACATGAATTCATTTACTCTTTGACTGTGCCCGATGATTCACGAACAATTGTTTGTAATTAAATATATAGATATAAATGTAAACACAAGTATACATAGATATTAATATGAATTGATGAAAATACACTCCAAACAATTGGAATTAAAAATGTAAAAATAATAAAATAGATAAGTTACTATTATATATACAATGTATATATATATACCATTATAAATTTATATATATGATGTTTGAAAAGTATAAGTTGATATACTATTATAGTTAATATTATTATTATTATCAATAAATAATATATAGATAGGAAAATTGATATATGTATAAATTGATATGTTATTATTGGTATTATTATTATTATTAATAACATTATCGTTATACAATTTATAGTAATTAATATTATTTTCATTAGTAATAATAATATTATTACTATTATATTTGTATTATTATTAGTTATAATATTAAGTGTATTATTAGTATATTTATATTTATTAATAAGATTAATTAAAAATCTAAAAATGTAAATATATAAATATAAGAGATATACAATTATAATATTTGAATTGTTATTATTATTATTATTATTATTATTATTATTATTATTATTATTATTATTATTATTATTATTTTTATTTATTTTTATCAGTATTTTTATATAATAATAATTTTATTAATATATTTATTCACATTTACTAATTATTAAAATTTATTTTTAATATTACATAATCAAATTTTCTGTTTGATGTCACGATCCAGCTATTCCAAATCTTTTGCTTCTATCACTTAAAATCTGTATTCTATTACATATCGTTTTCTTTCTGTTGCCAATTTGATTCCAATCTATACAAAACAAAGTGTTAGATATCAAAGTCTTCAATTCGTACGATTCTGTTGAATTAAGCAATCTGCTTTAATCTTTTCATTCATCTGCTACATACTACTCGTACTTCCTGTCTGCTATTATTACACGTCTCAATCCAGTCTTAATGCAAATAAATTTAGGACCAAATATAAGTGTTATATCTCGTTCATTTACTGAGACACACTCGATTATCACTGAAATTCAATAATTAAACAGAAAATAAAAGATAGTACTTTGTTCGTACATTTTTCAACTATCACTTCATCACCTTTTACCACCATCGACAACCATCACTCAACCACATTCATCGGACACCGTGAATCATCACTAAGGTAAATGGCAGCTGTTATTCTTCCTATTTGAATACCCACATTGCCACCACTTTTGGTAATCACCACCACCTTTATTTATTTTCTTTTGTTTCTCATTATGAATCACCACCTCATGCAATTCACCACCTTTCTTTATAACCACCATTTTTTTTGTGAAACCCATAACCACGATCTATCAATAAATCACGACCATAATACCTGCTGCTGCTATGTTTTCGTTTTAAATCGAGTAACTTGTTTTTCCTTGCCTTCTTGTTTCTGTTACCACAGACCATCGACACTCTCATTATTTATTCAGCTTCTTGCTGCAACATATAACATCAAACGAAAAATTGCTATTTTCCTATCAAATTTTCTGTTTGTTGGCGAGACCAAAAATAAACCCAAGACCTTCATCACTCCAGCTGTTAATGAAATACATTACTTATGAGTTGATATATGCGATTAAAGTAGATGATGGTATATGTTTTTCCATATTGGCCGACACCCACTATGTGTCCACTAACTCCCTTTTATAAAAAAAAAAAAATATAAACAAATAAATAAAGAAAGGAAGAAACTAACCATATGATCCTAATTTCTGTCGGCCACTCCTTCTAAGAAATCATTGGATATCGAAATTTTAGTTGGGGAAAACATGGACTCCTACTTCTACTAGGGACGGCTATTAATTTTAAAATGATGAAAGTTCATGGTTGCTTTGGTGTATCTGTCCGAATTATTTTTTTTATGAGGATACAGAGTAATTATTTAGGTGAGTAATGAAAAGGGTGGGGATGACATGCGTATTAACTTCTTCTTTTCTTGTTTGTCATCTGCCATTCGAATTTATTTCAACACAAAACAAATCTCCACTTGTTAACTAGTCAATATGGTGGAACCCTTGGTCGGCAACTTGATAGCAAAAATTATCCCTACTCCATATACTCATTAGTGGGTTATTGACACATCAAATAAGTTTGGCAATTACTAATGCAAGTGGGAAGGTAATGACCGTAAATCAAGTCACAAGTTGTTCCCCTAAATTTCGGGTATTATTTTATGAGTCAAGATTAGGAGTAGCGACGATAATGATTACTAGATGATGAAGGTAGTGATTAGATGAGTGATGTTATGATCATAAATTATGATTATGATACATATGATAATGAATTCAGAAAGAAGAAAAGGATCAGACAAATAAGATATATAGTTGTAATTCGGATTTTGAATCAGTAATGAGGTGACAGAGAAATGGTTAAGGGCATTTGTGGGTTAGCGGGACATCGCGGGTTCAAACCCGAGCTTGGGCATTATTTTAAAGGCTACTCCTTTGAGGTAGTTATGTTTTATTTATTATTAGTATTATTATTAATATTATTAGTAATTTGACATTTATATTATTATTTTTATATTATCAATATTATTAGCATAATAACTATTTTTATTACTATTGTAAAATAAAACAACTTTTATTTATTGTTAATATTAATATTATTTCATCAAATAACTATTAATTATATAAAACTATATTTACTACACTTAACATAACTAAATTAATACTTTTATAATAAATATTAGTAAATATAATTAATAAGGTTATTAATGAAAAACTTAATTAAAATAACAACTAAATCTCTAATAATATATAAATTTATTGATTACCATTTTATGTGTTAATATATATATAAATGATATAGGTTCGTGAATCCGAGGCCAACCCTGCATTGTTCAATTGTTCAATGTCGTTCTATGTATTTTTACTACAAAATACATTAGGTGAGTTTCATTTGCTCCCTTTTACTCATTACATTTTTGGGCTGAGAATACATGCACTGTTTTAATAACCGTTTTACAATATTTATATGCGTGAGTTTCATTATTCCCCTTTTAAATGCTTTTGCAATATATATTTTTGGGACTGAGAATACATGCGCTGCTTTTATAAATGCTTTACGAAATAGACACAAGTGATCGAAACTACATTCTATGGTTGGATTATCAAATCCAATATCACCCTATATAGTCTGGTAATCTAAGAATTAGGGAACAGAAACCCTAATTGACGCGAACTCTAAAGATAGATCTATCGGGCCCAACAAGCCCCATCCAAAGTACCGGATGCTTTAGTACTTCGAAATTTATATCATGTCCGAAGGAGGATCCCGGAATGATGGGGATATTCTTATATACATATTGTGAATGTCGGTTACCAGGTGTTCAATCCATATCAATAATTTTTGTCTCTATGCATGGGACGTATGTTTATGAGAATTGGAAATATGAAATCTTGTGGTCTATTAAAATTATGAAATGATTATTTATGATAAACTAATGAACTCACCAACCTTTTTGGTTGACACTTTAAAGCATGTTTATCCTCAGGCACGAAAGAAATCTTTCGTTGTGCATTTGATCATTCTAAAGATATTACTTGGAGTCATTCATGACATATTTCAAAAGACGTTGCATTCGAGTCGTTGAGTTTATCAAGATCATTATTAAGTCAATTATAGTTGGATATATTATGAAATGGTATGCATGTCTGTCAACTTTAAATGAAATGAAAGATTGTCTTTTCAAAACGAATGCAATGTTTGTAAAATGTATCATATAGAGGTCAAGTACCTCGCGATGTAATCAACTGTTGTGAATCGTTTATAATCGATATGGACTTCGTCTGGATGGATTAGGACGGGTCCTTTCAGTTGGTATCAGAGCGGTGGTCTTAGCGAACCAGGTCTGCATTAGCGTGTCTAACTGATAAGTCGTTAGGATGCATTAGTGAGTCTGGACTCCGACCGTGTCTGCATGTCAAAAGTTTTGCTTATCATTTCGTGTCGAAAATTTCCTGCTTATCATTCTTAGGGAATCACTTGCTTATCATTCTTAGTCTAGACACGTTTTACTGCATTGACTGCATGAATAGTGTATAGACAAAATTCATATCTTAGCGTATCTGCTACTTTATATCTTAGCGTATCTGTTACTGTAACCTTGCCTGACAACTTCCGTAGATTCCTCCGTAACTTATGGGATTTTAGTATTATATATGCATATGTAAATTATGTATTGCAGGGTACTAATCTACATCCTATAATCTATTTCTTATCAAAAATCCATCATCTGATCGTACGAGATGAATCCTGCAACCAGTTCGAGTCCCTCAGATTCCGATAGCTATTCCGATAGTTATTTCGACGGTTATTCCGACATGGATAATCACCTAAGCTCCGAAAACGGTGTCACCAGAATGAATCAACCAATCATCCATCCCCAATTCATATAATGAGTTCGTAGTTGACTTAATCAATGGATACGTGAAGACGGCAATCCTTTCCACCAACCAAATTGCCCTCTTAGCGAAGAACCTGTAGCACTCACCGGCGAACCAATCCGGAAACACCATTTTCACCTTCATTACCTGAATATCTCGCGATGATTATATACTATCTCAACTTCAAAACCTTATGCATTCGCTCGTTCTGACCGACAATCATCCCGGAATAATAGAAGAAGTCAACGAACTTCGCAATCGAGTTGTAGCCTTGAAAAGTATGGTGCAAAATGTACCAGCTTCAGCAACATCACCAGCACCAACAGTACCACCAACAACAGCATCCGCATCCCAAGCCTCAATTTCACAATCTGTCCCACGAACATCAACATCATACGCACCATAGATACCAAGGAGTACCAACATCAATTAACGATGAAGTATTGATCCCTAACTTCATCAATATTCTGCGGAGAATATGTGGGTCCTAATAGTTTTAGGGATTACTTATTCTAGCTCGAACCGAAAAATCAAATGAGTCTAATATATTATTGACTTATTAAATCCATGATTACATCTGAAGAAAATATATATGTATATATATTTTCATAAAGATTGTGATTAAAAAGTCTTTCGTACAAACTATTAATGATGAAAATATTTTAACGGGTAGGTAATACCCGAGAAATATTTAGATTTCACATTATTGAGTTACAATGTACATTCTTCGAATCTGATTCAACAGTCATTTACTATCCTAATTACTCCACAGATATACGTATCTGTTTACCAAAGAATAACCATTTTCATTCCAATTAAATTTCACATACGAGTTTCTGCCGATCAAAACCCAAGTCAAGATTTGACCAGTGGCATAATGAAGAAAATAATGAACAAAATAAAATTTATTAGTAACCAATTAATTAACTACGTAAAACTTTAAAACTATGTTAACTGTTCCTAGCTAACTGTTACTATATGATTATTTCCTTAAAATATACTAGTTTTGGTGGAGCTATTGAACTATTGGACTATTGGACTACTATTATGGACAATTAAAAATTATTAAAAGAGTAGAAAATATTAAATACAACACTTTTCGACTTAAAAGATTGTAAATAAATTTCATCTTCTAAAGTTAAATATTTCCTCAAATTGCCACTTGATTTCATCTTAAACCTCATTTGTATCTTGACGATTTCAATCTGAGTTCACACCTTTCATGATTCTTGAAAACACCTCAATCGATAGGATGGATCAACCGCACTTTATCTACGGAAGGAAAGATTTATGCCTATAGTTATTCACCTGAGAAATTCTCGGCAACTGAGTAAAAGTTTAACACGTAGCCGCGTTAGATCCTTTGGCATTTATTAGCAAAAATAATTTTGCGATCCCTTTTCAAGGTAGCCAATTTTGTCACAGCTCCAGCAAGTCAACTTCGACTTTTCATTCAAAGTAGCCTTACTATAATCCTGATATATATACGAATACCCTTTTAATACCGGAGAATTCGTTTATATTCCACCATATTACCAGCAGATGTACCAACAACCTCGTTGCTTCTTGGCTTAAATCTCTCTGACAAATCATTATATTTATTCATTGAAACCCTATCATATAATCATCCGCATCTTGTAACGAGAACTGCCATACCAATTACTGGGAATCACCAATCAGTATTTTGGAAACTCACATCATATCTACATCAACAGTTATAGGTATGACATTTATCACTTAGAATTATGATCTCTCATTCTGAAATTCTGAAAAGCACTCAGTCACAAATCAATACTATGAATGTTGAAAAAGTTGAATGAAGCAGCTGAAACCATAGACAACCGTAAACGACCTTAATCATCGGAAGTTTGATGATAAAGAATAGTATGTTGGAAAAGCTCAGAAAAGTTGGAACTGGAAAACAGATTGAGCTAATCACGAAGGAGACCAAGGACAAATACAAGGACCATACCATATATTCAAAGAACCCAAGTAATTCTGGATCCGATGAAACCTTCAACGAACATCTTACTCCGTACCCATGTTAAAATCTTGCGGAAAAATCTTTCTTCATCAACCATCGAACTTAAAAATTCCAAAATATCATCATAAATATCTTCGATATTTCTGAAAATATTTTCATAAATATTCTCGTCCGAAATTATTTATCTCTTCGTGCTATCTATATTACATCATAAAAGAAACTACTTTAGTTTCTAAAATTCTTTAAAATTCGAGTTTAAATTATGAATGATTTCTGGAGTAGCGTTAGAAATTGATGCATGAGTTAGTATAATATAATGACACTTGATCAACGTGATTATATTACAGTAAGTCATGCTGAGTTTCTAATGGAACATGATTCACAGATCATATTATCATCATGTGCCATGTTACATAACTCTTTCATTCTACATAACCTCCGAACATATCAAGAAGAATATATTCTTGATAGTTTTATCTGCAGTAATTTTGATAAATTTGAAAATCAAATCGTGCTATTACGTTCCTTCCTGCTTAGAACATTATAATCATTTGAAACTCTATATCTACAAATTCTGGACCATTATTCGCTTGATTTAGAATCGGGAAGAGAAAACAAGAGCATGGAGCTCCGAAACATAACAAGAAATATTCAGCCGATCACAAACACATAAGTTACAAACCGTGTATATCAATGTTTATTGCAACATAAAGACACGGGAGAATTAAAAACATTATAACCCCAAGGGCAAAGTAGAAGAAAACAGATTCCTCTAGTGGTAAATGGAAAAGGAGAATGATTGTTGCGATAATGAGGATAAGAACAAGAATCAGAATTGGATTAAGCATTTTCACAATCTTTTGAATTTTAAAATTGAGTATAGAAGTGGTGAAAACTAGTGGAATGGAAAAGGTAAATTTATAATGGAAATATGAGACGTAGTAACCGGGATGGATCATCGTATTTAATTAAAGAGATCTTAACTTTCCTCAAATCTCGAAGAATCAAATCTTATATAGATTTCGAAGATTTTCTTTAAATCCCTTAAATTTCGAAAAATCAACCATGACTACGACACTGGTTAAGAAAAACTTGTATCTACTCATTTCACTCTTTTGGGATAGTTTCATTCGTACTCTTCGAATAATCGAATTATTTTATCCTTATTACCCAATGGTATTAAAACTCTATTTATCAACTTATATTTGTCATGAAAACATTTTTATTGTTAGCCCCTGTGAGGACCCGTCCTTATCCACCTGGACAAAGTCTTCAACATTTGGTTCCATTACGATGATCGACTCCAGGTAATGTCTTTAGTATGAGCTAATGCACAGCGGAAGACTTAATTCGTACCTGAGAATAACATGCTTTAAAATGTCAACATAAAGTTGGTGAGATATATAGGTTTAATACTAGCAGCGTTATAACTATGGACCACAAGATTTCATGATTATATATAATACACTCCTCGTGTATGAAAAGTCGTTGAGCACTTGGTAACCATACTTAACTTTTAAATCACAGCAGCATATTCTTAAATAAACCCTACACCGTACCAAGTGTAGTAACGAGAACGAAGTACTGTGCAACCGTTTAAAACTGGTCATCCAGCCCGGTTGGGGTTGTCAGGCCCGATAGATCTATCAACAGGATTCGCGTTTACAATACTCATGTAAATAGTAGTTACCAAGCTACAGGGAAATATGCCAGTGGTACAACTCGACGTAGAATATATTTTTAAGTACTTGTGTCTATTTTGTAAACATTTATAAAAGCAGCGCATGTATTCTCAGCCCAAAAATATATATTGCAAAAGCAATTAAAAAGGGAGCAAATGAAACTCACTTTTGCCTTGAAGGTATTTAATTCGACTTGGTCTCCGATAGATATCACGAACCTAACCATATATATAATATATCAACATATTTTCTTTTTAAGTAATTGTTACATATATATATACTTTTAATACTTTTAATATTTTTCTTAGTCCGTAGTTAGCAGTCCGATGTTAGTGGTCCACAATTAGTTGCATAAATAAAATAAATAAAGACCCCATCGTATTCGTATTGATCAGAATTAATCTCGACCCATGGTACCATGTTGTCAAATGACGTGTTGCGTACAATCATGAGGTCTTATGATTAATCTTCTCGTGTTGTTTACGGGTGGTCCTGAAATATATAAAATCAAATCATAAGTAATTATATATAAAATATCATATTAATTAGAAAAGATATGATTAATTTACTTTTTTTCCAAATATTTTCGTAGCTATACTAGCTTCGGATACCCAATCTTGTTTTAGTCGTAGTTTCTTCATTACAACTCTGTTTTTGTTGGTTCAACTTGCCACTTCCTTGGATCGAGTCAAATTTTAAGAATATGAACTAAAAATACCTTAGTTTTTATTCGAAATCATAGGTTATAGGTCAAACTTTGGTGAAACTTATGAAAGTGATCATTTTCCATCATAAAAACAACATTTAATGATCATTTTTCTAAAAATACTTACACTTTGAGTTAAACCATGAAATTTTTATGTGTTAACATATTCATAAGAAATATCATTTTTCCAGAACATGAACTTCCAATTCAAAGTTCAAGATGGTTTTTAATTATCCAACCCAAAACAGCCCCCGGTTGCACTCCGACGACGTAGATTCAGTTTTTAAGATGTTCTTTGTAAAACCAAGTTATATCTTGTTAGGTTAGCATATCATTATGATATATTATAGGTCTTTAAGTGTTTTAAAAGTCAAGTTAGAAGGATCTATTTAGTTTGCGAACAAGTTTGAAATCATTCAAACTATGTTGTTGTTGTTAATATTTTATACCACAAAATAAGATAGCTATATGAATATGAATTAAATAAGATTATGAACAAGGTTACTACCTCAAGTTACTTGGACAAAGTTACTGCAAAAGATAAGAAATAATCTTGGAATCAAAGAGTGGTGGAGTTAGATCAAAAGGTTGGAAGTAAACTTCTTCAAATGGGTGGTTATTTTGATATGTTCTTGAAAGAGTTTTCTTATGGTGTTTAAGGCTTGTAATTGAAGCTAAATGATGGGGAAAATGCTTGGAGATGATCAAGTATGAAGTTAGGAGTATTTTGAGAGAGAAATGAGGGTGTAGGTATGAGAAAATAGAGTGAAGAAATGGTGTTCATTTATAAAAACGTTTTTAGTTTATAAAGAAAGAAAAGGATTCCTAATTTTGTTTTCTTACTAATAATTTATACTACTTGACAAATTCTAGTTACCTCATATCTAGGGTAGTAATAATGTTGATTAGGATGTTGATTTGATGTGTATATACCAATAGTAAATACGTATAGAAGCTGGGTATGATACGGGTACATATACCCTAGATATACGTATAGAAATCTTGAGGAAACGGAACGAGAATTCAAATATAGCTATCTTTTGTGAATATACTTATATTGTTTTATGTATTTAAGTCCTTAAAAAGTGATTAAATACATTATATATACGATACATGTATAAGCATTATAGATTATAAGTATATATATATCAAAGAATGTTACGTATAGTTATCGTTTTGAAAACTTAAGTTAGTAGTTTCAAAATATACTTATAAATCATTGTCATTAGTATACAATGAGATGTTAAACCATCTTTAGATCATGTTAAATATATATAAATACATATATATACAAACGTATAATTATCGTATGTTATATAGTTCGTGATATCATCGGTCATATTGGACGGTCAAACGTTGTGTAAAACTCTTTTCAAAAACACAAGTCTCAATAATTTGGATTGCTTATCATGTTGGTATGGTTTAATTTATGTAAATATTAATCTCATAAGTATAATTTGGTCGGAAAATTCCGAGTCATTACAGTACCTACCCGTTAAAGAAATTTCGTCCCCGAAATTTGATAGAGGTTGTTATGGATAACAATAAGAAGGTTTTCATGACAAATATAAGGTGATAATGGAGTTTTATCATCATTGAGTAATGTAGATAAAACGATTCGATTATGCGAAGAATATAAATGAGACTATCGTAAAAGAGTGAGATGAGTAAAATATATTCGTCTTAACCGATGACGTAGTTATGATTGATTTCCGGGATTTAAGGGATTTAAAGAGAATCTTACGTAATAAGATTTGGTTCTTTGGTGATTAAGGAAATCAGGATCTTCTTTGATTATATGCAATAATCTGTTTCGATTGCTCTGTCAGATATTTCACTATAAATTCACCCATTCGTTTCCTTATTTTCCACGACTTACACCTTCTATTCTTTCTCCCTTAATTCTTACTTTAAAGCATTCATCAATATGCTCCATCCAGTCCTGATTCTTGATATACTCCTAACTTTTATATCTGTCATTCTTCTTTTTCATCTACCACCAGAAGAATCTATTTACTTCTACTATACTCTTGTGTTTATAGTGTTTCTAATTCTCCCGTGTCTCTATATTGCTATCTGCATCGATATACACGGTTTGTAATTTCAGGGTTATTATCGAAGTTTATATTCTTCATTATTTCTCGGAGCTTCATGCTTTCGTTTTCTCTTCCCGACTTCGAGTCAAGCGAGTAATGGTCCAGAATTCGTAGATATGAAATTTAGAATGAACATAGCTAATGCTCTAAGAAGAAAATGGTAATAGAACGATTTTGATTTGTTAAATTCCCAGAATACCCTGGAGAAGACCGAGTCATCCAGAAAAATATTCTCTTGATATGTTTAGAGATTAGATAGAATGTAAGAGTCGTGTAAATGGCACATGATGACGGTACTGTGAATCATCATGCTTCATTAGAAACTCATTATGACTTACTGTAATATAATGACGTTGATCAAGTGTCATTATATTATACTAATCCATGCTTCAGTTCCCAACACTGCTTCAAAACATTCATATTTTAAACTCGAAGGTTTCAGAATTTAGAAACTAACACAGTTTCTTTTATGTTGCCGATATTACGGAGAGATAAATGATCTCAGATAAGAATAGTTGTGAAAATATCGCCAGAAATATGGAGGATATTTATAATAGAACATACGAGAATATCTTAGAATTTCTAATATCAATGGATGATGAAGAAGATTTGTCTGTGAAGGTTTAGAATGAGAAATAAGATGTTTGCTAACGATTTCAGCAGGTACAGAATCATTTGGATTCTTTGAAGGCAAACTTATTCTTTGTGATTTGTCCACGGCTTTCTTCATAGTTTCACATAATCCGCTTTTCGGTACTAAATTTTCTATCGAGCGTTCCTAACACTCCTTTTTTTATCATCAAACTTTTGGCCATTAAGATCATCTACAACATGTTGCTTCATCAGCATTTTCAAAGTTAACTGATCTGGGTCATCGGTTATCAAACCGAGGTAGTTTCAGGAGAATTGTGTTTTTAGAATGATTAATCGCTGATGGTAATATTGTGGAATATAAAAGGTTGCCCAGTAACAATAAAGAGTACGCATATATATCGCGGTTATAATAAAGTTGTTTCGGATGAAAAGTCGAAGTTGACTTGCTGGAGCTGTGACAAAATTAGCTACTTTGGAAAGGGATTGCAAAACGATCTTCGGTAATAACAATGTCAAAGGAACTAGAACAGATACGTGTCAAACGTTTACTCAGTTTCCGAGGGTTTTTCAGGTGCATAACTATATGCATCAATCTTTTCTTCCGTAGATGAAGTGTGATTGGTTTATCCTCTCGATTGAGATGTTTTTAAGATTCATGATAGATTTGAACGCTGATTGTAATCGTCGAGATACAATGAGGTTTAAGATGAAATCAAGTGGCAATCTTGAAGAAATGTTTAGTTTCATATGTTATAATCAATATTTTAATTCATTTTAATTGTCCAGTGTCATTAGTCCACAGTCGATAGTCCACAGTAACAGTCCAATAATTCATATATAGTTTAATATATAATATACGAATTAATTAATATGTGTCGTGACCCGTATACCTCTCAGACTCGATCACAACTCAAACTATATATATTATTGTAGAATCAACCTCAACCCTGTATAGAGAACTCGATCATTACTGCATATAGAGTGTCTATGGTGATTCCAAATAATATATATAGATGCGTCGATATGATATGTCAAAACATTGTATACGTGTCCCGATATTTAAAGTGCGTAAAATAATTACAGAAATTAAATGACGATAAATAAAAGTGCGATAACTAAATTACGAAAAATAAACTGCGATAAATAAAATGTAATCAGTTAGCTAGGAACAGTTAGCTGGAACAGTTAGCGTGGATTCTTAACAAAATTTTTCATAGTTAATTTGTTTGTTTCTAATAGATTTTATTTTGTCATATGTTTTCTTCATATGCCACTTGTTGGATTCTGGGAAGTCAAAATCCAAATATGAAATTGAATGAAAATGGTTATTCTGCGATGAACGGATACGTATATCGGTGGTTGTAAGTAGGATAGTAAATGACTGTTGAATCAGCTTCGATGAATGTACAATGTAACTTATTAAGATGAAATCTAATTATTCCTCGGGTATTACCTACCCGTTAAAAAAAAATTTCACCATTAATATTTTATACAAAAGAACTTTTAATTACAATCTTTATGAAAACATATATACATATATATTTTCTTCAGATGAAATCATGAATTTAATGAGTTAATATGATATTAATCTCATTTGCTTTTCGGTTTGAGCTAGAATAAGAAATCTCTAAAACTTTTTGAAACCACATATTCTTCGCAGAATATCAATGAAGTTATGGATCAATACTTCATCGTTCATTATTGTTGGTACTCCTTGGTATCTATGGTGCGTATGATGTTGATGTTTGTGGGACAGATTATGATGTCGAGACGTGTGATGCGGATGTTGTTTGTTAGTGGTGATGATGGTATTGTTGATGTTATTGATGGTGGTGCTGATTATGCTGCTGGTGCTGCTGCTGATATTTGCAACCTTCGCACCATGTTCTCCAAAGCCGTCATGCGAGCGCGAAGTTCGTTAACTTCTGCTAGTACACCGGGATGATTGGCGGTTGGAGCGAGCGAATGAACAAGATTTGTAATATGGGATAGTATATAATCGTGACAAGATACTCTAGAAATGAGAGAGAAAATGGTGTTTCGAATAGGTTCGCCGGTAAGTGCCTCAGGTTCATCGCCAAGAGGGCAATTTGGTGGATGGAATGGATCACCTTCTTCTTGTCTCCAGTGATTTAGTATATTACGAACCCATCCCCAATTCATCCAGAATAGATGATGGGAAATTAGTTGATCCATTTCGGTGACGCTGCTTTCGGAGCCCGAATGGAAATCCATATCGGCATAACTGTCGGAATCTGAAGAATTCGAACTAGATGCGGAATCCATCTTGTATAATGGGGAAAATGAATTTTTAGTATGGAATAGATTATAGGAGTTAGATTTGGTACTCTTCAATACATAATTTACATATGTATATATAATACCAAAATCCCGTAAATTACGGAGAATCTTTGAAAAGATATCAGTCAAAGTTCGCAATAACAGATATGCTAAGATAAGAATTCGTCTATACACTATCAATGCAGTAAATGCAGTAAAACGTGTCTAGACTTATGAATGATAAGCAGGTAATTTCCTAAGGATGATAAGCAGATGATTTCCGACTAGAAATGATAAGCAAAACTTTTGACATGTAGACACGGTCGAAGTCCAGACTCATTAATGCATCCTAACAACTACTAGTTAGACACACTAATGCAAGACCTGGTTCGCTACGACCACCGCTCTGATACCACCTGTGAGGACCCGTCCTTATCCACCTGGACAAAGTCTTCAACATTTGGTTCCATTGCGATGATCGACTCCAGGTAATGTCTTTAGTATGAGCTAATGCACAGCGGAAGACTTAATTCGTACCTGAGAATAACATGCTTTAAAACGTTAACATAAAGTTGGTGAGATATATAGGTTTAATACTAGCAGCGTTATAACTATGGACCACAAGATTTAATGATTATATATAATACACTCCTCGTGTATGAAAATTCGTTGAGCACTTGGTAACCATACTTAACTTTTAAATCACAGCAGCATATTCTTAAATAAACCCTACACCGTACCAAGTGTAGTAACGAGAACGAAGTACTGTGCAACCGTTTAAAACTGGTCGTCCAGCCCGGTTGGGGTTGTCAGGCCCGATAGATCTATCAACAGGATTCGCGTTTACAATACCCATGTAAATAGTAGTTACCAAGCTACAGGGAAATATGCCAGTGGTACAACTCGACGTAGAATATATTTTTAAGTACTTGTGTCTATTTTGTAAACATTTATAAAAGCAGCGCATGTATTCTCAGCCCAAAAATATATATTGCAAAAGCAATTAAAAAGGGAGCAAATGAAACTCACTTTTGCCTTGAAGGTATTTAATTCGACTTGGTCTCCGATAGATATCACGAACCTAACCATATATATAATATATCAACATATTTTCTTTTTAAGTAATTGTTACATATATATATACTTTTAATACTTTTAATATTTTTCTTAGTCCGTAGTTAGCAGTCCGATGTTAGTGGTCCACAATTAGTTGCATAAATAAAATAAATAAAGACCCCATCGTATTCGTATTGATCAGAATTAATCTCGACCCATGGTACCATGTTGTCAAATGACGTGTTGCGTACAATCATGAGGTCTTATGATTAATCTTCTCGTGTTGTTTACGGGTGGTCCTGAAATATATAAAATCAAATCATAAGTAATTATATATAAAATATCATATTAATTAGAAAAGATATGATTAATTTACTTTTTCTCCAAATATTTTCGTAGCTATACTAGCTTCGGATACCCAATCTTGTTTTAGTCGTAGTTTCTTCATTACAACTCTGTTTTTGTTGGTTCAACTTGCCACTTCCTTGGATCGAGTCAAATTTTAAGAATATGAACTAAAAATACCTTAGTTTGTATTCGAAATCATAGGTTATAGGTCAAACTTTGGTGAAACTTATGAAAGTGATCATTTTCCATCATAAAAACAACATTTAATGATCATTTTTCTAAAAATACTTACACTTTGAGTTAAACCATGAAATTTTTATGTGTTAACATATTCATAAGAAATATCATTTTTCCAGAACATGAACTTCCAATTCAAAGTTCAAGATGGTTTTTAATTATCCAACCCAAAACAGCCCCCGGTTGCACTCCTACGACGTAGATTCAGTTTTTAAGATGTTCTTTGTAAAACCAAGTTATATCTTGTTAGGTTAGCATATCATTATGATATATTATAGGTCTTTAGGTGTTTTAAAAGTCAAGTTAGAAAGATCTATTTAGTTTGCGAACAAGTTTGAAATCATTCAAACTATGTTGTTGTTGTTAATATTTTATACCACAAAATAAGATAGCTATATGAATATGAATTGAATAAGATTATGAACAAGGTTACTACCTCAAGTTACTTGGACAAAGTTACTGCAAAAGATAAGAAATAATCTTGGAATCAAAGAGTGGTGGAGTTAGATCAAAAGGTTGGAAGTAAACTTCTTCAAATGGGTGGTTATTTTGATATGTTCTTGAAAGAGTTTTCTTATGGTGTTTAAGGCTTGTAATTGAAGCTAAATGATGGGGAAAATGCTTGGAGATAATCAAGTATGAAGTTAGGAGTATTTTGAGAGAGAAATGAGGGTGTAGGTATGAGAAAATAGAGTGAAGAAATGGTGTTCATTTATAAAAACGTTTTTAGTTTATAAAGAAAGAAAAGGATTCCTAATTTTGTTTTCTTACTAATAATTTATACTACTTGACAAATTCTAGTTACCTCATATCTAGGGCAGTAATAATTTTGATTAGGATGTTGATTTGATGTGTATATACCAATAGTAAATACGTATAGAAGCTGGGTATGATACGGGTACATATACCCTAGATATACGTATAGAAATCTTGAGGAAACGGAACGAGAATTCAAATATAGCTATCTTTTGTGAATATACTTATATTGTTTTATGTATTTAAGTCCTTAAAAAGTGATTAAATACATTATATATACGATACATGTATAAGCATTATAGATTATAAGTATATATATATCAAAGAATGTTACGTATAGTTATCGTTTTGAAAACTTAAGTTAGTAGTTTCAAAATATACTTATAAATCATTGTCATTAGTATACAATGAGATGTTAAACCATCCTTAGATCATGTTAAATATATATAAATACATATATATACAAACGTATAATTATCGTATGTTATATAGTTCGTGATATCATCGGTCATATTGGACGGTCAAACGTTGTGTAAAACTCTTTTCAAAAACACAAGTCTCAATAATTTGGATTGCTTATCATGTTATATTTTGAAACTACTAACTTAAGTTTTCAAAACGTTAACTATACGTAACATTCTTTGATATATATACTTATAATATATAATGCTTATACATGTATCGTATATATAATGTATTTAATCACTTTTTAAGGACTTAAATACATAAAACAATATAAGTATATTCACAAAAGATAGCTATATTTGAATTCTCATTCCATTTCCTCAAGATTTCTATACGTATATCTAGGCTATATGTAAATGTAAAAACCCGTCCTTATCCCTCTGGACGAAATCTTCAACATTTGATCCCATTGCGATGATCGACTCCAAGTAATGTCCTTAATATGAGCAAATGCACAGCGGAAGACTTAATTCGTACCTGAGAATAACATGCTTTAAAAGGTCAACATAAAGTTGGTGAGATATATAGGTTTGATGCTAGCAGCGTTATACTATGGACCACAAGATTTCATGTTTATACATAATACACTCCTCGTGTATGAAAAGACGTTGAGCACTTGGTAACCATACTTAACATTTAAATCACAGCAGCATATTCTTAAATAAACCCTACACCGTACCAAGTGTAATAACGAAACGAAGTACTGTGCAACCGTTTAAAACTGGTCGTCCAGCCCGGTTGGGGTTGTCAGGCCCGATAGATCTATCAACAGGATTCGCGTTTACGCTCCTCACGTAAATATTAGCTACCAAGTATAAAGAAATATGCCATGGTACAACTCAACGTAGAATTTAATTTTGATCACTTGTGTCCATAACGTAAATCATTTATAAAAACAGCGCATGTATTCTCAGCCCAAAAATATTTAGAGTTTAAAAGGGACTATATACTCACCTAATGTATTTTGTAGTAAAAATACATATAACATCATTGAACACGTATAAGGTTGGCCTCGGATTCACGAACCTATATTATTCATATATATATTAAAGCATATAATCGTAATCTAGCAACTTTATCTATTTAGTTATGTATTAAGATCATTATGTATATATATATATATATATATATATATATATATATATATATATATATATATATATATATTACAATGCTTATTTGATATAGAATTTAGTTATTATTATATCAATATTAATTATATCATAATACTAAATGGTTTTAGTATAATTATATAACAAGGAAAATATTTGTATATAAATTTCTGTCGTTTGCAACATAATAGTTATAGTGGTAATAATACTATAATGAAGAGGATAATAGTAATTATAATATCAATAACGATAATAATAATAATTTTAATAAAGATAAAAATGATTAGATAAAAAAATGATAGTTTTCAAATATTATTTTTAATAATAACGGTAATTTTAATAATAATGGTTTTAATAATAATAATAATAATAATACTAAGATGATAGAATTAATAATAATAATAATAATCATAAAATTCATAACAATTAATAATAATAACAATAATAATATTAATAAAAATTTTGTTATAAAGGATTACCTTTAGAAAGCCCTCAAAAAAATATATGTCGCGAGCCGGGTTTGAACCCGCGACCTCTCACTCCCTAGACACGCCCCTAAACCATCCAGCCAATTCAGTTTTTCTGATTATCTCATCAACCCGTCTATATTTAACATATATTTTTCTGTTTTCCTCTATTCATCATCTTCTTCTTCATAGAAACAATCAACCCAAACCATTTTGATTAATCAAAACTCGAATACAGAAATGGGTTTTAGTATATTTAAACAACAGAAACGTTTATGATTCATTTGAATCAAATTTCATAACAGAAAAACAAAATTAAACGAGCTGTACAGTAACGTTTATAAACATAAAACTCCATATCTGATTTCGAGATTAAGAACGTTTTAGACCTTAGTTACAACATGAAAAAGGTTCGAAATCAATATTAGAAACTTTCTGAATCCTCACCTTAACTGTAAACTTAAACACGAACTCGAATTCGATTAAAGAACGTTGTTTGATTTTTAAAACCCAACTCTTTGATTTCAAAATTGGAACTCGTTTCAAAAGATTAAGGATTGGGATTTTGCAGATAGTTTTAGAAATTAAATTCGATCTTAACTGCATTTAACAATTTTTAAAATTCGATTCAAAATCGATTATTGCTGAGTTTGGTCGCGAACAGAGGTAACCGGTTTCCATGTGTTTTTACTTGATGTTTCTTTTTATTTCTTTCTACAGCATCGAATCAAGCTTTATATAAAATGTAAGTGAGGGATTACAACAGTACTAGATTCGTTAAATTTTGTTTTGTACTAGCACTGAGTTCGACAGTTTGTAAATCAAGAACAGAAAGAAAGGAAAAATTAGAACAAGTTAAAAAAATGCTGAGTCATTGCGTATCAATCAGTATCTGCATAACAAATAATTAATCTAAAGGTGATTAAAATGTCTAACTGTATTTAAGTATGTATATCTAAAAATATCTGTATATTTAATTTGTATTACATATCTATATGTGTGTATTTATGTATAGGTGATTTTGTCTATCTGTTTACATATCTGTTTACATATATATATATATATATATATATATATATATATATATATATATATATATATATATATATATATATATATATTTTAAAATATAAAACTGAAATTTATTTACATATATTTGTATTTAAATATACCTGTAGTTGTATAACTATATAGACATATGTATAAGGAAACATAATTTTATTAATAACAAAATAACAAGAGTGATAATAATAATAATAAATCATAATAATAATAATTGTAGTGATTTTTGATAATAATAATATTAATGAAAATCATAATATGATAATATTAATAATAATATAAAAAAAAAACAATAGAAATAATAATGATACTAATATCAAGAATTTTAATAGTAATCCTAATCATAATAATTGACTTTATGATTTCACTATTAACTATAACAATAAAGATATTCATATCATATAACTATTTATATATGATTGTTCGTGAATCGTCGGGCTTGGCCAAAAGGGTAACTAATTATTCAGATATAGATTTCAGAATTTCTAGACTCAATATTAGGGTTTTTGCTTATCGTGTCGGAGACATATAGAGAATAAGGTTTAAATTTGGTCGGAAATTTCCGGGTCGTTACAGTACCCACCCGTTAAAGAAATTTCGTCCCCAAAATTTGGTAGAGGTTGTCATAAATAACAATAGGAATGTTTTCATGACAAATATGAGGTAATAATAGAGTTTTATCGTTATTGGAAACCATGGATAAAACGATTCGATCATGTGAAGCGCACGAGTGAAGCTATCACAAAAGAATGAAATGAGTGAATATGGAATTGTTTTAACCGATGACGTGGTTAGAATTGATTTTCAGAATTTAAGGGATTTAAAGAAAATCTTACGTAATAAGATTTGGTTCTTCGGTGATTTAGGAAACAAGATCTTGTTGGATTTAATGCGGCAAATCTATTTTGATTTCTTTGTCAGATATTTCATTATAAATCTACCCCCTTCATTCCTGTACCTTCCATATCTCACATCTCCCATTCTTTCTTCCTCAATTCATACCTTAAAGTATGCTCCATCCCGTTTTGATTCTTTTTATACTCTTAACTTTCATATCTTTCATTCTTCTCTTTCATCTGCCGCCATAAGAATCTATTCACTTCTGTCATTTCCTTGGAATTATAATGTTTTTAATTCTCCCATGCCTTTACGTTGCATTACGTATTGATATACACAGTTTGTAAATCCTGGGTTTATTATCGAGCTTTATATTCTTCATCATTTTTCGGAGCTTCATGCCTTCGTTTTCTCTTCCCGACTTCGAGTCAAACGAGTAATGGTTCAGAATTCGTAAATATGAAATTCGGAATGAACATAAGTAATGCTCTAAGAAAGAAATGATAATGGTACGATTTTGATTTGTCGAATTACCAGAATATCTTGGAAAAGACAATATCTTGGAAAAGATAGAAATATCAAAATATGTTCCTAATATGTTTGAAGATTAAATAGAATGTAAGAGCCGTGTAACATGGCACATGATGACGGTACTGAGAATCATCACATTCCATTAGAAACTTAACATGACTTACTGTAATATAATGAAGTTGATCAAGTATCATTATATTATACTAATTCATGCATCAGTTCCCAACACTACTTCAAAACATTCATAAGTCTAGACACGTTTTACTTATCATTTCTAGTCGAAAATCATCTGCTTATCATCCTTAGGAAATTACCTGCTTATCATTCATAAGTCTAGACACGTTTTACTGTATTTACTGCATTGATAGTGTATAGACGAATTCTTATCTTAGCATATCTATTATTGCGAACTTTGACTGATATCTTTTCAAAGATTCTCCGTAATTTACGGGATTTTGGTATTATATATACATATGTAAATTATGTATTGAAGAGTACCGAATCTAACTCCTATAATCTATTCCATACCAAAAATTCATTTTCCCCATTATACAAGATGGATTCCGCATCTAGTTCGAATTCTTCAGATTCCGACAGTTATGCCGATATGGATTTCCATTCGGGCTCCGAAAGCAGCATCACCGAAATGGATCAACCAATTTCCCGTCATCTATTCTGGATGAAATGGGGATGGGTTCATAATATACTAAATCACTGGAGACAAGAAGAAGGTGATCCATTCCATCCACCAAATTGCCCTCTTGGCGATGAACCTGAAGCACTTACTGGTGAACCTATTCGAAACACCATTTTCTCTCTCATTTCTAGAGTATCTCGTCACGATTATATACTACCCCATATTACAAATCTTGTTCATTCGCTCGCTCCAACCGCCAATCATCCCGGTGTACTAGCAGAAGTTAACGAACTTCGCGCTCGCGTGATGGCTTTGGAGAACATGGTGCGAAGGTTGCAAACACCAGCAGCAGCACCAGCAGCATAATCAGCACCACCATCAATAACATCAACAATACCATCATCACCACTAACAAACAGCATCCGCATCACACGTCTCGACATCATAATCTGTCCCACAAACATCAACATCATACGCACCATAGATACCAAGGAGTACCAACAATAATGAGCGATAAAGTATTGATCCATAACTTCATTGATATTCTGCGAAGAATATGTGGTTTCAAAAAGTTTTGGAGATTTCTTATTCTAGCTCAAACCAAAAAGGAATGAGATTAATATCATATTAACTCATTAAATTCATGATTTCATCTGAAGAAAATATATATGTATATATGTTTTCATAAAGATTATAATTAAAAGTTCTTTTGTACAAAATATTAATGGTGAATTTTTTTTTTTAACGGGCAGGTAATACCCGAGGAATAATTAGATTTCATCTTAATAAGTTACATTGTACATTCGTCGAAGCTGATTCAACAGTCATTTACTATCCTACTTACAACCACCGATATACGTATCCTTTCACTACAGAATAACCATTTTCATTCAATTTCATATTTGGATTTTGAATTCCCAGAATCCAACAAGTGGCATATGAAGAAAACATATGACAAAATAAAATCTGTTAGAAACAAACAAATTAACTATGAAAAATTTTGTTAAGAATCCACGCTAACTGTTCCAGCTAACTGTTCCTAGCTAACTGATTACATTTTATTTATCGCAGTTTATTTATCGCAATTTAATTATCGCACTTTTATTTATCGTCATTTAATTTCTGTAATTATTTTACGCACTTTAAATATTGGGACACGTATACAATGTTTTGACATATCATATCGACGCATCTATATATATTATTTGGAATCACCATAGACACTCTATATGCAGTAATGATCGAGTTCTCTATACAGGATTGAGGTTGATTCTACAATAATATATATAGTTTGAGTTGTGATCGAGTCTGAGACGTATACGGGTCACGACACGTATTAATTAATTCGTATATTATATATTAAACTATATATGAATTATTGGACTGTTACTGTGGACTATCGACTGTGAACTAATGACATTGGACAATTAAAATAAATTAAAATATTGATTATAACATATGAAACTAAACATTTCTTCAAGATTGCCACTTGATTTCATCTTAAACCTCATTGTATCTCGACGATTACAATCAGCATTCAAATCTATCATGATTCTTAAAAACACCTCAATCGAGAGGATAAATCAACCGCACTTCATCTACGGAAGAAAAGATTGATGCATATAGTTATGCACCTGAAAAACTCTCGGAAACTGAGTAAACGTTTGACACGTATCTGTTCTAGTTCCTTTGACATTGTTATTACCGAACATCGTTTTGCAATCCCTTTCCAAAGTAGCTAATTTTGTCACAGCTCCAGCAAGTCAAATCCGACTTTTCATCCGAAACAACTTTATTATAACCGCGATATATATGCGTACTCTTTATTGTTACTGGGGAACCTTTTATATTCCACAATATTACCATCAGCGATTAATCATTCTAAAAACACAATTCTCCTGAAACTACCTCGGTTTGATAACCGATGACCCAGATCAGTTAACTTTGAAAATGCTGACGAAGCAGCATGTTGTAGATGATCTTAATGGCCAAAAGTTTGATGATAAAGAAAGGAGTGTTAGGAACGCTCGATAGAAAATTTAGTACCGAAAAGCGGATTATGCGAAACTATGAAGAAAGCCGTGGACAAATCACAAAGAATAAGTTTGCCTTCAAAGAATCCAAATGATTTTGTGCCTGCTGAAATCGTTAGCAAGCATCTTATTTCTCATTCTAAACCTTCACAGACAAATCTTTTTCATCATCCATATATATTAGAAATTCTAAGATATTCTCGTATGTTCTATTATAAATATCCTCCATATTTCTGGCGATATTTTCACAACTATTCTTATCTGAGATCATTTATCTCTCCGTAATATCTGCAACATAAAAGAAACTGTGTTAGTTTCTAAATTCTGAAACCTTCGAGTTTAAAATATGAATGTTTTGAAGTAGTGTTGGGAACTGAAGCATGGATTAGTATAATATAATGACACTTGATCAACGTCATTATATTACAGTAAGTCATGCTGAGTTTCTAATGAAGCATGATGATTCACAGTACCGTCATCATGTGCCATTTACATGACTCTTACATTCTATCTAATCTCTAAAGATATCAAGAGAATATTTTTCTGGATGACTCGGTCTTCCCCAGGGTATTCTGGTAATTTAACAAATCAAAATCGTTATATTACCATTTTCTTCTTAGAGCATTAGCTATGTTCATTCTGAATTTCATATCTACGAATTCCGGACCATTACTCACTTGACTTGAAGTCGGGAAGAGAAAACGAAAGCATGAAGCTCCGAAAAATAATGAAGAATATAAACTCCGATAATAACCCCGAAATTACAAACCGTGTATATCGATGCATATAGCAATATAGAGACACGGGAGAATTAGAAACACTATAAACACAAGAGTATAGTAGAAGTAAATAGATTCTTCTGGTGGTAGATGAAAAAGAAGAATGACAGATATAAAAGTTAGGAGTATATCAAGAATCAGGACTGGATGGAGCATATTGATGAATGCTTTAAAGTAAGAATCAAGGGAGAAAGAATAGAAGGTGTGAGTCGTAGAAAATAAGGAAACGAAGGGGTGAATTTATAGTGAAATATCCGACAGAGCAATCGAAACAGATTATTGCATATAATCAAAGAAGATCATGATTTCCTTAATCACCAAAGAACCAAATCTTATTACGTAAGATTCTCTTTAAATCCCTTAAATCCCGAAAATCAATCATAACTACGTCATCGGTTAAGACGAATATATTTTACTCATCTCACTCTTTTACGATAGTCTCATTTATATTCTTCGCATAATTGAATCGTTTTATCTACATTACTCAATGATGATAAAACTCCATTATCACCTTATATTTGTCATGAAAACCTTCTTATTGTTATCCATAACAACCTCTATCAAATTTCGGGGACGAAATTTCTTTAACGGGTAGGTACTGTAATGACCCGGAATTTTCCGACCAAATTATACTTATGAGATTAATATTTACATAAATTAAACCATACCAACATCATAAGCAATCCAAATTGTTGAGACTTGTGTTTTTGAAAAGAGTTTTACACAACGTTTGACCGTCCAATATGACCGATGATATCATGAACTATATAACATACGATAATTATACGTTTGTGTATATATATGTATTTATATATATTTAACATGATCTAAGGATGGTTTAACATCTCATTGTGTACTAATGACAATGAGTTATAAGTATATTTTGAAACTACTAACTTAAGTTTTCAAAACGATAACTATACGTAACATTCTTTGATATATATACTTATAATCTATAATGCTTATACATGTATCGTATATATAATGTATTTAATCACTTTTTAAGGACTTAAATACATAAAACAATATAAGTATATTCACAAAAGATAGCTATATTTGAATTCTCGTTCCGTTTCCTCAAGATTTCTATACGTATATCTAGGGTATATGTACTCGTATCATACCCAGCTTCTATACATATTTACTATTGGTATATACACATCAAATCAACATCCTAATCAACATTATTACTGCCCTAGATATGAGGTAACTAGGATTTGTCAAGTAGTATGAATTATTAGTAAGAAAACAAAATTAGGAATCCTTTTCTTTCTTTATAAACTAAAAACGTTTTTATAAATGAACACCATTTCTTCACTCCATTTTCTCATACCTACACCCTCATTTCTCTCTCAAAATACTCCTAACTTCATACTTGACCATCTCCAAGCATTTTCCCCATCATTTAGCTTCAATTACAAGCCTTAAACACCATAAGAAAACTCTTTCAAAAACATATCAAAATAACCACCCATTTGAAGAAGTTTACTTCCAACCTTTTGATCTAACTCCACCACTCTTTGATTCCAAGATTATTTTTTATCTTTTGCAGTAACTTTATCCAAGTAACTTGAGGTAGTAACCTTGTTCATAATCTTATTCAATTCATATTCATATAGCTATCTTATTTTGTTGTATACAATTTTAACAACAAGAACATAGTTTGAATGATTTCAAACTTGTTCGCAAACTAAATAGATCCTTCTAACTTGACTTTTAAAACACTTCAAGACCTGTAATATATCATAATGATATGCTAACCTAACAAGATATAATTTGGTTTTACAAAGAACATCTTAAAAACTGAATCTACATCGTCGGAGTGCAACCGGGGGCTGTTTTGGGTTGGATAATTAAAAACCATCTTGAACTTTGAATAGGAAGTTCATGTTCTGGAAAAATGATATTTCTTATGAATATATTAACACATAAAAATTTCATGGTTTAACTCAAAGTGTAATTATTTTTAGAAAAATGATCATTAAATGTTGTTTTTATGATGGAAAATGATCACTTTCATAAGTTTCACCAAAGTTTGACCTATAACCTATGATTTCGAATACAAACTAAGGTATTTTCAGTTCATATTCTTAAAATTTGACTCGATCCAAGGAAGTGGCAAGTTGAATCAACAAAAACAGAGTTGTAATGAAGAAACTACGACTAAAACAAGATTGGGTATCCGAAGCTAGTTTAGCTACGAAAATATTTGGAGAAAAAGTAAATTAATCATATCTTTTCTAATTAATATGATATTTTATATATAATTACTTATGATTTGATTTTTATATATTTCAGGACCACCCGTAAACAACGCGAGAAGATTAATCATAAGACCTCATGATTGTACGCAACACGTCATTTGACAACACGGTACTTTATGTACGCAACACGTCATTTGACAACATGGTACCATAGGTTGAGATTAATTCTGATCAATACGAATACGATGGGTTCTTTATTTATTTTATTTAAGCAACTAATTGTGGACCACTAATATCGGACTGCTAACTACGGACTAAGAAAATATTAAAAGTATTAAAAGTATATATATATGTAACGATTACTTAAAAAGAAAATATGTTGATATATTATATATATGGTTAGGTTCGTGATATCTATCGGAGACCAAGTCGAATTAAATACCTTCAAGGAAAAAGTGAGTTTCATTTGCTCCCTTTTTAATTGCTTTTGCAATATATATTTTTGGGCTGAGAATACATGCGCTGCTTTTATAAATGTTTACAAAATAGACACAAGTACTTAAAAATATATTCTACGTTGAGTTGTACCACTGGCATATTTCCCTGTAGCTTGGTAACTACTATTTACATGGGTATTGTAAACGCGAATCCTGTTGATAGATCTATCGGGCCTGACAACCCCAACCGGACTGGACGACCAGTATTCAACGGTTGCACAGTACTTCGTTTTGGTGACTACACTTGGTACGGTGTAGTGAGATTTCATAATAAAGGGAATATGCGACGTTGATTAAATGTTAAGTATGGTTACCAAGTGCTCAACCACTTAGAATGCTTTACATACACTTGCGAGTGTATTATGTTTATGATTATGAAATCTTGTGGTCTATTAACATATTGAAATGATTGTTATGATAAACCTATGAACTCACTAACCTTTTGGTTGACACTTTAAAGCATGTTTATTCTCAGGTACGAATTAAGTCTTCCGCTGTGCATTTGCTCAATATAAGGACATTACTTGAAGCCGATCATCGCAATGGGACCAAATGTTGATGACTTCGTCCAGGTGGATTAGGACGGGTCCTTTCAGTTGATACCACATGTCATAACCCGTCCTTAACCATAAGAACGTGTTAGATAACGTATGATTTCATTGCGAGGTATTGACCTCTATATGCGACATTTTTCAAAAACTGCATTCGTTTTTACAATACAAACCATAGCTTTTATTACAAATACAAGGTTTAAACAACTTAATAATGATTATCGTTTAGCGATAATCTTAGACTTACAAACTTTACATGTGATAATAACAATACGACCTCCAACATATTTTACATTACAAATCCTTTGATATGCAGTTTTATTTTTGACACAAATATGCATACTCAAGATCTTGCTTAAATTCAACATGTTGCAGCGGAAGCTTTTAGTTATCACCTGAGAATAAACATGCTTAAAACGTCAACATAAAGTTGGTGAGATATAGGTTTAATGCCGGCAGCGTTATAAATATAGACCACAAGATTTCATATATAAACGTTTTAATAAAAAATATTCTAAGTTGTTGAGCACTTGATAACCATACTTAACATTTAATCAACGTCGCATATTCCCTTTATTATGAAATCTTACTACACCGTACCAAGTGTAGTTACCGAAACGAAGTACTGTGCAACCGTTGAATACTGGTCGTCCAGTCCGGTTGGGGTTGTCAGGCCCGATAGATCTATCAACAGGATTCGCGTTTACAATACCGCATGTAAATAGTAGTTACCAAGTTACAGGGAGATATGCCAGTGGTACAACTCAACGTAGAATATATAATTTTAATCACTTGTGTCCATAACGTAAATCATAAAATGCATGTATTCTCATCCCGAAATATTTAGAGTTTAAAAGTGGGACTATATACTCACCTTTTCCTTGAAGGTATTTAACTCGACTTGGTCTCCGATAGATATCACGAACCTAACCATATATATAATATATCAACATATTTTCTTTTTAAGTAATCGTTACATATATATATACTTTTAATATTTTCTTAGTCCGTAGTTAGCAGTCCGATGTTAGTGGTCCACAATTAGTTGCTTAAATAAAATAAATAAAGACCCCATCGTATTCGTATTGATCAGAATTAATCTCGACCCATGGTACCATGTTGTCAAATGACGTGTTGCGTACATAAAGTACCGTGTTGCCAAATAACGTGTTGCGTACAATCATGAGGTCTTATGATTAATCTTCTCGTGTTGTTTATGGGTGGTCCTGAAATATATAAAATCAAATCATAAGTAATTATATATAAAATATCATATTAATTAGAAAAGATATGATTAATTTACTTTTTCTCCAAATATTTTCGTAGCTAAACTAGCTTCGGATACCCAATCTTGTTTTAGTCGTAGTTTGTTCATTACAACTCCGTTTTTGTTGGTTCAACTTGCCACTTCCTTGGATAGAGTCAAATTTTAAGAATATGAACTGAAAATACCTTAGTTTGTATTCGAAATCACAGGTTATAGGTCAAACTTTGGTGAAACTTATGAAAGTGATCATTATCCATCATAAAAACAACATTTAATGATCATTTTTCTAAAAAAAAACTTACACTTTGAGTTAAACCATGAAATTTTTATGTGTTAACATATTAATAAAAAAAATATTATTTTTCCAGAACATAAACTTCCAATTCAAAGTTTTAGATGGTTTTTAATTATCCAACCCAAAACAGTCCCGGTTGCACTCCAACGATGTAGATTCAGTTTTAAGGTGTTCTTTGTAAAATCAAGTTGTATCTTGTTAAGTTAGCATATCCATATGATATATTACAGGTCTTGAAGTGTTTTAAAAGTTAAGTTAGAAGGATCTATTTAGTTTGCAAACAAGTTTGAAATCATTCAAACTATGTTCTTGTTGTTAAAATTTTACAACACAAAATAAGATAGCTATATAAATATGAATCAAATAAGGTTATGAATAAGGTTACTACCTCAAGTTACTTGGACAAAGCTACTGGAAAATATGAGAAAAATCTTGGAATCAAAAGAGTGGTGGAGTGGGATTGAAAGGTTAGAAGTAAACTTGTATTTTTGGAAGGATTATTGAAGTGTTCTTGTATGGTTTTTCTTATGATGATTAAGGGTTGTTTTTGAAGCTAAATGATGGGAAAAATGCTTGGAGATGATCAAGTATGAAGTTAAGAGTATTTTGAGAGAGAAATGGGAGTGTAAGTATGAGAAAATGGGGTGAAGAAATGGTGTTCATTCATAAAAACGTTTTTAGTTTATAAAGAAAGAAAAGATTCCTAATTTTGTTATTTTGTATAAAAATCTATGCTAGCTTCCAATTCTAATTACCTCTCCTTGAGGGCATGAACAAGGGCTGATTAGGTGTTGATTAGAATGTTGATTTGATGTGTATATACCAATAGTAAATACATATAGAAGCTGGGTATGATACGGGTACATATACCCTAGATGTACGTATAGAAATCTTGAGAAAACGGAACGAGGATTCAAAAATAGCTATCTTTTGTAAATATACTTATATTGTTTTATGTATGTAAGCCCTTTAAAAGTGATTAAATACATATCTATACGATACATGTATAAGCATTATAAGTTTTAAGTATTTATGTCGAAGAACGTTACGTATAGTTATCGTTTTGAAAACTTAAGTTAGTAGTTTCAAAATATACTTATAACTCATTGTTATTAGTACACAATGAGATGTTAAAACATCCTTAGATCATGTTAAATATATATAAATACATATATATACACAAACGTATAATTATCGTATGTTATATAGTTCGTGATATCATCGGTCAATTTGGACGGTCAAACGTTGTGTAAAACTCTTTTCAAAAACATAAGTCTCAACAATTTAGATTGCTTATCATGTTGGTAAGGTTTAATTTATGTAAATATTAATCTCATAAGTATAAAACGATCGGAAAAATCCGGGTCGTTACAGTACCTACCCGTTAAATAAATTTCGTCCCGAAATTTTAAAATTGTACCTATTTTGCGTTCTCGGGAAACAAATGTGGGTACTTTTGTTTCATCTGATCCTCTCGTTCCCAAGTAAACTCGGGACCCCTTCGAGCATTCCAACGAACCTTAACGATTGGTATGTTGCTCTGCTTGAGTTGTTTAACTTTACGGTCCATGATTTCGACTGGTTCTTCTATGAATTGTAGTTTCTCGTCTACTTGGATTTCTTTAAGAGGAATGGTGAGGTCTTCCTTTGCAAGACACTTCTTAAGATTTGAGACGTGAAATGTATTATGTACTCCGGCGAGTTGTTGTGGTAATTCGAGTCGATAAGCTACCGGTCCAATGCGTTCGATGATCTTGAACGGGCCTACATACCTTGGGTTCAGTTTACCTCTTTTTCCAAAACGTATTACACCTTTCTAAGGTGACACCTTTAACATAACCATGTCACCGATATGAAACTCTAATGGTTTCCTTCGGACATCGGCGTAGCTCTTTTGGCGACTACGGGCTGTTTTCAATCTCTCCTTGATTTGTACTATCTTCTCAGTCGTTTCGTGTATGATCTCAGGACCAGTTAATTGTCGATCTCCTACTTCATTCCAACAGATAGGGGATCTACACTTCCTTCCATACAGTGCTTCAAATGGTGCAGCTTTAATGCTCGCATGATAACTGTTATTATACGAGAATTCTGCTAATGGTAGATATTTATCCCATCCGTTTCCAAAATCGATCACACATGCCCTGAGCATGTCTTCAAGAGTCTGAATTGTTCTTTCACTCTGCCCGTCAATTTGTGGATGATATGCGGTGCTCATATCCAAACGAGTTCCCAGGGCCTCCTGTAGTGATTGCCAAAACTTTGATGTAAATCTACTATCACGATCGGATATAATGGAAATAGGTATTCCATGCCTTGAAATAATTTCCTTTATGTATAATCGTAATAGTTTCTCCATTCTATCCGTTTCCTTTATAGGCAAGAAATGTGCAGATTTGGTGAGACGATCAACTATTACCCAAATGGTGTCATAACCCCAGGCAGTCTTAGGTAATTTTGTAATGAAATCCATAGTAATATCGTCCCATTTCCATTCTGGGATTTCTGGTTGTTGAAGTAATCCTGACGGCTTCTGGTGTTCTGCTTTGACTTTGGAACAAGTTAAACATTCCCCAACATATGTTGCAACGTCTGTCTTCAAATTAGGCCACCAATAATGCGTCTTAAGATCTTGATACATCTTTCCAACTCCAGGATGTATCGAGTATCTTGTCTTATGTGCCTCATTCAATATCAACTTCCTTAATCCACCCAACTTTGGTACCCAAATACGGTTTGCAAAATATCGAATTCCATCTTCCCGTATAACGAGTTGTTTCCCATACTTCTTCATTATTTCATTTCCTATGTTTTCTTTAGTAAGAGCTTCTCGTTGAGCCTCTTTGATTTGTGAGTTGAGATTCATGCGAATTTTTATGTTCATTGCTCGTACTCGAATTGGTTCCCGTTCCTTTCTGCTTAGAGCGTCGGCCACTACATTCGCTTTCCCAGGATGATAGCGAATCTCACAATCATAGTCGTTTATCAGCTCGACCCACCTACGTTGCCTCATGTTCAGCTGTTTCTGATCGAAGATATGTTGAAGGCTTTTATGATCGGTAAACACAGTGCATTTAACCCCATATAAATAGTGTCTCCATATCTTCAATGCAAACACTACTGCCCCCAATTCTAGATCATGCGTCGTATAATTCCGCTCGTGAATCTTCAATTGTCGGGATGCGTATGCAATAACTTTCTTTCGTTGCATAAGGACGCAACCAAAACCTTGTCGCGAAGCGTCACAATATATCTCAAAATCATCGTTCCCTTCAGGTAACGATAAAATAGGTGCCGTGGTCAACTTCTTCTTGAGTAATTGAAATGCACTCTCCTGCTCAAAGGTCCATTCGTACTTCTTCCCTTTTTGTGTTAACGATGTCAATGGTTTAGCTATTCGGGACAAATCTTGAATAAACCTTCTATAATAACCGGCTAAACCTAAAAATTGGCGTATCTGCGTTAGTGTCTTAGGAGTCTTCCATTTTTCAATGACCTCAATTTTAGCTGGGTCAACCTGAATTCCTTTGCTACTAACAACATGACCAAGAAATTGCACTTCTTTTAACCAAAACGCACACTTAGAAAATTTGGCGTATAATTGTTCTTTTCTTAACAATTCTAATACCAATCTTAAATGTTGTTCATGCTCTTGCTCACTCTTGGAATAGATAAGAATATCGTCAATGAAAACGATAACAAATTTATCAATAATGAAGCATGATGATTCACAGTACCGTCATCATGTGCCATTTACGTGACTCTTACATTCTATCTAATCTCTAAACATATCAAGAGAATATTTTTCTGGATGACTCGGTCTTTTCCAGGGTATTCTGGTAATTTAATAAATCAAAATCGTTCTATTACTATTTTCTTCTTAGAGCATTAGCTATGTTCATTCTAAATTTCATATCTACGAATTCCGAACCATTACTCGCTTGACTCGAAGTCGGGAAGAGAAAACGAAAGCATGAAGCTCCGAAAAATAATGAAGAATATAAACTCCGATAATAACCCCGAAATTACAAACCGTGTATATCGATGCAGATAGCAATATAGAGACATGGGAGAATTAGAAACACTATAAACACAAGAGTATAGTAGAAGTAAATAGATTCTTCTGGTAGTAGATGAAAAAGAAGAATGACAGATATAAAGGTTAGGAGTATATCAAGAATCAAGACTGGATGGAGCATATTGATGAATGCTTTAAAGTAAGAATCAAGGGAGAAAGAATAGAAGGTGTGAGTCGTGGAAAATAAGGAAACGAAGGGGTGAATTTATAGTGAAATATCCGACAGAGCAATCGAAACAGATTATTGCATATAATCAAAGAAGATCCTGATTTCGTTAATCACCAAAGAACCAAATCTTATTATGTAAGATTCTCTTTAAATCCCTTAAATCCCGGAAATCAATCATAACTACGTCATCGGTTAAGAGGAATATATTTTACTCATCTCACTCTTTTACGATAGTCTCATTTATATTCTTTGCATAATCGAATCGTTTTATCTACATTACTCAATGATGATAAAACTCCATTATCACCTTATATTTGTCATGAAAACCTTTTTATTGTTATCCATAACAACCTCTGTCAAATTTCGGGGACGAAATTTCTTTAACGGGTAGGTACTGTAATGACCCGAAATTTTCCGACCAAATTATACTTATGAGATTAATATTTACATAAATTAAACCATACCAACATGATAAGCAATCCAAATTGTTGAGACTTGTGTTTTTGAAAAGAGTTTTACACAACGTTTGACCGTCCAATATGACCGATGATATCACGAACTATATAACATACGATAATTATACGTTTGTGTATATATATGTATTTATATATATTTAACATGATCTAAGGATGGTTTAACATCTCATTGTGTACTAATGACAATGAGTTATAAGTATATTTTGAAACTACTAACTTAAGTTTTCAAAACGATAACTATACGTAACATTCTTTGATATATATACTTATAATCTATAATGCTTATACATGTATCGTATATATAATGTATTTAATCACTTTTTAAGGACTTAAATACATAAAACAATATAAGTATATTCACAAAAGATAGCTATATTTGAATTCTCGTTCTGTTTTCTCAAGATTTCTATACGTATATCTAGGGTATATGTACCTGTATCATACCCAGCTTCTATACGTATTTACTATTGGTATATACACATCAAATCAACATCCTAATCAACATTATTACTACCCTAGATATGAGGTAACTAGAATTTGTCAAGTAGTATGAATTATTAGTAAGAAAACAAAATTAGGAATCCTTTTCTTTCTTTATAAACTAAAAACGTTTTTATAAATGAACACCATTTCTTCACTCCATTTTCTCATACCTACACCCTCATTTCTCTCTCAAAATACTCCTAACTTCATACTTGATCATCCCCAAGCATTTTCCCCATCATTTAGCTTCAATTACAAGCCTTAAACACCATAAGAAAACTCTTTCAAGAACATATCAAAATAACCACCCATTTGAAGAAGTTTACTTCCAACCTTTTGATCTAAATCCACCACTCTTTGATTCCAAGATTATTTCTTATCTTTTGTAGTAACTTTGTCCAAGTAACTTGAGGTAGTAACCTTGTTCATAATCTTATTCAATTCATATTCATATAGCTATCTTATTTTGTGGTATAAAATTTTAACAACAAGAACATAGTTTGAATGATTTCAAACTTGTTCGCAAACTAAATAGATGCTTCTAACTTAAGTTTTAAAACACTTCAAGACCTGTAATATATCATAATGATATGCTAACCTAATAAGATATAACTTGGTTTTACAAAGAACATCTTAAAAACTGAATCTACGTCGTCGGAGTGCAACCGGGGGCTGTTTTGGGTTGGAGAATTAAAAACCATCTTGAACTTTGAATTGGAAGTTCATGTTTTGGAAAAATGATATTTCTTATGATTACGTTAACACATTAAAATTTCATGGTTTAACTCAAAGTGTAAGTATTTTTAGAAAAATGATCATTAAATGTTGTTTTTATGATGGAAAATGATCACTTTCATAAGTTTCACCAAAGTTTGACCTATAACCTATGATTTCGAATACAAACTAAGGTATTTTCAGTTCATATTCTTAAAATTTGACTCGATCCAAGGAAGTGGCAAGTTGAACCAACAAAAACGGAGTTGTAATGAAGAAACTACGACTAAAACAAGATTGGGTATTCGAAGCTAGTTTAGCTACGAAAATATTTGGAGAAAAAGTAAATTAATCATATCTTTTCTAATTAATGTGATATTTTATATATAATTACTTATGATTTGATTTTATATATTTCAGGACCACCCGTAAACAACACGAGAAGATTAATCATAAGACCTCATGATTGTACGCAACACGTCATTTGACAACACGGTGCTTTATGTACGCAACACGTCATTTGACAACATGGTACCATGGGTCGAGATTAATTCTGATCAATACGAATACGATGGGGTCTTTATTTATTTTATTTAAGCAACTAATTGTGGACCACTAACATCGGACTGCTAACTACGGACTAAGAAAATATTAAAAGTATTAAAAGTATATATATATGTAACGATTACTTAAAAAGAAAATATGTTGATATATTATATATATGGTTAGGTTCGTGATATCTATCGGAGACCAAGTCGAATTAAATACCTTCAAGGCAAAAGTGAGTTTCATTTGCTCCCTTTTATATATGTTTTTGGGACTGAGAATACATGCGCTGTTTTTATAAATGTTTTACGAAATAGGCACAAGTACTAAAACTAATTCTACGTGGGTTTAAACCAGAAATATACCCTTAGCTTGGTAACATTAAACTACTTGTCTATGTACGGTAGGCGCGAATCCTAAAGATAGATCTATTGGGCCTGACAAACCCCATCCTGACTATGGGATGCTTTAGTACTTCGAGGCTATTTTAAACACACCTGATCTGGTGTACTTCAGAGGGTAAAACATGAACGTTAAGGCTTGTTACCGGGTGCCTACAACTTGTAGAATACCTTTATACACTTGCGAGTGTACATATATTTATAAACGGAAATCTTGTGGTCTATTAATATATTGAAAATATTGTTATGATAAACCTATGAACTCACCAACCTTTTGGTTGACACTTTAAAGCATGTTTATTCTCAGGTACGAATTAAGTTTTCCGCTGTGCATTTGCTCAATATAAGGACATTACTTGGAGCCGATCATCGCAATGGGACCAAATGTTGATGACTTCGTCCAGGTGGATTAGGACAGGTCGTTTCACATGACCACCTCACTCAAATTTAGGGACGAAATTTCTTTAACGGGTAGGTACTGTGACGACCCGGGAATTTTCAATCAAATTTAAACTTAATCTTAATATGGATTCGACACGATAAGCAAAGCCTGTAATGTTGAGTCTCAAAATCTTTGAAATAGTTTACATGAATTCATTTACCCTTTGACTGTGCCCGATGATTCACGAACAATTGTTTGTAATTAGATATATAGATATAAATGTAAACACAAGTATACATAGATATTAATATGAATTGATGAAAATACACTCCAAACAATTGGAATTAAAAATGTAAAAATAATAAAATAGATAAGTTACTATTATATATACAATGTATATATATATACCATTATAAATTTATATATATGATGTTTGAAAAGTATAAGTTGATATACTATTATAGTTAATATTATTATTATTATCAATAAATAATATATAGATAGGAAAATTGATATATGTATAAATTGATATGTTATTATTGGTATTATTATTAATAACATTATCGTTATACAATTTATAGTAATTAATATTATTTTCATTAGTAATAATAATATTATTACTATTATATTTGTATTATTATTAGTTATAATATTAAGTGTATTATTAGTATATTTATATTTATTAATAAGATTAATTAAAAATCTAAAAATGTAAATATATAAATATAAGAGATATACAATTATAATATTTGAATTGTTATTATTATTATTATTATTATTATTATTATTATTATTATTATTATTATTATTATTATTATTATTATTATTATTTTTATTTATTTTTATCAGTATTTTTATATAATAATAATTTTATTAATATATTTATTCACATTTACTAATTATTAAAATTTATTTTTAATTAGGAATACAATTACATAATCAAATTTTCTGTTTGATGTCACGATCTAGCTATTCCAAATCTTTTGCTTCTATCACTTAAAATCTGTATTCTGTTACATATCATTTTCTTTCTGTTGCCAATTTGATTCCAATCTATACAAAACAAAGTGTTAGATATCAAAGTCTTCAATTCGTACGATTCTGTTGAATTAAGCAATCTGCTTTAATCTTTTCATTCATCTGCTACATACTACTCGTACTTCCTGTCTGCTATTATTACACGTCTCAATCTAGTCTTAATGCAAACAAATTTAGGACCAAATATAAGTGTTATATCTCGTTCATTTACTGAGACACACTCGATTATCACTGAAATTCAATAATTAAACAGAAAATAAAAGATAGTACTTTGTTCTTACATTTTTCAACCATCACTTCATCACCTTTTACCACCATCGACAACCATCACTCAACCACATTCATCGGACACCGTAAATCATCACCAAAGTAAATGGCAGCTGTTATTCTTCCTATTTGAATACCCACATTGCCACCACTTTTGGTAATCACCACCACCTTTATTTATTTTCTTTTGTTTCTCATTATGAATCACCACCTCATGCAATTCACCACCTTTCTTTATAACCACCATTTTTTTTTGTGAAACCCATAACCACGATCTATCAATAAATCACGACCATAATACCTGCTGCTGCTATGTTTTCGTTTTAAATCGAGTAACTTGTTTTCCCTTGCCTTCTTGTTTCTGTTACCACAGACCATCGACACTCTCATTATTTATTCAGCTTCTTGCTGCAACATATAACATCAAACGAAAAATTGCTATTTTCCTATCAAATTTTCTGTTTGTTGGCGAGACCAAAAATAAACCCAAGACCTTCATCACTCCAGCTGTTAATGAAATACATTACTTATGAGTTGATATATGCGATTAAAGTAGATGATGGTATATGTTTTTCCATATTGGCCGACACCCACTATGTGTCCACTAACTCCCTTTTATAAAAAAAATATATAAACAAATAAATAAAGAAAGGAAGAAACTAACCATATGATCCTAATTTCTGTCGGCCACTCCTTCTAAGAAATCATTGGATATCGAAATTTTAGTTGGGGAAAACATGGACTCCTACTTCTACTAGGGACGGCTATTAATTTTAAAATGATGAAAGTTCATGGTTGCTTTGGTGTATCTGTCCAAATAATTTTTTTTTATGAGGATACAGAGTAATTATTTAGGTGAGTAATGAAAAGGGTGGGGATGACATGCGTATTAACTTCTTCTTTTCTTGTTTGTCATCTGCCATTCGAATTTATTTCAACACAAAACAAATCTCCACTTGTTAACTAGTCAATATGGTGGAACCCTTGGTCGGCAACTTGATAGCAAAAATTATCCCTACTCCATATACTCATTAGTGGGTTATTGACACATCAAATAAGTTTGGCAATTACTAATGCAAGTGGGAAGGTAATGACCGTAAATCAAGTCACAAGTTGTTCCCCTAAATTTCGGGTATTATTTTATGAGTCAAGATTAGGAGTAGCGACGATAATGATTACTAGATGATGAAGGTAGTGATTAGATGAGTGATGTTATGATCATAAATTATGATTATGATACATATGATAATGAATTCAGAAAGAAGAAAAGGATCAGACAAATAAGATATATAGTTGTAATTCGGATTTTGAATCAGTAATGAGGTGACAGAGAAATGGTTAAGGGTATTTGTGGGTTAGCGGGACATCGCGGGTTCAAACCCGAGCTTGGGCATTATTTTAAAGGCTACTCCTTTGAGGTAGTTATGTTATATTTATTATTAGTATTATTATTAATATTATTAGTAATTTGACATTTATATTATTATTTTTATATTATCAATATTATTAGCATAATAACTATTTTTATTACTATTGTAAAATAAAACAACTTTTATTTATTGTTATTATTAATATTATTTCATCAAATAACTATTAATTATATAAAACTATATTTACTACACTTAACATAACTAAATTAATACTTTTATAATAAATATTAGTAAATATAATTAATAAGGTTATTAATGAAAAACTTAATTAAAATAACAACTAAATCTCTAATAATATATAAATTTATTTGATTACCATTTTATGTGTTAATATATATATAAATGATATAGGTTCGTGAATCCGAGGCCAACCCTGCATTGTTCAATTGTTCAATATCGTTCTATGTATTTTTACTACAAAATACATTAGGTGAGTTTCATTTGCTCCCTTTTACTCATTACATTTTTGGGCTGAGAATACATGCACTGTTTTAATAACCGTTTTACAATATTTATATGCGTGAGTTTCATTATTCCCCTTTTAAATGCTTTTGCAATATATATTTTTGGGACTGAGAATACATGCGCTGCTTTTATAAATGCTTTACGAAATAGACACAAGTGATCGAAACTACATTCTATGGTTGGATTATCAAATCGAATATCACCCTATATAGTCTGGTAATCTAAGAATTAGGGAACAGAAACCCTAATTGATGCGAACTCTAAAGATAGATCTATCGAGCCCAACAAGCCCCATCCAAAGTACCGGATGCTTTAGTACTTCGAAATTTATATCATGTCCGAAGGAGGATCCCGGAATGATGGGGATATTCTTATATACATATTGTGAATGTCGGTTACCAGGTGTTCAATCCATATGAATGATTTTTGTCTCTATGCATGGGATGTATGTTTATGAGAATTGGAAATATGAAATCTTGTGGTCTATTAAAATTATGAAATGATTATTTATGATAAACTAATGAACTCACCAACCTTTTTTGGTTGACACTTTAAAGCATGTTTATCCTCAGGCACGAAAGAAATCTTTCGCTGTGCATTTGATCATTCTAAAGATATTACTTGGAGTCATTCATGACATATTTCAAAAGACGTTGCATTCAAGTCGTTGAGTTTATCAAGATCATTATTAAGTCAATTATAGTTGGATATATTATGAAATGGTATGCATGTCTGTCAACTTTAAATGAAATGAAAGATTGTCTTTTCAAAACGAATGCAATGTTTGTAAAATGTATCATATAGAGGTCAAGTACCTCGCGATGTAATCAACTGTTGTGAATCATTTATAATCGATATGGACTTCGTCCGGATGGATTAGGACGGGTCCTTTCAAATATCAATCTCAATTAATATATATAAACATGGAAAAGTTCGGGTCACTACATACAATACGCCGTGGGGTAATTCTAAGATTATATATATATATATATATATATATATATATATATATATATATATATATATATATATATATATATATATATACCGATTATTGGACTGTTGGACTGTTGGACTTTTCGGACTATATTGGACTACTAAACTTGACAACTTAAATAATCACATGTGATTGAAAATATAAACTTAAACAATCACATGTGATTGAATATATGATATGAACTTGCTATATTAATTTTGTTCACATGTATTATTATTTGAATCGTTATTATTATTGTAGGTTCGTGAATCCAAGGACGAAGGCCATATTTTTAATAAGTTAAAAACTTATTATTAATATACTTTTACTACCGTAAGTATATAGTCCCATTTTTAAACTCTACAAATATTGGGATGAGAATACATGCATTTTATGTTTTACGCCATGGACACAAGTACTTAAAATATATTCTACGTTGAGTTGTACCACCTTGCATATCTTCCCTAATAGCTTGGTAACTAATATTTACATGTTGTAAGAACATGTAAGCGCGAATCCTATTGATAGATCTATCGGGTTTGACAACCCCAACCGGGCTAGTTGCTCTAGTATCATAAACGGTTGCATAGTAATTCGTTTTTACTACACTTGGTACAGTGTAGGGAGATTTCATAATAAAGGGAATATGCCATATTAATGGTTAAGTATGGTTACCGAAGCGCTCAACAACTTATAGAATACTTTTATACACTTGCGAGTGTACATATATTTATAACTATGAAAATATTGTGGTCTATATTTATATCGATGCTAAACCTATATATCTCACCAACCTTTGTGTTGACTGTTTAAGCATGTTTATTCTCAGGTCCTTAAGAAAGTCTTCCGCTGTTGCATTATTTGAGCAAGCTGTGCATGGAGTCTCATGCTTTTGTTTAAATGAAGTGTTGCATTCAATAAAACCTTTGTCATGTATTATATTCGATTGTTATGTCACGTGTGTAGTTTTTGGAAACCAATGTATCATGGGGATTATTTCTTAAATAATTGCCCACTTGTTTAAAACATGAATTATGTATAATAATGGTGTGCTTTTTATGAAATGAATGCAATATTTTTCTAAAACGTATCATATAGAGGTCAAATACCTCGCTATGGGACCAATGAATAACGTACTGCGTTTATAGTATTATGGACGGGTCGTTTCAGTTGGTATCAGAGCGGTGGTCTTAGCGAACCAGGTCTGCATTAGTGTGTCTAACTGATAAGTCGTTAGGATGCATTAGTGAGTCTGGACTTCGACCGTGTCTGCATGTCAAAAGTTTTGCTTATCATTTGTGTCAAAAATTACCTACTTATCATCCTTAGAAAATTACCTGCTTATCATTCTTAGTCTAGACACGTCTTGCTGCATTGATTGCATGAATAGTGTATAGACAAAATTCATATCTTAGCGTATCTGCTAAATCATATCTTATCATATCTATTACCGTAAACTTTGCCTGACATATTCCGTAAATTCCTCCGTAATCTATGAAATCTTTTGATCTATATATATAGATATTCTATGTAGTTAGAATACCACCCGATAGCCGAAAAATCATTTCGTATCGAAAAATCCTTTATCAAATCGTACGAAATGGAATTCGTCATCAGTTCAAGTTCCTCGGATTCCGAAATGGAATCTCACTCAAGCTCCAAAAGCAGTGTGACTGGAATGGATCAACCAATCAGCCATCATCTATTCTGGATGAATTGGAGATGGGTTCGTAGCCTCCTTAATCATTGGAGACAAGAAGAAGGCGATCCTTTCCATCCACCACATTGCCCTCTTGGCGAAGAACCTGAAGCACTTACCGGCGAACCTGTCCGAAACACCATTTTCTCTCTCATTTCTAGAGTATCTCGTCACGATTATATACTACACCAAATTCTAGATCTTATTTATCCGCTCGTCCGAACCGACAATCACCCCGGTGTAATAGAAGAAGTCAACGAGCTTCACGCTCGGGTAGTGGCTTTAGAGAATATGGTGCAAAGGTTACAAACACCAGTAGCAGTACCAGCATCATAACCAGTACAACCATCAACAACATCAACAGTACCATTACCACCACCAACAACAACCACAACTTCACAATCTGTCCCATGAGCATCGACGTCATACGCCCTGTAGATACTAAGGAATACCACAACGATGAAGTATTGATTCATAACTTCATTGGAAAAACATTCTACGACGATTATGTAATTTCTAAAGTTTAGAAATTATCTATCCTAGCCTTAACCATAAATCAAATGAGTTTAATTTAATATTAACTCATTAAATCTATATTACATCTGAAGAAATATACACATATATTTCCATAAAGACTGTAATAAAATTCTTTTGTACAAAATGTTAATTGTGAAATTTTTTTTAACGGGTAGGTAATACCCAAGAGATATATAAATTCACAATTAATATGTTACATTCTTCGAATCTGATTCAGCAAATCATCTATTATACTCCCTACTTTCACAACAATATACATTCTTTTATAGAAATCAAAACAACCATACTCATTCAAAAATCTAATTACATATTCTAATTTTGAAATCGCCGAATTCAATTCAAGATATAACCGGTATCATCACTCTTAGATTCTTACATCTTTCAAAGCTATACTTTGACTTCAAAACTGTGTTAGAATATCATATGTATATTAACGATTATAATCTGTGTTCAAGCCCTTCGAAATACCTGAAGACACTTCAAATATTGAACAATCGAGATGATGATCCAACCACATGTTATCCACAGTTACGTACCTGAAAAACTCTTGAAACCAAGGTCATAATTTAACACGTATCCATGTCAGACCTTTTGGCATTTACTAGCTAAAATAACTTTTCAATCCCTTCTAAAAATAGACGGTTTTGTCACAGCTCCAGCAAACCAACTTCAATTGTTCATTCGAATAAGCCTTATTATAATGATTACCCCTTCATCATTATTACCGGGGAACCTTTCATATCTCGCTACATTAGCAGTAAACTTATTAACAACTTCATTGATCTTTGACTTTCCGAAAAATCTTTATATTTATCAAAACCCCATCATTTACTCATCTGCATCTTGTAACGAGAATTGCCATACGAATCATCGGGAATTAGCAATCAGTATTTTGAAATCTCGCAGCATGTCTACGCCAACAATTATATGTGTCTATCTTCTGAACTTATATACTTTAAATGTGAAGTTTCTGAAAAACACCATAAACTGCGAACTAGTTCTCGAAATGCTGATGAAGCAGCAAAAACTATAAACGACCTTAACAGTAAAAAGTTTGATGATAAAAAGTAGTGTGTTGGCAAAGCTCAGAAAAAGAGAAGATTTGGTACTGAAAAATATGGATTGAGCAAACCATGAAGAAGGCTATGGATAAATCACAAGGACGAAATCTACCTTCAAAGAATCCAAATGATTCCGTGTCTGCTGAAGTCATTATCGAATACCTTGCTCCTGACTCTAAACCCTTACGGACAATATTCTTCATCATCCTCTGATATTATAAATTCTAAGATATCATCGTATCTTTCATTATAAATATCCTCCATATTTCTGAAGATATTTCCTTAATTATTCTTATTTGAAATCATTTACCTCTTCGCGCTGTCTGTATTACATCATAAAAGAAACTATTTTAGTTTCTAAATTCTGACACTTTCGAATTTAAAATAGGAATTTTTTTTTGAAGTAGTGTTGGGAACTGAAGCATGAACTAGTATAATATAATGACACTTGATCAACGTGATTATATTACAGTAAGTCATGCTGAGTTTCTAAATGGAACGTGATGATTCACAGATCATAACATCATCATGTGAAATGTTACACGACTCTTGTATTCTCTTTAACCTCTAAAATATCAAGAAAATATTTCTTGATGATTCGGCCTTTTCCGAGGTATTCTAGTAATTTGACAAGTCAAGATCGTACCATTACAATTTCCTTCTTAGAACATTAACAATGTTCATTCTGAAATTCATATATGCGAATTCTGGACCATTACAAGCGGTGCTTAATCGCAAGAAGAAGAAACGAAAGGACAAAACTCCGAAATAGAAATTGGGGTATAAATCGCAGCAAATAAAAGAGAGCATTAATTGGGGATGACAATGATTATAGAAGACAGAAGCAGGGACATCGAAATATAAGGGAAGATATAAAACCCAACAACAACCCAGAAACTATAAACTGTATATATCGATGCATATAGCAATATAAAGACACGAGAGAACTAAAAACACTATAAAACCAAGAGTATAGTAGAAGTAAATAGATTCTTCTGGAGGTAGATGAAAAAGAAGAACGACAGATATGAAAGTGAGGAGTATATCGAGAATCAGCACTGGATGAAGCATATTGACGAATAATTTTAAAGTAAGAATTGAGGGAGAAAGAATAGAAGGTGTGAATTAAAAGGAAACGAAGGAGGTGGATTTATAGTGAAATATCCGACAGAAAAATCGAGATGAATCATCGCATTAAATCGAAGAGGATCATAATTTTCTTAATCACCGAAGAATCAAATCCTATATAGATTACAAAGATTTTCTTTAATCCGGAGATCAACCGTGATGACGTCAAAAGATAAGACGAATCCCTATTTTCTCATTTCACTCTTTTACGATAGCTTCACTCATACATTTCGAGTAATCGAATTATTTTATCCATATTTATCAATCATGATAAAACCCTATGAATCAACTTATATTCGTCATAATAACATTCTTATTGTTAGCCATGACGACCTCGATCAAATTTCTGGACGAAATTTCTTTAACGGGTAGGTACTGTGACGACCCGGAAATTTCTGACCAAATTTAAACTTAATCTTTATATAATTCTTACTTGATAAGCAATGAATTTTTAATAAATCTTGAACCTCCGGAAAGATTTTTACACAAGCTTTTGTTCACCCTTTTATTCCGACGATTCACGAACGTCATAACTTGATTTAATTATTTAATTGTTTAATTATTGTGTATATATATGGATTTATATATATATATATAACTTGAAAATATGATAATTAAATATCTCATTAAGTATATTAACAAAGTATTGTATATATATTTTCATACTACTAATTTAAAGAGTTTTTGAACAATATATATGTTACTATTTAAACGACGTAATTAACTTATGTTAAAATGTATTTACATATAATGTATTACGAGTGTAAATACATCCTTACAAGTATTGAATACACTTTATAATATACCAATACATATAAAGGATAGCTATACTCGTATTTCTATTCAATTTTCTCAAGAATTCTACTCGCATTCATACGGTATTTTTACCCGTATTATACACAGCTTCTAGAAGTATTTACTATTGGTATATACCAATAGAAATCTGCAATTATTTGTGTAATATGTCATCCATGACCTAATAAATTTAATATGTCATCCATGACTTAATACATTTTAACTTATCTTAGATATTTTCACTAAAAGCCAAATTTTCAAGCCTATAAATAAGCATCATTTCTAACTCATTTTTACACATTCATTTTCTAAATTTTACTTCCAATTTTCACACACACTTGCAAGAACTCTCTCAAGTTTTTTTCTACTACTTCTTTCTAGCAACTTTACATTCTAAACTTGAGGTAAAAACTCTACTTCAACTCTTGTTCAATTCATATGTTTATAGCTATCTATATAAGAGTTTATAAACTAGAACATAGTTTAGTTGATTCTAAACTTGTTTGAAAAACTAATCTAATATTTCTAACTTAACTCTAATAACACTTATTTATATGTATTATGATGTTATATTAAGTTAATATAAGAACTTATAACTTGTACATATGAAGAACACCTTGAAACTTAACATATATCCTTTAATCTCCATTCAGTAAAAAGCGGGCTGTTTTGGGTTGGGAATTAAAAACCTATCTTAGACTTTGAGTTCGAGGCTAAGACTTTGGAAATATGTTAATATATGTAAATAAGACTTCCAGTATTTTTTTCATGATTTTAGACAAAGTGGAAGTATTTTATCAAAAATCATATATTGGGTGGATGCCGGGATTTTTCCAAATCTGTCCACTGACACAAAAAGAGGGTAAAGCTCTAAAAATTACTACTTGGGATGAACTTTTTGAATTAGTTTTGTAAATTTGACTTCTTAAGGAATCCATAGCAATTTGATTCACTTTAAACAGAGTTGTAATGAATATTTGGCGAGCAAAACAAAATCTTCTAAAATTAACGTGGTATGGATGAAATTTATATTATAAAAACTATATTAACCATATTCTTGTTAACTTTTCCTATATCCTATATATATTTGGACATGTTATCATTAGTATAACAAAATATTATAATCTTGATTAATTTCGAGATTGTATATATATAATAATCTTGGTACGTTCCATGACAATACGTGCACAATATGTTTTGATAAATCTTAAGACAATATGTACACAATACGTCTTAGTTAATTCTAAGACAATACGTATACAATACGTCTCTGGATTGATGCAAGATAATACGTACACAATACGCCGTGGGGTAATTCTAAGATTATATATATATATATATATATATATATATATATATATATATATATATATATATATATATATATATATATATATATATATATATATATACCGATTATTGGACTGTTGGACTATTGGACTTTTTGAACTTTTTGGACTATTTTGGACTACTAAACTTGACAACTTAAATAATCACATGTGATTGAAAATATAAACTTAAACAATCACATGTGATCGAATATATGATATGAACTTGCTATATTAATTTTGTTCACATGTATTATTATCTGAATCGTTATTATTATTATAGGTTCGTGAATCCAAGGACGATGGCCATATTTTTAATAAGTTAAAAACTTATTATTAATATAATTTTACTACCGTGAGTATATAGTCCCATTTTTAAACTCTACAAATATTTTGGGATGAGAATACATGCATTTTATGTTTTACGCCATGGACACAAGTACTTAAAAAATATTCTACGTTGAGTTGTACCACCTTGCATATCTTCCCTAATAGCTTGGTAACTAATATTTACATATTGTAAGAACATGTAAGCGCGGATCCTATTGATAGATCTATCGAGTTTGACAACCCCAACCGGGCTAGTCGCTCTAGTATCGTAAAAGGTTGCATAGTACTTCATTTTTACTACACTTGGTACAGTGTAGGGAGATTTCATAATAAAGGGAATATGCCACATTAATGGTTAAGTATGGTTACCGAAGCGCTCAACAACTTATAGAATACTTTTATACACTTGCGAGTGTACATATATTTATAACTATGAAAATCTTGTGGTCTATATTTATATCGATGCTAAACCTATATATCTCACCAACCTTTGTGTTGACTGTTTAAGCATGTTTATTCTCAGGTCCTTAAGAAAGTCTTCCGCTGTTGCATTATCTGAGCAAGCTGTGCATGGAGTCTCATGCTTTTGTTTAAATGAAATGTTGCATTCAATAAAACCTTTGTCATGTATTATATTCAATTGTTATGTCACATGTGTAGTTTTTGGAAACCGATGTATCATGGGGATTATTTCTTAAATAATCGCCCACTTGTTTAAAACATACATTATGTATAATAATGGTGTGCTTTTTATGAAATGAATGCAATATTTTTCTAAAACGTATCATATAGAGGTCAAATACCTCGCTATGGGACCAATGAATAACGTACTGCATTAATAGTATTATGGACGGGTCGTTTCACTCATGAACCCTAATTTATTCATACGCATGACTCAATTTAGGATTGATACAGTAATTTTATATCTCCATCGATTATACGCTTTCTTCCACAATTACGTCGACAAATATGCCATAAATTGAAAATTGAAATTGAATCTCAGGTATGCCATTCAACTCTGATTATCTAAATTAGTATTCTTTACTTCTTTACTTGAATCCTTGCAACATTTTAATTCACATATTACTGTAAATGTATTTTAATTCATTTGTTTAATTGAATGGATTTACCTACGTATTTATAAGTAGAAATGTAAATTTAAAGTATAATTAGTATACAAAAAAACATAATCTTTATATGCACTCAATTATGTGGAATAATTTCAGTACGTTCACCTACCTTAATCTGTGTTATAATTTTAATTTTTTGTTAGTTGTATTTTATTTTTTACTTATTATTATATTATCTACAGAATACAGAATTTTCCATTTAATTTATCGAAATTTTTTCCAATTAGTAGCCTTTTCATTAAACTAGCGTGAAATCCCAACCATCCTAAAATTTTTGTTTGTTTAAATCCAATCTTATCTAAATATAATTGTTGTTTTCTTTTTTAATACTTGTTTATGTGTACGTGTATCTCCTATTTTTGGATAAAATTTCAATACTAGAAGAAGTTACAACTGTTTCCTTGATTTTAGTCAATCATCATATCAAATTCAAAAATAACCTTCATTTACTCGTCTATAAAACTGGATATTCCTCATTTCACAAACACAACTTCTCTTTTTTCATTCTATCTTTCAATATCAATATTCCTTTAAAACACTCCTAACTGTTTGCATCAATGGAATCAAAATTACTGTTGATCGGAGCAATCACTGCGAGGAGTCCATCTGTTTCCAAGCGTGTAAAGATACTCAGTATTGAAACATTGTCAAAACTAAATTTTGACAACGGCTTGCCTTTTCTTGATGTTATTGCATCTGATGAACATGTTATTTCTAACTATGTACAATGTCTCATATCATCAATTACAATGTTTCATTCTTAGATGTTTCATACACTTCATGTTATACTTTATTTAATGTTCGAAAATAGTTTGATACAATAAGCTATAATATTCATTCCAGGGTGATCGCATTGGCCTCACTCTGAAAAATGCTCATAAGAAAAAATTTGAGGAACTTCTGCAAGAGCTAAATATATATGTGCTTCAAAATGTTGGAGCATTAAAGCTAAACAGCCAGATGCCCAAACTTAATCATTGGACACATGAGTGCAAATTGAGTTTTATAAACAAAACCACACTTGTGCCAGCACTTTCCACACAATGGTCTAGAAGTAATGGTTTCAAATTCATTCCATTTTTAGAACTAATCACTTGTCAACTTCTAGAAAAACACACTGCAGGTATTGTCAACACACTGTGTTTTAGTTACATACTTTTTAAATTGAATCTATATTGGACTTAAAAATACAATTAAATATAGATTTCTAACAAAAATTGTCTCAAACATGACAGATGTAATTGGTAGAGTGAATTTCTATGACCATGAACCGAAGTCTTATGGACCGGCAGTGATGATAAGTCTAAATACATCAACCTAGAGCTTACGGATTTAGAGTAACCTGCACATTTTATCATAATACTATCTTACCATCTACAATATATAAAAATTACACAGTATAATTATCCTAATTTATTTATTAAGTATTTTTTTTGATGTAGCGGTTCAATTGTCTCATGCACTTTATTTGAAAAATATATGGTAGACTTTTTGGCATACATGAAAACTGTTGAAGAAAGTCAATGTGTCATCTTGGTCATTCAATTTGGACGCACACAGAAATACCAATGTAACATCACTATTTACATATTTCTGTTTAAAATGTTTACTATAACCTATACATCTTATCTAATCTAAACTATTACCTATTTGTGAAAATATCCAACGGCAGGTCAGCTTACTGTCGGTACAGACTGGACTCATACTAGAGTGTTTATGGACAGTGACATACCAGTCATGAATGAATTCAGGAACAGGTTAGTAATACCGTGACTTTTGGGAAATATAAGTAGTTTACTACGTTTACAGTCATAACACATTGTGCTAATGTGTACTGACACAAATGCAACAAATACATGGCAATACACAAAGAAAATGATTCTGAGACATCATTGGCACCTTCATTTACACCTTCGTTGACACTAAAAGGGAAAACAATGGAAGAGTTTTTTGAGCACGTTATTTGTGTTGGATGTGATGATTTGTCAATTAATACTGTGAATACTCTCCTTTATATTTCCTATGCTCAAATTTACTTATATACCAAACTATGCAATTACTTTTACAATATGTCTTACTAACATATACTGTTGTTTCTTAAACTACTTTGTAGGCGGGTGTTTTTGTTGTTGAAGCAGAGATCATTGCTATTGAACCGGACGAATCGTGGTCATACATTGCATGTAAGAAGTGTCACAAGAAAGCACCACCAACATCAAAGGATGTCGATCTTACACTTGACATCGACCAACATCTGTTATTGAAGCGTAGTTGCAAAGACTGTGGCAAAAATCCACAAGTTGCTCTAAGGTCTGTTTTATGCATCTACCTTTTTTAACCGTCTTTATCTACCACTTAAAAACAATTATCATAAAGTTTTAACAACTTTTTTGAAACTATTACACATTCCCAAGGTTCAAGGTTAGTGTTCGAGTAGCAGACGATACCGGGATTGCAACCTTCACACTTTTTGAATCACTGGTCAAGAAATATGTTACTAAATCCGCTTATGAGATAAAAAAGTCTTTACCCGAAGACGATGATCAACCCGTGGAATTAGAAGCATTAGTCGGTAACACTCTTCTGTTCAAGGTGGAAATTAATGATAACAACAAAAAGTTCTCACAATCTAACTACACGGTTAAAGAGGCATCCACTGATGACGTTTTTGTAGAGAAATTCTGTGAACAGTTCAAGGTAATCTATAAATCCACAGAACAATTATTTCGTATGAACATCATTTGAAAAAAAAATACATACAAACTCTAACCTTCATTTCTATATACTAATTATAATTAACTCACCTTATTTCAACAACAGCTTGACAGGGCTAAAATCAAACAGATGAAACTTGAAGCTGATACTTCGGAACGGTTGGTTTCCACAAACATACATTGATCTATTACTTGAATCTTTTTTTCAATTTTCTAACTCATATTATGATATTAAAAAAAAGATGACAAAACTTGAATGCCATTAACCATTTCATTGTTCATCTACATTACAGTGTGGTTCTTCAAACATGTACAATAAGGAAAAACACTCAGTGCACCTTACAAGCAGCCCAGGCTACACCCCTCCTAAAAAACAGATTAAGCAAGAACCAAAGGAGAGCCCATTGTTTGTTAAGTCATCGACAACCAGACCCAAGAAGATTAACCTGGGTGATGATTAGTCCTTTCATTCAAATGATTGATCATCCAGATTGCTTTTCAGATTTATCACTTTTTTTATTATTGAACACTTTCTGGGTATATATGTTATGTTTTTCATTTGAAGCTTTCAATTTTTTTGAACGAAATAATTTGTGAACTTTATATTTTATTTTGGTTTATTAGTGGTTAATGTTTTTATATTGCTCAACTATCTTCATACATTAGCATACTTTGTAAACCAACCTGATCTATATAGAATAACTCCTTCATCAACTAATAATTTCAACATATCAGGATTATAACATGATAGCTGGATAATAGTTTAAAAAAGTTATTTCATATGCCCAACTATAATTTATTAAAGTACATCCAATTTATATAAAATTTGATACAGACATAAATTAATACGGATGAAAAGATTAGTCTAAAATAAATTTAATCTGTCATTTAAACAAGTATTTACAATTGTAAATTTACACGGGTTTTTTTCTTAATTTTAGTGATTCCAATAAGAATTTGTCACATAATTTGCAACTTACATTTGGGCTTTTTAAAACGTGAAGTATGTGACCCAATTGTAACATCACATGAGCCCAACTTAAATGAGGCCTACTAAACAATAAGTCTAATATCCCGGTACCAAATCGTTCCATTGAACCAAACTCACTCTTATAAGTTAGGTGAGGGGTCACATTCATCTAAATACCTTTCTCTTCCACCAAATTTGATATCTACACTCCAGGTACTTTCAAAGCTCGAACAACACTACAGTACTTGACAAGCTTCTTCATTTACCTTTTATGTAAGTCGTCGTTTTTTTATCTTATTTCAATTTCTGATTCTTTAAGCAATTGTGATGTTTCACATGCATATGTTAACATATAGATCAGCACTAAGTTCGAGCTTGTGTAGGGTATTATTTAAAAGAATCCTTTTTGAAACAAGTAAATGCAGTACAAGCTTTGTTGTATGTCGTTTGTTAGAATCATATAGGTGTCAAACACTCAGATCTAAAATCCTTATTTCAGTTTGTATGATGCTAAAATTGAATCATTTGACACAAACTTTAAATTACAAGCATGCATCAACTATTTCTAACCCCCAGTGTCACCGATTTTGTTTTATTATGGATTTATTCAAAAAAAATCAGGTTTAGGTTTATAATTGTGCAACACTGTAATTTTGTGTTCTATGAGTCTGATACTATAACCAAATACTATCATTTTCTTTTATAATCAACGTAATCTTAACTTCAAAAAATGAATAATATTAATGATACTCTCATTACTTGACTTACTTTGACATTGTTAGTGTTGTAAATTGACAAAGTTTATGTTGTGCAATTTGATTACTAATTATAATACCTTACATATTATTCATATGATTACAAACAATTTTATTTTATTTTATTATACGTCATTCAACTATATAACCTACATGGAGGTATTAACAATAATTATAATCTTTGTTTACAGCTGAATCCATCAAAATGTCTGACTACAACAATAATGCCAACAATAAAAGTCAATGGGAAAAGGGTTCATCATCAAAACGCCCGGATATAAGCAAAGACAAGCTTGAGATTAAAGAGGAGTCGGATGAAAGCTATGACATTAAAGAAATTACGGGAGAAGAGTATCATATCAGTGTTGAGAAAAAATACGGCTTGGCTTCTGACTCACCTGCAGTCCACAAAAATGCTCAAACTTCCTCTGACATCGATGACGATTCTTCGAAAAACGATGAAGATTCTTCAGTCAACGAGGAAGATTCGTCCGATGATCTCAACCAACTAGGTCGTGTGAACAATAAAACCTGCCTATTGATCAAAGTATGTAAGACAGTTGGGGACAACCACCGTCCCACCCAGTGCCTTAACTATCCGACGACCACTGAGTGTACCTCAGATACTGATTTTAGGGCCTGCCTCTCGGCTACTGCCACCCATCGTAAGGGATCGCAAGGAGTAAGAGCCAATGCTTCATCATAGGTCACACTGTGAGAACCTCCTTTACGACTAACCCACACCAACGGCGTTAAACCAGCTCTGATACCAACTGTAACACCCCGTCAAAATCCATTAACGGCGATGTTAACTCTGGTCCCAGTGCATGGCTTGACTCCTATGTAACAACAAAGTTTTACAGCGGAAGCAAAAAGTACCTGAGAATAAACATGCTTAAAAAGTCAACACGAGGTTGAGTGAGTTCATAGGTTTGTCATAATTAATGATTTTGATGATAGTAATAGATCACAAGATTTCAGTTTCTATAAATATCCTTACACCGCAGTGTAATAAAAAGATTCTACAACCATGGGTACCTGGTAACAGCCTTAACGATAATAATATAACAATGAATACCCCTGATGTCTATAGAGCACCGAATCAAGTGCGATAAATACCCTCGAAGTACTAAACATCCGTTGACTGCTAGCGCGACTAGCCCGGATGGGGTTGTCAAACCTGATAGATCTATCAATTGGATTCGCGCCTACGGTACAGAGACCAATAGATTACGTTACCAAGCTAGGGGAATATTTGTGATTCTAACCCACGTAGAATTAAGTTTAGTACTTGTATCTATTTTGTAAAACATATATAAAACATTACATGTATTCTCAGTACAAAAATATATATAAAAAGGGAACTATGAAAACTCACGATACGATACGATACGATACGATAGTTTATAGTAAATATGTATATGATGGCACTGAGCAAGTGCAGAGTTGTCCTCGAATTCACGAACCTATATCAAGTATATATATTAACACATATACTTGTAATCGAGTAAGTTTATATATATTATTTCACTTGTTATATATATATATATATATATATATATATATATATATATATATATATATATATATATATATATATATATATATATATTCTATGTATAAGTATTTGTTTGATAAAATGATTTTAATATTGATAATGAATAAAGTGTTGTATTGTTTTGTATAACAATAATAATACTAGTAGTAAAAATGATAATAATCATAATAAGGTTTTAAAAATAATAATAATAATAATAATATTGTTTTGATGATAGCAAAAATGTTAATTTTTGTAAAAATGATAATAACGATAATAATTTTTAATAATAACAATACTAATAAAGATAATTATATTAGTAATAATAATAAAGATAACATTAATAATACTTATAAATATAAAATGACACTAGTACTAATAATAATAATGATAACAATAATTTGTATTGTTAAAGTAATAATAATAATAATTCTAATTATAATAATGATAATAATATTTAAAATGATAATAATAATGATAGTTTTAATAATAATACCAATAATTATAATGATAATACCTATAATTATAATAATAATATTAGTAATACTAATAATACTTTTAATACTAGTAACAATAATAATAATAATACTACTACTAACTAGATTAATGATAATAATAATTATCATAATAATAATAATGATAATAATAATAATAATAATAATAATAATAATAATAATAATAATAATAATAATAATAATAATAATAATAATAATAATATTAATGAAAACTACCTTAGGAGCTCTTAAAAAAATAAATGCCCAAGACGAGACTCGAACCCGCGACCTCTCGAATACCCGCTAACACCCTTAACCATGAAACCATTTCTATTTATCTGTTTTATATCTCTTCCCATATATATATATATAGCCCGTATGTATTTATGTTTCCTTCTTCATCTTCTTTCTTTTTCATCAATATTGGCCCAAGATCAAAACCAAGCTTTTAACTAGTTACATATATAGTTTTAGGAGTTGAAATTGATGCATAACGATTTTATAATAGTTATAAATTATTAAACGCGAAAAGAAGAAAAAAAAAACAAGAACACAGCTACTGCTGTTCGTGGTTCTTCAAAAAAAAATTGATTTTGCTTTTGAGAACGTTTTAGCCCAAGATTATAACAGGAAATAAGTTTCAAATCACTCGTATAATCTTTATCAATCATCAATTTGACCGGAAACATAAAAAAAATTACGAATTTTGTGATGAACATATTGTTTGACTTTTTAATTCAAAAGTTTGACTCCAAAATTCGAACTCAATTCAATGAATTGGAACTTGAAACTTTGCAGTTAGTTTGAGTAATTTATTCCTAACAAAACTGCAATTAAGGATTTTGTAATAGATTTCAAAATCGAAGCTTTAAAAAATGAAGCAAATACAGAGGTGTATCGAGCTGTTTAAAAAAAATTAAATAAATAAATGATTCTGCTTTCTTCAACAATTAACAGCAATATATATATAATGTGTGATCAACTAACAATAATTTGTTTTGTGTTGCACATTGTCAACAATGAATCGCGATCCAGAATAAAATTAAAGGCAGTCACGATTGAATAAAAAAAATATCACGATCTTAATAAAAATAAAAAGGCAGATTTGATTTATAAAATATATTACTGCTTAGTTCAATATTTTTGACTTTCTAATTTATTTTTAATTTTTAATTAATTATTAATAGATATATCAACAATAATAATACCATTTATAATAAAATTACTAATTACTAATACTAATAATAATAGTAGTAATAATAATATTAATAATAATACTATTAATAATAATTATATTACTAATAATATGTAATATTAATAATAATGAAAATTATTATAAAAATAATATTATTAATGATAATAATAATATTATTTTTACAATAATAATAATTAATACAAATGTTAATAATGATAATATTAGTAACAATAATAATAATACTAATAATAATAATATTTGTAATGATAACAATGTTAGTAATGACAATAATAATAAAAATGATAATTTTAATTATAATTTATAAAAATGATAATAATCATTATAAATGTTATTAATACTATTAATAATAATAATATTATTATTAATAATAAGTTGTATTAATAACAATAATGATAATTATAATAATCTTAAAAGTGATAATACTAATAACATTAATGTTATTAATAATTATTAATAATAATAACATTAGTAATAGTTGTAATAATAATATTTGATAATAATAATAATGGTTGTAAATGATGTATATATACACACATATATATATTTACAAATCTTTTTATAATCGCTTGTTCGTAAATCGTCGGAATTAGTCAAAGATAATTGAATTCTTGAAAACAGTTCAAAAATTTTGAAGCTCGGTTTAACAGACTTAGTTTATCGTCTCAGAATTATCAAATCATATATAGATTTAGTTCAAAATAAGTCGAAATTTTCCGGGTCATTACAAAGTACCTGGAGGAGTTTTGTTGGTTAGTCATTTCATCTACATACCTAATTATTTACCTTTTCTTCATGATTGTACTTTGTGTTATATCATTACATTACTATGCTTTCTAATATCTAACGTGTACGCCATTCAAATTTTAAGTCCAGTTTTACATTAACTAAGAAGAATCTGGATTTATTATATGTAGCGCCTTCCACCGCAATTTGTTAACTTTCCTGAGTTGAAAAAAGGATGCTGTTACACGTGCTTTGATGTTGATAGCAATGAGCATCTGTAGAGGCTAATGCAGGAAAAATACAAAAAAAAAAAACGAACTTGGAAGTTTCAACCGGATGGGAGGGTTTTGTCGAAGCCAACAACTATGAAAAAGGAGACGAGCTGCTAATTGAATTCCGTCGAGACTTCGGTGTATTTCTTATTCATGCTGAAAAAAGCACAATGTTCCACCTCAAGTTTAGCTGCCACGCGTTTCAAAAGGCAATGTAACACACCTCACTTTTGAATATTTGATGCCTTTCCTATTGATGTCTTTTCTTAACATGTCTTTTCTTAACAGCGTGTAGTTAGTTAACTATATTTGGGATAGTATCGTCTTATGTAATTTAACTCCCTAATCAGCAGATCTGATTTTTGAAACAATGTATAAAAGTTAGGAATGTTATGCTACGTCCGTTTGTGTTAGTTCTTTGTGTCTACTATTTTGTATTTTTATTCCACAATACTTATAAGTACTATTATCATTCATACACTTTAGTATATTATTTAAAAAAAATAATTTTGGTGGGTTTATAGAAATTACCAAATGTCTCAGCTCCCATACGTAACCATATGGCAGGTCAGCAAAAAATTAAAAATTCAAAAATTATTCTTCATATTTAATTTAAATGATAAATTTGTTCCTATATTTAAGGATGATTTAAAAAATCTCACCTGCAGTTACAAAAAAAATGAAATTTAAAACTATTTCAAATATCTTACTAAATCTTCAATCATATAAATCATACATATCAATTCCTATTATTTAGTTTCCCAAAAAAAAACTGATTTGCAATTTTGATTCTCCTTTTCGTTTTCTCACTGTTTCATTACACATTTTTTCATCAAAACCATCATAAACTACAACCTTTGTGAATACACTGCACAAGTTATAACCAATCGTCCAAATATAAATACAACTACGGATTCACTAGAAAGATGTTTCATCTTTCATATCAAGAAGAAATTCTTATCCAACAATAAACAATGAAACTACAGTTATTACTGGTCAATCATATGAAAGAACTCCACTTCGAGATATCAACATAAATCAATCAGTGGCAACAATTAACGAACATGTACAAGGTATTCAATGAATTCGAATTCAATAATGCTCATCACCATACTCATTGTTTTTTAAAATTAAAGAGTTACAGAAATAGAATACTCTATTTTCACATTCAGAGTATTTAACTATTTGTTTGTTCATTTCAACGCTATGGAACATATAGGATTCAAACTAAAAGAAGAAAGGATCTCATTGACAGCCGCATATTTTCATATGGAGACAAAACTAATTTTACTCATCAATCTCATTCTTCAAATGTTACAGGTTTTCTTCTACTCTATCCTTCAAAATGTTCAAAAATGTTATTGATTCATATAGAGAATCCATTAATTTGTGGTATATAGGTGGACATGGCAACTACATTCAATAAACACCGGAGTCAACTAGCAATATACTTACCAAGGAAAAAGATGGTTAAATTCATCATATGCAATTAATGGATGTCACTAACAAAGGTTCTATTATAACAAGTTATTTTTAAAAACTATTCATGTATCTACCTTTACTTGAATTTTATATGGTTACCAACGTTTAACTAGACTAAATGATAACTTTATTCATTTTCATTTAACATATCCAAACCTGCTGCTGTTTCAAGAAAACTTCGAAAGGATATTATTCACAGAAACCGAAGGATGTTGTCCCATAAAGCAACTATTGCCGAAACATCTGAGAATTCAACAGTCTCAGGTAAACCGCTTCAATACAACTACAACTATGATTCTTTCAATTTTTTTTTTTCATGAACCGTTACACTGTTGACAAACATTTTTATTTCTTTTTTTCATTTAGGTTTACAAACAAATCTCAAGGAAAACACACAATCGTCAAATATTTGTCGATCACAAGTTAAAAGAAAAGGAAAAGAAAATGAAGACCCCTTCAACCATACCAAGCAGTATCCTATACCTGACACATCTTTAAATTACCAGCAACCAGGCACACCACTACTCATTCCATTAACTTCAAACAAATGTAAGTACACTACCAATTGCTGTTTACTTTTTTCACATTTTTTTAACCATAAATATGAATTATACTTACACAACTCACTTATTTTGCAATACTACATATCAGCATTCAAATTACTACCACTTCAGTCCAACTTTATTCTGGAAGACATAATAACAACATAAAAATATCATATCATTAAAAAAAGATATTTAAAGTATATATTTATTCATATTTCAGATAAAGACAGAACATCCAATTCAAGAACCTAAAACAATATTAAACTAGACCCATTGAGACATGTAATTTTAATTATGGACTTCAACAAAAAATTCTAATGTCCGTAATACCAAATCTCAAATAGGTCAGGTGTACAAAAATTGTAGTTTAATGAGTTTGTAAAATTAACAACTTCATATGAACATTCATAGCTTATGCATTTTAAAATAGGCATCAATATAGAATATAGTGCAATCAGTACCAGCAACGCCTCCAATTGAAGGTCATGTACACCAAATTTCAAAACTAATACGTATGCAAATTGTTTTACTTTCATGTCTCCAGGTACTTCTATCGACTACAATGTTCCCAAGCCGACCACACCTGCTACTTCAAATAACCATACAATCTTAGATAAAGACAAATGTTTACTCACACCTACACCACAAAAGTCACCAGGTGATATGCTGATTTTCCTTACTTATATTCCTTTTTTTAATGTACTTCATCTAACTTACGATTTACGTATATGGTCACAACAAATTTTGCACAGTTAATCTATTATTAACTACATTGTTTGTCATTCACATTTTAATAATTGGTTTGAATACTATTACAAATCAGCAACCGCAAGAAAGGAACGAAGTTTAATATTAAATACCCTCAGGGAACAAAATTCGACAACATCATCAAAAACCTCCGCGAAGAACAAGACCAAATCACTAAAGTCTGGTCAGTTATTCAACATTCATTATTTTTATCAGAACATAAAATATAAATATATCACGACATTATGAACTTTGTATTTGACAATTGGTCACATTCGAACTACAACAACCAAGAAAGCAAACGCATCATCATTTGCCACACTAGTAAAAATAAATACGCGCTTCAATATTAATGACAATGCATCAACATTCTCTCCGAGTACATCAAGTGGTTACACATTTACGGCACAAACTAGAGCATCTACAAATGCAGGTACTTCTACCAAGTACAATGTACACGAACCGACCACCCTAGCTAACCAAAACAACTATACAATTTTAGATAAAGAGAATTGTTTTGTCACACCAACACCACAAAAGTCACCAGGTGATTTGCTTATTATCCTTACTTATATTCGTTTATGTTAAATGTACTGCATCCAACATTTTAATTACGTATATAAACATAAACCAATTAACTATGTGTTTTTTAAATAATTTCATTGTTTGTAATTGTAAATTATAAGTTTGGTTTGTATATTACAAAAAATCAGCAACTGCAAGAAAGGAACGAAGATTAGTATTGAATACCTTAAGAGACCAAAATTCTTCATCTAGAGCAAAAGGTGTTGCGAAAAACAAGATAAAAATCGTACAGTCGGGTGAGTTATTTAACATTGATTATTGTAATCAAATACACAAAAATGTAAATAATTCTCTACATTATTCACTTTCTTCTTTACAGGTTCGCACATTCAAACTCGAACTAAAAAGTCAGCGAAAGCATCACTATTTGCCACACCTTTAACAATCAATACACGGTTCAATAATAGTGACTATTCATCAACATTCTCTCAGGGTACATCAAGTGGTTACACATTTACATCACAAACCACAACATCTAATAATGCAGGAAGTACATTACATCAAGAGATTAGTACTCAAATCCACTCAACAAACCTGCAATATAAGAGTAAGTTTTCATTTATTTAATTGTATAAAATGATAATTCGATACCAAATCTGTTTGTTTCTTTTTTAAAATTCATATGAACAATTACTTAAAAGGTAACCGATGTAAATTACATTTAAATTAAACATTATGCTAACTTTTTGCACATGTGCAAGAAAGGATCGAATTGAAAAAATGAGACAACAGAAATTAAATAAAATAAAATAAACACGACAAGGAATACAACACCTGTACCGTTTGATATTAGCGGTGAAGTTACCTCGGGCGTTAATCAGCAACTAATTAAAGGAATTTCAAAAGGTTAACCAAATCCACACACACTAACTGTATACGTTATTCCAGTTTAAATGTCAATAATTAACTTATATATTTTTTATACAGTTTTAATCAAATTTCACGTTCAAAACTTTATTTTTCAGACTACTATGATGAAGGAGACTTATCTTTTACTTGCTCCGCTTGTGGCGCCAAATTGTGGAAAAAGGAAACAAAACGTGGATTACGTACAAAAGCGTTACCAGGCGCTTTTTCTTTATGTTGTCTCAAGGGAAGAATCAAGCTGCCTGAATTCATGACGTCACCACCTAAACTTTTGATGGATTTATACACCAACAAACATCCCAAAAGCAAACATTTCATAGAAAATGTCAGACAGTACAATATGGTTTTTGCTTTCACATCAATGGGTGGTAAGGTTGACAAAAGTGCAAACAGAGGCAAAGGTCCTTACACATTTCGGATCAAAGGACAAAATTGTCATAGAATGGGAGGACTGGTACCATCATCTGGATCGAGTCCAAAATTTTCCCAACTATACATTTATGATACTTCAAATGAAGCACGTAACAGAATAAGAGCGATAAGGTAAAACCAACTTTTATTTGCAATAATTATAACGTTTGGGATTAAAAGAAATATATTCTTTCACAAATTGAATGATACTAACTAATTTCATTTAATCTATTTTTCAGAGGCATCAACGGGAACGAGTCAAACTCATCTAAAAATTACTTGGATGAGTCACTTATACAAGAATTGATGGAACTTTTAGATGATTGCAACCCACTTGTGAAGATGTACAGAATGGCACGTGATCGTTATGAAGAAACTAAAACTGCAAATTTTAAGATCAAACTAATTGCTAGAAGAAGCACATATGGTCGTAACTATAACCTACCAACCGTTGATGAAGCCGCAACATTAATTGTTGGAGATATAGACTTACAAGTTGATTAGAGGGATATAGTTGTCGACAGTCAAACTGAAGGTTTAAAAAGAATAAGCGAGCTACACCCTCATTATTTGGCGTTACAATATCCTCTATTGTTTGCTTATGCGGAGGACGGTTACCGACCAGATATTTATCACACAGAAATTGAAGGGACAAAATCAAAGAAGAGAAAGTGAGTAACTATGAGAGAGTTCTTTGCTTACAAAATACAAGAAAGAGCCATTCTAACTTTAGTGCACTTAGCAAGGAAGCTTCAACAGTAGTTATTAGTTGATGCTTACACAATGGTTGAGTTTGAAAGAATTTATTACATCCGAAAAAATAAAAAAAATACAAAGAGCTAATACATTCACAAACTTAATGTAGCGACCCGCCAAAATTGCTATTGACGCGGTACGTTATTCATTGATTCAGAGTGAGGTACTGACCTCTACATGATACGTTTTGTAAATATTGCATTCTTTTGAAAAGGCACACCATAATTGAATATCAAATTCCAAGGTTTTTGACGATTGATGATTTCTACATATAGACAATCACTGTAATTAATAGTTTACAATACTACATCCGTTGATAATGCAGTCAAAATAAGATACATGGTGATGATTTTGTGAATACAATGTTTTCTCGAATAAAGCATGTATGACTCCATGCACATAGCTTGTATCACATATAAGCAAACAGCAGAAGACTTCTAGGAACCTGAGAATAAACATGCTTACAAGTGTCAACACAAAGGTTGGTGAGTTCATAGTTTTAATGTTGCGCATAATCTGTATATAAAGGTGGATCACAAGATTTCAGTAGTTTCATCCAGAAATATTTATCAAAATATTCTACAAGATTGAGCACCCTGGTAACTAAGCTTTAACGTTATAATAAGTACCCCTGTTTTAACATACATGCAACCAACATGTACAATACACGCAATCCAACGTGTACTAACCTCAAATAGCATACGTCTGTTTTATAGTCCAGGCTAGGGTTTCTATACCTGGAACAGACGGGGATGTCAAGCCCTATGGATCCATATACAACTACTCGAATCCACTAGTTCTTATAACTGGCAGTTACTAGTTACCAAAGCTAAGGGATTTTCAGTTGAAACTCGGTGTAGAATTTAGTATGTACTTGTATCTATTGCGTTTAAAATAAAGTGCATATATTCTCAGCCCAAAAATATAGATTGCAAAAGTAATTAAAAAAGGAGCATATGAAACTCACCTTAGCAGCACATAAGGTCATTCACTGAAATGTGACCGAAACTCGGAATGCAAAATAAGCGTAGATCTCAACCTAGAGAACATATGTTGGTCAATACATATCTTACAAGCTAGGTCGGGTCATAGTGTATCACAATCCTAATGCTCGAGACTGACATGCAAATGTTAACAAAAGTTATCTCAAAAGTCAACCTGACCCAATATAATCTTTAAATCTATACATGTTTATTAACATAATATAAGTCTTGATAATTGAACGAATTTATAGTTTATCAAACTCAAAATATTATTTATTTCAGGAGCTATTGATAGTGCTCCAAATGAACATATATTTAGGCACAATATCCTTCCAATATGTAAAGCTTTTAGTTGCAATTGTTCTATTTTTATGTAATATTCGTTTAAATAAATAAGTGCGAAGACAAAAGAAGAAAATGACGATTTAAAGACGCAAATGACCAAAAAGCTCAAATGAATAAGATATAATTCAAGTGGTTCAATTTATTGATGAGAAACGTCTAAAAATTACAAGAGTACAAGCCGCAGAACGCAAAGTACAAGATATCTACTCGTACGAAAGGACGTTCGAAAATCCGGAATCGAGACATAAACCAGGCGTAAACGCGCGAGTCAACGGAGCGAAAATTACAAGGCAACTATGCACAAAAATATAATATAATATATATATAATTAATATATATTATATATATATTTAAATAAAATGTCGGCAAAGAAGAAAACAAATCAATGTTAGCTGTCATAGAGGGCCATGCGATAGCATGGCTAGGAGGCACAAAAGTCATGCGATCGCATGGCAGGAGATAGCTGGCCACATCTATAAATTGCAACGTTTTTGGACGAATTTTACACATCTTTTTCTTTTCCTCCTCTGATCAAATTAAATATATTTATATTTATAATTTTAAGTTTATTTTAAGATTAATAATAATTGGGTTATTGTAAGAAATGTTTTAAGATTTTGTAAGTCGGAACTCTGTCCGTGTAACGCTACGCTTTAAATAATCACTGTAAGCTATGTTCTTCCTTTTTAAATTAATGTCTCGCAACTAAGTTATTATTATGCTTATTTAAGCCAAAGTAATCGTGATGTTAGACTAAATATTAAAGACGGGGTTATTGGATTTTGTACCATAATTCGGGTTTGGACAAAAGACCAACACTTGTGGACATTGGACTATGAACTATTAATAGATGGGAGGTATTGTCTAATCGAATGACAACTCATTGGAATCTATTGAACCTATCTTCAAATTAGTTAATCTAATAATTATTAAATGATTATGCATGTCATATTTAGTGACGTTTATACGACATCTTTTACGATCATTTAATTAATTATTCGGGTTGGGTAATTGATTATTCAAACTGATCAAGTGGGTAAATTAATGTTCATATCTTATTAAAACAGTGGTGGATTACATACAAGGATAATTGGTGTAATTGTTAACAAAGTATTAAAACCTTGGATTACACGCAGTCGATAACCTGGTGTAATTATTAACAAAGTATTAAAACCTTGTTACAGTTCGAATCCCTAATTAATTGGAATATTTGACTTCGGGAATAAGGTTAATTTGACGAGTATTTTATAATTATGACCGATGGACTATTATGGACAAAAACCAAATAGGTATCAAATAAATTCAGGACAAAGGACAATTAACCCAGATAAATAAATTAAAATCAAAACGTCAAACATCATGATTACGGAAGTTTTAATAAGCATAATACTTTTATTTCATATTTCATCGTACCTTTATTTACTGTCATTTTAATTACTGCAATTTACTTTATCGCAATTTAAATTCTGTCATTTATATTATCGTCATTTATCTTTACGCTTTATTTAAAATCGACAAATCGGTCATTAAACGGTAAAACCCCCCTTTTATAATAATAATAATACTACTATATTACTAATATATATATATATATATATATATATATATATATATATATATATATATATATATATATATATATATATATATATATATATATATATATATATATTTATACAAATATAATTGTTCAAAAATATAGTGTACGCAATAAGCCATCTCCCTGTAGAACGAACCGGACTTACTAAAAACTACACTACTCTACGATTAGGTACACTGCCTATAAGTGTTGTAGCAAGGTTTAGGTATATCCCATCCGTAAATTAATAAAACTTGTGTAATATTTCGTAGTATTTCGTATTAAAAATAATAGTATTTCGTACTACACCTCGTATAACATCAAGTTTTTGGCGCCGCTGCTGGGGAATCGGTGAAAAACCCTATATTTTTATAAACTATATTTTTTTAAAAAATTATATTATTTCTCATATCGTCAAAATATTTTGTATTTATAATAAGTAAAAATTTTAAAAACAAAAAATATATATATATATATATATATATATTTTTAAGATTTTGTCTTTAAAAAGTATTTTTCTTTTTAGATTTTAAAATATAATTTATTTTAATAAATATTTTCTTTATATATTTTGTAAAATTTAAATTCATAAAAAAATAAAAAATAAAATAATAATAATAAAATTAAAATTGGGCCGAACGGTTTAAAAGCCCAAATATTTCCTGGATTGCCTATCCATGCGATCGCATGAAGCAGAGGAGTAAAAATCGTGCGACCGCATGAGTTGATTTGACAGGTTCAGTATCCTCAGCCGACAGTTTAGGGTTTAATTATTATAATTATAATTAATTTAATAATAATTAGGGTTTTAATTAAATATTAATTAGTTTAAGTTTTGTTTAATTTAAGTATTATTTAGTACTTTTATAAAATAATAATATAAAAATAATATTAAGTAATTTTATCATTTTTTTTTGTTTCTTTTTATAAATTGTATATTTTAAACGTTTAATTCGTAATTTGTATATTTATCGTTCGTAATTAGTTTTAAACTTAGTTTTTGCCGTAGTTATTTCATATTTCTAGATTTTTAGGCTTTGTCGTATAATCCCTTAAAAATATTGAAATAAAGCGCCTAAATCTTTAAAGTATTCTAAAGCACTAAAATACTTTTTAAAAGTTTAGAATAAGATTTAGGCGCTTTAGAATTTCGCGACGCAGTTTATAAATTTTAGTACCTTTTTAAGTTATTGCCGTTTTCCGTATAGAATTCCTTTTAAGCTTTATTACCTTTAGACGCAAGTTTTAATTTTTAGTTTTTATACTTTTAAGTTTTGACGCTGCATTTTATTATTATTATTTTTTTACTTTTATTTTTCGACGCTTATTTTTCGACCTCTTATTTTTCGACGCGCTTTTCTTTTTCATTTCGACGCTCTAGTTTTTAGGACATAGATTATATCTTCTTTAAATTTTGACAAAAAATTATTTTAAGCGGTTAAATTGATAGACATCCAAAATTTTCTGGTTCGTAGTAATAGTTGGATTTGTTAGTGGCGAGTTGTGGGCTTCCGATTTAAAGGGTCCTGGCTACCTGCTGCATCTATTGGCTATTCAAAACGTGGGCAAAATCAGAAAAGTCTATTAATTTGATAGCTTATATAATTTTTATCTTTTATAACTAATAGGATATTCAGTGAATGCACCGAGCAAAACGTTCACCACCTTTCATACGTTCACCACCTTTCATACGTTCACCACCTGTAACTCGATCAAGACATCTAGCTAATATAATCACAGTTGATTTTTCTTTAGAATCATCATCTAGTCGAACAAGTTCTCCAACTCAAATATTCGATAATCCATTTTTTGAACCCAATTTCACAATTGAGAACCCGGAGGATATTCAAGGACAATTCAAAGATCCTGAACCACTAATCATTCCTCCGAAACCATAAATTACACATCCAGAGATTGTCAAGGAAGAAACCATTAAATCAGAATCCTCTAGTGATTCAGATTCAACAAATTCAATTATGGAAGTAACAGAACCTCTAAGTATGGAAGACCGAATGAGAGCCACACGCACAGGCCAAGGTCACGCCATTATTAAACCAGATATTAATGTGCCAAATTATGAAATTAAGGGAAAAATCCTACACATGGTAACTAATCAATGCCAATATAGTGGTACGCCAAAAGAAGATCCAAACGAACATCTTCGAACCTTTAATAGGATATGTACTTTATTCAAAATCAGAGAAGTTGAGGATGAACAGATCTTGAAATGTCCCGTTCATATTGATTATAAACGTTCCATATTAATTGATTTCGTTGCGAGGTTTTGACCTCTATATGAGACGTTTTTCAAAGACTGCATTCATTTTTAAAACAACCATAACCTTTATTTTATCTATAAAGGTTTAAAAAGCATTACGTAGATTATCAAATAATGATAATCTAAAATATACCGTTTACACACGACCATTACATAATGGTTTACAATAAAAATATATTACATCAAAAATAACTTTCTTGAATGCAGTTTTTACATAATATCATACAAGCATGGACTCCAAATCTTGTCCTTATTTTAGTATGCAACAGCAGAAGCTCTTAATAATCACCTGAGAATAAACACGCTTAAAACATCAACAAAAATGTTGGTGAGTTATAGGTTTAACCTATATATTATCAAATCATAATAATAGACCACAAGATTTCATATTTCAATATACATCCCATACATAGAGATAAAAATCATTCATATGGTGAACACCTGGTAACCGACATTAACAAGATGCATATATAAGAATATCCCCATCATTCCGGGACACCCTTCGGATATGATATAAATTTCGAAGTACTAAAGCATTCGGTACTTTGGATGGGGTTTGTTAGGCCCAATAGATCTATCTTTAGGATTCGCGTCAATTAGGGTGTCTGTTCCCTAATTCTTAGATTACCAGACTTAATAAAAAGGGGCATATTCGATTTCGATAAATCAATCATAGAATGTAGTTTCACGTACTTGTGTCTATTTTGTAAATCATTTATAAAACCTGCATGTATTCTCATTCCAAAAATATTAGATTTTAAAAGTGGGACTATAACTCACTTTCACAGATATTTCCTTCCTCGGAAATAAGACTTGGCCATGGATCTATTCACGAACCTATACAAATATGTACATATATATCAAAGTATGATCAAAATATAATTACAATCATTTTTATTATGTTTTAAAGATTTGAGTGTATTAAGCCAGCTGTCCTCGTTAGTAACCTACAACTAGTTGTCCACAGTTAGATGTACAGAAATAAATCGATATATATTATCTTGAATCAATCCACGACCCAGTGTATACACATCTCAGGCTAAATCATAACTCAAAGTATATATATATTTTTGGAATCAACCTCAACCCTGTATAGCTAACTCCAACATTACTTCATATAGAGTGTCTATGGTTGTTCCAAATAATATATATACATGGGTCGATATGATATGTCAAAACATTTGCATATGTGTCTATGGTATCCCAAGATTACATAATATATTAGAATACATGTATAATACAATATAAGTTAGCTAGGATATGATTTGTATAGATTTGTTAAACATTTCCCGTAGCTAAAAAGATCAAAAATATCCAATCTTGTTTTACCCATAACTTCTTCATTTTAAATCCGTTTTGAGTGAATCAATTTGCTCTGGTTTCATATTGAACTCTAATTTAAGAATCCAAACAGAAAAAGTATAGGTTTATAGTCAGAAATTTAAGTTACATGTCATATACTAAAGAGGTAGTCATTTCCGTCGAAAGAACGACATCTTGATGACCATTTTGAAAAACATACTTTCACTTTGAGTTTAACCAAGATTTTTGGATATAGTTTCATGTTCATATGAAAAATCATTTTTCCAGAAGAACAACTTTTAAATCAAAGTTTATCATAGTTTTTAATTATCCAAACCAAAACAGCCCCCGGTTTCACTACGACGGCGTATATCCGATTTTATGGTGTTCATCGTGTTTCCAGGTTTTAAATCATTAAGTTAGCATATCATATAGATATAGAACATGTGTTTAGTTGATTTTAAAAGTCAAGTTAGAAGGATTAACTTTTGTTTGTGAACAAGTTTAGAATTAACTAAACTATGTTCTAGTGATTACAAGTTTAAACCTTCGAATAAGATAGCTTTATAAGTAAGAATCGAATGATGTTATGAACATTATTACTACCTCAAGTTTTATGGATAAAACTACTAGAAATGAGAAAAATGGATCTAGCTTCGAAGGATCCTTGGATGGCTTGAAAGTTCTTGAAGCAGAATCATGACACGAAAACAGTTCAAGTAAGATTTTCACTCGAAATAAGATTGTTATAGTTGTAAAAATTGAATCAAAGTTTGAATATGAATATTACCTTGAATTAGAAAGATAACCTACTGTAAATAACAAAGGTTCCTTGATCTTAGATGATTACTTGGAATGGATTAGAAAGCTTGGAAGTAGACTTGCAAACTTGGAAGTATTCTTGATTTTTATGAAACTATACTTATGGAATTTATGAAGAACACTTAGAACTTGAAGATGGAACTTGAGAGAGATCAATTATATGAAGAAAATTGAAGAATGAAATTGTTTGTAGGTATTTTTAGTCGTTGGTATATGGATTAGATATAAAGGATATGTAATTTTGTTTTCATGTAAATAAGTCATGAATGATTACTAATATTTTTTGTAATTTTATGAGATATTTCATGCTAGTTGCCAAATGATGGTTCCCACATGTGTTAGGTGACTCACATGGGCTGCTAAGAGCTGATCATTGGAGTGTATATACCAATAGTACATACATCTAAAAGCTGTGTATTGTACGAGTACGAATACGGGGCATACGAGTAGAATTGTTGATGAAACTGAACGAGGATGTGATTGTAAGCATTTTTGTTAAGTAGAAGTACTTTGATATGTTTCTTGAAGTCTTTCAAAAGTGTAAGAATACATATCAAAACACAACATGTATATACATTCTAATGGAGTCGTTAAGTCTTCGTTAGTCGTTACATGTAAGTGTTGTTTTGAAACCTTTAAGTTAACGATCTCAATTAATGTTGTTAACCCAATGTTTATTATATCAAATGAGATGTTAAATTATTATATCATCATGATATTATGATGTATGAATATCTCTTAATATGATATATACATTAAAATATCGTTACAACGATAATCGTTACATATAAGTCTCGTTTCGTAATTCTTGAGTTAGTAGTCTTGTTTTTACATATGTAGTTCATTGTTAACACACTTAATGATATATTTAAATATCATTTTATCATGTTAAATATAGTGTATCAATATCTTAATATGATACATATATATTTAGTAGACTTTATCATAACGATAATCGTTATATATATCATTTCGAGTTTCTTAACTTAGTAATCTCATTTCTTATGTATATCACACATTGTTAATATACTTAGTGAGATACTTACTCATCATAATCTCATGTCAACCATATATATATGTCTATATATACCACAACATGTAGTTTTTACAATTTTGTAACGTTCGTGAATCGCCGGTCAACTTGGGTGATCAATTGTCTATATGAAACTTATTTCATTTAATCAAGTCTTAACAAGTTTGATTGCTTAACATGTTGGAAACATTTAGTCATGTAAATATCAATCTCAATTAATATATATAAACATGGAAAATTTCGGGTCACTACAGTACCTACCCGTTACATAAATTACGTCCCGAAATTTTAAGCTGTTGAAGGTGTTGACGAATCTTCTGGAAATAGATGCGGGTATTTCTTCTTCATCTGATCTTCACGCTCCCAGGTGAACTCGGGTCCTCTACGTGCATTCCATCGAACCTTAACAATCGGTATCTTGTTTTGCTTAAGTCTCTTAACCTCACGATCCATTATTTCGACGGGTTCTTCAATGAATTGAAGTTTTTGATTGATTTGGATTTCGTCCAACGGAATAGTGAGATCTTCTTTAGCAAAACATTTCTTCAAATTCGAGACGTGGAAAGTGTTATGTACAGCCGCGAGTTGTTGAGGTAGCTCCAGTTGGTAAGCTACTGGTCCGACACGATCTATAATCTTGAATGGTCCAATGTACCTTGGATATAGTTTCCCCCGTTTACCAAATCGAACAACGCATTTCCAAGGTGAAACCTTAAGCATGACCATTTCTCCAATTTCAAACTCTATATCTTTTCTTTTACTGTTCGCGTAACTCTTTTGTCGACTCTGGGCGGTTTTCAATCGTTATTGAATTTGGATGATTTTCTCGGTAGTTTCTTGTATTATCTCCGGACTCGTAATTTATCTATCCCCCACTTCATTCCAACAAATTAGAGACCTGCACTTTCTACCATAAAGTGCCTCAAACGGCGCCATCTCAATACTAGAATGATAACTGTTGTTGTAGAAAAATTCTGCTAACGGTAGGTGTCGATCCCAACTGTTTCCGAAATCAATAACACATGCTCGTAGCATGTCTTCAAGCGTTTGTATCGTCCTTTCACTCTGCCCATCAGTTTGTGGATGATAGGCAGTACTCATGTCTAGACGAGTCCCCAATGCTTGTTGCAACGTCTGCCAGAACCTTGAAACAAATCTACCATCCCTATCAGAGATAATAGTGACAGGTATTCCATGTCTGGAGACAACCTCCTTCAAATACAATCGCGTCAACTTCTCCATTTTGTCATCTTCTCTCATTGGCAGGAAGTGTGCTGACTTGGTGAGACGATCAACTATTACCCAAATAGTATCATAACCACTTGCAGTCCTTGGCAATTTAGTAATGAAATCCATCGTAATTTTTTCCCATTTCCATTCCGGGATTTCAGGTTGTTGTAGTAGACCTGATGGTTTCTGATGTTCAGCTTTGACCTTAGAACAAGTCAAACATTCTCTTACATATTTAGCAATATCGGATTTCATACCCAGCCACCAAAAGTGTTTCTTGAGATCTTTATACATCTTCCCCGCTCCAGGATGTATTGAATATCTGGTTTTATGTGCTTCTTTAAGTACCATTTCTCTCACATCTCCAAACCTTGGTACCCAAATTCTATCAGCCCTATATCGGGTTCCGTCTTCTCAAATATTAAGATGTTTCTCTGATCCTTTGGGTATCTCATTCTTCAACTTTCCTTCTTTTACAACCCCCTATTGCGCCTCAGTTATTTGAGTAGTAAGGTTAGTACGAATAATTATATTCATAGCTTTTACCCGTATAGGTTCTCTGTCCTTTCTACTCAAAGCGTCGGCTACCACATTCGCCTTCCCCGGGTGGTATCGAATCTCAAAATCATAATCATTCAACAGTTCAATCCACCTGCGTTGTCTCATATTCTGTTGCTTCTGATTAAATATATGTTGGAGACTTTTGTGGTCGGTATATATAATACTTTTGACTCCATATAAATAATGCCTCCAAGTCTTTAATGCAAAAACAACAGCACCCAATTCCAAATCGTGAGTTGTATAATTTTGCTCGTGAATCTTCAATTGTCTAGACGCATAAGCAATCACCTTCGTTCATTGCATTAATACACAACTGAGACCTTTCTTTGATGCGTCACAATAAATCACAAAATCATCATTCCCTTCAGGTAATGACAATATAGGTTCCGTAGTTAGCTTTTTCTTCAATAACTGAAACGCCTTCTCTTGTTCATCCTTCCATTCAAATTTCTTCCCTTTTTGCGTTAATGCAGTCAAGGGTTTTGCTATTTTAGAGAAATCTTGGATGAATCTTCTGTAGTAACCAGCCAATCCTAAAAATTGACGTATATGCTTCGGAGTTTTTGGGGTTTCCCACTTTTCAACGATTTCGATCTTTGTCGGGTCCACCTGGATACCTTCTTTGTTCACTATGTGACCGAGGAATTGAACTTCTTCCAACCAAAATGCACACTTTGAAAACTTAGCGTACAGTTTTACTTTCCTCAATACTTCTAGCATTTTTCTCAAATGTTCTTCGTGCTCTAGATCATTCTTTGAGTAAATAAGTATGTCATCGATGAAAACAATGACAAACTTGTCAAGATATGGCCCACACACTCGGTTCATAAAGTCCATGAACACAGCTGGTGCGTTAGTTAATCCAAACGGCATAACCATAAACTCGTAATGACCATAACGCGTCCTAAAAGCAGTTTTTGGAATATCATCCTCCTTTTCTCGCATTTGATGATATCTAGAACGTAAATCGATTTTCGAATAAACCGACGAGCCTTGTAGTTGATCAAATAAGTCGTCAATTCTCGGCAGTGGATAACGGTTTTTGATGGTAAGTTTATTCAACTCTCTGTAGTTAATACACAACCTAAATGTACCATCCTTCTTCTTGACAAACAAAACAGGAGCTCCCCATGGTGATGTGCTTGGTCGAATGAAACCACGTTCTAATAGTTCTTGTAGTTGGCTTTGCAGTTCTTTCATCTTACTGGGTGCGAGTCTGTAAGGAGCACGAGCTATTGGTGCAGCTCCTGGTACAAGATCTATTTGAAATTCAACAGATCGATGTGGAGGTAGTCCCGGTAATTCTTTCGGAAATACATCGGGAAATTCTTTTGCGACGGGAACATCATTGATGCTCTTTTCTTCAGTTTGTACTTTCTCGACGTGTGCTAGAACAACATAGCAACCTTTTCTTATTAGTTTTTGTGCCTTCAAATTACTAATAAGATGTAGCTTCGTGTTGCCCTTTTCTCCGTACACATTAAGGGTTCTCCTTCTTCTCGTACAATGTGAATTGCATTTTTGTAACATATGATCTCTGCTTTCATCTCCTTCAGCCAGTCCATGCCAACTATTACATCAAAACTCCCTAACTCTACTGGTATCAAATCAATCTTAAATATTTCGCTACCCAGTTTAATTTCTCGATTCCGGCATATATAATCTGCTGAAATTAATTTACCGTTTGCTAATTCGAGTAAAAATTTACTATCCAACGGTGTCAATGGACAACTTAATTTAGCACAAAAATCTCTACTCATATAGCTTCTTCAGCACCCGAATCAAATAAAACGTAAGCAGATTTATTGTCAATAGGAAACGTACCCGTAACAAGCTCCGGGTCTTCCTGTGCCTCTGCCGCATTAATATTGAAAACTCTTCCGCGGCCTTATCCATTCGTGTTCTCCTGGTTTGGGCAATTTCTAATAATGTGGCCCTGTTTTCCACATTTATAACAAACTACATTGGCATAACTTGCTCCGACACTACTTGCTCCACCATTACTCGTTCCGACACCATTTGTTCCTTTCGTTCTGTTAACCTCTGGTCCGTAGACCTCACACTTCACCGCGCTATGACCATTTCTTTTACACTTGTTGCAAAATTTGGTGCAGAACCCCGAGTGATACTTTTCACACCTTTGGCATAGCTGCTTCTGATTGTTGTTGTTGTTGCGGTTGTTATTGTTGTTGGGATGATTGTTGTAGTAGTTGTTGTTGTTGTACCATTTGTTGTAGTTGCGATTGATGTTGCGATTATTGGGATAGTTGTTGTTGTTTTGGTGACTCTTATCACCGTTTTTCTCCCACTTTCTTTTGACTAGCTTCATGTTGGCCTCTTCGACCGCCTGTTCTTTAATTCTTCCCTCAATCTGGTTCACTAGTTTGTGAGCCATTCTACATGCCTTTTGTATGGAGGCAGGCTCGTGTGAACTTATATCTTCTTGGATTCTCTCCGGTAACCCTTTCACAAACGCATCGATCTTCTCTTCCTCATCTTCGGACGCTCTCGGACACAATAGGCACAATTCTATGAATCGTCTTTCGTACGAAGTAATATCGAATCCCTGTGTTCGTAACCCTCTAAGTTATGACTTGAGCTTATTGACCTCGGTTCTGGGACGGTACTTCTCGTTCATCAAGTGCTTGAATGCTGACCATGGTAGCGCGTAAGCAGCATTTTGTCCCACTTGCTCTAGATAGGTGTTCCACCATGTTAACGCAATACCTGTGAAGGTATGCGTAGCGTACTTCACTTTGTCTCCTTCAGCACACTTACTTATGGCAAACACCGATTCAACTTTCTTGGTCCACCGTTTCAATCCGATTGGTCCTTCGATCCCATCAAATTCTGAAGGTTTGCAGGCAGTGAATTCCTTGTAAGAGCATCCTACACGATTTCTTGCGCCGTTAGCTGTATTGCTAGATTCAGAGTTATTGTTGGTATGTAGCGCGGCCTGTACTGCGGCTATGTTTAAAGCAAGAAGGGCACAAAATTCCTCTTCGCTCATATTCAAGGTGTGTCGAGTAGTCGGTGCCATTTCCTTCAAAATAGTCAAATGAAACAAGTTAATCATACAGAATATTAAGAGTAGTCAATAGTATCTCGTAGCATAATATGAACTCATTTATAAAAGCTTTTTCTTCATATTAGCGTTTTATAAGTTTAAATTCGGGTACTACCTACCCGTTAAGTTCATACTTAGTAGCTAATATACAATTCAACTACTAAAATTCCATATGAAAAACTGATTATAATAATATATCACATACAAATATTTTTCAAACTTACAACTTCGCTATATTACATATAACATGAAATATAGTACACTATGATACAGGACAGTTTTGAAGATAAATCTAGTTAATACGCAAGTTGTTCAGTAAAGGAAATAAAGACACGTAATTCATAAGTCCAGAAACAATTCATGCATTCTGGTTTTACTAAGACGACTTCTCATCCTTGGTCTTGTGGAAAATAACCGTTATGACCATTGGCTAGGCAGCATGTTGTAATGTCGTCAAAAGGACGAGGGTTTCATAATGTCCAACAGCCCCGTAATAATCTAAAAACCTTATTTCTCACCCCAACTACTGAATCCGTCACTTGTGGAAAAGTTTTATTTAAAAGCTGCAATCCGATGTTCTTTTTCTCACTTTGGTAAGAAGCGAACATCACTAACCCGTAAGCATAACATGCTTCTTTATGTTGCATGTTAGAAGCTCTTTCTAATTCACGAAATCCTATGTTGGGATATGTTGAGTCAAAATAGGTTCTTAACCCATAGCGTAAAATTGCATTTGGGTTCCCCGCATTTAACGCTTTAAAGAAAACACGGCGTAACTTAAAGTCTCCCCAATGTGATATACCCCACCTATCAAAGGAAAGCCTTTTATAAACTAAGGCATTTCTGGAAAGTCTTTCAAATGTTTGACAAGTTAATTTCACCATAACTAAATGTAATGATGAATTCTGACCGACTCTAGACAAGATTTCCTCAATCATATCCTCTGGTAGGTCTTCTAAAATATTCGGTTGTCTACCCTTAACGTCCATTTTGTTTTTATACTGTAAAATAGACAAGGATTAGATTCGTAATAACAAACAATACAAGCAATTTTTACATAGAACATAAAAATACAAGCACACTACAATACATTTATTACACAACATGCTCACACCCCTCTAATCTGAATCACTGGTTCTTCTTCTTCGGACTTGGTTCTTTTTCCTAATCTTCTAGGGATATATGATGTTCCTCTAATACGAGTCGTCATTTTCCACATTGGTTTAGAAAAACCTGGTGGTTTAGAGGTTCCCGAGTTATTGTCACGATATTGAAAATACGGGTGTTGACGGTACATATAAAGTTCATCGGGGTCGGAATCAGATTTCTCTATTTTGATGTCTTTTCCCTTATTATTTTCTTTTGCCTCATTAAATTGGGTCGGGGTAATTTCTATAACATCATCAAAATCCTCATCAGGATCCGATTCATCAGAAAATTGGTAATTTTCCCAATATTTTGCTTCCTTAGCGGAAACACCATTGACCATTATTAACTTTGGTCCATTGGTTGAGGATTTTCTTTTATTTGACCGGTTTTCTGTGGTTCCTACTATTCCCCCCTCCGGAACCTCTTCTTCTTCTGGTTCCTCTTCTTCCGGTTCCTCTTCTTCCGGTTCCTCTTCTTCCGGTTCCGTTTCCTCTTCTTTCGGTTCTTCGAGAACTTCTGAATCTTGCCAATATATATTAGACTCTTCGTTATTATTAGGTGAGTCAATGAGATTTGTGCTAGAGGTAGACATCTATCACATAATATCAAACATGTTAAGAGATTAATATATCACATAATATTTACATGTTAATAATATATAGTTTCCAAAAAAAATGTTAAGCAAACATTTTTAAAGAAAACACGATCGAAGTCCAGACTCACTAATGCATCCTAACAAACTCGATAAGACACACTAATGCAAATTTTCTGGTTCTCTAAGACCAACGCTCGGATACCAACTGAAATGTCCAGTTCATATTGATTATAAACGTTCCATATTAATTGATTTCGTTGCGAGGTTTTGACCTCTATATGAGGCGTTTTTCAAAGACTGCATTCATTTTTAAAACAACCATAACCTTTATTTTATCTATAAAGGTTTAAAAAGCATTACGTAGATTATCAAATAATGATAATCTAAAATATACCGTTTACACACGACCATTACATAATGGTTTACAATAAGAATATATTACATCAAAAATAAGTTTCTTGAATGCAGTTTTTACATAATATCATACAAGCATGGTGTGACAACCCGGAAATTTCCAATCAAATTTAAACTTTATCTTTATATTATTCCGACACGATAAGCAAAGTTTGTTAAGTTAAATCTCAAGAATTTTAAATTATGTTCATACATTCATTATAACCTCGACCAAATTCTGACGATTCACGAACCGTTATATATAAATAAATATGTATATATATGTATATATATATTATAACTTGAGAATATTAATAAAGTATTAAACGTATAATACTTTACATGAATGTATTTGTTTCAATATGTTTATCGATGGAATTAGAAGATAATATCAAATGATTGATTTATCAGATACATTATGATATGATTACGGGTCTATGTTATGAGGTCCACTGTGATTTAAGAAATCTATTCTTTTTGACAACATTCGGAAAATGGTAAAGTGAATTATAGGTAAGAACGTGAAGTGTAAATAACTTAGATATTGGATATCGACAAGTTAAGTAACTCGACATTTTTCATTAAGATGATTTCATACGTTTATTTAACCTTTGAGCTTTATCTCATGCTTCACCAATAAACTGTAATTTAAAAACTTGAAACCTATTATGAATATATATGATTCTACTTTTCTAAAACATTTTATGATATAACGATTTCTATTATTTTAACCTTTAAACAAAATGATTCTTAAAAATATATTTGGTTTTGGAAAACAAAATTATTATATTTATTTGATTTAGTTTCAAACGTACAAAAACGTTTTCAGTTTAAAAACAACTTTATTATTAAAACGTATATAACTTTTATAAATATCTAGAACCACTTTTGACAACTCATTACTTAACCAGTATGATAAAGATAACGATATTTATATTTTATTTTATTAAATATATATAACGATTTAAATTAATATTATATATATTTATACGCGTATTATACGTACATAGTTTTATACTTTTACTATACTTAAACTTTACCTTTACTTTATTTTTACTTTACTTTATCTTTAATAATTCACTTTAATAATTCATACTTTAATAATTCACTTTAATAATTCATACTTTAATAATTCACTTTAATAGTTCATACTTTAATAATTCACTTTAATAATTCATACTTTAATAATTCACTTTAATAATTCAAAAATCTATTATAAATAGAATTCAATAGGTTTCATTATTTCATAGAAACTTGAAAATATTTTTCTCTAAACTCTCTCAATCGATTTACATATATATATTTACTCCGTATTATTTCAAGATATTATTAGTATACATAAAATATTACGTCAGAGTGCTGTCCGAGTGATTTCGAAATTGTTTTTCGAGTGGGAGTTGATTAAGGAAATTATGGGTTATAGCTATGGAGGTGATTGGGTATGGTTCATGGGTAAGCTCGTGAGGTTAATATAGTGTTTATCATCTCCGTTGCGTCTACGTACCTTTCCTGCAATATTGGATCTCAATATTGATACGTGAGTACTCATAATTTAACTTTTACATACTAATAGTGTATCCCTGACTAGTGCTCGAGTATATAGGATTATGCATGTTTGTACTTTTGATATTGCCTTTAGTTAGGTTATGTTGAATCCTGAATTAGTTATATATGCGACTGAGATAAAGTATAAGATATGCATGTCGTTGGAAAGCTAGCGAAAAATTAAGAACTTTTCATTTAGATATCGAATGATTTCGATGAACGGATTTGAAGTTATAGTCCATTGAATTTTTGTATTATTATTAAAAATGATTATTATTATCGTCGTTATTATCGTCGTTCTAATTTTATCTTATTATTATTATTATTATTATTATTATTATTATTATTATTATTATTATTATTATTATTATTATTATTATTATTTTTATTATTATTATTATTATTATTATCTTTATCAATAAAAGGATTTATCATTCAAAATTGTTATTTTTTTTATTATTACTATCGTTATTATCGTTAAAGTTATAATTAGTATTATTATTATTATTATTATTATTGGTATTATTATTATTATTATCATTATTAATATATATATATATATATATATATATATCATTATTTAAAAATAGTTATTGTTATTGTTATTATTATTATTACTATATTATCATTCAGATAATTATTAGTATTATCATTAATAATGTTATAGTAACTATCATTATTAATATTAGTGTAATTAAAACAAATATTTGTAACACCTAATTATTTTGATTACTATTATTATCATTATTACGAACACGATATAAAAGACGATTAAAAGCTATTAAACGAAACGATTAGGAAATAATGGGTAAGAGTATCATGATGAAATTAAAATATTATAAGATATTGATTTAGATAAAATTATCGTTCTTATTATTTTTATCATTACTATTATTATTAAAATTATCGTTAGTATTAAAACTATCATTTTAACAAAAATTATCATTTTAATAGAAATGTCATTCTTACTATAAAATATCATTATTATTATTATTTTAAATAGAATTATTATTTTAAAGATAATATTAAAAATTATCATAAATATTAAAGTTATCATAATTAGAATTATCGTTTTATCATAATGTCATCTTAGTAATTATAAATACTGATATTTTTATAATAATAATTATTATTACAAAATAATACAACTTTTACTTACTATCATTATAGATATTATTTTATCAAATAAATATTTGATACAAACATATTTTACTACGTGTAATAACTTACTTTAATAATACCTATCATATTATCTTTATAATATTAAATGAACCCTATAAATTTTATTACTTAATATATATAAAAGTATATTTTATTATATAAATATAATATAAAATTTTATTTATTAATAAATAAATTATATTATTTACTCTAATAAATCTTTTAAAAATATTTAAAAATATAAAACGACGATATTTAAACTATATATTAATCATGTATAGATTTTTGGAAATTATTTTGAGTCAAATTTACTTTTGTTGACTTTTGCATATTAGTCTCGAGCATTAGGATTGTGGTACACTATGACTTGACCTAATTTGTTAGACAAATATTGACTAACACATAAATATATATAATTAATTTAGGTTCGTGAATCCGAGGCCAACCTTGCACTTGTTCAATGATGTTATATGTATTTTTACTACGAAATACAGTATGGTGAGTTTCATTTACCTTTTTACCCTTTATATTTTTGGGCTGAGAATACATGCGCAATTTTTATAAATGTTTTACAAAATAGACACAAGTAATTGAAACTACATTGTATGGTTGAATGATCGAAATCGAATATGCCCCTTTTAGTCTGGTAATCTAAGAATTAGGTAACAGACACCCTAATTGACGCGAATCCTAAAGATAGATCTATCGGGCCCAACAAGCCCCATCCAAAGTACCGGATGCTTTAGTACTTCGAAATTTATATCATGTCCGAAGGAGGATCCCGGAATGATGGGGATATTCTTATATGCATATTGTGAATGTCGGTTACCAGGTGTTCACCATATGAATGATTATTTTTTGTCTCTATGCATGGGACGTATATTTATGAGAACTGGAAATGAAATTCTTGTGGTCTATTAAAATGATGGAAATAAATGATTATGATAAACTAATGAACTCACCAACCTTTTTGTTGACACTTTAAAGCATGTTTATTCTCAGGTGTTAAAGAAATCTTCCGCTATGCATTTGCTCATTTTAAAGATATTACTTGGAGTCTTTCATAGCATATTTCGAAGAACATTGCATTCGAGTCATTGAGTTCATCAAATATTATTATTAAATCAATTTATAGTTGAATAGTGGATATTATGAAATGGTATGCATGCCTGTCAATTTTTGATGTAAAGAAAGATTGTCTTTTAAAAACGAATGCAATGTTTGTAAAATGTATCATATAGAGGTCAAATACCTCACAATGTAATCAACTATTGTGAATCATTTATAATGTATATGAACGGGTCCTTTCAGTTGGTATCAGAGTGGTGGTCTTAGCGAACCAGGTCTGCATTAGTGTGTCTAACTGATAAGTCGTTAGGATGCATTAGTGAGTCTGGACTTCGACTGTGTCTGCATGTCAAAAGTTTTGCTTATCATTTCTAGTCGGAAATCATCTGCTTATCATCCATAGGAAATTACCTGCTTATCATTATTAGTCTAGACACATCTTGCTACATTAATTGCATGAGTAGTGTATAGACAAAATTCATATCTTAGCGTATCTGCTAAATCATATCTTATCGTATCTGTTACTTTAAACTTTGCCTGACATATCCCGCAAATTCCTCCGTAATCTATGAAATCTTTTGATCTCTATATATAGATATCCTATGTAAATAGAATACCACCCGATAGCCGAAAAATCATTTTATATTGAAAATCCTTTATCCAATCGTACGAAATGGAATTTGTCATCAGTTCAAGTCACTCGGATTCCGAAATGGAATCTCACTCAAGCTCCGAAAGCAGTGTGACCGGAATGGATCAACCAATCAGTCATCACCTATTCTGGATGAATTGGGGATGGGTTCGTAGCCTCCTCAATCATTGGAAACAAGAAGAAGGCGATCCTTTCCATCCACCACATTGCCCTCTTGGCGAAGAACCTGAAGCACTTACCGGCGAACCTGTCCGAAACACCATGTTCTCGCTCATTTCCAGAGTATCTCGTCACGATTATATATTACATCAAATTTTAGATTTTATTTATCCGATCGTCCGAACCGACAATCACCCCGGTGTAATAGAAGAAGTCAACGAGCTTCGCGCTTGGGTAGTGGCTTTGGAGAATATGGTGCAGAGATTACAAACACCAGCAGCAGCATCAGCAGCATAACCAGTACCACCATCATCAACACCAACAGTACCATTACCACCTCCAACCACAACCGCGTCGTAAACCTCAACTTCATAATCTGTCCCACGAGCATCAACGTCATACGCACCATAGATACCAAGGAGTACCAACAATAATAACTGACGAAGTATTAATTCATAACTTCATTGGAGAAACATTCCGCGGCGATTATGTAATCTCTAAAGTCTTAGAGATTATCTAATCTAGCCCTAACCATAAATCAGTTAAGCGAACCAAAATGATAGAAGGAAGAGTAGAAACCCTGACAAAAATGGTGTGTGATTAACAAGCTAAACTTGCTTTACCAACAGCATCAATAGTACCGTCAGCGTTACCAGCATCGTCAGTACAGTCAACATTCGAATCAACAACTCCGATAACATCACAAACTCCGTCAGTTCAAGAATCATTGTAGACATCATTACAAATCAATAACGTGTATATTGTATCAACGAGTTATGAAGAATTAACTCATTCCCTCTGAAGAAATTATATGTATATTATATATATATATATATATATATATATATATATATATATATATATATATATATATATATATATATTTTGAAATAAATCTTTCCGTGCTAAGCTATTGTGTGTGAATCTTAACTACTCGGTTAATTCATATTACAAATATGCAATAATGTACGTCCTTCGGCCGCAACTTAACCAGCGTTAACTACAATCTCTGTCGCAATTCAACAAATTTCAATTCATAATAAATCAAGTATATATTTGATTTTACACTTTCATCATCGATGTACCCGAAACTTTTCATATAACATCATTCTTACTTTGCGAAATTCACAAGAATTCCACGAACCGAACATCATACATCAACAAATAACGAAGTATTGATTCATAATTTCAATGTCATTAAAGAAATACTGCGTAAAAGTTATGTATTTTTTAAAGCCTTTAGGGATTATTCAATTCTAGTTTCAACAGTAAATCAAATGAGTTTAATTTAACATTAACTCATTAAATCTACGTTACATCCGAAGAAAATATACATATATATATATATATATATATATATATATATATATATATATATATATATATATATATATATATATATTTTCATAAAGACTGTAATAAAATTCTTTTGTACAAAATATTAATTGTGAATTTTTTTTTAACGGGTAGGTAATACCCGAGAGATATATAAATTCACAAATAATATGTTACATTCTTCGAATCTGATTCAGCAAATCATCCATTATACTCCCTACTTTCACAACAATATACATTCTTTTATAGAAATCAAAACAACCATACTCATTCAAAATTTAATTACATATTCTGATTTTGAAATCTCAAAATTCAACTGGAGATATGACCAAAATCATCACTCTTAGATCCTTACATCTTTCACAAGCTATATTTTGACTTCAAAACTGTGTTAGAACATCAAATGTATGTTAATGATTACAATCTGTGTTCAAACCCTTCGAAAATTTCTGAAGACACTTCGAATGATGAGCAATTAAGATGATGATCCAACCACATGTTACCCACAGTTATGTACCCGAAAAACTCTTGAAATCAAAGTAAAAGTTTAAACAACGTATTCGCGTCAGATTCTTTGGCATTTATTAGCAAAAATAAATTTGCGACTCCTATTCAAAGTAGCCAGTTTTGTCACAGCTCCAGCAAGTCAACTTCGAATTTTCAGTCAGACTAACCTTATTATAACCTTGAGATATACACCATCGTTACCAGGGAACCTTTTACATTCCACCACATTATTAGCAGATGTACCAACAACTTCATTACCCTTTGACTTTAGCCTCTCCAAAAAGTCATTATAATTATTTATTGAAACCCCATCATTTACTCATTCGCATCTTGTAATGAGAATTGCCATACGAATCATTGGGAATTAGCAATCAGTATTTTGAAATCTCGCAGCATGTCTACGCCAACAGTTATATGCGTATATATAACGTCTATCTTCTGGACTTAATTTGAATGTGAAGTTTCTAAAAAACACTCCGAACTACGAATTGGTTCTCCAAAAATGGAAAAAATGCTGATGAAGCAGCAAAAACTATAAACGACTTTAAACGGTAAAAGCTGGATGATAATGATGAAGTGTGCTGGCAAAGCGCAGAAAAAGAGAAGTTTTGGAACTGGAAAACGGATTGAGCAAAGTAGGAAGGAGGCTGTGGACAAATTACAAAGACTGAACCTGACTTCAAAGGATCCAAATGATTCAGTACCTGCTGAAGTCATTAACGAATACCTTGCTCCTGACTCTAAACCCCTGCGGACAATATTCTTCATCATCCTCTGATATTAGAAATTCTAAAATATCATCATATCTTTCATTATAAATATCCTCCATATTTCTGAAGATATTTTCTTAATTTTTCTTATTTGAAATCATTTACCTCTTCGCGCTATCTGTATTACATCATAAAAGAAACTATTTTAGTTTCTAAATTCTGAAACATTCAAGTTTAAAATAGGAATATTTTGAAGTAGTGTTGGGAACTGAAGCATAGTATAATATAATGACACTTGATCAACGTGATTATATTACAGTAAGTCATGCTGAGTTTCTAAATGGAACGTGATGATTCACAGATCATAACATCATCATGTGCCATGTTATACGACTCTTGTATTCTATTTAACCTCTAAAATATCAAGAAAATATTTCTTGATGATTCGGCCTTTTCTAAGGTATTCTAGTAATTTGACAAGTCAAGATCGTGCCATCACAATTTCCTTCCTAGAATATTAACAATGCTCATTCCGAAATCCATATCTGTGAATTCTGGACCTTTACAAGCGGTGCTTAATCGCAAGTAGAAGAAACGAAAGGACAAAACTCCAAAATAGAAATTGGGGTATAAATTACAGCAAATAAAAGAGAGCATTAACTGTGGATGACAATGATTATAGAAGATAGAAACAGAGACTTTGAAACATAAGGGAAGATATAAAGCCCAACGACAAACCAAAAATTATAAACCACATATATCGATGCATATAGCAATATAAAGACACGGGAGAACTAGAAACACTATAAACCCAAGAGTATAGTAGAAGTAAATAGATTCTTCCGGCGGTAGATGAAAAAACAGAATAACCGATATGAAAGTTATAAGTATATCGAGAATCAGAACTGGATGGAGCATATTGATGAATACTTTAAAATATGAGTTGAGGGGGAAAGAATAGAAGGTGATGAAACATGACTAGGAACTTAGAAATCAACAGATTTAACTCACACAATGACGGAATAAGTGAATCAAACCCTCTAGTGAATAGGTTAAACTTTTTGGGATTAATTTAGACATACCACAACTAAATCAAGTGTGATTAGATCAACACCTAGAGCTATTATTCACCACCTGGGTGATTTGGGTTGAGAGAGAATCGGAGGAGCTCATCAGATCTGTGTGTGTAACAAATGAGAGGCTTAACCTAAAATGAAGAACATAAGACTTTATATACCCCTGCTATTGACTCACCCGTATGATTCATCCATCATACATACGAGTTGGCTTCATCAGCCGTACGGGTGATCACTCACTCGTGTCTTCTCATTTAGGTTGTAATTGTGACTTAGCTCAGCATCAACCGTGCGTATGAGCCTGTCAGCCGTACGAGTGAGGCTTCACTCGGATGTCTGACTAAGTCTAACATAGTCAAACATCCAAATCTCGTTCCTGCAGTTGCTGTAACCACATACAAACACGGATAGGATAATAACGAACGATCATGGTGGCCTGTAAACTGTTGTACCTGCAATGGACGTGGGTAGATGTCTAGGGACTTGCATAAAATGCATCAACAGAAGGTGTGAGTTGTAAGAAAATGAAGGAGGTGAATTTATAAGAAAATCTCCGACAGAACAATTAAAATGGACGATTGCATTTAAAGCGGATCCTAATTCCTTTTGTTACCGGAGAATCAAATCTTATTACAAAGATTTTTTTTTTAAATCCCTTGAAATCTGGAAATCAATCATACCTACGTCAAATGATAAGATGAATCTACACTTACTCATTTCACTCTTCTATGTTAGCTTCATTCGTACTCTTCATATAAATGGATTGTTTATCCAAATTATTCGCTCATGATAAAACTCTAATTTTCAGCCTGTATGCATCATGAAAACATACTTATTATCATTCACGACCGTTCCACTCAAATTTCGGGACGAAATTTCTTTAACGGGTAGGTACTGTGACAACCCGGAAATTTCCAATTAAATTTAAACTTTATCTTTATATTATTCCGACACGATAAGCAAAGTTTGTTAAGTTAAATCTCAAGAATTTTAAATTGTGTTCATACATTCATTATAACCTCGACCAAATTCCGACGATTCACGAACCGTTATATATAAATAAATATGTATATATATGTATATATATATATTATAACGTGAGAATATTAATAAAGTATTAAACGTATAATACTTTACATGAACGTATTTGTTTCAATATGTTTATCGATGGAATTAGAAGATAATATCAAATAATTGATTTATCAGATACATTATGATATGATTACGGGTCTATGTTATGAGGTCCACTGTGATTTAAGAAATCTATTCTTTTTGACAACATTCGGAAAATGGTAAAGTGATTTATAGGTAAGAACGTGAAGTGTAAATAACTTAGATGTTGGATATCGACAAGTTAAGTAACTCGACATTTTTCATTAAGATGATTTCATACGTTTATTTAACCTTTGAGCTTTATCCCATGCTTCACCAACAAACTGTAATTTAAAAACTTGAAACCTATTATGAATATATATGATTCTACTTTTCTAAAACATTTTATGATATAACGATTTCTATTATTTTAACCTTTAAACAAAATGATTCTTAAAAATATATTTGGTTTTGGAAAACAAAATTATTATATTTATTTGATTTAGTTTCAAACGTACAAAAACGTTTTCAGTTTAAAAACAACTTTATTATTAAAACGTATATAACTTTTATAAATATCTAGAACCACTTTTGACAACTCATTACTTAACCAGTATGATAAAGATAACGATATTTATATTTTATTTTATTAAATATATATAACGATTTAAATTAATATTATATATATTTATACGCGTATTATACGTACATAGTTTTATACTTTTACTATACTTAAACTTTACCTTTACTTTATTTTTACTTTACTTTATCTTTAATAATTCACTTTAATAATTCATACTTTAATAATTCACTTTAATAATTCATACTTTAATAATTCACTTTAATAGTTCATACTTTAATAATTCACTTTAATAATTCATACTTTAATAATTCACTTTAATAATTCAAAAATCTATTATAAATAGAATTCAATAGGTTTCATTATTTCATAGAAACTTGAAAATATTTTTCTCTAAACTCTCTCAATCGATTTACATATATATATTTACTCCGTATTATTTCAAGATATTATTAGTATACATAAAATATTACGTCAGAGTGCTGTCCGAGTGATTTCGAAATTGTTTTTCGAGTGGGAGTTGATTAAGGAAATTATGGGTTATAGCTATGGAGGTGATTGGGTATGGTTCATGGGTAAGCTCGTGAGGTCAATATAGTGTTTATCATCTCCGTTGCGTCTACGTACCTTTCCTGCAATATTGGATCTCAATATTGATACGTGAGTACTCATAATTTAACTTTTACATACTAATAGTGTATCCCTGACTAGTGCTCGAGTATATACGATTATGCATGTTTGTACTTTTGATATTGCCTTTAGTTAGGTTATGTTGAATCCTGAATTAGTTATATATGCGACTGAGATAAGGTATAAGATATGCATGTCGTTGGAAAGCTAGCGAAAAATTAAGAACTTTTCATTTAGATATCGAATGATTTCGATGAACGGATTTGAAGTTATAGTCCATCGAATTTTTGTATTATTATTAAAAATGATTATTATTATCGTCGTTATTATCGTCGTTCTAGTTTTATCTTATTATTATTATTATTATTATTATCTTTATCAATAAAAGGATTTATCATTCAAAATTGTTATTTTTTTTATTATTACTATCGTTATTATCGTTAAAGTTATAATTATTATTATTATTATTATTATTATTATTATTATTATTATTATTATTATTATTATTATTATTATTATTATTATTATTATTATTATTATTATTATTATTATTATTATTATTGGTATTATTATTATTATTATCATTATTAATATATATATATATATATATATATATATATATATATATATATATCATTATTTAAAAATAGTTATTGTTATTGTTATTATTATTATTACTATATTATCATTAAGATAATTATTAGTATTATCATTAATAATGTTATAGTAACTATCATTATTAATATTAGTGTAATTAAAACAAATATTTGTAACACCTAATTATTTTGATTACTATTATTATCATTATTACGAACACGATATAAAAGACGATTAAAAGCTATTAAACGAAACGATTAGGAAATAATGGGTAAGAGTATCATGATGAAATTAAAATATTATAAGATATTGATTTAGATAAAATTATCGTTCTTATTATTTTTATCATTACTATTATTATTAAAATTATCGTTAGTATTAAAACTATCATTTTAACAAAAATTATCATTTTAATAGAAATGTCATTCTTACTATAAAATATCATTATTATTATTATTTTAAATAGAATTATTATTTTAAAGATAATATTAAAAATTATCGTAAATATTAAAGTTATCATAATTAGAATTATCGTTTTATCATAATGTCATCTTAGTAATTATAAATACTGATATTTTTATAATAATAATTATTATTACAAAATAATACAACTTTTACTTACTATCATTATAGATATTATTTTATCAAATAAATATTTGATACAAACATATTTTACTACGTGTAATAACTTACTTTAATAATACATATCATATTATCTTTATAATATTAAATGAACCCTATAAATTTTATTACTTAATATATATAAAAGTATATTTTATTATATAAATATAATATAAAATTTTATTTATTAATAAATAAATTATATTATTTACTCTAATAAATCTTTTAAAAATATTTAAAAATATAAAACGACGATATTTAAACTATATATTAATCATGTATAGATTTTTGGAAATTATTTTGAGTCAAATTTACTTTTGTTGACTTTTGCATATTAGTCTCGAGCATTAGGATTGTGGTACACTATGACTTGACCTAATTTGTTAGATAAATATTGACTAACACATAAATATATATAATTAATTTAGGTTCGTGAATCCGAGGCCAACCTTGCACTTGTTCAATGACGTTATATGTATTTTTACTACGAAATACAGTATGGTGAGTTTCATTTACCTTTTTACCCTTTATATTTTTGGGCTGAGAATACATGCGCAATTTTTATAAATGTTTTACAAAATAGACACAAGTAATTGAAACTACATTGTATGGTTGAATGATCGAAATCGAATATGCCCCTTTTAGTCTGGTAATCTAAGAATTAGGGAACAGACACCCTAATTGACGCGAATCCTAAAGATAGATCTATCGGGCCCAACAAGCCCCATCCAAAGTACCGGATGCTTTAGTACTTCGAAATTTATATCATGTCCGAAGGAGGATCCCGGAATGATGGGGATATTCTTATATGCATATTGTGAATGTCGGTTACCAGGTATTCACCATATGAATGATTATTTTTTGTCTCTATGCATGGGACGTATATTTATGAGAACTGGAAATGAAATTCTTGTGGTCTATTAAAATGATGGAAATAAATGATTATGATAAACTAATGAACTCACCAACCTTTTGGTTGACACTTTAAAGCATGTTTATTCTCAGGTGTTAAAGAAATCTTCCGCTGTGCATTTGCTCATTTTAAAGATATTACTTGGAGTCTTTCATAGCATATTTCGAAGAACGTTGCATTCGAGTCATTGAGTTCATCAAAGATTATTATTAAATCAATTTATAGTTGGATAGTGGATATTATGAAACGGTATGCATGCCTGTCAATTTTTGATGTAAAGAAAGATTGTCTTTTAAAAACGAATGCAATGTTTGTAAAATGTATCATATAGAGGTCAAATACCTCGCAATGTAATCAACTATTATGAATCGTTTATAATGTATATGAACGGGTCCTTTCACATGGACTCCAAATCTTGTCCTTATTTTAGTATGCAACAGCGGAACCTCTTAATAATCACCTGAGAATAAACATGCTTAAAACGTCAACAAAAATGTTGGTGAGTTATAGGTTTAACCTATATATTATCAAATCATAATAATAGACCACAAGATTTCATATTTCAATATACATCCCATACATAGAGATAAAAATCATTCATATGGTGAACACCTGGTAACCGACATTAACAAGATGCATATATAAGAATATCCCCATCATTCCGGGACACCCTTCGGATATGATATAAATTTCGAAGTACTAAAGCATCCGGTACTTTGGATGGGGTTTGTTAGGCCCAATAGATCTATCTTTAGGATTCGCGTCAATTAGGGTGTCTGTTCCTTAATTCTTAGATTACCAGACTTAATAAAAAGGGGCATATTCGATTTCGATAAATCAACCATAGAATGTAGTTTCACGTACTTGTGTCTATTTTGTAAATCATTTAAAAACCTGCATGTATTCTCATCCCAAAAATATTAGATTTTAAAAGTGGGACTATAACTCACTTTCACAGATATTTCCTTCCTCGGAAATAAGACTTGGCCACGGATTGATTCACGAACCTATACAAATATGTACATATATATTAAAGTATGATCAAAATATAATTACAACCATTTTTATTATGTTTTAAAGATTTGAGTGTATTAAGCCAGCTGTCCTCGTTAGTTGTGATGACCCGGGAATTTCCGACCAAATTTAAACATAATCTTATATGATTCGACTCGATAAGCAAAGTCTATTAAACCGAGTCTCATTATGTTTGAACTATTTCATGATAACATTTGACCTTTAACTATTTCCGACGATTCACGAACCTTTAATTGTAACTAAGAATGTAAATATAAATAATTATATATAAAACTAATTATATTAGTATTAATGAACTATTAAGTAATTTTGTTATTATAAAAGATAACATTTAATAACTAAAGATTTTCATTTTGAATATATATAGTATATTGTATATAAATGATTCAAACATATTTTACCAACGTTATCAAAATATTAAATGTACAATGTTATACTTTGTAGTTAATTGTAAAAATATACATAATTAATCATCTACTCAACATTTAAAACATGATTTTATATATATGGTAGTATACATATATACATAAATATAACTATATATATATGATTTTATACATAATTATTATATTATGTATATGTAGAAATTTATAATATATCTATGATGAAATAATGTACTATTTTAATAAATATATATAATACTTACATATATAAAACATTTATATTTTTCATAATTACATACATAAGTATAATATAATTAGTATGTAAATAAATATTATAATATATTTATATTAAAATGCATAAATATATAATATTCAGTATATGTTACAATACATATTACATAATTATTAAATATTACATAATAATAGATGATATTAATAAATTAAATTTAAATACAAATATAGTTATTGTAGTAATGTTATTTGTATCGTCAAATATCAATATTTGTATTCATAATATCACTTTATATCATATAAAGATGAAATTGGATGTATATATTAGATTATTATTACTAATATTATTATTATCGATAAAATATTAATATTATCATAATTAGTATGGTATTATTATTATTATTATTATTATCATTTTTACAATTATTATTATCATTAATATTATATTTATCATTATTATTAATTTTATTAATATTATTAGATATTAATAGTATTGTTATTATATATTATTATTATTAATTAAAAAAAACAGTAGGGATCTATATTATACGCGTGACCTCTGTATCCTTTATCTCTATTATTATTATTTTTTTATTTCTTTCCTGCTCCCAACTCGTGAACCTGTGTTGACATTTTCTCCATTTTTTATCAACCGATCTCTATTATTACAACATGATTATGTATAATTGCAAATCAAATAAAAAGGAAATCCAATGGGATTAAAGAGCACAGCGATATTTTTTTTTCTTCTTCTCTGCACGCTCCAATTTTTTTTTCTCTTAATTCAATTTCGAATAAAGTTTCAAAATCTAAAAATGCAGAAAGGTTAGAAATCTTTCTTTGAATCTATCTGCAAAATCTCAACTCTCAAATCTTTATATCGATCTTGAATTTTGAAGTCAAAGTTTAGTTTAAAAAAAGTCAACAATTGTTCTTGAGACAAATTCGCGTTCGTGTATATGTTTCTGATCAAATTGACGATTCCAGTAGTTTTTATACATGTTTAGAAAACTATTTAGTGTTATAAACATTATCTATAATGTTATCTATTACGAAATCAATTTTTTTTTTGTTCCAAGAACCGACGCTGCAGTAGTCCTTTAGTATTTTTTTTTTTATTTTAGAACCCAAATTATTTTTTTTCTGTAATGTTTTGAAGCTTTAAAGGGAACCCCGATTTTGTTTTTTTTTTTGGTTATTGATGTTTTGTTGAATCCATGAGACTTGTGGAGAAGAAGAGGAATAGAAGAAAAACAGTTTATATATAAAATTTAAATTCGATATTAGTACAGAGAATCAGAATTGGTGGGATGGTCGAGAGTGTTTGCGTGTGAGCATGTGGTCACGAGATCGATTCCAGAGGACGGTAGTTTCTTTTTTTTTTTGAAACTCTTTTCATGTGAGGTAGTTTTCTTTTCTAATTTTATTATTGTTATTATATATTAATTATTATTAGTATTATTATTATTATTGTGATTGTTTTGATTGTTATTGTTATTGTTATTATTAGTATCATACTTGTTATCATATTTGAAAGTATTATAGACATTACTATTATTATTATGATAGGTATTAATAATATTATTATTAGTAATAAACTTATCATTTTAGTATTTTATCATCATTAGGATTATGATTATGATTATCATTATTATTATTATGAAGGAAATAAAAATATATTATTATCATCAATATTAGAATTTGTACCGGTTTATAAATAATTGTATCATCAGTACATTTACAATTAATAATATCATATTTATCAGTATCATCATTAATATTTACTAGTATTATTATGATTATCATTTATCATTTTATAAATATTAGAACCCTTATTATTAACATAAGTATGGTATTAGTATTAATATTATTTTAGAGTTATTATTATTAGTATCATTAACAGTTATCATTTTCATTTTTTTTGCTATTAGTATTATCATTATTAATAAAATTATTATTATTATTATTAAATCATTATTATCTAAATTATTATTTTAACAAATAAATCTTTTGTACACTATATATATACTTATGGTATATACTAGGATTGTATTAATAATTCACATAACAAACTAATAAAATTTCATAAATACAATACTAACCACAAATATATGTATATAAATATATTAATGTCACTATTTATATAAACGTAAATCATTATAGATATATATACATAAAATCGATATATATATAAAATATAATATAAGTATACGTTTTAAAATAAAGGTTAGAATAAATTCTACAAAACTATAATATATAAATAATACATATTAATAAATGAAATTTTGTAACTTACATTATACGTATTAATATATACACAATTGATATAGGTTCGTAAATTCGAGGCCAACCCTGCATTGTTCAATGACGTCATATGTATTTTTACTACAAAATACAGTATCGTGAGTTTCATTTGCCTTTTTACCCTTTATATTTTTGGGCTGAGAATACATGCGCAACTTTTATAACTGTTTTACGAAATTGACACAAGTACGTGAAACTACATTCTATGGTTGGATTATCGAAGTCGAATATGCCCCTTTTTATTAAGTCTGGTAATCTAAGAATTAGGGAACAGACACCCTAATTGACGCGAATCCTAAAGATAGATCTATCGGGCCCAACAAGCCCCATCCAAAGTACCGGATGTTTTAGTACTTCGAAATTTATATCATGTCCGAAGGAGGATCCCGGAATGATGGAGATATTCTTATATATGCATATTGTTAATGTCGGTTACCAGGTGTTCAATCCATATGAATGATATTTTTGTCTCTATACATGGGACGTATGTTTATGAGAAATGGAAATCTGAAATCTTGTGGTCTATTAAAATGATGGAAACGATTGTTTAAGTTAAACTAATGAACTCACCAACCTTTTGGTTGACACTTTAAAGCATGTTTATTCTCAGGTACGAAAGAAATCTTCCGCTGTGTATTTGCTCATTTTATAGATATTACTTGGAGTCATTCATGGCATATTTCAAAAGACGTTGCATTCGAGTCGTCGAGTTCATCAAGATTATTATCAAGTCAATTATAGTTGGATATATTATGAAATGGTATGCATGCCTGTCAACTTTCGATGTAATGAAAGTTTGTCTTTTCAAAAACGAATGCAATGTTTGTAAAATGTATCATATAGAGGTCAAGTACCTCGCGATGTAATCAACTGTTGTGAATCGTTTATAATCGATATGGACTTCGTCCGGATGGATTAGGACGGGTCTTCACAGTTGGTATCAGAGCGGTGGTCTTAGCGAACCAGGTCTTGCATTAGTGAGTCTAACTGATAGTCGTTAGAATGCATTAATGAGTCTGGACTTCGACCGTGTCTGCATGTTAAAAGTTTTGCTTATCATTTAGTGTCGAAAAATTATTTGCTTATCATCCTTAAAGTCTAAGACACGTCTTACTGCCTTTATTGCATAGACAGTGTATAGTTAAATTCATATCTTAGCGTATCTGTTATTGTTACCTTTGCCTGACAGCTTCCGTAGATTCCTCCGTAGCTTATGGGATTTTAGTATTATATATGCATATGTAAATTATGTATTGCAGGGTACTAATCTACATCCTATAATCTATTTCTTATCGAAAATCCTTCATCTGATCATACGAGATGAATCCCTCAACCAGTTCGAGTCCATCAGATTTCGATAGCTATTTCGATAGTTATTCCGACAGCTATTTCGATATGGATTTCCACTCGAGCTCCGAAAGCAGAGTAACCGGAATGAATCGATCAATTAGCCATCATCTATTCTGAATGAATTAGAGATGGGTTCGTAGTCGACTTAATCAATGGAAACGCGAAGAAGGCGATCATTTCCACTAACCAAATTCACCTCTTGACAATGAACCTAAAACGTTTACCGGCGAACCTGTTCGAGACACCATTTTCTCTCTCATTTCCAAAGTATCTCATCACGATCATATACTATCTCAGATTCTAAACCTCATTCATCCGCTCGTCCGAACCGACAATCATCCCGGTGTAATAGAAGAAGTTAACGAACTTCGCGCATAAGTTGTAGTCTTGGAAAATATGGTGCAAAACGTACCAGCTTCATCCAAATCACCGGCACCAACAGTACCACCAACAACCCAAATTTCAATATCACATGCCTCAACATCTCAATCTATACCTCGAGTATAATCATCATTCTACATGACATTCTACATCAGTTATCTTCGTTCGACATGGTGATTATGTAATCTCTAATGTTTTAGAGATTATTTATTCTAGTTCTAACTGAAAACTAAATGAGTTTAATATCATGTTAACTCATTAAATTCATGATTACATCTGAAGAAAATATATATGTATATATGTTTTCATAAAGATTGTAATTAAAAATTCTTTTGTACAAACTGTTAATAATAAAAATATTTTAACGGGTAGGTAATACCCGAGGAATATTTAAATTTCACATTAATAAGTTACACTATATATTCTTCGAATCTGATTCAACAGTTATTCACTATCCTATTTAAAACCACCGGGATACTTATCCGTTCACCAAAGAATAACTATTTTCATTCAAATTCAATTTCATATTTGAATTTTGACCTATCAGAATCCAACAAGTGGCATAATGAAGAAATAATGGACACAATAAAAATTGATTAGAAACAGACTAATTAACAATATTAAATTTTATTAAGAAACCACGCTAACAAAATCCTAGCTAACTGTTAATTCCGTATTACATTTTATTTATCGCAATTTATTTATCGCAATTTATTTTATCGCAATTTATATTCTCGCAATTTTATTTATTGTCATTTAATTTCTGTTATTTACTTTACGCACTTTATTTATCGTCATTTAATTTCTGTTATTTATTTTACGCACTTTAAATATCGGGACACGTATACAAGGTTTTGACATATCATATCGACACATCTATATATATTATTTGGAATCACCATAGACACTCTATATGCAGTAATGATCGAGTTCTCTATACAGGGTTGAGGTTGATTCTATAATAATATATATACTTTGAGTTGTGATCGAGTCTGAGACATGTACACGGGTCACGATACGTATTAATTAATTCAAATATTATATATTAAACTATATATGAATGATTGCACTGTCAACTGTGGACTATCGACTGTGGACTAATAACATTGGACAATTAAAATGAATTAAAATATTGAATATAACATATGAAACTAAACAATTCTTCAAGTTTTCCACTTGATTTCGTCTTAAACCTCATTTGTATCTTCACGATTACATTCTGCGTTCAAACCTTTCATGATTCTTGAAAACACCTCAATCGATAGGATGAATCAACCGCACTTCATCTACGGAAGGAAAGATTTATGCATATAGTTATGCACCTGAGAAACTCTCGGCAATTGAGTAAAAGTTCAACACGTAGCCGCGTCAGATCCTTTGGCATTTATTAACAAAAACAACTTTGCGATCCCTTTTCAAAATTAGCCAATTTTGTCACAGCTCCAACAAGTCAACTTCGACTTTTCGTACGAAACAACCTTATTATAACGTTTATATATACGCGTGCTCTTTTATTGTTACCAGGTAACCTTTCATATTCCATCATATTACCATCAGCGTTTAATCATCTAAAAACACAATTCTCCTGAAACCACCTCGGATTAATAACCGATGATTCAGATATCATAGCATTAAATGCAGAGGAAACAGAAAAATGGTAGATGGTCTAAACGGACCAAAGTTTGATGATAAAGAAAGGAGTGTTAGGAACGCTCGATAGAAAATTGGGTATTGAAAAACAGATTGAGTTACCCATGAAGGAGACCAAGGACAAATACAAGGACCAAATCCTATATTCAAAGGATTCAGGTAATTCTGGATCCGTTGAAATCTTTAGAGAATATCTTGCTCCGAAGTCATGTTAAAATCTTGCGGAAAATCTTTCTCCATCAACCGTCGAACTTAGAAATTCCAAAATATCATCATCAATATCTTTGATATTTCTGAGGATATTTTCATAAATATTCTCGTCCGAAATTATATACCTCTTCGTGCTTCATGTGTATCAATATATTGGAAACATTCAATAGAAAATATAGTACCGAAAAGCAGATTATGCGAAACTATGAAGAAAGCCGTGGATAAATCACAAAGAATAAGTTTGACTTCAAAGAATCCAAATAATTCAATGTCTGCTAAAGTCTATAGTGAATAACTTGCTCCTTACTCTAAACCCTTGCAGACAATAGTTTCTATCATCCTCTGATCTTAGATATTCTGAGATATTATCGTACCTTTCATTATAAATATCCTCCATATTTCTGGAGATATTTTTATAACTATTCTTATCTGAAATCATTAATCTTTTCATGCTATCAGTATTACATCATATAGAAACTGTTAGTTTCTATATTCTGTAAATTTTCAAGCTTAAAATATGAATGTTATTGAAGTAATGATGGGAACTGATGCATGAGTTAGTATAATATAATGACACTTGATCAATGTGATTATATTACAGTAAGTCATGTTGAGTTTCTAAATGAAACGTGATGATTCACAGATCATAACGTCATCATGTGCCATGTTACATAACTCTTTCATCCTACTTAACTCCGTAACAAATCAAGAAAATGTATTCTTGATGGTTCTATCTTCCGTGATGTTGATAAATTTGAAAATCAAATCGTGCTATCACGTTCCTTCATGCTTAGAACATTATAATCATTCGAAACTCTATATCTATAAATTCTGGACCATTATTCGCTTGACTTGAAGTCGGGAAGAGAAAACAAAAGCATAGAGCTTTGAAATATAAGGGAGAATATAAAGTCCGATAACAACACATAAATTACAAACCGTGTATATCAATGTTTATCGCAACATAAAGACACGGGAGAATTAAAAACATTATAATCCCGAGGGCGAAGTAGAAGAAAGCAGATTCCTCTGGTGGAAGTTGAAAAAGGAGAATGATTGTTGCGATAGTAAGGATGAGGACAAGGATCAGAACTGGATTAATCATTTTCAGAATCTTTTGGATGTATGAACTAAGAAAGAAAGTATAAGAATGGTGAGAATAATGGAAAGGAAGAGCTTAATTTATACTGGAAATATCAGACGTAGTAATCGGGGCAGATCACCGTATTTAATTAAAGAGATCTTAATTTCCATAAATCCCGAAGAATCAGATTTTATAGATCTTCAAGATTTTCTTTAAATCCCTTAAATTTCGGAATTCAACCAAGGCAATGTCAAAAGTTAAGACGCGCCTTATTTTCTAAATTCAAACCTGACTACGTCAAAAGTTAAAAACAAATCTTTGTTTCTCATTTCATCCTTTTGTGAATAGCTTCATTCGCACTCTTCGAATAATCGAATTATTTTTATCCATATTACTCAATGATGATAAAACTCAAGTTATCAACTCATATTCGTCAGGAAAACATATTTATTGTTAGCTATGACGACCTCACTCAAATTTCGGGACGAAATTTCTTTAACGGGTAGGTACTGTGATGACCCGGGAATTTCCGACCAAATTTAAACATAATCTTATATGATTCGACTCGATAAGCAAAGTCTATTAAACCGAGTCTCATTATGTTTGAACTATTTCATGATAACATTTGACCTTTAACTATTTTCGACGATTCACGAACCTTTAATTGTAACTAAGAATGTAAATATAAATAATTATATATAAAACTAATTATATTAGTATTAATGAACTATTAAGTAATTTTGTTATTATAAAAGATAACATTTAATAACTAAAGATTTTCATTTTGAATATATATAGTATATTGTATATAAATGATTCAAACATATTTTACCAACGTTATCAAAATATTAAATGTACAATGTTATACTTTGTAGTTAATTGTAAAAATATACATAATTAATCATCTACTCAACATTTAAAACATGATTTTATATATATGGTAGTATACATATATACATAAATATAACTATATATATATATATGATTTTATACATAATTATTATATTATGTATATGTAGAAATTTATAATATATCTATGATGAAATAATGTACTATTTTAATAAATATATATAATACTTACATATATAAAACATTTATATTTTTCATAATTACATACATAAGTATAATATAATTAGTATGTAAATAAATATTATAATATATTTATATTAAAATGCATAAATATATAATATTCAGTATATGTTACAATACATATTACATAATTATTAAATATTACATAATAATAGATGATATTAATAAATTAAATTTAAATACAAATATAGTTATTGTAGTAATGTTATTTGTATCGTCAAATATCAATATTTGTATTCATAATATCACTTTATATCATATAAAGATGAAATTGGATGTATATATTAGATTATTATTACTAATATTATTATTATCGATAAAAGATTAATATTATCATAATTAGTATGGTATTATTATTATTATTATTATCATTTTTACAATTATTATTATCATTAATATTATATTTATCATTATTATTAATTTTATTAATATTATTAGATATTAATAGTATTGTTATTATATATTATTATTATTAATTAAAAAAAAACAGTAGGGATCTATATTATACGCGTGACCTCTGTATCCTTTATCTCTATTATTATTATTTTTTTGTTTCTTTCCTGCTCCCAACTCGTGAACCTGTGTTGACATTTTCTCCATTTTTTATCAACCGATCTCTATTATTACAACATGATTATGTATAATTGCAAATCAAATAAAAAGGAAATCCAATGGGATTAAAGAGCACAGCGATATTTTTTTTTCTTCTTCTCTGCACGCTCCAATTTTTTTTTCTCTTAATTCAATTTCGAATAAAGTTTCAAAATCTAAAAATGCAGAAAGGTTAGAAATCTTTCTTTGAATCTATCTGCAAAATCTCAACTCTCAAATCTTTATATCGATCTTGAATTTTGAAGTCAAAGTTTAGTTTAAAAAAGTCAACAATTGTTCTTGAGACAAATTCGCGTTCGTGTATATGTTTCTGATCAAATTGACGATTCCAGTAGTTTTTATACATGTTTAGAAAACTATTTCGTGTTATAAACATTATCTATAATGTTATCTATTACGAAATCAATTTTTTTTTGTTCCAAGAACCGACGCTGCAGTAGTCCTTTAGTATTTTTTTTTTATTTTAGAACCCAAATTATTTTTTTTCTGTAATGTTTTGAAGCTTTAAAGGGAACCCCGATTTTGTTTTTTTTTTTTTGGTTATTGATGTTTTGTTGAATCCATGAGACTTGTGGAGAAGAAGAGGAATAGAAGAAAAACAGTTTATATATAAAATTTAAATTCGATATTAGTACAGAGAATCAGAATTGGTGGGATGGTCGAGAGTGTTTGCGTGTGAGCATGTGGTCACGAGATCGATTCCAGAGGATGGTAGTTTCTTTTTTTTTTGAAACTCTTTTCATGTGAGGTAGTTTTCTTTTCTAATTTTATTATTGTTATTATATATTAATTATTATTAGTATTATTATTATTATTGTGATTGTTTTGATTGTTATTGTTATTGTTATTATTAGTATCATACTTGTTATCATATTTGAAAGTATTATAGACATTACTATTATTATTATGATAGGTATTAATAATATTATTATTAGTAATAAACTTATCATTTTAGTATTTTATCATCATTAGGATTATGATTATGATTATCATTATTATTATTATGAAGGAAATAAAAATATATTATTATCATCAATATTAGAATTTGTACCGGTTTATAAATAATTGTATCATCAGTACATTTACAATTAATAATATCATATTTATCAGTATCATCATTAATATTTACTAGTATTATTATGATTATCATTTATCATTTTATAAATATTAGAACCCTTATTATTAACATAAGTATGGTATTAGTATTAATATTATTTTAGAGTTATTATTATTAGTATCATTAACAGTTATCATTTTCATTTTTTTTGCTATTAGTATTATCATTATTAATAAAATTATTATTATTATTAGTAAATCATTATTATCTAAATTATTATTTTAACAAATAAATCTTTTGTACACTATATATATACTTATGGTATATACTAGGATTGTATTAATAATTCACATAACAAACTAATAAAATTTCATAAATACAATACTAACCACAAATATATGTATATAAATATATTAATGTCACTATTTATATAAACGTAAATCATTATAGATATATATACATAAAATCGATATATATATAAAATATAATATAAGTATACGTTTTAAAATAAAGGTTAGAATAAATTCTACAAAACTATAATATATAAATAATACATATTAATAAATGAAATTTTGTAACTTACATTATACGTATTAATATATACACAATTGATATAGGTTCGTAAATTCGAGGCCAACCCTGCATTGTTCAATGACGTCATATGTATTTTTACTACAAAATACAGTATCGTGAGTTTCATTTGCCTTTTTACCCTTTATATTTTTGGGCTGAGAATACATGCGCAACTTTTATAACTGTTTTACGAAATTGACACAAGTACGTGAAACTACATTCTATGGTTGGATTATCGAAGTCGAATATGCCCCTTTTTATTAAGTCTGGTAATCTAAGAATTAGGGAACAGACACCCTAATTGACGCGAATCCTAAAGATAGATCTATCGGGCCCAACAAGCCCCATCCAAAGTACCGGATGTTTTAGTACTTCGAAATTTATATCATGTCCGAAGGAGGATCCCGGAATGATGGAGATATTCTTATATATGCATATTGTTAATGTCGGTTACCAGGTGTTCAATCCATATGAATGATATTTTTGTCTCTATACATGGGACGTATGTTTATGAGAAATGGAAATCTGAAATCTTGTGGTCTATTAAAATGATGGAAACGATTGTTTAAGTTAAACTAATGAACTCACCAACCTTTTGGTTGACACTTTAAAGCATGTTTATTCTCAGGTACGAAAGAAATCTTCCGCTGTGTATTTGCTCATTTTATAGATATTACTTGGAGTCATTCATGGCATATTTCAAAAGACGTTGCATTCGAGTCGTCGAGTTCATCAAGATTATTATCAAGTCAATTATAGTTGGATATATTATGAAATGGTATGCATGCCTGTCAACTTTCGATGTAATGAAAGTTTGTCTTTTCAAAAACGAATGCAATGTTTGTAAAATGTATCATATAGAGGTCAAGTACCTCGCGATGTAATCAACTGTTGTGAATCGTTTATAATCGATATGGACTTCGTCCGGATGGATTAGGACGGGTCTTCACATTAGTAACCTACAACTAGTTGTCCACAGTTAGATGTACATAAATAAATCAATATATATTATCTTGAATCAATCCACGACCCAGTGTATACACGTCTCAGGCTAAATCACAACTCAAAGTATATATATATTTGGAATCAACCTCAACCCTGTATAGCTAACTCTAACATTACTGCATATAGAGTGTCTATGGTTGTTCCAAATAATATATATACATGGGTCGATATGATATGTCAAAACATTTGCATACGTGTCTATGGTATCCCAAGATTACATAATATATTAGAATACATGTATAATACAATATAAGTTAGATAGGATATGATTTGTATAGATTTGTTAAACATTTCCCGTAGCTAAAAAGATCAAAAATATCCAATCTTGTTTTACCCATAACTTCTTCATTTTAAATCCATTTTGAGTGAATCAATTTGCTATGGTTTCATATTGAACTCTAATTTAAGAATCCAAATAGAAAAAGTATAGGTTTATAGTCAGAAATTTAAGTTACATGTCAATTATTAAAGAGGTAGTCATTTCCGTCGAAAGAACGACATCTTGATGACCATTTAACATACTTTCACTTTGAGTTTAACCAAGATTTTTGGATATAGTTTCATGTTCATATGAAAAATCATTTTCCCAGAAGAACAACTTTTAAATCAAAGTTTATCATAATTTTTAATTATCCAAACCAAAACAGCCCCCGGTTTCACTACGACGGCGTATATCCGATTTTATGGTGTTCATCGTGTTTCCAGGTTTTAAATCATTAAGTTAGCATATCATATAGATGTAGAACATGTGTTTAGTTGATTTTAAAAGTCAAGTTAGAAGGATTAACTTTTGTTTGCGAACAAGTTTAGAATTAACTAAACTATGTTCTAGTGATTACAAGTTTAAACCTTCGAATAAGATAGCTTTATATGTATGAATTGAATGATGTTATGAACATCATTACTACCTCAAGTTTTCTGGATAAAACTACTGGAAATGAGAAAAATGGATCTAGCTTCAAAGGATCCTTGGATGGCTTGAAAGTTCTTGAAGCAGAATCATGACACGAAAACAGTTCAAGTAAGATTTTTACTCGAAATAAGATTGTTATAGTTGTAGAAATTGAATCAAAGTTTGAATATGAATATTACCTTGAATTAGAAAGATAACCTACTGTAAATAACAAAGGTTCCTTGATCTTAGATGATTACTTGGAATGGATTAGAAAGCTTGGAAGTAGACTTGCAAACTTGGAAGTATTCTTGATTTTTATGAAACTATACTTATGGAATTTATGAAGAACACTTAGAACTTGAAGATGGAACTTGAGAGAGATCAATTAGATGAAGAAAATTGAAGAATTAAAGTGTTTGTAGGTGTTTTTGATCGTTGGTATATGGATTAGATATAAAGGATATGTAATTTGTTTTCATGTAAATAAGTCATGAATGATTACTAATATTTTTTGTAATTTTATGAGATATTTCATGCTAGTTGCCAAATGATAGTTCCCACATGTGTTAGGTGACTCACATGGGCTACTAAGAGCTGATCATTAGAGTGTATATACAAATAGTACATACATCTAAAAGATGTGTATTGTACGAGTACGAATACGGGTGCATACGAGTAGAATTGTTGATGAAACTGAACGAGGATGTAATTGTAAGCATTTTTGTTAAGTAGAAGTACTTTGATATATGTCTTGAAGTCTTTCAAAAGTGTAAGAATACATATCAAAACACAACATGTATATACATTCTAATGGAGTCGTTAAGTCTTCGTTAGTCGTTACATGTAAGTGTTGTTTTGAAACCTTTAAGTTAACGATCTCAATTAATGTTGTTAACCCAATGTTTATTATATCAAATGAGATGTTGAATTATTATATTATCATGATATTATGATGTATGAATATCTCTTAATATGATATATACATTAAAATATCGTTACAACGATAATCGTTACATATAAGTCTCGTTTCGTAATTCTTGAGTTAGTAGTCTTGTTTTTACATATGTAGTTCATTGTTAACACACTTAATGATATATTTAAATATCATTTTATCATGTTAAATATAGTGTATCAATATCTTAATATGATACATATATATTTAGTAGACGTTATCATAACGATAATCGTTATATATATCATTTCGAGTTTATTAACTTAGTAATCTCATTTTTTATGTATATCACACATTGTTAATATACTTAGTGAGATACTTACTCATCATAATCTCATGTCAACCATATATATATATATATATATATATATATATATATATATATATATATACCACAACATGTAGTTTTTACAATTTTGTAACGTTCGTGAATCGCCGGTCAACTTGGGTGATCAATTGCCTATATGAAACTTATTTCATTTAATCAAGTCTTAACAAGTTTGATTGCTTAACATGTTGGAAACATTTAGTCATGTAAATATCAATCTCAATTAATATATATAAACATGGAAAAGTTCGGGTTACTACAGATCTATCTCATGTTGTTTCCCTGGACTTTAAAGGGAGAAGCCAAAGATTGGTTAGAATCGTTACCTGAAGGAACGATTGACACATGGGATGTTTTAGTTGAGAAATTTCTTAAAAGATTCTTTCCGGCATCTAAAGCCGTAAGACTTCAATGAAAAATTGTTACGTTCACACAAAATCTAAATGAAACTCTATATGAGGTGTGGACAAGATTCGGAAAGTTGTTGAGAGGATGTCCTCAACACGGTTTAGACACTTATCAAATGGTACAAATATTCTACCAAGGTGTCGACGTTGCTACACGAAAAGACATCGACTCAGCAGCTGGTGGTTCCATTATGAAGAAAACTGCTATCGAAGCTCATAAAATTATTGATAACACAGCCTCCCACTCACATGAGTGGCACCAGGAAAAACATATTTTTCGTTCTTCTAAAGCGACTAGAGCCGATTCTAGCGATGACTTTGATTCCATTTCCGCAATAATATATGCTTTCGAGAGATGAATGGAAAAGATGACTAAAGATATTCACGCAATACGAATCAGTTGTGAGCAATGCGATAGACCCCACTTAACGAAAGATTGTCATATTGAACAAACGATGGAACAACGAGAGAATGTTTCCTACATGAACCAAAGGCCGGGAAATAATTATCAAAATAATTATCAACCACCAAGGCCAAACTTTAATCGAAATCAAAACATTCTTTACAATCCAAATGGACCCAACAATAACTCGTACAACCAACAAGGTCCAAATAACCAACCAACTCAAAACAACACTGTCAATCAACAAAGACCTAGCTTGTATAAACCACCGCAACAAACCGAAGAGAAAAAGTTAAATCTAGAAGAAATGATGGCAAAGCTAATGGAATCTCAAACACAATTTATTACATCTCAAACCCAAACAAATGAGAGGTTTGATCAATCATTAAGAACTCAACAAGCTTCCATTTTGAATATAGAAAAACACGTAGGTACTCTTGCTAGCATGATGAGTAAGAGGGAACAAGGAAAGCTACCGAGTAATACTGAATTAAATCCTCAGAATGAGAATGTTAATATGGTGTCAACAAATTCTGAAAAACCAGCATCAGAAGATGGGAAGGTTTTTGATGTGAGTAATAATGATACAACACCACCACCACCCGAGTATGTAAAGCCAGTGGTGGCACCATACAGACCACCCATCCCGTTTCCAAAAAAAGGAGTTGAGTATGAGAAAGTAATAGGTAATAAAGTTTATGATACCTCTAGAAAGAAGAAGAAGAATAAGAAAGTACAAGAAACAAAAATTGTAAAGATAAACCCAATGAAGACAGTTCCACCAAAACCTCCACCCAGGTTAGGTGATCCGGGTGAATTTATTGTTCCTTGTCTACTTAGTGATTGTGTCATGTATGATGCACTAGCAGATTTAGGTGCGAGTGTGAGTGTTATGCCTCTTTCATTATATAAGAGATTAGGAGTAGGTGAGTTAAGTACAACGAAAATGAGTGTTCGATTCTTTGATCAAACCATTAGGCACCCAGTTGGAATTGCTGACAACCTACCCGTTCAAGTAGGTAATTTAACCTTTCTAGTCGAATTTATTGTCATTGACATAGAAGAGGACCCAAACATTCCTCTAATTTTAGGTCGACCATTTTTAGCATCTACCGGGGCGTTATTTGATGTAAGAGAGGGTAGAATGACACTTAGTAATAATGAAAAATCGATCACCTTTGTGAGTCGAAAGTCTAAATCTCCACCAACCAAAACCGTTGAACCAACAAAAACGATTGGTAAGAATCATATTGTTTTACCAACTTCAACGGTAGTGCTTAACAATAATAAAACGCCTAAGTGTGGGGAAGATGAAGTAACACCTAATGATGACCTGATAACAAAGAACCTCGTTGTTGATACAAAATTAAATGACTCCGTTATTAATAGTTCAATGAAGAAACTTACTAAACGGATTCGCGATGCTAGAACCAAGGGGAACTTTAAGTTATGTAACCGGTTAGTATCCAATCTTTCGCCTAAAGAAAAGGCAAAACTAGTTGAATTTTTGGATATTACACAGGAATCCGACCAATGGCTTAAAGTAAAAGTCACAGATATGCAAGTTGATTATGGTCCAAAAGAAATTGACAATGAAGTTAATCACAATTTCGACACCACAGCTACCTAAGTGTGGGGAGATTCAAATGTTCTAAAAAGAAAATGATATCTAGAGTTAGTTGTTCTGTTCTCGTGTAGTTCCGAGAATGGAATCCGATTGGTCTTTTCCACTAGCAGACACTAAAGAACTAGTTTTCTTCCCCCATTCTGAATTTTTTTTTTTTTTGTAGGTTTTGTATGAAATTAATATGATTTTTAAATTTAAGTTTTGTGTGAATTTAAAAACAAAATTTACTTTATTTCATTAAGTTTAAAAAAAATGATTTCTAAAATTTGTCGTAAGTTAAAGACTAGGTCATGGAACCGAAATTGCTTTACCCAAAGGCGGGGCGAAAAATTTTGTTATCATTATTTTTAAAATTATTGATCCAAAGTATGCCAAAAAAATTAAAAAACCCGAAAATCTTTGTTTTTAAAACAATCGCTTTAAAATGACAATTTTAAATTTTGTCGAGAGATGGACTAGGTAAACGTACCGAAACTACCTAAAGTAAAAGAAAACAAAATTTTAAAAAATTATTCATTTAAATTGTTTTAATAAATAAAGGTTTTATAAAAAATATAATAAAATATTATGTATTTTTGTAGTTTATCTTATGTACAAAATAGGTTAAAACGGCGCACTTTCAAAGACTGACATTAAGTTAAGCAAAAGCTACTAATTTTGATGATAAGACGCAAAATATCAAATGTGATATAAAATAATATGTTTGCAAACTCGGTATTTTTAATCACTTTTCTACGCTAATCACCCTCGTGAATTTATAATTATAGTCTGATTTCATGCAAATGAGGGCATTGCATGATCTCAAGTGTGGGGAAGGGTTATAAATTCTCTCGGGTTTACACTTAGTTTAATTGCCAAATTTTGTGAAAATGTGAAAAAATTTCAACTAAATGAATTCAAAATCATGTTTATACATATTTATGAACGATAAAACTAGGTGTTAATGCCGAAATTATTGTTACCTCGGAGAGAACATAAATGGAGAAACAACCCAAAATGCTTGAATTCATTTAAAATGGAATAAAGGAGAATAAAAAGGCAAAGAAAAGAATAAATAAAAGCTAAGTGTAGGAAGAATGCACCAAGTTCTTTAACATACATCGCATATATTTGTATAAGATTATTGCAGGTACTTTTGTTTTGGACTAAACTAATCTGTTTTACCCGATTTACTGTAATATATTTGAAAGAAAGATGGATCTACACGATGAATCAATTCCATTATTAAAAGGAAGTAAAGTCTTCCGAAAAATACACGCGCTTCTTGATTTAGGTCAGGAAGTTGTCGTCCAGACCAACTGTAGGTTGACGAAAAATCTAGAAAAGTCATCTCTAAAATCAGCAGGAAATCCACGAACCTCAGCATCAAACAGGGTCACCATGTGGTCAGACTTATCCTTGCCATGAGAGGATCTGTCTCGTAAAATGGGGAGGGCGCCGTGCAAATTAGCTTGATAAGACTAATGAATCAGACCCCCAGAAAGGATAATCTCCTTAAAGATCAAAAATCAGCTTTTAAGCCTGATATTACTCAATCCTTGAGATTGACCTTAAAGATTGAGAATTACAAACTCATAGAATTCAATTTTCATAGTCATGTGGGACTATAAACCACATCGTTACTATCATTGTTTATACCGCTGTATCAAAATCACTGATGTATAAAGTGTGAAAAAAAAGTGATTCGAGTGAAGTGTGATTTTTTTTCAAGTTCTGTATTGATTGAGGACAAGCAACGCTCAAGTGTGGAGATATTTGATAGTGCTCCAAATGAACATATATTTAGGCACAATATCCTTCCAATATGTAAAGCTTTTAGTTGCAATTGTTCTATTTTTATGTAATATTCGTTTAAATAAATAAGTGCGAAGACAAAAGAAGAAAATGACGATTTAAAGAAGCAAATGACCAAAAAGCTCAAATGAACAAGATATAATTCAAGTGGTTCAATTTATTGATGAGAAACGTCTAAAAATTACAAGAATACAAGCCGCGGAACGCAAAGTACAAGATATCTACGCTTATGAAAAGACGTTCGAAAATTCAGAACCGAGACATAAACCGGGCGTAAACGCGTGAGTCAACGGAGCGAAAATTACAAGTCAACTATGCACAAAAATATAATATAATATATATATAATTAATATAAATTATATATATTATATATATATTTAAATAAAACGTCGGCAAAGAAGAAAACAAATCAATGTTAGCTGTCATAGAGGGCCATGCGATCGCATGGCCAGGAGGCACAAAAGTCATGCGATCGCATGTCAGGAGATAGTTGGCCACATCTATAAATTGCAATGTTTTTGGACGAATTTTACACATCTTTTTCTTTTCCTCCTCTGATCAAATTATATATATTTATATTTATAATTTTAAGTTTAATTTAAGATTAATAATAATTGGGTTATTGAAAGAAATGTTTTAAGGTTTTGTAAGTCGGAACTCTGTCCGTGTAACGCTACGCGATAAATAATCACTGTAAGCTATGTTCTTCCTTTTTAAATTAATGTCTCGCAACTAAGTTATTATTATGCATATTTAAGCCAAAGTAATCGTGATGTTAGACTAAATATTAAAGACGGGGTTATTGGATTTTGTACCATAATTCGAGTTTGGACAAAAGACCGACACTTGTGGACATTGGACTATGAACTATTAATAGATGGGGGTATTGTCTAATCGAATGACAACTCATTGGAATCTTTCGAACCTATCTTCAAATTAGTTAATCTAATCATTATTAAATGATTATGCATGTCCTATTTAGTGACGTTTATACGACATCTTTTACGATCATTTAATTAATTATTCGGGTTGGGTAATTGATTATTCAAACTGATCAAGTGGGTAAATTAATGTTCATATCTTATTAAAACAGGGGTGGATTATATACAAGGATAATTGGTGTAATTGTTAACAAAGTATTAAAACCTTGGATTACACGCAGTCGATAACCTGGTGTAATTATTAACAAAGTATTAAAACCTTGTTACAGTTCGAATCCCTAATTAGTTGGAATATTTGACTTCAGGAATAAGGTTAATTTGACGAGCATTTTATAATTATGACCGATGGACTATTATGGACAAAAACCAAATAGGTATCAAATAAATCCAGGACAAAGGACAATTAACCTCAAATAGCACTTATTTATTTATATATTATAGGACAATCTATAAATTCGTTCAATTATAAACGCAATTAACCTTATTCCCGAAGTCAAATATTCCAACTAATTAGGGATTTGATCTGTAACAAGGTTTTAATACTTTATTTAATGATTACACCAGGTTATCGACTACGTGTAATCCAAGGTTTTAATACTTTGTTAACAATTTCACCAATTATCCTTGTATGTAATCCACCCCTGTTTTAATGAGATGTGAATATTAATTTACCCACTTGATCAGAATGAATAATCAATTACCCAACCCGAATAATTAATTAAATGATCGTAAAAGATGTCGTATAAACGTCACTAAATAGTACATACATAATCATTTTAATAATTATTAGATTAACTAATTTGAAAATAGGTTCGACAGATTCTAATGAGTTGTCATTCGATTAGACAATACCCCCCATCTATTAATAGTCAATAGTCCAATGCCCACAAGTGTCGGTCTTTTGTCCAAACCCTAGTTATGGTACAAAATCCAATAACCCCGTCTTAATATTTAGTCCAACATCACGATTACTTCGACTTAAATAAGCATAATAATAACTTAGTTACGAGACATTAATTTAAAAAGGAAAAACATAGCTTACAATGATTATTAATCGCGTAGCGTTACACGGACAGAGTTCCGACTTTAAAACCCGTAAAACATTTCTTACATTAACCCAAATATTATTAAACTTAAATTAAACTTAATATTATAAATATAAATATATATATTTCTTACAGAGGAAGAAGAGTGAAAGAGTGTGTAGGTATATCATTCGAGCAGAATTCGCTGGCTTTTATAGATGTGAACTGATCCTGAGGTCCATGCGATCGCATGGCTTTTCAGTGTTATTCCCATGTGATCGCATGGCCAGGCTGGCATGCTCCCATCAGTTTGTTTTCTAGTTTGCCGACGTTTTATTTAATAATATAATATAATATAATATATATAATTTATATTAATTATTTATATATTATATTATATTCTTGTGCATAGCTGACTTGTAATTTTAGCTTCGATGTCTCGCTCGTTTACGCCCGGTTTATGTCTCGGTTCCGAATTTTCGAACGTCCTTTCGTACGAATAGATATCTTGTACTTTGTGTTCTGCGGCTTGTACTCTTGTAATTTTTAGACGTTTCTCATCAATAAATTGAACCACTTGAATTATATCTTGTACATTTGAGCTTTTTGGTCATTTGCGTCTTCAAATCGTCGTTTTCTTCTTTTGTCTTTGCACTTATTTATTTAAACGAATATTATATAAAAATAGAAAAATTGTAACTAAAAGCTTTACATATTGGAAGGATATTGTGCCTAAATATATGTTCATTTGGAGCACTATCAAATATCTCCACACTTGAACGTTGCTTGTCCTCAAGCAATACTGAACTTGAAATTAAATCACACTTCACTCGAATCACTTTTTTATTCTCATACTTTATACATCAGTGATTTTGATACGGCGGTATAAATAATGATAGTAACGATGTGGTTTACAGTCCCACATGACTTATAAAATTTAGATCCTTAAGGAAATTGGATCTTTATGAAAACATTTGATCTTTTGAAAATTCATTCTAGCTTTTACCCTAGATAAGTTTTCTGGAATAACCCTTCACCGGTGTTTGCAAAATGTTTTTGTGGGTTGCGTGGGTTTCATATTTTACGTTTTTAGCTCAAAACTTGCGGTTTTGTGTCACCCACTTGCTAACCTTGTATTCGGAAAGCACACGTCCAGTTTACTTGCTCCGTATATTACCTTTCGGTAAACTACCGTCCGGTTGTAAAGGAAAGCGACGAACAAGCAACTGTTAAGGCAATGTCTAATGACATGCAGATGTTCATGGTCCAAAAACGTGTCGGATGCAATTATTATCCTTTGTAGGAGCAATAGTAAAGATCACCCTATAATTTTTCGATCTGGCACAAGGTCCTGTCTTCGACCATGCTATGCAACCACCGTTCTTAATGTTGACACCCGATTTGGTTCAGGTGACCCAATAAATTCCGGTGAATTCTTAGGATTTTACGTTCAATGGTAATGAACGCATTGAAAATAGGTTTTCAGAAAACAAATCGATTTTAATTTTTATCAAAATATTTTCTAGTTTAAGCTCGAGTTTAGATATCATTGAATTCTATGAGTTTGTAATTCTCAATCTTTAAAGTCAATCTCAAGGATTGAGTAATATCAGGCTTAAAAGCTGATTTTTAATCTTTTAAGGAGATTATCCTTTTTGGGGGTCTGATTCATTAGTCTTATCAAGCTAATTTGCACGGCGCCCTCCCCATTTTATGAGACAGATCCTTTCATGGTTTGGATAAGTCTGACCACTTGGCGACCCTGTTTGATGCTGAGGTCCACGGATTTCCTGCTGATTTTAGAGATGACTTTTCTAGATTTTTCGTCAACCTACAGCTGGTCTGGACGACAACTTTTGACCTAAATCAAAAAGCGCGTGTCTTTTTGGAAATACTTTACTTTCTTTTAATGATGGAATTGATTCATCGTGTAGATCCATCTTTCTTTCAAATATATTACAGTAAATCGGGTAAAACTGATTAGTTTAGTCCAAAGCAAAAGTACCTGCAATATTCTTGTACAAAAATATGTGATATATGTTTTAAAGAACTTGGTAAATTCTTCCCACACTTAGCTTTTATTTATTCTTTTCTTTGCCTTTTTATTCTCTTCTATTCCATTTTAAATGAATTCAAGCGTTTTGGGTTGTTTCTCCATTTATGTTCTCTCCGAGGTAACAATAATTTCGGCATTAACACCTAGTTTTATCATTCATAAATATGTATAAACATGATTTTGAATTCATTTAGTTGAAAATTTTTCAAATTTTACAAAATTTGGCAATTAAACTAAGTGTAAACCCGAGAGAATTTATAACCCTTCCCCACACTTGAGATCATGCAATACCCTAATTTGCATGAAATCAGACTATAATTATAAATTCATGAGGGTGATTAGTGTAGAAAAATAATTAAAAATACCGAGTTTGCAAACATATTATTTTATATCACATTTGATATTTTGCGTCTTGTCGTCAAAATTAGTAGCTTTTGCTGAACTTTAATGCCAGCCTTTGAAAGTGCGATGTTTTACCTTGTTTTGTACATAAACTACAAACAAATATATGTATATATATATATATATATATATATATATATATATATATATATATATATATATATATATAACCTTTATTTATTAAAACAATTTAAATGAATAATTTTTTAAAATTTTATGTCCTTTTACTTTAGGTAGTTTTGGTATGTTTACCTAATCCGTCCCTCGACAAAATTTAAAATTTGTCGTTTTTAAAGCGATTGTTTTAAAAGCAAAGATTTTTGGATTTTTTAAATTTTTTTGGTATACTTTAGATCAATAAAATTAAAAAAAATGATAACAAAATTTTTCGCCCCGCCCTCGGGTAAAGCAATTTCGATTCTATGATCTAGTCTTTAACTTACGACGAATTTTAGAAATCATTTTTTAAACTTAATGAAATAAAGAAAATTTTTGTTTTTAAATTCACACAAAACATAAATTTAAAAAGCGTATTAATTTCATACAAAACCTTCAAAACAAAAAATTCAGAATGGGGGGAGAAAACTAGTTCTTTAGTGTCTGCTAGTGGAAAAGACCAATCGGATTCCATTCTCAGAACTACACGAGAACAGAACAACTAACTTTAGACAGCATTTTCTTTTTAAAACATTTGAATCTCCCCACACTTAGGTAGCTGTGGTGTAAAAATTGTGATTAGCTTCATCGTCAATTTCTTTTGGACCATAATCAACTTGCATATCTGTGACTTTTGCTTTAAGCCATTGGTCGGATTCCTGTGTAATATCCACAAATTCAACTAGTTTTGCCTTTTCTTTAGGCGATAGATTGGATACTAACCGGTTACATAACTTAAAGTTCCCCTTGGTTCTAGCATCGCGAATCCGTTTAGTAAGTTTCTTCATTGAACTATTAATAACGGAGTCATTTAATTTCGTATCAACAACGGGGTTCTTTGTTATCAGGTCATCATCAGGTGTTACTTCATTTTCCCCACACTTAGGTGTTTTATTAGTGTTAAGCACTACCGTTGGAGTTGGTAAAACAACATGGTTCTTACCAATCGTTTTTGTCGGTTCAACGATTTTGGTTGGTGGAGATTTAGTCTTTCGACAAACAAAGGTGACCGATTTTTCACCATCACTAAGTGTCATTCTACCCTCTCTTACATCAAATAACGCCCTGGTGGATGCTAAGAATGGTCGACCTAAAATTAGAGGAATGTTTGAGTCCTCTTCTATGTCAATGACAATAAATTCGACTAAAATGGTTAAATTACCCACTTGAACGGGTAGGTTATCAGCAATTCCAACTGGGTGCCTAATGGTTTAATCAAAGAGTCGAACACTCATCTCTGTTGGACTTAACTCACCTAATCCTTGTAGTGACCCGAACTTTTCCATGTTTATATATATTAAATGAAATTGATATTTACATGATTAAGTGTTTCCAACATGTTAAGAAATCAAACTTGTTAAGACTTGATTAATTGAAATAGGTTTCATATAGACAATTGACCACCCAAGTTGACCGGTGATTCACGAACGTTAAAACTTGTAAAAACTATATGATGACATATATATGGATATATATATAATTAACATTATATTATGATAAGTAAATATCTCATTAGGTATTTTAACAATGAGTTATGTACATAAAAATGAGAATATTGAATTAAGAAACTCGAAAACGATATATATAACGATTATCGTTATAACAACGTCTTACTAAATACATATGAATCATTTTAAGATATTGATACACTATATATAAACATGATAAATGATAAGTAAACATATCATTAAGTATATTAAAAATGAACTACATATGTAAAAACAAGACTACTAACTTAAGGATTTCGAAACGAGACATATATGTAACGATTATCATTGTAACGACATTTAAATGTATATATATCATATTAAGATATATTAATACATCATGATATCATGATATTGTAATAATTTAACATCTCATTAGACATAATAAACAATGAGTTAATAACATTTAACAAGATCGTTAACCTAAAGGTTTCAAAATAACACTTACATGTAACGACTAACGATAACTTAACGACTCAGTTAAAATGTATATACATGTAGTGTTTTAATATGTATTCATACACTTTTGAAAGACTTCAAGACACTTATCAAAGTACTTCTACTTAACAAAAATGCTTACAATTACATCCTCATTCATTTTCATCAACAATTCTACTCGTATGCACTCGTATTTATACTCGTACAATACACAGCTTCTAAATGTATTTACTATTGGTATATATACTCCAATGATCAGCTCTTAGCAGCCCATGTGAGTCTCCTAACCATGTGGGAACCATCATTTAACATCTAGCATGAAATATCTCACAAAATTACAAACTAATGGAGCCTATATGGAAGCCCTATATTCACGTGAATGAGAGGACTCACAAACACATTCATTTTTCAATTTTCTTGAATCAAACTACTCTCTCTCAAGTGTTCTTCCATTGTTCTAAGTGTTCTTCATCATCTTCATCAAAATCTAGCTCAATCTAGTTCATAAATCCATACATAAACCAAGTTATAAAACAACTACTCAAGAACACACCAACAACACTTCCAAGTTTGCTAGCTTACTTCCAATCTTGCAAATCCATTTTGAGTGATCATCCAACCTCAAGAAATCTTTCTTATTTACAGTAAGATATCTTTCTAATACAAGGTAATACTCATATTCAAACTTTGATTCAATTTCTATAACTTTAACAATCTTATTTCGAGTGGAAATCTTACTTGAACTTGTTTTCATGTCATGATTCTACTTCAAGAACTTTCAAGTCATCCAAGGATCCTTTGAAGCTAGATCTATTTTTCTCATTTTCAGTAGGTTTATCCACAAAACCTGAGGTAGTAATGATGTTCATAACATCATTTGATTCATATATATATAAAACTACCTTATTCGAAGGTTTAAACTTGTAATCACTAGAACATAGTTAATTTAATTCTAAACTTGTTCGCAAACAAAAGTTAATCCTTCTAACTTGACTTTTAAAATCAACTAAACACATTTTCTATATCTATATGATATGCTAACTTAATGATTTAAAACCTGAAAACACGAAAAACACCGTAAAACCGGATATACGCCGTCGTAGTAACACCTCGGGCTGTTTTGAGTTAGTTAATTAAAAACTATGATAAACTTTGATTTAAAAGTTGTTCTTATGGAAAAATGATTTTTCTTATGAACATGAAACTATATCCAAAAATCATGGTTAAACTCAAAGTGGAAGTATGTTTTCCAAAATGGTCATTTAGACGTCGTTCTTTCGACTGAAATGACTACCTTTACAAAAACGACTTGTAACCTATTTTTTAGACTATAAAATTATACTTTTTCTTTTTATATTCATAAACTTAAGTTCAATATGAAACCATAGCAACTTGAATCACTCAAAACGGATTTAGAACGAAGACGTTATGGGTAAAACAAGATTGGATATTTTTGCTTGTTGTAACTACGTGAAAATTGGTAACAAAACTATATTAATCATATTCTAGCTAACTAATATTGTATTATACATGTATTCTAATATATTATGTAATCTTGGGATACCATAGACACGTATGCAAATGTTTTGACATATCATATCAACCCATGTATATATATTATTTGGAACAACCATAGACACTCTATATGCAGTAATGTTGGAGTTAGCTATACAGGGTTGAGGTTGATTCCAAAAATATATATACTTTGAGTTATGATCTAGCCTGAGACGTGTATACACTGGGTCGTGGATTAATTCAAGATAATATATATATCGATTTATTTCTGTACATCTAACTGTGAACAACTAGTTGTAGGTTACTAACGAGGACATCTGACTTAATAAACTTAAAACAGTAAAACGTATTAAAAATGTTGTAAATATATTTTGAACGTACTTTGATATATATGTACATATTTGTTATAGGTTCGTGAATCGACCAGTGGCCAAGTCTTACTTCCCGACGAAGTAAAAAATCTGTGAAAGCGAGTTATAGTCCCACTTTTAAAATCTAATATTTTGGGATGAGAATACATGCAGTTGTAATGACCCGGAAATTTCTGACCAAATTTAAACCTTAATCTTTATATGTTTCCGACACTATAAGCAAAATCTGTAATGTTAAGTCTAGAAAGTTTGAAATCTATATTTAGGTAATCAATTACCTTTTGACTACTCTCGGCGATTCACGAACAATTGTGTATAACAAATATGTGAATATATATATATAAATATAAATATATGTATATATATAACATTTTGGTTTTGGTTATTATGTTTATTATTAACATTATTACTAAAAATAATCATTTATTTTAGAAGTTATTATTATCAATAATATCACTTCTTATAATTATTATTATCTATTATCATTAATATTATCATCATTATATCTCTAGCATTATTAGAATTTTTATTAATATTTCTAATAGAATTATATTAATAATTAATGTTGCGGAAATTTAATAAAATAGATATATATATATATATATATATATATATATATATATATATATATATATATATATATATATATATATATATATATATATATATATATATATATATATATATATATGTATATTTATATTTATATATATACAAATATATAAAATACAGCTATATAAATAAAAATCTAAACTGATATAAAATAAAAATTCAGTTATTTATATAATAGATAAATAATACGGATATAGAACAAATATATATTCGATAGCTTTGGATTCTATTCTTTGTATTTTTTTTCTTTGTTTCCTGTTTGTCTCGTGAACCAGGGTCGACATCACAATTAAGGTTGGATTCAACTGTAATTTATTTTATACCCACCTATATTTGATACACTTGCACACATATATCAACATGAAACTAAATCCTTTTCTTTATATTCTGGTACACATATATTTGTTCTCTACTCCATAAATCTTTCTTCTTGCTCTCTACTGCAACCCATCGATGACCCAACCATCAATCTCCATGATCAACTCGTGCTACCTATTCCCGTTTGCAATTCTTGAATCTCCCCTTAAACCCACTTCATCAATACATAATCAAAACTCGCTAATCCGTTTATTTTACAAACCAAAAACCAAGAATTGTTTCTTGTTTTTCTTTTCGTGAACCACACTACAGCCATCATCTCAACGACCACCATATCACCACCAGGGAATCACCTTTTTCACTCTATTACCACCACCTCCATGTAACCATTTCCGAACACCACAGCCACATTCACCAACAACCGACACCTATCACCACTCCTCACTACCTCCGGCCACCATCAAGTTTACACAGGATCACGCCATATAATCATCGCGGATCACCTAAACCCGATATCAATATCATCAAGAGCAACCACACCATCGTTGTGATTCTATTACAGTTTTTGTTTCAGTTTTTATAACAACCGAAACTAGTCATCACCTTCACAAACTTTAAAATTCGAAACCCATTATCATTACCACCCACTTCAACCCATTAACCACCATAATATGTTGCTACCGTTGTAATTAAATCTTTTCTGTATACAACCACTAAACGCCATGACCACCTGGAACCTCCATAAAATAATCATCATCGCCACCCTATCCATCACCACCCTATGTACCAAAAACCATCACCACTAATCTCCATCTTTCTCCTCTTCTCTCGCTTTCAATTGTTATTTCTCGTTTCAACTTGGCGTTTGCTGTTTTCTAATAGTGAAAGGAAAAAGATGATGATATATTTAATCATAAATAAAGTGAAAAACAAACGTATGGCTACCTTTTTCTTTATTTTCAAGTTTGCTACAGCATTATATGCAAATAAGTGGCCGGCCATTATGAGTCACTTAAGTGACGTGGTGATTAAAATAGGATTAAACATTACGTGCCAAATTCTATCTCTCATTTGATATGCTGTGAAATTCGCCGTAATATCATTACTAAACATAGCGTATTATTTGTTGGGCCAAGGTTTATGTTTTTCTGTTTTGGGCCGAGTAGAGATAGAGTTTAGTAGGCCGAGACCCAACTTCAAATTCTGTTGTGCTGAATGAAACGAGTACCATGAAGTAAATGGGGACATACAAGAACTTGGGTGATGCATTGGTATACATGAAATGATAAAGATAATGTTAAGATGATGGAGTGAATTAAAATGATGATATTGTTAATTGATACATGAGATGATTGATGATGATTAAGTTAATATAGGATTTGATGATGCATAATTATGATTAGGAAATGATGACGTTAGATTAAGGTGATGATGGGTTAAAGAAGAGCGTTCAAGTAGGTATATGGCTCATTGTAGTCTTCATACGTAGACGTTTTGTTTTAAGGCCGAGAGGTTGGATTTTGTCCAAGGGTTAATGATATAAGGATGTGATATGTTGATGATTTGATAATATGATTATAAAACCGTAATGATGAGCGAAGTAAATAATAAACGAAAACAACGATTAAGATTAATAACAATGACGATAGAAATAAGAGGGATATGTTAAGCAGTTCTCATACACATTATTTATGTGATCAAGCGAGTTATAACAGAAACGAAATGATGGCAGAAATGATTTGGTTTTGTTAACGGGTTAGCGGGACGTTGCGGGTTCGAACCCGGACTTGGGCACCTTTTTAGGACTACTCCTTTGAGGTAGTTTACTAATTACTTATTATTATTATTACTATTATTACTATCATGATCCTTAACTTTGTACTATTACAAATATCAATTTTTTTTTCAAACAGAAGATATTCCATAAAAATATATTTATTATAATTTATACTAATATTACATAATAATATGTTCTAAATAATATAATATTACAACGTTAATTAAATTATGTATCAAATAAGTATCATAGCAAAATATACAAATTTGCTCAATTACGATTATATGTTTTAATAGATAAACAAATGATATAGGTTCGTGAATCCAAGGCCAACCTTGCATTGTTCAATGATGTTATATGTATTTTTACTACAAAATACAGTATGGTGAATATATAGTCCCTTTTAAACTCTAAATATTTTGGGATGAGAATACATGCATTTTATGATTTACGTTATGGACACAAGTGATCAAAAATAAATTCTATGTTGAGTTGTACCATGGCATATTTCTTTATACTTGGTAGCTAATATTTACATGAGGAATGTAAACGCGAATCCTGTTGATAGATCTATCGGGCCTGACAACCCCAACCGGGCTGGACGACCAGTTTTCAACGGTTGCACAGTACTTCGTTTCTGTATACTACACTTGGTACGGTGTAGCGGTTATTTAAGAATATGCTGCGATGATTTAAATGTTAAGTATGGTTACCAAGTGCTCAACTACTTTTACATACACTTGCGAGTGTATTATGTTTAAATATATGAAATCTTGTGGTCCATAGTTATAACGCTGCTAGCATCAAACCTATATCTCACCAACTTTATGTTGACATTTAAAAGCATGTTATTCTCAGGTACAAATTAAGTCTTCCGCTGTGCATTTGCTCATTTTAAGGACATTACTTGGAGTCGATCAACGCAATGGGACTAAATGTTGATGATTTCGTCCAGAGAGATAAGGACGGGTCGTCACAGATGGTATCAGAGCGTTGGTCCTAGTGAACCAGGTCTTACATTAGTGTGTCTAACTGATAAGATGTTAGGATACATTAGTGAGTCTGGACTTCGACCATGTTTACATATCAAAAGTTTTGCTTATCATATCTAGTCGGAAATCTTCTGTTTATTATCCTTAGAAAATTTCCTATTTATCATTCTTAAGTCTAGACACGTCTTACGGCATTTAGTGCATCGATAGTGTATAGACAAAATTCATATCTTAGCGTATCTGATAATTCATATCTTAGCATATCTGTAGACTTGCCTGACATATGCTGTAGGTTCCTTTGTAGTCTACGAAATCTTTAGTATTATATATATAGATATTCTATATAGCTAGAATATCATCCGATATCCGAAAATCATTTCACATCGAAGATCCCTTCCATCCACCAAATTGCTCATTTGGCGATGAATCTGAAGCACTTACCGGTGAACCTGTTCGAGAAACCATTTTCTCTTTCATCTCTAGAGTATCTCGTCACGATTATATACTATCCCATATCTCAAATCTTATTCATCCGCTCGCTCCAACCGCCAATCATCCCGGTATACTAGCAGAAGTTAACGAACTACGCGCTCGTGTGACGGCTTTAGAGAACATGGTGCGAAGGTTACAAACACCAACAGCAGCACCAACAGCACAATCAGCATCACCATCATCAACGCCGAGAGTACCCTTATCACCCTCAACCACAACTGCGTCGTAAACCTCAATATCGCAAACTGTATCTCGGATATCAACATCACACGTCTCAATATCACCATCTGTACTTCGAGTATGATCTTCGTTCTACATATCGTTCTACATCGAATATCTTCGCTTTACATATCGTTACACCTCATTTATCTTCGTTCGACATGACGATTATGTAATCTCTAATGTTTTAGAGATCATGTAATCTAGTAATAACGATAAATCAAATGAGTTTAAAATCCTATTGACTCATTAAATTCATAATTACATCCGAAGAAAATATATATGCAAGTATATTTTTCATAAAGATTGTAATTAAAAATTCTTTTGTACAAACTATTAATGATGAAAATATTTTAACGGGTAGGTAGTACCCGAGGAATATTTAGATTTCACATTAATAAGTTACATTCTTCGAATCTGATTCAACGGTCATTTACTATCCTACCTACAACCACCGATATACGAATCCATTCACCACCAAATAACCATTTCCATTAAAATTTCATAATTGGATTTTGACCTATCAGAATCCAACAAGTGGCATAATGAAGAAAACATTAGATATGATAAAAATTTGTTAGAAACAAACGCGCTAGTTAATTGAAATATTGTTAAGATTCCACGCTAACTGTTCCTAGCTAACTGTTCCCAGCTAACTGTTAATTCCGTATTACATTTTATTTATTGCAATTTACATTCTCGCAATTTTATTTATCGTCAATTAATTTCTGTTATTTACTTTTATGCACTTTATTTTACGCACTTTAAATAACGGGACACGTATACAATGTTTCGACCTATCATATCGACCCATCTATATATATATTTCGGAACAACCATAGACACTCTATATGTGAATGTTGGAGTTGGCTATACAGGGTTGAGGTTGATTCAAAATATATATATGGTTTGAGTTGTGATCAATACTGAGACCGGTACACGGGTCACGATACGTATTAATTAATTCGAATATTATATATTAAATTATATATGAATTATTGAACTATTGGACTATTGGACTCTTGGACTGCTAACTTTGAACAATTAAAATGAATTAAAATATTGATTATAACATATGAAACTAAACAATTCTTCAAGTTTACCACTTGATTTCATCTTAACCCTCATTTGTACCTCGACAATTACAATCCGCGTTCAAATCTTTCATAATTTTTGAAAACACCTCGATCGGAAGGATGAACCAGCCGCACTTCATCCACGGAAGAAAAGATTTATGCACCTGAAGAAGGCTCTCGGAACCTGAGTAAACGTTTAACACATATCTGTGCTACTTCCTTTGGCGTTATTATTACCCAAAATAACTTTGCAATTCCTTTCCAAATTAGCCAAATTTTGTCACAGCTCCAGCAAGTCATCTTCGAATTTTCATCCGAAACAACTTTATTATAACCACGATATATATGCGTACTCTTTATTGTTACCGGGGAACCTTTTATATTCCACAATATTACCATCAGCGATTAATTATTCTAAAAAAACACAATTCTCCTGAAACTACCTCGGTTTGATAACCGATGACTCAGATCAGTTAACTTTGAAAATGCTGACGAAGCAGCATGTTGTAGATGATCTTAATGGCCAAAAGTTTGATGATAAAGAAAGGAGTGTTAGGAACGCTCGATAGAAAATTTCGTACCGAAAAGCGGATTATGCGAAACTATGAAGAAAGCCGTGGACAAATCACAAAGAATAAGTTTGCCTTCAATGAATCCAAATGATTCTGTGCCTGCTGAAATCGTTAGCAAACATCTTATTTCTCATTCTAAACCTTCACAGACAAATCTTCTTCATCATCCATTGATATTAGAAATTCTAAGATATTCTCGTATGTTCTATTATAAATATCCTCCATATTTCTGGCGATATTTTCACAACTATTCTTATTTGAGATCATTTATCTCTCCGTAATATCTGCGTTACAGCATAAAAGAAACTGTGTTAGTTTCTAAATCCTGAAACCTTCGATTTTAAAATAGGAATGTTTTGAAGCAGTGTTGGGAACTGATGCATGAATTAGTATAATATAATGACACTTGATCAACGTCAATATATTACAGTAAGTCATGCTGAGTTTCTAATGAAGCATGATGATTCACAGTACCGTCATCATGTGCCATTTACATGACTCTTACATTCTATCTAATCTCTAAACATATCAAGAGAATATTTTTCTGGATGACTCGGTCTTCTCCAGGGTATTCTGGTAATTTAACAAATCAAAATCGTTCTATTACCATTTTCTTCTTAGAGCATTAGCTATGTTCATTCAGAATTTCATATCTACGAATTACGGACCATTACTCGCTTGACTCGAAGTTGGAAAGAGAAAATGAAAGCATGAGGCTCTGAAAAATAATGAAGAATACAAAGGCCAAAAACAACCCCGAAGCTACAAACCACGTATATCAATACGTATTGCAACGTAAAGACACGGGAGAATTAAAAATATTATAATTCCAAGGAAATCATAGAAGTGAATAGATTCTTCTGGCGGCAGATGAAAGAGAAGAATAAAAGATATGAAAGTTAGAAGTATAACAAGGATCAGAACGGGATGGAGCATATCGATGAATGCTCTAAAGTATGAATCAAGGGAGAAAGAATAGAAGGTGTGAGTTGTGGAAAATAAGGAAACGAAGGAGGTGGATTTATAGTGAAATATCCGACAGGGAAATCGAAACAGATTGCCGCATTAAATCAAAGAAGATCCTGATCGCCGAGGAACCAAATCTTATTACGTAAGATTTTCTTTAAATTCCTTAAAACCCGGAAGTCAATAGTAACTACGTCATCGGTTGAAACGAATATATTTATTTACTCATTTCATTCTTTTGTGATAGTTTCACTCGTACGCTTCACGTGATCGAATCGTTTTATCAATATTACTCAATGATGATAAAACTCCATTATCGCCTCATATTTGTCATGAAAACATTCCTAATTTTATCCATGACGACTTCTACCAAATTTCGGGGACGAAATTTCTTTAACGGGTAGGTACTGTAATGACCCGGAAATTTCCGACCAAATTTAAACCTTAATCTTTATATGTTTCCGACACGATAAGCAAAATCTGTAATGTTAAGTCTAGAAAGTTTGAAATCTATATTTAGGTAATCAATTACCTTTTGACTACTCTCGGCGATTCACGAACAATTGTGTATAACAAATATGTGAATATATATAAATATAAATATATGTATATATATAACATTTTGGTTTTGGTTATTATGTTTATTATTAACATTATTACTAAAAATAATCATTTATTTTAGAAGTTATTATTATCAATAATATCACTTCTTATAATTATTATTATCTATTATCATTAATATTATCATCATTATATCTCTAGCATTATTAGAATTTTTATTAATATTTCTAATAGAATTATATTAATAATTAATGTTGCGGAAATTTAATAAAATAGATATATATATATATATATATATATATTTATATATATACAAATATATAAAATACAGCTATATAAATAAAAATCTAAACTGATATAAAATAAAAATTCAGTTATTTATATAATAGATAAATAATACGGATATAGAACAAATATATATTCGATAGCTTTGGATTCTATTCTTTGTATTTTTTTTCTTTGTTTCCTGTTTGTCTCGTGAACCAGGGTCGACATCACAATTAAGGTTGGATTCAGCTGTAATTTATTTTATACCCACCTATATTTGATACACTTGCACACATATATCAACATGAAACTAAATCCTTTTCTTTATATTCTGGTACACATATATTTGTTCTCTACTCCATAAATCTTTCTTCTTGCTCTCTACTGCAACCCATCGATGAACCAACCATCAATCTCCATGATCAACTCGTGCTACCTATTCCCGTTTGCAATTCTTGAATCTCCCCTTAAACCCACTTCATCAATACATAATCAAAACTCGCTAATCCGTTTATTTTACAAACCAAAAACCAAGAATTGTTTCTTGTTTTTCTTTTCGTGAACCACACTACAGCCATCATCTCAACGACCACCATATCACCACCAGGGAATCACCTTTTTCACTCTATTACCACCACCTCCATGTAACCATTTCCGAACACCACAGCCACATTCACCAACAACCGACACCTATCACCACTCCTCACTACCTCCGGCCACCATCAAGTTTACACAGGATCACGCCATATAATCATCGCGGATCACCTAAACCCGATATCAATATCATCAAGAGCAACCACACCATCGTTGTGATTCTATTACAGTTTTTGTTTCGGTTTTTATAACAACTGAAACTAGTCATCACCTTCACAAACTTTAAAATTCGAAACCCATTATCATTACCACCCACTTCAACCCATTAACCACCATAATATGTTGCTACCGTTGTAATTAAATCTTTTCTGTATACAACCACTAAACGCCATGACCACCTGGAACCTCCATAAAATAATCATCATCGCCACCCTATCCATCACCACCCTATGTACCAAAAACCATCACCACTAATCTCCATCTTTCTCCTCTTCTCTCACTTTCAATTGTTATTTCTCGTTTCAACTTGGCGTTTGCTGTTTTCTAATAGTGAAAGGAAAAAGATGATGATATATTTAATCATAAATAAAGTGAAAAACAAACGTATGGCTACCTTTTTCTTTATTTTCAAGTTTGCTACAGCATTATATGCAAATAAGTGGCCGGCCATTATGAGTCACTTAAGTGACGTGGTGATTAAAATAGGATTAAACATTACGTGCCAAATTCTATCTCTCATTTGATATGCTGTGAAATCCGCCGTAATATCATTACTAAACATAGCGTATTATTTGTTGGGCCAAGGTTTATGTTTTTCTGTTTTGGGCCGAGTAGAGATAGAGTTTAGTAGGCCGAGACCCAACTTCAAATTCTGTTGTGCTGAATGAAACGAGTACCATGAAGTAAATGGGGACATACAAGAACTTGGGTGATGCATTGGTATACATGAAATGATAAAGATAATGTTAAGATGATGGAGTGAATTAAAATGATGATATTATTAATTGATACGTGAGATGATTGATGATGATTAAGTTAATATAGGATTTGATGATGCATAATTATGATTAGGAAATGATGACGTTAGATTAAGGTGATGATGGGTTAAAGAAGAGCGTTCAAGTAGGTATATGGCTCATTGTAGTCTTCATACGTAGACGTTTTGTTTTAAGGCCGAGAGGTTGGATTTTGTCCAAGGGTTAATGATATAAGGATGTGATATGTTGATGATTTGATAATATGATTATAAAACCGTAATGATGAGCGAAGTAAATAATAAACGAAAACAACGATTAAGATTAATAACAATGACGATAGAAATAAGAGGGATATGTTAAGCAGTCCTCATAAACATTATTTATGTGATCAAGCGAGTTATAACAGAAACGAAATGATGGCAGAAATGATTTGGTTTTGTTAACGGGTTAGCGGGACATTGCGGGTTCGAACCCGGACTTGGGCACCTTTTTAGGACTACTCCTTTGAGGTAGTTTACTAATTACTTATTATTATTATTACTATTATTACTATCATGATCCTTAACTTTGTACTATTACAAATATCAATTTTTTTTTCAAACAGAAGATATTCCATAAAAATATATTTATTATAATTTATACTAATATTACATAATAATATGCTCTAAATAATATAATATTACAACGTTAATTAAATTATGTATCAAATAAGTATCATAGCAAAATATACAAATTTGCTCAATTACGATTATATATTTTAATAGATAAACAAATGATATAGGTTCGTGAATCCAAGGCCAACCTTGCATTGTTCAATGATGTTATATGTATTTTTACTACAAAATACAGTATGGTGAGTATATAGTCCCTTTTAAACTCTAAATATTTTGGGATGAGAATACATGCATTTTATGATTTACGTTATGGACACAAGTGATCAAAAATAAATTCTATGTTGAGTTGTACCATGGCATATTTCTTTATACTTGGTAGCTAATATTTACATGAGGAATGTAAACGCGAATCCTGTTGATAGATCTATCGGGCCTGACAACCCCAACCGGGCTGGACGACCAGTTTTCAATGGTTGCACAGTACTTCGTTTCTGTATACTACACTTGGTACGGTGTAGCGGTTATTTAAGAATATGCTGCGATGATTTAAATGTTAAGTATGGTTACCAAGTGCTCAACTACTTTTACATACACTTGCGATTGTATTATGTTTAAATATATGAAATCTTGTGGTCCATAGTTATAACGCTGATAGCATCAAACCTATATCTCACCAACTTTATGTTGACATTTAAAAGCATGTTATTCTCAGGTACAAATTAAGTCTTCCGCTGTGCATTTGCTCATTTTAAGGACATTACTTGGAGTCGATCAACGCAATGGGACCAAATGTTGATGATTTCGTCCAGAGAGATAAGGACGGGTCGTCACAGCAGTTTTATAAATGTTTTATGAAATAGACACAAGTAAATGAAACTACATTATATGGGTGAATGATCGAAGCCGAATATGCCCCTTTTTGCTTGGTAACCTAAGAATTAGTAAACCGATCTACTAATTGACGCGAATCCTAAAGATAGATCTATTGGGCCTAACGAACCCCATCCATGGTTGCGGATGCTTTAGTACTTCGATGTTATTTTATCATGTCCGATGGATGTCCCAGAATGATAGGGGATATTCTTATATGCATCTTGTTAATGTCGGTTACCAGGTGTTCACCATATGAATGATTTTTATCTCTATGTATAAGATGTATATTGAAATATGAAATCTTGTGGTCTATTATTACGATTTGATAAATATATAGGTTAAACCTATAACTCACCAACATTTTTGTTGACCTTTAGAGCATGTTTATTCTCAGGTGATTATTAAGAGCTTCCGCTATTGCATGCTAATATATGGACAAGATTTGGTGTCAGCATGCTTGTATAATATTGTTTAAAACTGCATTCGACATTTACTTTGTTGTAACATATTAATATTGTAAACCAATATGTATTAGTAGTGTGTAAGTGTGATATTTTTAGATTATCATTTCTTGATAATCTAGGTGGTATCTTTTTAACGTTGTCGATAAAATAAAGGTTATGGTTTATTTTAAAAACGAATGCAGTCTTTGAAAAACGTCTCATGTAGAGGTCAAAACCTCGCAAAGAGATCAATTAATATGAAACGTTTATAATCGACGAAATTTTTTTAAAAACAAAGATTTTCGGGTTTTTTAATTTTTTTGGCATACTTTAGATCAATAATTTTAAAAATAATGATAACAAAATTTTTTGCCCCGCCTTTGGGTAAAGCAATTTCGGTTCCATGACCTAATCTTTAACTTACGACGAATTTTAGAAATCATTTTTTTTAAACTTAATGAAATAAAGTAAATTTTGTTTTTAAATTCACACAAAACTTAAATTTAAAAATCATATTAATTTCATACAAAACCTACAAAAAAATTCAGAATGGAGGAAGAAAACTAGTTCTTTAGTGTCTGCTTGTGGAAAAGACCAATCGGATTCCATTCTCGAAACTACACGTGAACAGAACAACTAACTCTAGATATCATTTTCTTTTTAGAACATTTGAATCTCCCCACACTTAGGTAGCCGTGGTGTCAAAATTGTGATTAACTTCATTTCCAATTTCTTTTGGATCATAATCAACTTGTATATCTGTGGCTTTTGCTTTAAGCCATTGGTCGAATTCCTGTGTAATATCCACAAATTCAACTAGTTTTGCCTTTTCTTTAGGTGAAAGATTGGATACTAACCGGTTACATAACTTAAAGTTCCCCTTGGTTCTAGCATCGCGAATCCGTTTAATAAGTTTCTTCATTGAACTATTAATAACGGAGTCATTTAATTTTATATCAACAACGAGGTTCTTTGTTATCAGGTCATCATTAGGTGTTACTTCATCTTCCCCACACTTAGGCGTTTTATTATTGTTAAGCACTACCGTTGGAGTTGGTAAAACAATATGGTTCTTACCAATCATTTTTGATGGTTCAACGGTTTTGGTTGGTAGAGATTTAGACTTTCGACTCACAAAGGTGATCGATTTTTCATTATTACTAAGTGTCATTCTACCCTCTCTTACATCAAGTAACGCCCCGTTGGATGCTAAAAATGGTCGACCTAAAATTAGAGGAATGTTTGGGTCCTCTTCTATGTCAATGACAATAAATTCGACTAGAAAGGTTAAATTACCTACTTGAACGGGTAGGTTGTCAGCAATTCCAACTGGGTGCCTAATGGTTTGATCAAAGAATCGAACACTCATTTCCGTTGGACTTAACTCACCTACTCCTAATCTCTTATATAATGAAAGAGGCATAACACTCACATTCACACCTAAATCTGCTAGTGCATCATACATGACACAATCACTAAGTAGACAAGGAACAATAAATTCACCCAGATCACCTAACCTGGGTGGAGGTTTTGGTGGAACTGTCTTCTTCGGGTTTATCTTTTCAGTTTTTGTTTCTTGTACTTTCTTATTCTTCTTCTTCTTTTCAGAAGTATCACAAACTTTATTACCTATTACTTTCTCATACTCAACTCTTTTTCTTGGAAACGGGATGGGTAGTCTGTATGGTGCCACCACTGGCTTTACATACTCGGGTGGTGGTGGTGTTGTAACTTCTTCATTGTTACTCACGTCTAAAACCTTCCCATCTTCTGGTACTGATTTTTCCGAATTTGTTGATACTCTATTAACATTCTCATTCCGAGGATTTACTTCAGTATTACTCGGTAGCTTTCCTTGTTCCCTCTCACTCATCATGCTAGCAAGAGTACCTACGTGTTTTTCTAGATTCAAAATGGAAGCTTGTTGAGTTCTTAATGACTGATCAAACCTCTCATTTGTTTGGGTTTGAGATGTAATAAATTGTGTTTGAGATTCCATTAGCTTTTGTACCATTTCTTCCAGATTTGACTTTTTCTCTTCAGTTTGTTGTGGTGGTTTATGCAAGCCAGGTCTTTGTTGATTGAAAGTGTTGTTTTGAGTTGGTTGGCTATTCGGAATTTGTTGGTTGTACGATTTATTGTTTGGCCCATTTGGATTGTAAAGAATGTTTTGATTTCGATTGAAGTTTGTCCTTGGCGGTTGATAATTATTTTGATAATTATTTTCCGGCCTTTGGTTCATGTAGGAAACATTCTCTCGTTGTTCCATGGTTTGCTCAATGTGACAATCTTTCTTTAAGTGTGGTTCACCGCATTGCTCACAACTGATTCGTATTGCGTGAATATCTTTATTCATCTTTTTCATTCGTCTCTCGAAGGCATCTATTTTTGCGGAAACGGAATCAAAGTCATGGCTAGAATCGGCTCTAGCCGCTTTAGATGATCGAAAAATATCTTTTTCTTGATGCCACTCATGTGAGTGGGAGGCTGTATTATCAATAATTTTGTGAGCTTCGGTAGCAGTTTTCTTGATAATGGAACCACCAGCTGTTGTGTCGATGTCTTTTCGTGTAGCGACATCGACACCTTGGTAGAATATTTGTACTATTTGATAAGTGTCTAAACCGTGCTGAGGACATCCTCTCAACAACTTTCCGAATCTTATCCACGCCTCATATAATGTTTCATTTGGCTTTTGTGCGAACGTAACAATTTCTCCTTGAAGTCTTACGGCTTTAGATGCCGGAAAGAATCTTTTAAGAAATTTCTCAACTAAAACATCCCATGTATCAATCGCCCCTTCAGGTAACGATTCTAACCAATCATTGGCTTCTCCCTTTAAAGTCCATGGAAATAACATGAGATATTCTCTGATTTTGAATAGAGTACAAATCCTATTAAAGGTTCGAAGATGTTCGTTTGGATCTTCTTTTGGTGTACCACTATATTGGCATTGATTAGTTACCATGTGTTGGATTTGTCCTTTGATTTCATAATCTGGCGCATTAATGTCTGGTCGCGTAATGGCATGACCTTGGCCAGTGCGTGTAGCTCTCATTCGATCTTCCATACTTAGAGGTTCCGTTATTTCTATATTTGAAATTATTGAATCCGAATCACTAGAAGATTCTGATTTAACGGTTTGTGGTTCAGAAGGAATGATTAGTGGTTCAGGATCTTGGAATTGTCCTTGAATATCCTCCGGGTTCTTGATAGTGAAATCGGGTTCAAAAAATGGATTATCGAAAATTTGAATTGGAGTACTTGTTCGACTAGATGATAATTCTAAAGAAAAATCAACAGCGGCAATATTAGCTAGATGTCTTGATCGAGTTACAGGTGGTGAACGTTTTGCTCGGTGCATTCACTGAATATCCTATTAGTTATAAAAATAAAAATTATATAAGTTATCAAATTAATAGACTTTTCTGCTTTTGCCCACGTTTCGAATAGCCAAAAGATGCAGCAGGGAGCCAGGATCCTTTAAGTCAGAAAATCCACAACTCAGCCACTAACAAATCCAACTATTACTATGAAGCAGAAAATTCGGATGTCTATTTTCATGACCCGGCCTAATCCATCTGGACGAATACATTACATTTGGTTACATCGCGAGGTACTTGACCTCTATATGATATATTTTACAAACATTGCATTCATTTTTAAAAGACAAACTTTCTTTACATTGAAAGTTGACGGCATGCATACCATTTCATAATATATCCAACTATAATTGACTTAATAATAATCTTGATGAACTCAACGACTCGAATGCAACGTCTTTTGAAATATGTCATGAATGACTCCAAGTAATATCTCTAAAATGAGCAAATGCACAGCGGAAGATTTCTTTAATACCTGATAATAAACATGCTTTAAAGTGTCAACCAAAAGGTTGGTGAGTTCATTAGTTTATCATAAACAATCATTTCCATCATTTTAATAGACCACAAGATTTTCATATTTCATAAACATCATTCTCATATCAGGCATTTCGCAAACTGCATAGAGATAAAAATCATTCATATGGATTGAACACCTGGTAACCGACCTTAACAAGATGCATATAGAATATCCCCCAGTATACAGCGCGCAGCTAATATACTAAATAATACCTCGAAGTACTAAAGCATCCATACCCTGGATGGGGCTCGTTGGGCCCGATAGATCTACCTTTAGGATTCGCGTCAATTAGGGGCCATTTCCCTAATTCTTAGGTTACCAGACTTGAAGGGGCGATATTCAGTTTAATAATCCAACCATATAATGTAGTTTTAAGTACTTGTGTCTATTTCGTAAAACATTTATAAAAGCAGCGCATGTATTCTCAGTCCCAAAAATATATATTGCAAAAACATTTAAAAAGGGAGCAAATGAAACTCACAATCCAATATTTTGTAGTAAAAATATCCATACGACGAAATTGAACAATGCAAGGTTGGCCTTGGATTCACGAACCTATATCAGTTGTATATTTATTAATACATGTAATCCTAATCGAGCAAGTTTATATATATTATTATTAATAATATACTTGTTATATTATATGTTATATAAATATAGATAGTTTAATATATTCAATTTATATATCTTATATAACTATTATTTAGCATTCTTTAATATGTTAATAATAAAAATCTATATTAGGGTTTATATAAGATATCAATATATATTTATGTATTAATTGGTACATTATATATATATATAATTCGTTAGTATCATTTTAATAAGAAAAATATAGTGATATGTAATATTAATATTATTGCAGTGTACCTTTATATAAAAATATCTACTTGTAATAATACTAAAAATGATAAGAGTGGTAGTCATAATAATGATTTTAGTACTTACATAATAATACTCGTGATAATAATATTACTTATATCAATATTAACACTTCTATTATGTATAAAAAGATATTAATACAAATATTTACGAAAATGATAATAATTTATATTACTTTCATAATAATAATAATAATAATAATAATAATAATAATAATAATAATAATAATAATAATAATAATAATAATAATAATAATAATAATAATAATAATAATAATAATCCTAATTGTGATTATAATGCTTATATTAGAAATAACGATAATGATAATGCTCTTAGTTTGATTAATAATAATGATACTTCTAAAAATGTTGATAATAATGATAATATTAGTAATGTTAATAATACCAATGATGATAATAATAAGAATAATGATAATCCTTAATAATACTAGTATTAGTAATAATAACTAATAATAATAAGTGTTAATTAATAATAATACTAATACTAATAATTATAATACTACAATCAAATAAATGATAATATAATTGATAATAATTATAACCATAATAATAATAATCATAATAATAATTAATAATAATAATAATAATAATAATAATAATAATAATAATAATAATAATAATAATAATAATAATAATAATAATAATAATAATAATAATAATAATAATAATAACAAAAATTTTTAATATGAAAACTACCTTTAGGATGAGTTTAAAAAAAAAACAGCCAATGCATGGCTCGAACCCTTGACCTCACAAAAACCCGCAAACACCCTTAACCAACTGAGCTACTGCCTATTTCCTGATTAAATTCCATACTCAAATTTATTTCAACTATTTTCTGTTGCTCATCCTCTCCTTCCTTTTAATCGTTTTAAAACCCAATTCAAAATCATATTCACGATTTGCAAATTCAATTTAGAACTTTCAATCAATATATAAACATCATATATCAATCCTAGACTTAACTGTAAATGAATAAAGAAGAAAAAAATAATAAAAAAAAATAAAAAGAAGGCCTGCTGTATAGCGACGGTACAAAAAAAAAATTTTGATTTTGATTTCAAGAAAGTTTTAGACTAAACTTATAACATGAAAATGGTTTCAAATCACCTCTATAAACTATAAAAATTATCAATTTAACTCAATTTGAAACAGAACGTGGGAATTTGACTGAAGAACAATTGTTGACTTTTAAGTTTTAAAACTTTGACTCGTAAATTTGAATTCGATATAGCAAATTGAGACCTGAGGTTTTGCAGAAAGATTGAGTAAGAGATTCCAAACACAACTGCATTTTTACATTTTAGAATTTGAATCAAAATCGAGTTTTTGCCAAAAAGTGGACGAACAGAGGTAAAACGGGTTTCTCTCTTTTTTTATTTTTATTTTCTGTTTTGAATTTCCAACTTAGATTAGTTGAAGTTGATATCTGACAAAGGTGATAGAAAAATCGAATAACTTGTCTAATATCCTAGAGCAATTGGTCGCTTTATATACAGATATAGTCGTCCTTATTTTTAATCAGTGAAGAAAATAAATAAAATAAAAGAAAAAGCAGATAAAGACCTACAACTGAATTTGTCTGCTTTGTTAATTTATAAATTTTGATCTGTACTAGATCCTTGACAAGAATGCAATTTCAAACCAAGAGAACGACTGCAAACAGATTTTGGAATCTGTCTGTACGATTATGTATATATATTTTTTAATATTAATAAATATAAATATATTATTAATAATAATGATTATGATAATAATAATTATATTAATAATGATATTATTATTGCTAAAGATAATAATAATAATAATACTGATTATAATAATTATTAATAATAATGTTCATAGTAATATTAACAATAATAATAATTGTTGATAAAGATAATAATAACTTAAGGATAATGATACAAGTAAATAAGATAATGAAAATAATTATTTTTAATAAAAATGATGATTTTTAGTAGTAATAATAATAATAATAATAATAATAATAATAATAATAATAATAATAATAATAATAATAATAACTAAAATTATAGTCTTAGTTATTCTTATAGTAATATTTATATTTACCATCTTTATTTTGATAATCATAACCTTTTAATTATAAATATAACAAATATAATAATAATAATATTAATAATACTAATATTGATATTATTATTGGTAGTAATATTGAAAGTAATAATAATATTACTAATACATCTATACTTTCAACTTGTAATTACATTTAATATATTATTACTTCTATTCATTATATAATCATATAATATCTATTATATAACAACATATATTGAATATTTAATTTATTATAACATACATACAATTAATAAATATGTATATCCATCATATATATATATTTCATCTACTAAATATTTAATTATATTTTAAATATCAAGTAAATAAATATATTAATTATAAATATTCTCAGAGTATAACTTTTAATACACTATAACAAGTTTTAGTTATTTTAAGTTATATTTCATAATAACTGAATCTCATATTATTTCATTAATATATTTAATTTATTATATATATTTATTTATCTATATAATTATTTATATTGCTGTTTACAATTAAAGGTTCGTGAATCGTCGATAATAGTTACAGGTTAAATGAATCAATGTAAACAGTTCAAAAATTTTGAGACTCAACTCTACAAACTTTGCTTATCGTGTCGAGATCATATAAAGTTTTAGGTTTAAATTTGGTCGGAAATTTCTGGGTCGTCGCAGTACCTACCCGTTAAAGAAATTTCGTCCCAAAATTTGAGTGGGATCATCATGGCTAACAATAAGAATATTTTCCTGACGAATATGAGCTGATAAATAGAGTTTTATTACTGTTGAATAATATGGATAAGATAATTCGACTACTCGAAGAGTACGAGTGAAGCTATCACAAAAGAGTGAAAATGAGTAAATGAAGATTTGTCATATCTTTTGACGTAGATAGGATTGATTTCCAGAGTTCAAGGGATTTAGAGAAAATCTTCATAATCTATAAGATCTGATTCTTCAGTAAATAAGGAAGTTAAGATCTCTTTAATTAAATGCGGTAATCTCTCTCGATTTTTATGCCTGATATTCCACTATAAATTCACCCTCTTCGTTTCCTTTATATTTTGAAGTTCCATCTTTTTGTTTTCTCTTCCTGACTTTAAGTCAAGCGAATAATGGTCCAGAACTTGTAGATATAGAGTTTCGAATGATTATAACGTTCTAAGCATGAAGGAATGTATTCTCACGATTTGATTGGTTAAATTACCAGAATCACTGAGAATGGAACTATCAAGAATATAATTTCTTGTTACGTTCAGAGATTAAGCAAAATGAAAGAGTTATGTAACATGGCACATGATGATGGTATAATCTGTGAATCATCATGTTTCATTAGAACTTCAGCATGACTTACTGTAATATAATCACGTTGGCTAAGTGTCATTATATTATACTAACTCATGCTTCAATTCCCAACACTTCTCCAAAAATCATTCATAATTTAAACTCAACTTTTATAGAAGGATAGAAACTAAAATAGTTTCTTTTATGATGTAACATAGATAGCACGAGGAGATAACTAATTTCGGACAAGAAGAGTTAAGAAAATATCCTCAGAAATATCGAAGATATTTATGATGATATTTTGGAATTTTCTAAGTTCGAAGATTTGATGGAGAAAATTTTCCGCAAGATTTTAACATGACTTCGGAGCAAGATATTCTCTAAAGATTTCATCAGATCCAGAATTACCTGGATTCTTTAAATATAGAGTTTGGTCCTTGTATTTGTCCTTGGTCTCCTTCATAGTTTGCTAAATCCGTTTTTCAGTATCAAAACTTTTGAGCTTTTTCAGTATGTCGCTCTTTATTATCAAACTTTTGACTGTTTAAACAGTCTTCAGTTTTCGCTGCTTCATCAGCTTTTTCAGAACTCGGAGATCTGATTCGTAAGCTAGAGTGCTTTTCAGGAATTCAGAGATTCCGAATTGAAATTCATCAGTCTAGAAGATATAACGGTTGACGTAGGAATGCTGCGAAATTTGAGAATTAATGATTAATGCTTCCCGGTATTTGGTATGACAACTATCGTTACAAGATGTCGATGAGTACATGATAGGATTTTAATAAATAAGTATAGTAATATTTCAGAGAGATTTAAGCCCAGGAGCGACGAGGTTACTGTTACGTCTGTGGTCATAAAGGTGGAGTATAAAAGTTTTCCCTGATAACAATAAAAGGGCAATCGTATTTATCAAGGTTATAATAAGATTGTTTCGAATGAAAAATCGGAGTTGACTTGCTGGAGCTGTGTCAAAACTGACTATCTCGAACAGGAGTTGCAAGTTATTTTCGGTAATAATAACGCTAAAGGAATTAGCACAGCTATGTGCTAAATGTTTACTCAGTTTCCGAGAGTTCTTTAGATGCATGATTATTGCTTAAATCTTTCTTCTTGTAGATGAAGTGCGGTTGGTTCATTCTCTCGATTGAGGTGTTTTCAAGAATCATGAAAGGTTTGAACGCAGATTGTAATCGTCAAGATACAAATGAGGTTTGAAATGAAATCAAGTGGCAAACTTGAAGAAATGTTTAGTTTTCATATGTTATAATCAATATTTTTAATTCATTTTAATTGTCCAATGTTATTAGTCCACAGTCGATAGTCCACAGTTAACAGTCCAATAATTCATATATAGTTTAATATATAATATTCAAATTAATTAATACATATCGTGACCCGTGTACATGTCTCAGGTCGATCACAACTCAAAGTATATATATTATTGTAGAATTAACCTCAAACCTGTATAGCTAACTCTATCATTACTGCATATAGAGTGTCTATGGTTATTCCAAATAATATATATAGATGCGTCGATATGATATGTCAAAACCTTGTATACGTGTCCCGATATTTAAAGTGCGTAAAATAAATAACAGAAATTAAATGACGATAAATAAAATTGCGAGAATTAAAATTGCGATAAATAAATTGCTATAAATAAAATGTAATCAGTTAGCTAGGAACAGTTAGCGTGGATTCTTAACAAAATTTTTCTCATAGTTAATTTGTTTGTTTCTAACAAATTTTATTTTTGTCCAATATTTTCTTCATTATGCCACTTGTTTGATTCTGATAAGTCAAAATCCAAATATTAAATTGAATGAAAATGGTTATTCTGTGGTGAACGGATACGTATATCAGTGGTTGTAAGTAGGATAGTAAATGACTGTTGAATCAGATTCGAAGAATGTATAGTGTAACTTATTAATGTGAAATCTAAATATTCCTCGGGTATTACCTACCCGTTAAAATATTTTCATCATTAACAGTTTGTACGAAAGAATTTTCAATTATAATCTTTATGAAAATATATATACATATATATTTTTTTCAGATGTAATTATGGATTTAATGAGACAATATGATATTAAACTCATTTGATTTTCAGTTTGAGCTAGAATAAATAATCTCTAAAACTTTTAGAAACCACATATTCTTCGCAGAATATTTCTTCAATGAAGTTATGAATTAATACTTCATCGTTCATTGTTGTTGGTACTGCTTGGTATCTATGGTGCGTATGACGTTGATGTTCGCATGACAGATTGTGAAGTTGAGGTTTGCGATACGGTTGTTGTTGGTGGTGGTAATGGTACTGTTGGCGTTGATGATGGTGGTACTGGTTATGCTGATGCTGCTACTGCTGCTGGTGTTTGTAACCTTTGCACCATATTCTCCAAAGCCACTACCCGAGCGCGAAGCTCGTTGACTTCTTCTATTACACCGGGGTGATTGTCGGTTCAGACGAGCGGATAAATATGATCTAGAATTTGATATAGTATATAATCATGACGAGATACTCTGGAAATGAGAGAGAAAATGGTGTTTCGGACAGGTTCGCCGGTAAGTACTTCAGGTTCCTCGTCAAGAGGACAATGTGGTGGATGGAAAGGATCACCTTCTTCTTGTCTCCAATGATTGAGAAGGCTACGAACCCATCCCCAATTCATCTAGAATAGATGATGGCTGATTGGTTGATCCATTCCAGTCACACTACTTTCGGAGCTTGAATGGGATTCCATTTCGGAATCTGAGGGACTTGAACTAATGACGAATTCCATTTCGTACGATTGAATAAGGATTTTTTTTCGATATAAAATGATTTTTGGTTATTGGATGGTATTCTAATTACATAGAATATCCATAGATATAGAACAAAAGATTTCGTAGATTACGGAGGAATTTACGGGATATGTCAGGCAAAGCTTACAGTAACAGATACGCTAAGATATGAATTAGCAGATACGCTAAGATATGAATTTTGTCTATACACTATTCATGCAATCAATGCAATAAGATGTGTCTAGACTAAGAATGATAAGCAGGAAATTTTCCGACGAAAATAATAAGCAAAACTTTTGACATGCAGACACGGTCGAAGTCCAGACCCACTAATGCATCTAAACAACTATCAGTTAGACACACTAATATAAGACCTAGTTCGCTAAGACCACCGCTCTGATACCAACTTTCATGACCCGTCCTAATCCCTCTGGACGAATACATTACATTTGGTTACATCGCGAGGTACTTGACCTCTATATGATACATTTTACAAACATTGCATTCGTTTTTAAAAGACAAACTTTCTTTACATTGAAAGTTGACGGCATGCATACCATTTCATAATATATCCAAATATAAGTGACTTAATAATAATCTTGATGAACTCAACTACTCGAATGCAACGTCTTTTGAAATATGTCATGAATGACTCCAAGTAATATCTCTAAAATGAGCAAATGCACAGCGGAAGATTTCTTTAATACCTGAAAATAAACATGCTTTAAAGTGTCAACCAAAAGGTTGGTGAGTTCATTAGTTTATCATAAACAATCATTTCCATCATTTTAATAGACCACAAGATTTTCATATTTCATAAACATCATTCTCATATCAGGCATTTTGCAAACTGCATAGAGATAAAAATCATTCATATGGATTGAACACCTGGTAACCGACCTTAACAAGATGCATATAGAATATCCCCCAGTATACAGCGCACATCTAATATACTAAATAATACCTCGAAGTACTAAAGCATCCATACCCTGGATGGGGCTCGTTGGGCCCGATAGATCTACCTTTAGGATTCGCGTCAATTAGGGGCCATTTCCCTAATTCTTAGGTTACCAGACTTGAAGGGGCGATATTCGGTTTAATAATCCAACCATATAATGTAGTTTTAAGTACTTGTGTCTATTTCGTAAAACATTTATAAAAGCAGCGCATGTATTCTCAGTCCCAAAAATATATATTGCAAAAACATTTAAAAAGGGAGCAAATTAAACTCACAATCCAATATTTTGTAGTAAAAATATTCATGCGACGAAACTGAACAATGCAAGGTTGGCCTTGGATTCACGAACCTATATCAGTTGTATATTTATTAATACATGTAATCGTAATCGAGCAAGTTTATATATATTATTATTAATAATATACTTGTTATATTATATGTTATATAAATATAGATAGTTTAATATATTCAATTTATATATCTTATATAACTATTATTTAGCATTCTTAAATATGTTAGTAATAAAAATCTATATTAGGGTTTATATAAGATATCAATATATATTTATGTATTAATTGGTACATTTTATAATTATATATATATATATATATATATATATATATATATATATATATATATATATATATATATATATATATATATAAAATGTACCAATTAATACATAATATATATATATATATATATATATATATATATATATATATATATATATATATATATATATATATATATATATATATATATATATATATATATATATATATATATATATATATATATATAATTAATATCATTTTAATAATAAAAATATAGTGATATGTAATATTAATATTATTGAGTGTACCTTTATATAAAAATATCTACTTGTAATAATACTAAAAATGATAAGAGTGATAGTCATAATAATGATTTTAGTACTTACATAATAATACTCGTGATAATAATATTACTTATGTTAATATTAACACTTCTATTATGTATAAAAAGATATTAATACAAATATTTACGAAAATGATAATAATTTATATTACTTTCATAATAATAATAATAATAATAATAATAATAATAATAATAATAATAATAATAATAATAATAATAATAATCCTAATTGTGATTATAATGCTTATATTAGAAATAACGATAATGATAATGCTCTTAGTTTGATTAATAATAATGATACTTCTAAAAATGTTGATAATAATGATAATATTTGTAATGTTAATAATACCAATGATGATAATAATAAGAATAATGATAATTCTTAATAATACTAGTAGTAGTAATAATAACTAATAATAATAAGTGTTAATTAATAATAATACTAATACTAATAATTATAAAACTACAATTAAATAAATGATAATATAATTGATAATAATTATAACCATAATAATAATAATCATAATAATAATAATTAATAATAATAATAATAATCATAGAAAATAATAATAACAAAAAATTTTAATATGAAAACTACCTTTAGGATGAGTTTTAAAAAAAAATAGCCACTGCATGGCTCGAACCCTTGACCTCACGAAAACCCGCAAACACCCTTAACCAACTGAGCTACTACCCGTTTCCTGATTAAATTCCATACCTAAATTTATTTCAACTGTTTTCTGTTGCTCATCCTCTCCTTCCTTTTAATCGTTTTAAAACCCAATTCAAAATCATAATCACGATTTGCAAATTCAAATTAGAACTTTTAATCAATATAAAAACATCATATATCAATCCTAGACTTAACTGTAAACAAATAAAGAAGAAAAAAAATAATAAAAAAAATAAAAAGAAGGCCTGCTGTATAGCGACGGTACAACAAAAAAAAATTTGATTTTGATTTCAAGAAAGTTTTAGACTAAACTTATAACATGAAAATGGTTTCAAATCACCTCTATAAACTATAAAAATTATCAATTTAACTCAATTTGAAACAGAACGTGCGAATTTGACAAAAGAACAATTGTTGACTTTTAAGTTTTAAAACTTTGACTCGTAAATTTGAATTCGATATAGCAAATTGAGACCTGAGGTTTTGCAGAAAGATTGAGTAAGAGATTCTAAACACAACTGAGTTTTTACATTTTGGAATTTGAATCGAAATCGAGTTTTTGCCAAAAAGTGGACGAACAGAGGTAAAACGGGTTTCTCTCTCTTTATTTTATTTTTTTTTTTGCTGTTTTGAATTTCCAACTTGGATTAGTTGAAGTTGATATCTGACAAAGATGATAGAAAAATCGAATAACTTGTCTAATATCCTAGAGCAATTGGTCACTATATATACGGATATAGTCGTCCTTATTTTTAATCAGTGAAGAAAATAAATAAAATAAAAGAAAAGGCAGATAAAGACCTACAACTGAATTTGTCTGCTTTGTTAATTTATAAATTTTGATTTGTACTAGATCCTTGACAAGAATGCAATTTCAAACCAAGAGAACGACTGCAAACAGATTTTGGAATCTATCTGTACGATTATGTATATATATATTTTAATATTAATAAATATAAATATGTTAATAATAATAATGATTATGATAATAATAATTATATTAATAATGATATTATTATTGCTAAAGATAATAATAATAATAATACTGATTATAATAATTATTAATAATAATGCTCATAGTAATATTAACAATAATAATAATTGTTGATAAAGATAATAATAACTTAAGGATAATGATACAAGTAAATAAGATAATGAAAATAATTATTTTTAATAAAAATGATGATTTTTAGTATTAATAATAATAATAATAATAATAATAATAATAATAATAATAATAATAATAATAATAATAATAATAATAATAATAATAATAATAACTAAAATTATAGTCTTAGTCATTCTTATAGTAATATTTATATTTACCATCTTTATTTTGATAATCATAACCTTTTAATTATAAATATAACAAATATAATAATAATAATATTAATAATACTAATATTGATATTATTATTGGTAGTAATATTGAAAGTAATAATAATATTACTAATACATCTATACTTTCAACTTGTAATTACATTTAATATATTATTACTTCTATTCATTATATAATCATATAATATCTATTATATAACAACATATATTGAATATTTAATTTATTATAACATACATACAATTAATAAATATGTATATCCATCATATATATATTTCATCTAGTACATATTTAATTATATTTTAAATATCAAGTAAATAAATATATTAATTTTAAATATTCTCAGAGTATAACTTTTAATACACTATAACAAGTTTTAGTTATTTTAAGTTATATTTCATAATAACTGAATCTCATATTATTTCATTAATATATTTAATTTATCATATATATTTATTTATCTATATAATTATTTATATTGCTGTTTACAATTAAAGGTTCGTGAATCGTCGATAATAGTCACAGCTTAAATGAATCCATGTAAACAGTTCAAAAATTTTGAGACTCAACTCTACAAACTTTGCTTATCGTGTCGAGATCATATAAAGTTTTAGGTTTAAATTTGGTCGGAAATTTTCGGTCGTCACATCTATCAATTTAACTGCTTAAAATAATTTTTCCATCGAAGTTTAAAGAAAATAAAGAAAATTCTATGTCCTAAAAACTAGAGCGTAGAAAATAAAAAGAAAAAGAAATGCGTCGAAAAACGTCGAAAAATAAAAATAAGAAAGAAAAATGTCGAAGCTTAAAGGCCTAAAAACTAAAAATTAAAACTTGCGTCTAAAGGTATTAAAGCTTAAAAGGAATTCTAAACGAAAAATGGCAATTACTTAATTAGGCATTAAAATCTATTTAAAACTAAAGCGATAAGTGATGTCATAAAATTCTAAAGCGCCTACGTCTTAATCTAAAGAAAAATCACTTAAGGGATTTTACGGCAAAGCCTAAAATTCTAGAAATACTACGGCAAAAACTATCCTTAAAACTAATTACTGCGAACGACAAATATACAAATTACGAAATAAACTAAAAAAGAAACGATACCAAATAAAGAAAAATGATAAAAATAAGATTTTATATAAAAATATTATTTTTATAAAATATTATTCTGTATATTTAATAATAATATTACAACTTAATATTACAAAATATAAATTAAAACTAATTAAACTAATTAATATTAAAATTAAACCCTAACTTAATTATAATTAAAATACTAAAAACCCTAACTCAGCATTTATTAAGTACTAGGTTTCCTGTCAGCACAAACCATGCGACCGCATGGAATTAAGGTATCCGGCTCATGCAATCGCATGGGCCTGGATTCCAGATCAGTTTTGGGCTTCGATCAGGTTCGGCCCAATCTTATTTTAATTATATTTTTTTCTGATTTTAATTTATAGAAAAATATTTATATTAATTTAAATAAACTAAAAAAATAAATTACTTATTAGTTTTTATAACTAAAAAAAATAAACTTTTTAATTTAAACACTTAAAAATATAGCTATATATTTTTCTTTTCATTTTATATTTTTGTTTTTAATATTTAAAATATATTTTTACAAAAATAGATTAAAACTTAATAAAAATCCTTTTTTTTATAGCGTTTCGCTTCGGTGTTGTCCCCAGCAGCGGCGCCAAAAACTTGATGTGTGCTAGGTGGGGTACGAAATACTATTATTTCTATTATGAAATACGATACAATTTACACAATGTTTTATTTATTTATATAGATGGGATATACTTAAACCTTGCTACAACACTATAGGCAGTGTACCTAATCGTAGAGTAGTGTAGTTTTTAGTAAGTCTGGTTCGTTCCACAGGGAGACGGCTTATTGCGTACACTATATTTTTAAACAATTATATTTGTATATATATATATATATATATATATATATATATATATATATATATATATATATATATATATATTAGTAATATAGTAGTATTATTATTATTATTATAAAAAGGGGGGGGGGGGTTTACCGTTTAATGACCGGTTTGTCGATTTTAAATAAAGCGTAAAGATAAATGACGATAATATAAATGACAGAATTTAAATTGCTATAAAGTAAACTGCAGTAATTAAAATGACAGTAAATAAAGGTACGATGAAATATGAAATAAAAGTATTATGCTTATTTAAACTTCCGTAATCTTGATGTTTGACGTTTTGATTTTAATTAATTGTTACCCGAGTTAATTGTCCTTTGTCCTGGTTTATTTGATACCTATCTGGTTTTTGTCCATAATAGTCAATCGGTCATAATTATAAAATGCTCGTCAAATTAACCTTATTCCTGAAGTCAAATATTCCAACTAATTAGGGATTCGCACTGTAACAAGGTTTTAATACTTTGTTTAATGATTACACCAGGTTATCGACTGCGTGTAATCCAAGGTTTTAATACTTTGTTAATAATTACACCAATTATCCTTGTATGTAATCCACCCCTATTTTAATGAGATATGAATATTAATTTACCCACTTGATCAGAATGAATAATCAATTACCCAACCTGAATAATTAATTAAATGATCGTAAAAGATGTCGTATAAACGTCACTAAATAGGACATACATAATCATTTTAATAATTATTAAATTAACTAATTTGAAGATAGGTTCGACATATTCTAATGAGTTGTCATTCGATTAGACAATACCCCCCATCTATTAATAGTCAATAGTCCAATGTCCACAAGTGTCGGTCTTTTGTCCAAACCCTAATTATGGTACAAAATACAATAACCCCGTCTTAATATTTAGTCCAAAATCACTATTACTTCAACTTAAATAAGCATAATAATAACTTAGTTACGAGACATTAATTTAAAAAGGAAGAACATAGCTTACAGTGATTATTAATCGCGTAGCGTTACACGGACAGAGTTTCGACTTTAAAACCCGTAAAACATTTCTTACATTAACCCAATTATTATTAAACTTAAATTAAACTTAATATTATAAATATAAATATATATATTTCTTACAGAGGAAGAAGAGTGAAAGAGTGTGTAGGTATATCATTCGAGCAGAATTCGCTGGCTTTTATAGATGTGAACTGATCCTGAGGGCCATGCGATCGCATGGCTTTTCAGTGTTATTCCCATGCGATCGCATGGCTAGGCTGGCATGCTCCCATCAGTTTGTTTTCTAGTTTGCCGACGTTTTATTTAATAATATAATATAATTTATATAATTTATATTAATTATTTATATATTATATTATATTCTTGTACATAGTTGACTTGTAATTTTAGCTTCGATGTCTCGCTCGTTTACGCCCGGTTTATGTCTCGGTTTCGGATTTTTGAACGTCCTTTCGTACGCGTAGATATCTTGTACTTTGCGTTCCGCGGCTTGTACTCTTGTAATTTTTAGATGTTTCTCATCAATAAATTGAACCACTTGAATTATATCTTGTACATTTGAGCTTTTTGGTCATTTGCGTCTTCAAATCGTCGTTTTCTTCTTTTGTCTTCGCACTTATTTATTTAAACGAATATTACATAAAAATAAAAAAAATTGCAACTAAAAGCTTTACATATTGGAAGGATATTGTGCCTAAATATATGTTTATTTGGAGCACTCTCAGCTGTTTGTCGCGTTCTGGTGTGTCGCGTTCCGTGACAAACATGGTTAAAACGCGACAACTTCTGATACTTGATTTCTGCCCCTTTTGTCGCGTTTCTGCATTGTTTATCGCATACTGGTGTCGCGAAACGCGACGAAGTGTTGCGAAATGCGACAAATGTCGCTGTAATGACAATTTTAGTCATTTTAAATGGCATCTTTTGGGGGTGTTTTAGTCTTTTACTTGGTGAACAGATTGGGGAGCATAAAACTGATACAAAACTTATCCCTAACACATTTATCACTTCTTCATCTACACACATTCAATTTAGAGAGAGAGTGAAGGTGTTAGTGAGAGAAAGCTTACTTTGAGGAAGAAGAAGAAGGAATCTTGACCGAGCCCGAGTTTTAAAGTTGTTCCCTACGTCTCTAGCTACGTTGTGATAGCGTTGGTAAGTTCTAACTCCGTGTTTTGAGTTTAATTTGATTTATGGCTAGGCTTTGTTTCATTTGAGGCTTGTAAGACCCATTTGGGAGTTAAATGGGTAAGTTTGGGTTAAATTAATGAAAGGAAACCCTAATAGTTATAATCTAGGGTTTGGTCATGTAAATTGAGGTTTATAAGTGTTAATTGTGTAGTTAGATCACTAATACACTTGTGTAATGTTGAAAGGTTGTTAATGGGTTCAAGGTTTGACCAATTTGTAAGTCTAAGTGTTAAATTGGGTCAAATGGGTAATGGTTGGCCTAATTGGGTGAGATGGGTATGAAACACCCTAAGTTTGTGTTAGTTGGTGTTAGTAGACTTCAATCACTAGCTTTTAGTGATTAATGATGAGTTTTGGCCTTAAATGGGCGGTTTTGGTGTAAATGGGTCATTTAATGCAATTGGGTCATTAAATGCTCAAGATTTAAGTGTTGGTGGTTAGTTCCACTAGTTTGTATGTTGATTTGGGTACTTAATGTCTAAGGTACTTCGCTTGAAGCTTACGGAAGTGTTTAATCACCACCGGTGTGATAAGGTGAGTGGAATATTTATACGTTTATGTATATAATTTGATTGCTTGTGTACGATGTGGCATGTGTTATTCGGTAGAATACACTTCTCTTAGGCCACATTGGGACCGGGGTGCAGGATGAGGGTTTAAGTTCGATAGTGACGATACCTCATATGTATGGACTTAATGTTTGATGATGACGATGCCAAACTACTATTGTATTATTCGATGTGGAATGAGGGTTTAAGTTCGATAGTGACGATGCCTCATATGTATGGATTTAAAGTTCGATAGTGACGATGCCATACCATGATTGTTTGTTTGATGAGGGTTTAAGTTCGATAGTGACGATACCTCATGTGTGTGGATTTAAAGTTCAATATTGACGATGCCATACCACTATTGTATTGCTTGATGAGGGTTTAAGTTCGATGTGACGATACCTCATATGCGGGATTAAAGTTCGACGAGACGATGCCACATGAAGCGTGAAGAGTGGGTTGATGTTCGATGTGACGATACCACTCATGGAATTGGAATTTGGTACTATTTGATGTTATGAACATCCGTAGCTTTTCAAAGGGGATTATTCCTTCGTGATCTTGATTATAACCGGTGGTTTGTACGTATTCATTTTAGTATTATATTATTGACGTGACCCTTATGTTATCGTTGTTGGCTTGGTACAATTGAATACGTGATATTATGTTTTGCTAATGACGTGTGTTATTTTGTATAGGTGAATGCAAGTAATTGAATTATGTATGTATGCGTATAAGTATTGCACTCACTAAGTAATTAGCTTACCCTTTCGTTGTTTATATTTTTATAGGTTGCAAGTTGCGGCATGGGCTTGCTTGGGGACTAGTACTTTTTGGATTGCTTTACACTTTTTGATTAGGAACGATCACCATGCTCGGTTTTGGTTGTAAAGTGAACTAGTCGGGTCATGAACTATATTTTGGATACGTCGAATGAGTTCCGGGTTGTATTCCCATTTTGTAAACTTAATTCGTGTATTGTACGTTTTAAAGATGTCTAAACTTAATATTGTAATGATGATGTCTTCGGAAACATAAATGGACTAATGTTGCATATATTATTATGTTAAAAAGGGGGGAAATTTATGGGGCGGAAATACGACGGGTTGGGTCGTTTCAAGTGGTATCTGAGCATGGTCTAAGGGATTTAGGTGACTTGAGATAGGCACCTAGACTTAGACTTTTGTGTGTGCTATTATGCGGGACTTGTTGGATTACAGGTAGGTTCGGGTTTTAGTTTTATGTTGATTATGTTGCTACTAACCATGTTGTTTCGTGTTGAACATCTAGCGAAATGGTTGTTGTATTCATGAGCTCGGCATGGCGTGTGAGCGCAATAATAATTCGCGACCATTATTACGGTTGCAAGCCAAGTCAAGCAAGTGATGTACAACAAGTATTGAACTAGATGGGGTGTACGAACGGTGACATAATTATATGATTGTGAATATGGATCGTGGTGGTGTATATAATTTACTTGTGTTGCGTTCCTAACCGAGTTCATTTCTTAGAATGAAGACGAGGAACAAAAAAGTTAACGAAGATCAAGGCGAAGACTCCGAGTTCACGGCTAAGGTTGAGGCCATCATTAAACGACAAAAAGCAGAGTTTCTCGAGGATGTTAGAAAGGTTTTCCAGGAATCGGTTGATGGGCAAGTAACCGAGTTAATCAACGAACGAATGAATGCCTCGATCGAAGAGGTATTCGAAGCTAGAAACATTTATCCTCGCGGTGAAGGAGGTGATGGTAATGGTGGACATGGATAGCGAGACTTTCATTACAAGAACTTCAAGGATGCTCAACCTCCTATGTTTAATGGGGTGAGGGATCCGTTGAAGAGTACATGTTGGGTTTCCGACATCGAGGGGGCTTTCTGTACTAGTTAGTGTCCTCAAGAGAAGAAAATGAGATACGGTTCTAGTATGTTACGTGAAGAAGCCAAGATGTGGTGGGATGACAAGATTCAATTGTATGGCGAAGAACAATGTATGAGCTTGTTATGGGAGGAGTTCAAAAATGGGTTCTTTGATGAGTACCGAACTCAATCCGACCTTAATAAAATCCGGGACGAGTATACTTTCTTATCAAAAAACTCATTTTTGTCCGGAGTATGTCGGTGATGACCGAATGTTGATGCAAGATTTCTATCGTACTTTAAGCGACGAGTTAAAGGGTAAGATTAGTCGGGGAATGGCTAAGTCTTTTGAAGAATTATTTGAGTTGGCTCGGGGTTTCAAACCGGAGGCCCCGAAGATGAGTGTTTCCGATGTTAGTAAGTGAAAGTTCGAAACTACGATGCGTTCGAACAAGAAGAGTAAAAGTGTGACCGAAGTTGTCGGTAGTGTGAAGAAGTATGACTCCGGAAATTATCTCCCTACTTGCTACAACAGCGGGTTACGGGGTCATTTGTCTCAAGATTGTACAGAGCCATCTTCCAACCAGGTTACATGTTTTAATTGTCAGAAAAAGGGGCACCAGAAATCAAAGTGCCCGAAATTAGTTGGTGATGCCAGGTGGCGTAACTAGGTGATGATTAGTGTTAGTGCACGAGAACCTGACGACGATGTTTCAGGTACTTCTTGATTACTCTATTGAAATGTAACTACGGTTTTGATTTGATGCATTGTGTTAGTGCGTAGTATGATGAAGGGTAGCGTTCCTTACGGAATTACCCCATGATGATGGTCGGGTTGACAGACGAAGGGTGTAAGACTTGGTGCTTCCAAGCATTATTTAGTGTTGGGCGAAAGATTTTACCAAGCCATGAGAATGGGTTTTGGTGTTATTTTGGAATCGCGTAATCGCTTTTGTGTCGTAATTGATGAAACATAAGTTTCGTCGGGCACGGATGACTTAAAGTCGCTTTAGTGTTGTGATGCGTGACATTGGATGAATGGGACCCTCGAAGTCGAGCCTTTCGGTCTCGATGAATCTTGGTAGTGGAGCCTACGTGATGCGGTGTCAGGTGCCTTTTTCATACCTGCAAGCGTAATGTTCGACTCCGACGATGTTGTTGTTACGTTGTACTTAGGGTACCGAAGAGAAACCCTTAGGTACATGAGTGACTAGGTGGAACTTTGACAAGTTATTGCAATTGGAGTGTTGCGAGAATAACGTTTGTGTAATTTGTGATGAACTCTTCGTTGAAGTGATTAAGGATATGTTAAGATCCTTCGTATGCCCAAGATTGGAGCAAAGTGTTGTGACGGGTCGGGCGAACCCAACTGTTAGAAAAGTCTACCTTTCGGTAGCATAGTACTGTTGTACAAGGTGCGTGTTGTGTTGGCTTAATGTCGTTGTTTAATTAACGCCGATGGGTGACTGTGAACGTCAATCTCTAGTGTGCGAAATGAAATCTTGAGAATTCGAGTGCTACGACCGATGGAGAGATTGGTCACGTATTTCGAAGAATGATAATTATCGCCGGATGATATTATCTTGACAATGTGATTATGAGACGAGATCCTAAGTGGGGGAGTGTTACTCTCGCACAAAGGGATTTTAATGTGAAATTCCGAACGATGTTTGTGATAGATTGGAATTAGTGTTGAGACCTTGAATGATCGGATGGTGGAAAAGTACAATTTAGGTGGAAATTGTATTTATTGATTTATATACAAGTTACTACTCGAGGTAGTAACATTGATAACTCATTAAGAGTTAAGTGAGCGGGTTTGATGAGCCATATGAGGCCTCGTGGACGAAGAAGGACGTGTTGAAATCTCTTTTAAGAGAATTGTTGTTTTATATCTATTAGTGATATAAGTGACGTCTTGCTAGGTCATGATGTCGATACATGTAACTAGTGAGCGGAAATTTCAAGTCAAATGGAATTATACTAAGTATGTGTACATACTTAACGTACGTGCAATGAAGGTTAAGTTCGATTTGACGATACCTCATTTGCAAAAGTGGTGGAATGAGATATAGGTTTAAGTTCGATTTTCCAATACCATATCAAGGCGTGAGTTGGCATGAGATATGGGTTTAAGTTCGATTTGACGATACCATATCGATAGGTGCGTTATTATGTGATGTGGGTTTAAGTTTGATTTGATGATACCATATCACTTGGTGCGTTTGCTTTCTTGCAAATATTATGTCGAGCGTTATCCAATCATGAGGATATACCTTTGTTGACTCCGTTGAGTCGTTTGTGACCATGTTGAGTGGTAAGTGTTATCCGTAAGGATTCACTTTGATTCGGTCTTCATCGGCTAGATGGTTGACTTTATTTTGGTATGTGGTTGTTACTAGCGATGTAGTTGGTATGGTACGCTAGGAGTTGATATCTCGGTACGAGATTGATTGAGTTTTTCCGATATGTGGAATTGAGCAAGTATTAGTGCTCGGATTGTGAAATTGTTAAACCGCGGGTGACGATTTAGTTGTTAAAGGTGGCTCTTTGAGAGGAATTGCCTAGAGGAGTTAGAAGTATACATGGTGATTTCGTGTATTCTAGGTGACCGTTATAGACTTCGGATGTTGCGTGTATTGCACGGCTCAGAATGCGTGCAAGGGTGTATCTAGTTAATGGATTAATCTTCAGGTTAATGAGTAACGTGGTGGAAGTCGGATTGTAATGTTTGTTGAGAACCATAGCGTGTAGGTTCGGATCGGTTAAGTGACTAGGATCACGAGGACGTGATCGAATTTAAGTGGGGGAGAGTTGTAACACCCCGTTTTTCTAAACATGATGCTCGAGGCATCATACGGAGTATAAGATTAAGTATTTGATAGTTTGGATGTAATGAGTTGACCACGTTTGACTTTGGGATGTTTTAAAAGTGAAATTGAAGTACATCACGTTTGACTTTGGGATGTCCACAAGTGTCGGTCTTTTGTCCAAACCCTAATTATGGTACAAAATACAATAACTCCGTCTTAATATTTAGTCAAAAATCACGATTACTTCAACTTAAATAAGCATAATAATAACTTAGTTACGAGACATTAATTTAAAAAGGAAGAACATAGCTTACAGTGATTATTAATCGCGTAGCGTTACACGGACAGAGTTTCGACTTTAAAACCCGTAAAACATTTCTTACATTAACCCAATTATTATTAAACTTAAATTAAACTTAATATTATAAATATAAATATATATATTTCTTACAGAGGAAGAAGAGTGAAAGAGTGTGTAGGTATATCATTCGAGCAGAATTCGCTGGCTTTTATAGATGTGAACTGATCCTGAGGGCCATGCGATCGCATGGCTTTTCAGTGTTATTCCCATGCGATAGCATGGCTAGGCTGGCATGCTCCCATCAGTTTGTTTTCTAGTTTGCCGACGTTTTATTTAATAATATAATATAATATATATAATTTATATTAATTATTTTTATATTATATTATATTCTTGTACATAGTTGACTTGTAATTTTAGCTTCGATGTCTCGCTCGTTTACGCTCGGTTTATGTCTCGGTTTCGGATTTTTGAACGTCCTTTCGTACGCGTAGATATCTTGTACTTTGCGTTCCGCGGCTTGTACTCTTGTAATTTTTAGATGTTTCTCATCAATAAATTGAACCACTTGAATTATATCTTGTACATTTGAGCTTTTTGGTCATTTGCGTCTTCAAATCGTCGTTTTCTTCTTTTGTCTTCGCACTTATTTATTTAAACGAATATTACATAAAAATAAAAAAAATTGCAACTAAAAGCTTTACATATTGGAAGGATATTGTGCCTAAATATATGTTTATTTGGAGCACTCTCAGCTATTTGTCGCGTTCTGGTGTGTCGCGTTCAGTGACAAACATGGTTGAAACGCGACAACTTCTGATACTTGATTTCTGCCCCTTTTGTAGCGTTTCTGTATTGTTTATCGCATCCTGGTGTCGCGAAACGCGACAAATGTCGCGAAACGCGACAAATGTCGTTGTAATGACAATTTTAGTCATTTTAAATGGCATCTTTTGGGGGTGTTTTAGTCTTTTACTTGGTGAACGGTTTGGGGAGCATAAAACTAATACAAAACTTATCCCTAACACATTTATCACTTCCTCATCTACCCACATTCAATTTAGAGAGAGAGTGAAGGTGTTAGTGAGAGAAAGCTTACTTTGGGGAAGAAGAAGAAGGAATCTTGACCGAGCTCGAGTTTTAAAGTTGTTTCCTACTTCTCTAGCTACGTTGTGATAGCGTTGGTAAGTTCTAACTCTGTGTTTTGAGTTTAATTTGATTTATGGCTAGGGTTTGTTTCATTTGAGACTTGTAAGACCCATTTGGGAGTTAAATGGGTAAGTTTGGGTTAAATTGATGAAAGGACACCCTAATAGTTATAATCTAGGGTTTGGTCATGTAAATTGAGGTTTGTAAGTGTTAATTGTGTTGTTAGATCACTAATACACTTGTGTAATGTTGAAAGGTTGTTAATGGGTTCAAGGTTTGACCAATTTGTAAGTCTAAGTGTTAAATTGGGTCAAATGGGTAATGGTTGACCTAATTGGGTGAGATGGGTATGAAACACCCGAAGTTTTGTTAGTTGGTGTTAGTAGACTTCAATCACTAGCTTTTAGTGATTAATGATGTGTCTTGGCCTTAAATGGGCGGTTTTGGTGTAAATGGGTCATTTAATGCAATTGGGTCATTAAATGCTCAAGATTTAAGTGTTGGTGGTTAGTTCCACTAGTTTGTATGTTGATTTGGGTACTTAATGTATTAGGTACTTCGCTTGAAGCTTACGGAAGTGTTTAATCACCACCGGCGTGATAAGGTGAGTGGAATATTTATACGTTTATGTATATAATTTGATTGCTTGTGTACGACGTGGCATGTGTTATTCGGTAGAATACACTTCTCTTGGGCCACATTGGGACCGGGGTGCAGGATGAGGGTTTAAGTTCGATAGTGACGATACCTCATATGTATGGACTTAAAGTTCGATGATGACGACGCCATACTACTATTGTATTATTTGATGCGAAATGAGGGTTTAAGTTCGATAGTGACGATACCTCATATGTATGGATTTAAAGTTCGATAGTGACGATGCTATACCACGATTGTTTGTTTGATGAGGGTTTAAGTTCGATAGTGACGATACCTCATGTGTGTGGATTTAAAGTTCGATATTGACGATGCCATACCACTATTGTATTGCTTGATGAGGGTTTAAGTTCGATGTGACGATACCTCATATGCGGGATTAAAGTTCGACGAGACGATGCCACATGAAGCGTGAAGAGTGGGTTGATGTTCGATGTGACGATACCACTCATGGAATTGGAATTTGGTACTATTTGATGTTATGAACATCCGTGGCTTTTCGAAGGGGATTATTCCCTCGTGATCTTGATTATAACCGGTGGTTTGTACGTATTCATTTTAGTATTATATTATTGACGTGACCTTTATGTTATCATTGTTGGCTTGGTACAATTGAATACGTGATATTATGTTTTGCTAATGACGTGTGTTATTTTGTGTAGGTGAATGTAAGTAATTGAATTATGTATGTATGCGTATAAGTATTGCACTCACTAAGCAATTAGCTTACCCTCTCGTTGTTTATATTTTTATAGGTTGCAAGTGGCGGCATGGGCTTGCTTGGGGACTAGTACTTTTTGGATTGCTTTACACATTTTGATTAGGATTGGGTAGCGTTCCTGATCACCATGCTCGGTTTTGGTTGTAAAGTGAAATAGTCGGGTCATGAACTATATTTTGGATACGTCGAATGGGTTCCGGGTTGTATTCCCATTTTGTAAACTTAATTCGTGTATTGTACGTTTTAAAGATGTCTAAACTTAATATTGTAATGATGATGTCTTCAGAAACATAAATGGACTAATGTTGCATATATTATTATGTTAAAAAGGGAAAAAAAAATTTATGGGCCGTAAATACGACGGGTTGGGTCGTTTCACGAAATCACGCGATTTATAAATGAAAAGTTATTAATTTTTTGATAGCATTCCAATGACATGCATATCATATACTTTATATCAGTAGCATATGTATCAAATTCATGATTCATCATAAACTATCCAATGACAAAATTAAAGCATACAAGTATGCATAAACATATATACTCGAGCACTAGACATGGATACACAATTAATATATAAAAGATAAGATATGAATGCTCACGTATCAATATTGTGATTCAATATTGCAGGAAAGTACGTAGACGCAACTAGGGATGGCAATGGATCGGATATGGATCGGGTGATGCCGTATCCATATCCATATCCATTTAATTTTTGTTCATCCATATCCATATCCATATCCACTTAGCTTCAGGTCATCCATCCATATCCATATCCAGTGGATTAAGCGGGTAAATGGATATCCAATGGATAATAAAATTTTGTTATAATATTTTCCAATATACGATTAAAATAACAACGTTGTATAGTAATAATGAATATAACATGAAATCTATAAGTTTATTTTTTAGATATACATTTTTTATTGTAATATATTATAGTTATTTCATTATAGAGTTGAAAGCATAATGTAAATCTACCGGTAAATGAACTTGTAATAGTAAATATGTAAGCATATATCTATATTTATGTATTTGTAAACGTATTTCGGGTGGTAATGGATATATCCATGGATGAAACTTTTCATCCATGTCCATATCCATATCCATTTAGGCTCATCCATATCCGTATCCATATCCATTTAGGTTCATCCATATCCATTACAAAGCGGGTGGATCGGGTGGATATCCAACGGATCGGGTGACCATTGCCATCCCTAGACGCAACGGAAATGATAAACACTAGGTTGACCTTTGACTTATGATCATAACCCCCAAGCAATACCCATAACCTCTATAGCTATAACTCATAATTTCCCTAGCTTCATCCCGCTCGAAAATCCATTTTGAAAATAATTCGCTCATGACCTCGTCGTAATATTTTATGTATACATAACTAATAAATAATTATATGAGATTAATAATAATATTAAGATTAATATTAATAACAATAATATTAATAATAAATATTAATAATTCTTACGAAGTATGTAAATTGTATGTGTGTGTGTTTTTCTGCGATCGATCGATCGATATATATATATATATATATATATATATATATATATATATATATATATATATATATATATATATATATATATATATATATATATATAATAATATAATAAAGTAATAATATAATAATAAAATAATAATATAATAATAAAAGGAATCAAACGTGCGTAATCTTAGCCGCCCCATTTTTGTTAGTTTAAGCCGACAGTTTTTCACAGACCATTATTTCGTACTCTGTTGCTAATAATTGACGGGTAAAAGTATAAACAAAAAGAATTCCACTTTTTATAATTGAATACATATATTTATTTTAGTCTTAAGCTTTATAAAACTAGTTGTAAAAAGGTCCATTTATTATAAAATTACTATATACGTTCGATGTAGAGTGTACGTAGTAGTCTACTGATCATTTCGTGCCACAGTAAATCACAAGATTCATTTAATCGAATGAATTTTAAAATTTTAAAAAGTTGTATTTCTTAAATACTTCAGGGGTATATTATGTAACTTATAATTAATAATTTCTATCATGTCGCTTTCATGTGAGTAGTAAATTAATTAATTTCGTTTCATTTACTATTCATATGAATAGTAAATGAATTAATTTCGATTCAACTATTTAAGTTACATTGTTGTACGTTGTGCTTTACAACTTGTACATCTTTGATTTAACTTCGCGTCTTCTTAAAAATTTAAAAAAATACATCATAAAAATAAAACAATTATATACGTAAAAATTTTAATTTGAAATTGTATCATTCACTAGTAAATTTTTATCATTTCGTATATATATATATATATATATATATTATTCGCATGTTTTCGTATATATATATATATATATACATACACAATTATATAATTATCACAAGTTATGACGTTCGTGAATCGTCGGACAAACAAGGTGATCAACCGTTATATAAAACTCATTTACAAAAGTTTTAAAACTTGTCAAAATGCATTGCTTAAATATTAAATCATATATAGAATTGGTTTAAATAAGTCTAAATTTTCCGGGTCATCACACTTAACAACCGCGAATCTCTCAGGTTCTGTTGACAACAGTATGTTGGGTAACCGAATTAAACTTCCGTCATCATTTACTGGCTGTGCAAGATATATGTTGGAAAACTATCGAGATGCAATGGCTTTGTGTCGAGTTTATGGTTACCCTGACCTATTCATAACTTTCACTTGCAACTCGAAATGGCCAGAAATTCGTAGGGCTTTGGAAGGGACAGGTTTCAACCCGGAGGATAAACCGGCGTACCAATCAAGAATGTTTAAAATTAAACTTGATAGGCTCACGGATGATATAAAGCAAAATAAAATTTTTGGCAGAGTTAAGGCTGGTATGTGAACAACTACATTTCTTGCTTAAATACATTCTTAAGCATAGATCATACTTCTTTTGAACACTATCGCAAATTTTACTATAAAAGTATATGCTGTAATATAATTCAAACCTACATAAAAATAGACATCCATTTTGTTATGTTGAAACAGACTCATTTATAATGCCTAACTAATCAAATTTATTTTCTTTATTTACATCCAGAACTATATACAGTCGAGTTTCAAAAGCGTGATCTACCACACGCACATATATGTATCTTCCTTGATGAGCGTGACAAACTACCAGAACCAGAAGATATTGAGGAGCATATTTGTGCAGAAATTCTAGATAAAGATGAAGATCCAGAACTACAATAACTTATGTCTGACCTAATGATACAGGGACCATGCGGTGAGAAAAATCCTAATTGTGTATGCACTGACATTAACAAAAAGTGCATAAAAAAATTTCCAAAACCATTTTCGGACGTCACAAGTTTAGATACGAATGGATACCCAATTTATAAGAGACGAGATAATGGCAGAAAGATCATGAAACAAGGACACGAGATTGATAACAGAAACGTTGTTCCTTATAATCCTCTTTTACTAAAAAAAATATCAAGCACACATCAATGTGGAATGGTGTAACTAAGTCGGAGCTATTAGGTATCTTTTTAAATACATCCACAAGGGAAATGATCGAGTTACTGCAGGTGTCTACGACAAAGACACGGATGAAATCAAACAATACTATGACTGTCGATACGTATCGTCATGTGAGGCAGTTTGGCGAATGTTAGCTTTTGATATAAACCATATAAATCCAACTGTTATTCGTTTAGCGTTTCACTTGGAAGACCAACATTCCGTCATTTTTGATGAAACACAATTAATTGAAGATGTTATAGAAGATCTGTCAGTTAACGTATCCCAGTTTCTAGAATGGATGAAATGTAATGAAACGAACGATGACACCAAACTGTTGACGTACGTAGAATTTCCTACAAAGTTTGTGTGGAACAGAGATACACGACTATGGACACCAAGGAAGAAATTTACCGGATTAATAGGATGTATTCATCACGTCTCACCTCAAATCAGAGAACTATTTTTCCTACGAATTTTATTGAACAAAGTACGAGGTCCTACATGCTACCAAGATATCAGGACAGTTAATGGTATTGTATGCCCAACATTCAAAGCAGCTTGCTATGAAATGGGGTTGTTAGACGATGATCAAGAATACATCGAAAGTATCAAGTCTGCAAGTGTTTGGGGATCAGGTAGTTGGCTTCGTAATTTTTTCGCCCAACTTCTTCTGTCAGAAAGTCTAAGTAGACGAGAAGATGTATTTGAAAAAACTTTTGATTACTTATCTACTGATATAATTCATCAAAGCATATCCAGTAAGTTTTCCTTAACCTCAATTATATCAAAACATAAAATAAATAAAATATTGTATAAATCTATATGATACATGCTTTTAAGTTTACAACAAACTTTTCATTTTACAACATAAATATATAATGAAAACTGACCGTTTATAGGGATTCAGCCAACTAGAGAAATGATTCAGAACCTTATTTGGAATGACATCGAAAATACACTTCAATCTAATGGTAAATCCTTACGCGGCTTCAGTTCAATGCCGGTCCCTACGTCTACAAACTGGAATTTGTCTGAAAATCCTCTAATTATTGATGAACTGTCGTACGATATGTCCGCACTAGAAACAGAGCATCTAGAACTTATAGGTAAATTAAATTCAGATCAAAAGAAGGCATACGACACCATCATAAATGCAGTTGAAGCTGATAACGGTGGAGTTTTCTTTTTATATAGATACGGTGGAACCGGAAAAACTTTTCTGTGGACAACTCTTTCAGCTGCTTTTTGAAGTAAAGTAGAATCATTCTGAATGTTGCTTCAAGTGGCATAGCTGCATTTTTATTACCTGGCGGTAGAACTGCACATTCCAGATTCGCAATACCTATTGACCCAACTGATGAATCATTCTGCAGGATTTTACCAAACAGTCATTTAGCAGGATTAATCAGAAGGGCTAAATTGATAATATGGGATGAAGCACCAATGGTAAAAAGGATATGCGTTAAGACTTTGGATCGTTCTTTTTGCGACATATGCCGCTGTGTCAATCCAAATAGCATGGACACACCTTTTGGAGGTAAGATTGTTGTTTTCGGCGATGATTTCAGACAAGTCCTACCAGTTGATAATGCTAAAAATGAACATATATTTCATAGCATTATTCCTCAAGAAAGACAAGCTTTTAGTTGCAATTGTTCTATTTACAAGTGATATTCGTTTAAATAATAAAAGGTGAAAACAAAAGACAGATTCGACGAATTGAAGACGCAAACAACCAAAAAGCTAAAAAGTACAAAGTACAATCAAAGTGGTTCAAATTATTGATGAGAAACGTCTCGAAATTACAAGAGTACAAGACGCAAAACGCAAAGTACAAGATATTAAATTATACGCAAGGACGTTCGAAAATCCTGAACCTAGACCAGAGTCAACTCTTAACGCTCGACACAACGGACTAAAAATTACAAGTCAACTATGCATACAAATATAATATAATATTTAAATAATTCTATAAATTATTTATATATTATATATTATATTAAATACCGTCGGCAAGAAAGAAAACAAAGACATGTGAACTCCCCCAGCTGGCCATGCGATCGCATGGCCTGGAAGAGTAAAAACCATGCAATCGCATGGCCCCAAGTATCAGGCCACATCTATAAATTTCGCGTGTTTTGGCCAGTTTTAGATATCTTTTTCTCTATCTCTCACTCAACGATATATATACATATATATATTTATATTATAATTTTAATTTTAATTTTAAATTCTAATAATAAGGGTATGTTAGCGAATGTTGTAAGGGTGTAAGTCAAAATTCTGTCCTTGTAACGCTACGCTATTTTTAATCATTGTAAGTTATGTTCAACCTTTTTAAATTAATGTCTCGTAGCTAAGTTATTATTATGCTTATTTAAGCCGAAGTAATCATGATGTTTGGTTAAAATATTAAGACGGGGTAATTGGGCTTTGTACCATAATTGGGGTTTGGATAAAAGAATGACACTTGTAGAAATTAGACTATGGGCTATTAATGGGCTTTATATTAACTAAACGATACCTCGTTAATTTAATATATAGACTTATAATTTGACGTATTTATATATAACCACATACGCTTGACTGGGTACGGTGGGCGGGATATCTATAAATACCAATAATTATTCATTTGACCGGACACGGAACTGGATTAATAGTTAATAGACTTGTTGAAACAGGGGTGGATTACATTCAAGGGTAATTGGTGTAATTGTTAACAAAGTAATAAAACCTTGGATTACACGCAGTCGATAACCTGGAGTATTCATTAAACAAAGTATTAAGACCTTGTTACAATTCGAATCCCCAATTAGTTGGAATATTTGACTTCGGGAATAAGAATAATTTGACGAAGACTTCCGCACTTTATGATTATGACTGATGGACTATTATGGACAAATCCGTATGGACATTTCGAATAATCTAGGACAAAGGACAATTAACCCATGGTACTAAACTAAAAACAACACGTCGAACATCATGATTACAGAAGTTTAAATAAGCATAATTCCTATATTTCATATTTAATTTCCTTTATTTCATATTTAATTGCACTTTTAATTATCGCACTTTTATTTATTGTCATTTTAATTATCGTACTTTTTAATTATCGCAATTTTATTTACCGTTATTTTATTTATCTCACTTTAATTTATCGCACTTTAATTTATCGCACTTTAATTATTGTCATTTACTTTACGCTTTAAATTAAGTTATATTTATGTGACGACCCGGAAATTTCTGACCAAATTTAAACTTTAATCTTTATATTATTCCGACACGATAAGAAAAGTTTTTTAAGTTAAATCTCAAGAATTTTAAACTGTGTTCATACATTCATTATAACCTCGACCAAATTCCGACGATTCATGAACCGTTATATATAAATAGATATGTATATGTATATATATATATATATATATATATATATATATATATATATATATATATATATATATATATATATATATATATATATATATATATATATATATATATATATTATAACTTGAGAATATTAATAAAGTATTAAACGTATAATACTTTACACGAACGTATTTGTTTCAATATGATTTTTGACAAAATTAAATAAAATATATTAAATGATTGAATTATCAGAAACATTGAATTATGATTACAAGTCTCTGTTGAGAGGTCCACTATGATTTGAGAAAATCTATTCCTCTTAACGATATTCAGAATAATTTGTAAAGCTATTTATAAATAAAAACAAAAAGTGTCATTTACGAAAGTTAGACAAAAGTTAGTGGAGAATTGGTTTCCATAATATTCTATTAATCTATTTTCAAACGTACAAAGACGTTTTCAGTTTAAAAAAGAACTTTATTATTAAAACGTATATAACTTTTATAAATATCTAGAATCACTTTTGACAACTCATTACTTAACCAATATAATAAATATAACGATATTTATATTTTATTTCATTAAATATATATAACGATTTAAATTAATATTATATATATTTATACGCGTATTATACATACATAGTTTTTATACTTTTACTATACTTTAACTTTACCTTTACTTTACTTTAACTTTAATAATTCACTTTAATAATTCATACTTTAATAATTCACTTTAATAATTCATACTTTAATAATTCACTTTAATAATTCATACTTTAATAATTCATACTTTAATAATTCACTTTAATAATTCATACTTTAATAATTTACTTTAATAATTCACTTTAATAATTCAAAAATCTATTATAAATAGAATTCAATAAGTTTCATTATTTCATAGAAACTTGAAAATATATTTCTCTAAACTCTCTCAATCGATTTATATATATATATATATATATATATATATATATATATATATATATATATATATATATATATATATATATATATATATATATATATATATATATATATATATATATATATATATATATATATATATATATATATATATATTTGCTCTGTATTATTTCAAGATATTATTAGTATATATAAAATATTACGACGGAGTGCTATCCGAGTGATTTCAAAATAGTTTTTTTTGAATGAGTCGAAGCTAAGAAAATTATGGGTTATAGCTATGGAGGTGATGGGTATGGTTCATGGGTATGCTCTTGAGGTCAATCTAGTGTTTATCATCTCCGTTGCATCTACGTACTTTCCTGCAATATTGAATCTCAATATTGATACGTTCGTGAATCCGAGGCCAACCTTGCACTTGTTAAATGACGTTATATGTATTTTTACTACGAAATACAGTATTGTGAGTTTCATTTGCTCCCTTTTATATATATTTTTGGGACTGAGAATACATGCGCTATTTTTATAAATGTTTTACGAAATAGGCACAAGTACTAAAACTAATTCTACGTGGGTTTAAACCAGAAATATACCCTTAGCTTGGTAACATTAAACTACTTGTCTATGTACGGTAGGCGCGAATCCTAAAGATAGATCTATTGGGCCTGACAAACCCCATCCTGACTATGGGATGCTTTAGTACTTCGAGGTTATTTTAAACACACCTGATCTGGTGTACTTCAGAGGGTAAAACATGAACGTTAAGGCTTATTACCGGGTGCCTACAACTTATAGAATACTTTTATACACTTGCGAGTGTACATATATTTATAAACGGAAATCTTGTGGTCTATTAATATATTAAAATGATTGTTATGATAAACCTATGAACTCACCAACCTTTTGGTTGACACTTTAAAGCATGTTTATTCTCAGGTATTAAAGAAATCTTCCGCTGTGCATTAGCTCATTTTAAGGATATTACTTGGAGTCATTCATGGCATATTTTGAAAGACGTTGCATTCGAGTCATTGAGTTCATCAAGATTATTATTAAGCCAATTATAGTTGGATGTATTATGAAATGGTGTGCATGCCGTCAACTTTCATTGTAAAGAAAGTTTGTCTTTTAAAAACGAATGCAATGTTTGTAAAATGTATCATATAGAGGTCAAATACCTCGCGATGTAATCAACTATTGTGAATCGTTTATAATGTATATGAACGGGTCCTTTCAGTTGGTATCAGAGCGGTGGTCTTAGCGAACCAAGTCTGCATTAGTGTGTCTAACAGATAGTCGTTAGGATGCATTAGTGAGTCTGGACTTCGACCGTGTCAGCATGTCAAAAGTTTTGCTCATCATTTTTGTCGGAAATTACCTGCTTATCATTCTTAGTCTAGACACATCTTATTGCAATGATTGCATGAATAGTGTATAGACAAAATTCATATCTTAGCGTATCTGTTACTGTAAACTTTGTCTGACATATTCCGTAAATTCCTCCGTAATCTACGAAACATTTTGCTCTATATAATTAGAATACCACCCGATAGCTGAAAAATCATTTCATATCAAAAAATTCTTTATTCAATCGTACGAAATGGAATTTGTCATTAGTTCAAGTCTCTCGGATTCCGAAATAGAATCCCACTCAAGTTCCGAAAGCAGTGTGACCGGAATGGATAAACCAATTAGTCATCATCTATTCTGGATGAATTGGGGATGGGTTCGTAGCCTCCTTAATCATTGGAGACAAGAAGAAGGTGATCCCTTCCATCCACCACATTGTCCTCTTGGCAAAGAACCTGAAGCACTTACCGTCGAACCTATCCGAAACACCATTTTCTCTCTTATTTCTAGAGTATCTCGTCACGATTACATACTACACCAAATTCTAGATTTTATTTATCCGCTCGTCCGAACCGACAATCACCCCGGTGTAATAGAAGAAGTCAACGAGCTTCGCGCTCGGGTAGTGGCTTTGGAGAATATGGTGCAAAGGTTACAAACACCAGCAGCAGCACCAGCAGCATATATAGTACCACCATCAGCAACACCAACAGTACCATCACCACCACCAACAACAACATCCACATCCCATACCGCAACATCACAATCTGTATCTCAAACATCAACGTCATACGCCCTGTAAATATCCAGGAATATCAACAACAACAAACGATGAAGTATTAATTCATAAACTTCATTGAAGAGATATCTCTGCGGCAGTTATGTAATCTCCAAAATCTTAGAGATTATTTAATTCTGACCGTAAATCGGATGAGTGAACGGAGATGGTAGAGTAGAAACTTTGATCGAAAATGGTGTACGATTTACAAGCTAGAATTGTTTTACCAACAGCATCAACAGGACCGTAGCATCATCAACACAGTCAGTGCCGTCAGTATCGTCAGAATCGACAGCACCTTAACATCACAAACTCTGTCAGTTCAAGAATCATTGTGGACATCATTACGAATCAACAACAAATATATTGTATCAACGAGTTATGAAGTATTAACTCATTTCCAATCGAAAGATTTATATGTATATTTTATATGTATAAATTTTTAAACCATAATAAATCTTCCCGTACTAAGCTATTATGTGTGAATCTTAACTACTCAGTTAATTCATATTACGAATATGCAATGATGTACGTCCTTCGTCAGCAACTTAACCATCGTTAATTACAATCTCTGTCTCAATTCAATAAAAATCCAATTCATAATTAATCAAGTGTATTATTCGAATATATGTTTGATTTTACACTTTCATCATCGATGTACTCGAAACTTTTCAAATAACATCGTTCGTACCTTGCGAAGTTCACAAGAATTTCACGAAAACCAACAAATAACAAATTAATGATTCATAATTTCAATATTATTGAAGAAATACTTATGCAATTTATAAAGTTTTAGGGATTACTCAATTCTAGTTCCAACCATAAAACAAATGAGTTTAATTTAATATTAACTCATTAAATCTATATTACATCTAAAGAAAATATACACATATATTTTCATAAAGACGGTAATAAACTTCTTTTGTACAAAATATTAATTGTGAAAATTTTTTTAACGGGTAGGTAATATCCGAGAGATATATAAATTCACAATTAATATATTACATTTTTCGAAACTGATTCGGCAATCATCAACTATACTCCCTACTTTCACAACAATATCCATTCTTTCATATAAATCAAAACAATCATACTCATTCAAATTCAATTACATATTCTGATTTTGAAATCGCATAATTCAATTCGAAATATAACCAGTATCATCACTCTTAGATTCCTATATCTTTTAAAGCTATACTTTGACTTTAAAACTGTGTTAGAACATCATATGTATTAACGATTACAATATGTGCTCAAACCCTTCGAAATTCCTGAAGACACTTCAACTAAGGAACAATCGAGATGATGATCCAACCACATGTTACCCACAGTTATACACCTGAAAAACTCTCAAAACCCAAGTCATAGTTCGACACGTATCCGTGTTAGACCCTTTGGCATTTACTAGCTAAAATAACTTTTCAATTCCGTTTCAAAATAGACAGTTTTGTCACAGATCCAGCAAGTCAACTTCGACTTCTCAATCAAAACAGTCTTATTATAACCTCGATAGATACGTTGCCCTTTCGCCAACGTTACCGGGGAATCGTTTATATTCACCACATTAGCAATAAACTTACCAACAACTTCACTGATCTTTGACTTTCCAAAAAAAAAATCATTATAATTATCGAAACCCTATCATATACTCATTCGTACCTTATAACAAGAATTGCCATACCAATTATTGAGAATCAGCAATCAGTATTTTGAAACCTCGCAGCATGTCTACATCAACAATTACATATACACACAACGTCTACCTCCAAGACTTACATTCATTGAATGAGAAATTTCTGAAAAACACCCTAAACTGCGAACCAGTTCTCAAAATTTTGAAAAATGCTGATGAAGCAGCAAAAACTGTAAACGACCTTAACAGTAAAAAGTTGGATGATAAAGGATAGTATATTGGCAAAGCTCAGAAAAAGAGAAGCTTTGGAACTGGAAAACGGATTAAGCAAAGTATAAAGGAGGCTGTGGACAAATCACAAAGGCTGAACCTGCCTTCAAAGAATCCAAATGATTCAGTACTTGCTGAAGTCATTAACCAATACCTTGCTCCTGACTCTAAACCCCTGCGGACAATATCCTTCATCATCCTCTGATATTAGACATTCTAAGATATTTTTATAATTATTCTTATCTGAAATCATTTACCTCTTCGCGCTATCTATATTATATCATAAAAGAAACTATTTTAGTTTCTAAATTCTGAAACATTCGAGTTTAAAATAGGAATATTCTTGAAAAAGTGTTGGGAGCTGAAGCATGAGTTAGTATAATATAATGACACTTGATCAACGTGATTATATTACAGTAATTCATGCTGAGTTTCTAAATGGAACATGATGATTCACAGATCATAACGTCATCATGTGCTATGTTACACGACTCTTATATTCTCTTTGATCTCTAAATATCAAGAAAATATTTCTTGATGATTCGGCCTTTTCCGAGGTATTATGGTAATTTGACAAGTCAAGATCGTTCCATTACAATTTCCTTCCTAGAACATTAACAATGTTCATTCCGAAATTTATATCTGCGAATTTTGGACCATTACAAGCGGTGCTTAATCGCAAGAAGAAGAAACGAAAGGACAAAGCTCCGAACTAGAAATGGGAGTATAAATCATAGCAAATAGAAGAGAGCATTAACTGTGGATGACAATGATTATAGAAGAAGCAAGGACTTTGAAATATAAGGGAAGATATAAAACCCAACAACAACCCAGAAATCACAAACTGCATATATCAATGCATATAGCAATATAAAGACACGGGAGAACTAAAAACACTATAAAACCAAGAGTATAGTAGAAGTAAATAGATTCTTCCTAAGGCAGATGAAAAAGAAGAGCGACAGATATGAAAGTGAGGAGTAAATCAAGAATCAGCACTGGATGAAGCATATTGACAAATACTTTAAAATATGAGTTGAGAAGGTGTGAGTTGTAAGAAAACAAATGAGGTGGATTTATAGTGAAATATCCGACAGAGAAATCAAAATGGATTATCGCATTAATTCGAAGAGGATCATAATTTCCTTAATCGTCGAATAATCAAATCCAATATAGATTACAAAGATTTTCTTTTCGAAGATCAATCGTGATGACATCAAAAGATACGACGAATCACTATTATCTTATTTCATTCATTTACAATAACTTCACTCACACGCTTCGAGTAATCGAATTATTTTATCCATTCTTCTTGAACATGATAAAACTCTATAATCGTTATAATAACATTCTCATTGTTAGTCATGACAACCTCTATCAAATTTCGGGGACGAAATTTCTTTAACGGGTAGGTACTGTGACGACCCGGAAATTTCTGACCAAATTTAAACTTTAATCTTTATATTATTCCGACACGATAAGAAAAGTTTGTTAAGTTAAATCTCAAGAATTTTAAACTGTGTTCATACATTCATTATAACCTCGACCAAATTCCGACGATTCATGAACCGTTATATATAAATAGATATGTATATGTATGTATATATATATATATATATATATATATATATATATATATATATATATATATATATATATATATATATATATATATATATATATATTATAACTTGAGAATATTAATAAAGTATTAAACGTATAATACTTTACACGAACGTATTTGTTTCAATATGATTTTTGACAAAATTAAATAAAATATATTAAATGATTGAATTATCAGAAACATTGAATTATGATTACAAGTCTCTGTTGAGAGGTCCACTATGATTTGAGAAAATCTATTCCTCTTAACGATATTCAGAATAATTTGTAAAGCTATTTATAAATAAAAACAAAAAGTGTCATTTACGAAAGTTAGACAAAAGTTAGTGGAGAATTGGTTTCCATAATATTCTATTAATCTATTTTCAAACGTACAAAGACGTTTTCAGTTTAAAAAAGAACTTTATTATTAAAACGTATATAACTTTTATAAATATCTAGAATCACTTTTGACAACTCATTACTTAACCAGTATAATAAATATAACGATATTTATATTTTATTTCATTAAATATATATAACGATTTAAATTAATATTATATATATTTATACGCGTATTATACATACATAGTTTTTATACTTTTACTATACTTTAACTTTACCTTTACTTTATTTTTACTTTACTTTAACTTTAATAATTCACTTTAATAATTCATACTTTAATAATTCACTTTAATAATTCATACTTTAATAATTCACTTTAATAATTCTTACTTTAATAATTCACTTTAATAATTCAAAAATCTATTATAAATAGAATTCAATAGGTTTCATTATTTCATAGAAACTTGAAAATATATTTCTCTAAACTCTCTCAATCGATTTATATATATATATATATATATATATATATATATATATATATATATATATATATATATATATATATATATATATATATATTTGCTCTGTATTATTTCAAGATATTATTAGTATATATAAAATATTACGACGGAGTGCTATCCGAGTGATTTCAAAATAGTTTTTTTTTAATGAGTCGAAGCTAAGAAAATTATGGGTTATAGCTATGGAGGTGATGGGTATGGTTCATGGGTATGCTCGTGAGGTCAATCTAGTGTTTATCATCTCCGTTGCGTCTACGTACTTTCTTGCAATATTGAATCTCAATATTGATACGTTCGTGAATCCGAGGCCAACCTTGCACTTGTTAAATGACGTTATATGTATTTTTACTACGAAATACAGTATTGTGAGTTTCATTTGCTCCCTTTTATATATATTTTTGGGACTGAGAATACATGCGCTGTTTTTATAAATGTTTTACGAAATAGGCACAAGTACTAAAACTAATTCTACGTGGGTTTAAACCAGAAATATACCCTTAGCTTGGTAACATTAAACTACTTGTCTATGTACGGTAGGCGCGAATCCTAAAGATAGATCTATTGGGCCTGACAAACCCCATCCTGACTATGGGATGCTTTAGTACTTCGAGGTTATTTTAAACACACCTGATCTGGTGTACTTCAGAGGGTAAAACATGAACGTTAAGACTTGTTACCGGGTGCCTACAACTTATAGAATACTTTTATACACTTGCGAGTGTACATATATTTATAAACGGAAATCTTGTGGTCTATTAATATATTAAAATGATTGTTATGATAAACCTATGAACTCACCAACCTTTTGGTTGACACTTTAAAGCATGTTTATTCTCAGGTATTAAAGAAATCTTCCGCTGTGCATTAGCTCATTTTAAGGATATTACTTGGAGTCATTCATGGCATATTTTGAAAGACGTTGCATTCGAGTCATTGAGTTCATCAAGATTATTATTAAGTCAATTATAGTTGGATGTATTATGAAATGGTGTGCATGCCGTCAACTTTCGTTGTAAAGAAAGTTTGTCTTTTAAAAACGAATGCAATATTTGTAAAATGTATCATATAGAGGTCAAATACCTCGCGATGTAATCAACTATTGTGAATCGTTTATAATGTATATGAACGGGTCCTTTCAATTTATTTTTAATATTTTACATTAGGTTTTAACTGCGATTAAAGTTTTAAAATCGACAAACCGGTCATTAAACGGTAAAAACCCCCTTTTATAATAATAATAATACTACTTATATATTTATATATTTACAAATATAGTTTTTAAAAAAAGATAGCGTTAAACTTGGCGAGTTCCCTGTGGACGAATCAGACTTACTAAAAACTACACTACTGTACGATTAGGTATACTGCCTATAAGTGTTGCAGCAAGGTTTAGGTATATCCACTCTATAAATAAATAAATCACTTGTGTAAAATTGTATCGTATTTAATAGTATTTTATAGCAAAAATATAACTATTTTGTATACACCTCTACGCACATCAAGTATTTTTGGCGCCGCTGCCGGGGACACTAAAATGCCGAAAGCGCAACGCTATAATAAAAAAAGATTTTTTATTTAGTTCTTTTTATAAAAATACATTTTAAATATTAAAAATACAAAAATTTAAAAAGAAAATAAAAATAAAAATATATATATTTTTAAGAGATTGATAAAAATATATAAAATTATAAATTTTTCTATTTTTATTTTTAGTTTTTAACAATTAAGTTTTTATTTACTTTATATAAATATTCTGTATATTTAAAACAGAAAAAAAAAATCGGCCCGAGTACTGTAGCAGCCCAATCCTGGCCCGAAACCCTAATCCATGCGACTGCATGGATTTAAAATGCACAGACCATGCGATCGCATGAACCCTTCTGACACGCCAGGTTTGACTCTGCCAACTGCATTAATTACGGAGTATTTATTATAATAATTATTATAAACCCTAATTAGGGTTAATTAGTTAATTATTTAATTTAGTTTTTAGTTTTATTTTGTATTATTTAGTTTTAATCTAGTTTTAATAAATATATAAAATTAATACTTTTATAAAATAAATAATATAAAAATAATATTTTTGTAAAAATTTTGTTTTTACAACTTCAAGTTTATTTTTATATTTTGTATCTTTTTATTTGTTTTAGCGTAATATTTGTATTTTTCGTTCGTACTTAGTTTTAAACTTAGTATTTTGCCATAGTTTTTTTTATTTATAGACTCTTAGGCTTTGCCGTAAAATCCCTTAAGTACTTTTTCTTTAGACTAAGATTTAGGTGCTTTAGAATTTTGCGACGCCGTTTTATAAATTTTAGTACTTTTTAAGTTATTGCCGTTTTAGGATATAGAATTTCTTTTAAGCTTTAATATCTTTAGACGTAACTTTTAATTCTTAGTTTTTAGACTTTTAAGTTTCGACGCGCTACGTTCTTTTTATTATTTTTTGACCTTTTATTTTTCGACGTTTTTCGACGCACTCTTTTTCTTTCTTATTTCTCGACACTCTAGTTTTTAGGACATAGAATTTTCTATTTCTTCTTTAAAATTTCTTTAAACTTCAACGAAAAATTATTTTAAGTGGTTAAATTGATAGACATCCAAAAATTTTTGGTTCGTAGTAATAGTTGGATTTGTTAGTGGCTGAGTTGTGAGCTTCCGATTTAAAGGGTTCTGGCTCCCTGCTGCATCTATTGGCTATTCGAAACGTGGGCAAAATCAGAAAAGTCTATTAATTTGATAACTTATATAATTTTTATCTTTTATAACTAATAGGATATTCAGTGAATGCACCGAGCAAAACGTTCACCACCTTTTGTACGTTCACCACCTGTAACCAGATCAATACATCTAACAAATATTGTCGCCGTTGATTTTTCTTTAGAATCATCATCAAGTCGACCAAGTACTCCAATTCAAATTTCCGATAATCCATTTTTTGAACCAGACCTCACAATTGAGAATCTGAAGGATATTCAGGGACAATTCAGAGATCCTGAACCATTAATCTTTCCTCCGGAACCACCAATCATTCAAACGGAGATTGTCGAGGAACAACCCATTAAATCAGAATCCTCTAGTGATTCAGATTCAACAGATTCAATCATGGAGAATCTGGAATCTCTAAGTATGGAAGACCGAATGCGAGCTAAACGCACTGGTCAAGGTCACGCAATTACTCAACCAGACATTAATGCGCCAGATTATGAAATCAAAGGACAAATCCTACACATGGTGACTAATCAATGCCAATTTAGTGGTGCGCCGAAGGAAGATCCAAATGAACATCTTCGTACATTTAATAGGATCTGTACTTTATTTAAAATCTGAGAAGTAGAGGATGAACAGATCTATCTCATGTTATTTCCCTGGACTTTAAAGGGAGAAGCCAAAGATTGGTTTGAATCGTTACCTGAAGGGGCGATTGATACATGGGACGTTTTACTTGAAAAATTTCTTAAACAATTCTTTCCAGCATCTAAAGCCGTGAGACTTCAAGGAGAAATTGTTACGTTCACGCAAAAGCCAAATGAAACTCTATATGAAGCATGGACAAGATTTGGAAAGTTATTGAGAGGATGTCCGCAACATGGTTTAGACACTTGTCAAATAGTACAAATATTCTACCAAGGATGCGACATCACTACAAGAAAAGATATCGATATAGCAGCTGGTGGTTCCATTATGAAGAAAACCGCAACTGACGCTTACAAAATTATTGATAACACTGCTTCCCACTCACATGAGTGGCATCAAGAAAAAGATATCGTTAGACCATCTAAAGCAGCTAGAGCCGATTCTAGCCATGACTTTGATTCCATTTCTGTAAAGATAGATGCTGTCGAGAGACGAATGGAAAAGATGACTAAAGATATCCACTCAATATGAATTAGTTGTGAGCAATGTGGAGGACCACATTTGACAAAATATTGTCTCAGTATTGAACTAACAATGGAACAAAGAGAGAATGTTTCATACATAAACCAAAGGCCTGGAAATAATTATCAGAATAATTATCAACCGCCAAGACCGATCTACAATCAAAATCAGAATTATAACCGAAATATTCCATACAACAACCAACAAGGTCCTAGCAATCAACAAGTATCCAATAATACTTACAATCAGCAAAGACCTATTTTTTAAAATAAACCACCACAAACCGATGATAAAAAGCCAAATTTAGAAGATATGATGTCGAAGCTAGTTGAATCTCAAACGCAGTTTTTCACATCTCAAAAACAAACTAATGAACAAAATGCTCAAGCATTTAGAAATCAACAAGCTTCTATTCAAAATTTGGAACAAGAAGTGAGCAACCTAGCAAGGTTGATAGGTGAAAGAAAACCGGGAAGTCTACCTAGTGATACAAATGCTAACCCCCGAAATGAAACAGCTAAAGCCATTACCACAAGAAGTGGTATTACACTTAAACCACCTGAAATACCTGTAATTTCTGATGACTCTATTCCTACTACACAAGAACCACAATCTGAGCAAGATAAGGAAACAGAACCGGTAGTTGAAAAGGTTAATGAAGATAACACAGTTAAAGCAAAACCTTATGTTAAACCATACCAACCACCACTTCCTTACCCAAGTAAAATGAGAAAAGAGAGACTTGAAGCCGAGCAATCCAAATTCTTGGATATGTTTAAACAAATAAATGTAAATCTTCCTTTCATTGATGTAATTTCAGGAATGCCAAGATATGCTAAATTTCTGAAAGATCTAATCACAAATAGAAAGAAAATGGAAGAACTCTCGGCTGTTACTATGAATGCTAATTGTTCTGCAGTACTGTTGAATAAGATACCAGAAAAATTATCTGATCCAGGAAGTTTCACGATTCCATGTTTTCTGGGTAGTCTTAGTTCAATAGAAGCATTGGCAGACTTAGGTGCTAGTATAAATCTAATGATGTATTCACTATACGCTAAACTAGACCTTGGAGAATTGAAATCAACACAAATAAGCATACAACTAGCCGATCGATCAGTAAAATATCCTAGAGGGATAATGGAGAACATGCTCGTTAAAGTTGGTACTTTAGTATTTCCAGTAGATTTTGTTATTCTGGACATGGAAGAAGATTCTCGAGTTTCTCTCATATTAGGAAGACCATTCTTAAACACAGCTAAAGCAATAATAGACGTGTTCGGTAAGAAACTAACCCTAAGTATAGAGGACGAGAGTGTTACCTTTTCGGTTGATAGAGCCATGCAACAACCGCAATCTGCAGATGATACATGCTATTATATTCAAACTATAGATTCATATTCAGAATTGTTAGAAGAATTTCCAGAATTACAAGGAACAGGAGAATGTTCTTTAGGAGAAGGAACTGAACCAATTGATGAAACTGAAATGTTAGCTACACTTATGGCTAATGGATATGAACCAACAACAGAAGAAATTCAAATGCTAAAAGAAGAAGACAGATATCGATATAAATCATCGATAGAAGAACCACCGACATTAGAGTTAAAGCCACTTCCAAACCATTTGAAATACGCTTATTTACATGGTGATTCTAAATTACCTGTAATAATATCGTCTTCTCTTACCGAAAATGAAAAATCTCAACTCATTACTGTGCTAAAAGCTCATAAACCAGCTATTGCATGGAAGATTCATGACATTAAAGGAATAAGTCCTTCGTATTACACACATAAAATCCTTATGGAAGAAGGTCATAAAACGTATGTGCAACGCCAACGAAGATTAAATCCTAATATGCAAGATGTTGTTAAGAAAGAAATTATTAAACTGCTTGATGCAGGTTTAATTTATCCAATCTCTGATAGTCCATGGGTAAGCCCAGTTCAATGCGTACCTAAGAAGGGTGGCATGACTGTCATCACAAATGAGAAAAATGAGCTTATTCCTACTAGGACTGTAACAGGATGGCGTTTTGTATTGATTATAGAAAATTAAATGACGCCACCAGAAAAGATCACTTTCCCTTACCTTTCATTGATCAAATGTTGGAAAGATTAGCCGGAAATAGTTACTATTGTTTTCTTGACGGTTTTTCCGGATATTTTCAAATTCCAATAGCACCCGAAGATCAAGAAAAAACCACATTCATGTGCCCTTATGGTACTTTTGCTTACGAACGCATGCCATTTGGACTTTGCAACGCCCCTGCAACCTTTCAAAGGTACATGATGGCGATTTTTCACGACATAATAGAAGAATGCATGGAAGTTTTCATGGATGACTTTTCAGTCTTCGGTGATACATTTGAATCATGTCTAGTTAATCTTGAACGAATGCTTATTAGATGCGAACAATCAAATCTAGTTATTAATTGGTAGAAATGCCATTTCATGGTTAAAGAAGGCATCGTTCTTGGTCATAAAATTTCAAAGGAAGGAATTGAAGTGGATAGAGCTAAAGTAGATGTAATTGCTAAACTTTCACATCCCACCAATGTTAGAGGAGTTAGGAGTTTTCTAGGGCATGCCGGTTTTTACCGACGTTTCATAAAAGATTTTTCTAAAATTGCCACTCCTATGAATAAACTCCTAGAAAAAGATGCACCATTCATCTTTTCAGATGAATACATCAAATCTTTTAATATTCTTAAAGAAAAACTCACTAATGCGCCGATCATGATAACTCCAAATTAGAATCTACCATTTGAACTAATGTGCCATGCAAGTGATTTTGCAATGGGAGCCGTTTTACGACAAAGGATTGAAAAATGATTTCAACCTATATATTATGCTAGTAAGGCGTTACAAGGAACACAAACGAATTACACAACTACTGAAAAAGAACTCCTTGCTATTGTCTTTGCTTTTGACAAATTTCGTTCATATCTCGTTCTAGCTAAAACGGTGGTCTATACCGACCATTCTGCTCTTAGATACCTATTTTCGAAACAAGATGCCAAACCACGATTAATCCGTTGGATCTTACTCTTACAAAAGTTCGATATTGAAATCCGAGATAAAAAGGGAGCAGAAAATCTCGCCGCTGATCATCTTTCTCGTCTTGAAAATCCTGAATTAGAAGTTCTAATTGAATCGACCATACAAGACTGTGATGACCCGAAAATTTTTGACTTATTTAAACCAATTCTCTATACGATTTATTATTTTAACACGCTAAACAAAGTCTGTTAGATTGAGTCTCAAAATTTTAGAACTGTTTCATATATACAATTACCTTTGATTACTCTCGACGATTCATGAACAATTATATGTATGTATATATATATATATGTACAAGTAAAAACGACTTTCCTACAGTAAAACCCTATTTGCTACAGTAAAAATTACTTTGCTACAGTAAAACACAATTTGCTACAGTAAAACACTATTTGCTACAGTGAAACTGTATTTTGCTACAGTGATACAGTGAAAACGAGTTTGTTACAGTGATTTGCTACAGTGAAACACTATTTGCTACAGTAAAATACTATTTGCTACAGTAAACACTATTTGATGTCGACGAACTAGCAAACAAAAACAGAAAAGGCGGCCATGCGATCGCATGGCAAAAACACTGAAAACTCATGCGATCGCATGAGCTACAGTAAATCGAAAAGTACTATAAAAGGTCAGTTTTGCTCGACGATCTTTTTTCATTCTTATTCTGTACTTAAAATTTATATTTATAATTTTAATTATAATTTTAATTTTAAGTTTAATAATAATAAAGTATATTCGAGGGTATTTTTAATTCGGGTTTCAAACCGTTTTAAAATAAGGAAATATTGGGTATTGTTCGGGGTATTGTTCTTGAATCCAAGGCCAACCATACATTCGTCTACCATCATTACGTCTACGCAATTTGCCAACAATATTGAGTCTCAATATTGAACTGTGAGTTATAGATCCCTTTTTAAATACTTTAAATATTTTTGGGCTGAGAATACATGCAATTTATTTTAAACGCGATAAGACACAAGTACATACTAAATTCTACACTGAGTTAAATCGGAAATCCCTTAGCTTTGGTAACTAGTAGCTGCCAGTACATAGGATATGGACTGGTGGGCGTGAATAATTGTATATGGATCCATAGGGCTTGACATCCCCGTCCGAGCTAGAGCGCTAGCCTTTTAACGGACGTATGTTATTTGAGTTTAAGACACGTTGGTTTGCGTGTATTAAAACGAATGGGGTAATTATCACTATAGCATTAAGTTTAGTTACCAGGGTGCTCTGTTACGTAGAATCTATTGATAAACTTTTGATGAAATCTTGTGGTCTATCTTTATACATGTTTATGACTCGAGCAATTAAACCTATAACTCACCAACATTCGTGTTGACTTTTTAGCATGTTTTATTCTCAGGTCCTTAGAATGCTTCCGCTGTGATGTGCTTGTTGCCTGCATGGAGTCTCTCATGCTTTGTACAAAGTTTATTGCATTCAAAATAAAACTGCGTTGTGTAATAAATAATTGAACTGTGATGTCAACCTGTAAATTAAAGACTTATGTATTTCGGGGTTTTGCTTATACCTAAGCACTCGCCCACATGTTTATAACTTTCTATGTTTAGAAAGTCACTTATTTTAATGAATGCAATATTTTATCAAAACGTATCATATAGAGGTCAAAACCTCACTGTGGAATCAATGATTAACGTGCCGCGTCAATAGCGATTTTGACGGGTCGTTACAGTTGGTATCAGAGCTTGAGGTCATAGGGAACCAGAAATTACATTAGTGTGTTTAACTGGTAATTGTTAGGATGCATTAGTGAGTCTGGACTATGACCATATCTGTTTTTACTGATTTTTGCTTATTATTTGGTCAAAAACATTATATGTGATATATTTATATGCTAACGTAATTGTTGTTTTAATTATGTGATAGATGACTTCCTCTAATCCTATCATTTTATACGACTCGGAATCGGACACTGAATCTATTCTATCCACAACTGAAAAGGGCGTTCCAATACCTATTAAAGAAGAAATTGTGTTAGCCGGGGAATCTCAACTCCCGGTAAACCCAGAGGAGGTTCCAGCTCCACCCAGCTTTAGTTTTTCGGAGCCACAGTATCGTTGGCATGGACCCATGATCCCTGGAGTAAACGAGGATCGTCCATTTCTAAACAAATATGGACATTGGTCCAGATATACCGCCGACGGGCGGGTTGTGCCGATTACGCCTGGCAGATTTCGGTTCATGACCACCGGTACATTTTCTTGCAGTTCGTCATCATATTCTCCTACACATGACTTAGACAGTTCGTCATCAGACGAGATCAGTAAGGAGGAGGATTTCGCTAATGAAATAAAAGAGATCACTAAGGAGAAATTCCAACTTGCTATAGATAATAAAAACAACCACAATAATAAAATGTCCTTAATTATTAAAAAAGAACAGGACCATTCGATCCGTAACCACCCTTATTGTATTAAACCCACTGAGGCAACGGGTACCTCAGAACCCCAACCAAAAATAAAATACACTGCCAGAATGTCTGTCGGACCATGTGCACACAAACAATTGGCAGAGAGAACCAAATGGGAAGAAGTTTCTGATAGTTCTGAATAAACGACCTCGCAACTATAAATCTTCCATGCGCTATTTTATTGCTTATGTCTGCTACTCTATCTTGTTATGTAAAATAAGCATATGTAAAATATCAGTATTGTATGGTATTGTATTATTTTGGTTTATTAATAATAAATGCATGGAATGATTATTTGTATTATTACTACTTCTTATTATTATTATTACATAATAATGTAGTAACTCGCTATAATTTTTCATAGTGGAATATTATTAGGATTTTAGTAGTTAATTCCTTGTACTAGCTATTATGTATGAACTTAACGGGTAGGTAATACCCTAGAAATAATTATAAAATGCTAATAAGAAGAAAAGGCTTTTATAATAATTGGTTCATATTATTAATATGCTACGATTAACTATTGACAACTCATTTTACCTATAATATTCTATATGATTAAATTATATCTGTTGTGTTTATTGAAGAAACATGTCTCAAATGTCGGATGCTGAGTTTGAGCAACTAGTCGAGAAACGTGTAAACGAAAGAATTGTTGCAACCGAGGCAGCAAAAGCAACAGCCGAAGCAGCAGCCAAAGCAGCAGCCGTAAACACAAATTCATGAAATGGATGCTCATACAAAACTTTTCAAGGATGCAAACCACAGACGTTTAGTGGAACCGAGGGACCAGTCGGTCTAACCCGATGGTTTGAAAAGATGGAGTCCGTATTCAAAATCAGTAATTGTGCAAACGGAGACAAGTCAAAGTATGCTTCGTGCACGTTGCAAGATGGTGCACTTACTTGGTGGAACAATTATGCTAAAGCAGAAGGAATAGATACGGCATATGATATCTCTTGGGAAGAACTGAAAAAGATGCTAATCGAGGAGTACTGTCCTCGAAACGAGATCAGAAAAATGGAATCTGAGTTACGTAATCTGAAGGTTATCGGCGCGAATCTCAATAACTATGAAAAGCGTTTCATGGAACTAGCCTTGTTGTGTCCCGAATTGGTGCCAAACGAGAAACGAAAGATAGAAATGTATATTGACGGTTTATCGATCAATATCAAAGGAAATGTTATATCGTCCAAACCGAATACGATGCAGGAAGCCATGACAATGGCACACCAACTCATGGACCAGATCACAGAGAGTTCGATTAAGGCACCAATTATCGAAGTCAAGACAACTGAAGGAAAGAGGAAATGGAAAGACTATAAGGGCAAAAGTACTCACCTGAAGAAACAAGAAACTTTTAAAGGTAAACAAGATGGGGCAACTGCAAGTCCAAACTATAAGGGACCCCATCCGTTCTGCAAAAGATGTTACACACATCATGCAGGTTATTGCCAAGTGGTCTGTGATAAGTGCAACAAGAAAGGACATGTGGCGAAAGATTGTTATGCCACCGTTTCTGAAGTAAAGACAAAACTGACCGATGTCAAGAAATGTTTTGGATGCGGGAAGTCTGGTCACTTTATAAATCAATGCCCTGATAAGGAGAAGAACAAAGAACCCGCACGTGGGAGGGCATTTAATGTTAGTGCCAGTAAAGCACGTGAGGATCCTAATCTTGTCACGGGTACGTTTACCGTTAATAATCAACTAGCTTCTATTATGTTTGATACGGGTGCTGATAGAAGTTATATGTGTAAATACTTTAGTTTTAAACTAAAATGTGCATCATTACCTCTAGACGATAAATATACTATTGAATTAGCTAATGGTAAACTGATAAAAGCCGATAAAATTTGCCATGGTTGCGAAATGAATCTCGCTGGTGAAACCTTCAAAATCGATTTGATACCCGTAGAATTAGGAAGTTTTGACGTAATCGTTGGCATGGACTGGATGTCCAAAACAAGAGCGGAAGTTGTTTGCACTGAGAAAGCAATTCGCATCCCTCGTAAGGATGAAACGTCATTAATGATTTATGGGGAGAAGAGCAACTCAAAGCTGAACTTTATCAGCTGTATGAAGGCCCAGAAACTTATAAGAAAAGGTTGTTATGCTATTCTGGCACATGTAAAGAAGATCGATACTGAAGAAAGAAGCATTAATGACATGCCGGTTGTAAGAGAATATCCCGGAGTATTTCCAGAAGAATTACCGGGGCTACCTCCACACAGATGTGTAGAATTCCAGATTGATCTCATACCAGGAGCTGCACCTGTAGCCCGATCTCCATATAGACTTGCACCTTCAGAAATGCAAGAATTACAAGACCAGTTGCAAGAATTATCGGACCGTGGATTTATTCGTCCTAGTTTTTCACCTTGGGGTGCTCCTATTCTGTTCGTCAAGAAGAAGGATGGATCTATGAGAATGTGCATAGATTACCGAGAATTAAACAAATTAACGATCAAGAATCGGTACCCATTACCGAGGATTGATGATTTGTTTGATCAATTGCAAGGATCAAGTGTTTATTCTAAGATTAATCTACGCTCCGGATATCATCAACTGAGAGTGAAGGAAGAAGATGTTCCTAAAACCGCGTTCAGAACCCGTTACGGTCACTATGAGTTTCTAGTCATGCCTTTTGGATTAACTAATGCTCCAGCAGTATTCATGGATCTAATGAATCGCATCTGTAGACCGTATTTAGACAAATTTGTCATTGTTTTTATCGACGACATATTGATTTACTCGAAGAACAAGGAAGAACATGAGCAACACTTAAGACTGGTACTGGAGATACTCCAGAAAGAAGAATTGTACGCAAAATTTTCGAAGTGTGATTTCTGGTTACAAGAAGTACAATTTTTGGGCCATGTTGTCAGTAAACATGGAATTAAAGTTGACCCCGCCAAGATCGAAGCCATTAGTAAATGGGAAATACCGAAGACTCCAACACAAATCCGCCAATTCTTAGGTCTTGCTGGTTACTACCGAAGATTCATTCAAGATTTCTCTAGAATCGCCAAACCCTTAACTGCATTGACTCAAAAGGGAAAGAAGTATGATTGGTCCACGGAACAGGAATCCTCATTCCAGTTATTAAAGAAGAAGTTAACGTCTGCACCCATTTTGTCATTACCGGAAGGAAATGATGATTTCGTGATCTATTGTGATGCTTCACGCCAAGGTTTAGGATGTGTATTAATGCAACGCACAAAAGTCATCGCATACGCCTCACGACAACTAAAAATTCATGAAAAGAACTATACGACGCACGATTTGGAACTTGGAGCAGTAGTTTTTGCACTCAAAATATGGAGACACTATCTATATGGCACCAAGTGTACAGTGTACACCGACCATAAGAGTCTTCAGCACATTTTTGATCAAAAACAACTTAATATGAGGCAACGTCGCTGGGTAGAGTTGTTAAACGATTACGATTGTGAAATCCGTTACCACCCCGGAAAGGCTAATGTTGTAGCTGATGCCCTAAGTCGAAAAGAAAGAGTAAAACCTCTTAGGGTCCGAGCTTTGAATATTACAATTCGTACTGATCTCACAAAGCAAATTCAAGCAACACAGTTAGAGGCTTTAAAAGAAGAAAATGAAAAAGGCGAAATGAGCAGAGGGTTAGAAAAACAGCTTGAAGTAAAAGCCGATGGAACCCTGTATTTTGCTGATAGGATATGGGTACCAAAACATGGTAATCTAAGGCAACTAGTACTAGATGAAGCACACAAAACGAGGTACTCAATTCACCCAGGAAACGGGAAAATGTACCACGATCTCAAGAAGTTTTATTGGTGGCCTAATATGAAGACAGAAATTGCTACTTATGTAAGCAAATGTTTGACGTGTGCAAAGGTCAAAGCTGAGCACCAAAAGCCGTCAGGATTACTGCAACAACCAGAAATTCCGCAGTGGAAATGGGAAAGAATAACTATGGATTTCATTACGAAATTGCCAAGGACTGCAAGTAGTCATGATACTATTTGGGTGATAGTTGATCATCTAACTAAATCAGCTAACTTTCTACCAATAAAGGAGACAGACAGTATGGAGAAATTAGCACGCCTATATTTGAAGGAAGTAGTTTCCAGGCATGGTGTACCCATCTCTATCATATCTGATCGCGACACCCGATTCACATCACGTTTCTGGCAGTCATTACAAAAAGCATTGGGAACTCGATTAGATATGAGCACCGCTTATCACCCACAGACAGATGGTCAAAGTGAAAGAACAATACAAACATTGGAAGACATGTTACGGGAATGCGTGATTGACTTTGGAACCAGTTGGGATCGACACTTACCGTTGGCAGAATTTTCATACAATAACAGCTATCATACGAGCATCAACGCAGCGCCATTTGAAGCACTTTACGGTAGAAAGTGCAGATCTCCTATATGTTGGAGTGAAGTAGGAGAAAGACAACTTACTGGACCAGAAATTATTCACGAAACCACCGAAAAGATCATTCAAATACAACAGCGATTGAAAACGGCCATGAGTCGCCAAAAGAGTTATGCTGATGTAAGAAGAAAACCGCTAGAATTTCAAGTGGGCGACAAAGTCATGCTGAAAGTGTCACCCTGGAAAGGCGTTGTACGATTCGGTAAATGAGGAAAGCTAAGTCCTAGGTACGTAGGACCCTTTGAAATCACCGAAAGAATTGGAACAGTTGCTTATCGATTAAAGCTACCGCAAGAACTTAGTAGTGTTCACAACACATTTCACGTGTCAAATTTGAAGAAATGTTTAGCTGAAGAGGATGTCGTAATTCCTCTTGACGAAATACGAATCAACGATAAACTCCATTTTATCGAAGAACCTGTTGAAATCATGGACCGTGAGGTCAAACAATTAAAACAAAGCAAAATATCGATAGTTAGGGTTCGTTGGAACGTAAGACGAGGACCCGAGTTTACTTGGGAACGTGAAGATCAGATGAAGCAAAAGTATCCACATTTGTTCACTGATATCGCTCATGAAACAGGTACTACTCAAAATTTCGGGACGAAATTTTCTTTAAGGGGGAGGTACTGTGATGACCCGAAAATTTTTGACTTATTTAAACCAATTCTCTATACGATTTATTATTTTAACACGCTAAACAAAGTCTGTTAGATTGAGTCTCAAAATTTTAGAACTGTTTCATATATACAATTACCTTTGATTACTCTCGACGATTCATGAACAATTATATGTATGTATATATATATGTACAAGTAAAAATGACTTTCCTACAGTAAAACCCTATTTGCTACAGTAAAAATTACTTTGCTACAGTAAAACACTATTTGCTACAGTGAAACCGTATTTTGCTACAGTGATACAGTGAAAACGAGTTTGCTACAGTGAAACACTATTTGCTACAGTAAAACACTATTTGCTACAATAAAACACTATTTACTACAGTAACACTATTTGCTACTGTAAACACTATTTGCTACAGTAAACACTATTTGATGTCGACGAACTAGCAAACAAAAATAGAAAAGGCGGCCATGCGATCGCATGGCAAAAACACTGAAAACTCATGCGATCGCATGAGCTACAGTAAATCGAAAAGTACTATAAAAGGTCAGTTTTGCTCGACGATCTTTTTTCATTCTTATTCTGTACTTAAAATTTATATTTATAATTTTAATTATAATTTTAATTTTAAGTTTAATAATAATAAAGTATATTCGAGGGTATTTTTAATTCGGGTTTCAAACCGTTTTAAAATAAGGAAATATTGGGTATTGTTCGGGGTATTGTTCTTGAATCCAAGGCCAACCATACATTCGTCTACCATCATTACGTCTACGCAATTTGCCAACAATATTGAGTCTCAATATTGAACTGTGAGTTATAGATCCCTTTTTAAATACTTTAAATATTTTTGGGCTGAGAATACATGCAATTTATTTTAAACGCGATAAGACACAAGTACATACTAAATTCTACACTGAGTTAAACCGGAAATCCCTTAGCTTTGGTAACTAGTAGCTGCCAGTACATAGGATATGGACTGGTGGGCGCGAATAATTGTATATGGATCCATAGGGCTTGACATCCCCGTCCGAGCTAGAGCGCTAGCCTTTTAACGGACGTATGTTATTTGAGTTTAAGACACGTTGGTTTGCGTGTATTAAAACGAATGGGGTAATTATCACTATAGCATTAAGTTTAGTTACCAGGGTGCTCTGTTACGTAGAATCTATTGATAAACTTTTGATGAAATCTTGTGGTCTATCTTTATACATGTTTATGACTCGAGCAATTAAACCTATAACTCACCAACATTCGTGTTGACTTTTTAGCATGTTTTATTCTCAGGTCCTTAGAATGCTTCCGCTGTGATGTGCTTGTTGCTTGCATGGAGTCTCTCATGCTTTGTACAAAGTTTATTGCATTCAAAATAAAACTGCGTTGTGTAATAAATAATTGGACTGTGATGTCAACCTGTAAATTAAAGACTTATGTATTTCGGGGTTTTGCTTATACCTAAGCACTCGCCCACATGTTTATAACTTTCTATGTTTAGAAAGTCACTTATTTTAATGAATGCAATATTTTATCAAAACGTATCATATAGAGGTCAAAACCTCACTGTGGAATCAATGATTAACGTGCCGCGTCAATAGCGATTTTAACGGGTCGTTACAAAGACAATTTTCCTTATGAATATCTATTAAAGATAGATTATAATGAAATTCCATGGTTTGCAGACTATGCAAACTACTTAGTATGTGGATTCCTTGAAAAAGGGTTGTCGTACCAAAAACGAAAGAAATTCTTTAGTGATATAAAACACTATTTCTGGGAAGATCCACATTTATTTAAAAGTTGTCCCGATGGAATAATACGCCGACGTGTATTCGGAGATGAATCTAGTAAAATCTTAAACCATTGTCACACAGGACCAACAGGAGGGCATTATGGGCCTCAGCTTACATCAAGAAAAGTTTACGATGCTGGATTCTATTGGCCTACAATTTTCAAAGACGCACACCTTCTTTGCAAATCCTGTGATGCATGTCAAAGGGCCGGAAAAATAAGTCAACGTGATGAAATGCCACAAAATGTCATTCAGGTATGTGAAGTATTTGACGTTTGGGGTATTGACTTTATGGGTCCATTTCCAAAATCTCATAATAATCTCTACATTCTCGTTGCCATTGATTATGTATCTAAATGGGCGAAAGCACAAGCTCTCCCAACTAACGATGCACGAGTTGTAGTCAACTTCTTAAAACGTCTTTTTGCTAGGTTCGGAACACCGAAAGCTTTAATAAGTGATCGGAGTACTCATTTTTGTAATAATCAACTTGAGAAAGTTCTCAAAAGATATGGAGTAACTCATAAAATCTCAACCGCTTATCATCCACAAACAAGTGAACAAGTTGAAAATACCAATCGAGCATTAAAACGTATTCTAGAGAAAACCGTAGGATTAAATCCGAAGGAATGGTCCATGAAATTGGAGGATGCACTCTGGGCTTTTAGAACAGCCTACAAAACTCCAATTGGAACCACACCTTTTAAACTCGTTTACGGAAAAGCATGTCATCTTCCAGTAGAAATTGAACACAAAGCATTTTGGGCTTTGAAGACATATAATCTTGATTTACATGAAGTCGGACGTCTACGATTAAGTCAACTAAACGAATTAGAAGAATTAAGACATGAAGCATATGAAAATTCCTTAATCTATAACGAAAGAACGAAGAAATGGCATGATAAAAGAATCAGAAGTTCAAAAGAATTTAAAGAAGGAGACAGAGTTCTTCTTTTCAATTCACGATTCAAGCTATTTCCTGGAAAATTGAAATCAAGATGGTCTGGACCATTTATAGTCAAAAAAGTTTTCTCGTACGAAACAGTAGAATTAATAAATTCAAATGGGATTGAATTTAAGGTTAATGGTCACAGAATTAAACATTACATACATGGTCCGATGGAAGTTGACAATGAAGTCAATCATAATTTCACCACCCAAGAAAACCTTCAAAATGAAAACATAAATATGTTATTAACAACATATGAAAAATCAAAATTGGAAAATAGGGAGGATTCAAATTGGAGTGATGAAGAAGAATTCTTATACAAACCTCCCATTCCAAGAAACGAAGAAAAATGTGAACAAGAAGTTCAAATAGAAGTGAAAGAACCAAGAAAAGAACACCCGAAAAAGGTTTACAAACCAACTCGACTTACTAAAGCAGGAGACCCAGGCGAATTTATCATTTCTTGCTTGCTTAATGATGGTGCTATATATAATGGACTCGCAGATTTAGGAGCAAGTGCAAATATTATGCCTCTTTCCTTATACAAAAGATTAGGTATGGGAAAATTAAAACCAACCAAAATAGGTGTTCAATCATTTGACCTAACCATTAAACACCCGGTTGGAATAGCAAATAATTTACTTGTTAACGTGGGAAGTTTGACATTTGTTGCAAATTTCATAGTTATTAATATGGAGGAAAACTTTGATATTCCTCTAATTTTAGGTCGCCCATTTTTAGCAACCACCGAGGCGTTCATTGATGTAAGAAAAGGTAGAATGACACTTAGGGATGGTGATAAATCGATCACCTTTGTGAACCGAAAGTTTAGATCTCCACCAACCAAAACTGTTAGACCAATAAAAACACATAAGTGTGGGGAAGATGAAGAAACACTTAATGATGATCCGATCACAAAGAACCCTGTTGATGATACGAAATTAAATGAACCCGTTTTTAACAGTTCAACGAAGAAACTTTATAAACGGATTCACGATGCTAGGATTAAGGGAAACTTTAAGTTATGTAACCGATTAGTATCCAATTTATCGCCAAAAGAAAAAGCAATGTTAGTTGAATTTGTGAAAGTTACAGAGGAAATCAACAAATGGATTGAAGCAAAAGTTAGAGATATACAAGTTGTTGATGATCCAATTGAAAATAACGTTAATCACAATTTCAACACCACATCTAACTAAGTGTGGGGAGGTTCGAATCTTTTTAGGGTAATATGTATTTCTGTTAGAGTTAGATATTCTGTTTTCGTGTAGTTCTCGAGAATGGAATCCGAATGGTCTTTCCCTAGCAGACCCTAAAGAACTAGTCTTCTCCCCCCCATTCTGAATTTTTATTTTTTTAGGTTTTACGGGATGAAGAATTCCTTTGATCTGAACCATGGTCTAATGCTACACGCTATGATTACTAAACGTAATAATGACACACTTCCGAGTGAACTGGTATCATTCATAAGAGATAAAATGGACGGAGTAAGAAAAGAACTCAGAAAAGATCATCATAAGATACATTTTGGAAAAGGAAAATCAAAATCCGCAACAAAAAGAAGAGCACGACACCTTGAAAGATGTTATAAATGCAGAAAATGGTCACACGAAGGTAAATGTCAAATAATCAAACATATTCAAATACCGAATTTGTTACTCTATGCAGAGAAGGACTGTTTATATGTTTAGAAGAAAAGATATTGAAGATTCGAGGTTATGCTTACGTAGCTATGGAGAACCAAATCACACGACTCTCTTATGAGTCGGCTAAAGCAGGTCTCTGAGAATTCTTTCTCACAGGTAAGTATGTACAGTTTTTATTTTTTATTGCTTTTAACCTTTTGATAATAAACGCTGAATTATTCGCTATAAAGTATTAAATTGGTATTCAATAAAATTAGGTATGCGTAACCGAAATTATTGATATCATACAAAAATTTATTACATCACTGCGAAATTTACCGTTTATTCTTAAGGTATAAATATCTTTAATCAATCAACCCAAAATATTTTAAAAATTCGTCAAGAGTAAAACTAGGTAATATAGCCGAAATTACTTTACCGAAAAGAGGGGCGTATATTTTTGATAATATTTGATTGATTAAAGTGGGATAAAAGACCAAAAAGATTTTTAATTTCTTATTTTTACTTTTTTTTAAAAATTAATATATAAATATTAAATTAATACTGTAAACTTGTTAAAATCAATATATTTAAGTTTTTTTTTTAATATTTAAAAAATTAATATTTTTAATATAAGTTTGTATGTATAAAAACAAAAATATAATATAAATTTGGTGTGAATTTTTAATTTTAATATGAATTTTTAATTTTATGCATTTTAAATTTAAGTTTGGTGTGAATTTAAAAACAAAAATTTACTTTATTTCACTAAGTTAAAAATATAATTTTTAAAATTCGTCGTAAGTTGAAAACTAGGTCGTTGAACCGAAATTGCTCTACCCAAGGGAGGGACGAGAACTTTTATTATCATTATTTTTAATATTATTGAATTAAGGTATGCCAAAAACATTAAAAAAACACAAAAATCTTTGCTTTAAAAACCGCGCTTAAAAATGACAAATTTTAAAATTTTGTCGAGGGACGGACTAGGACATCATTCCGAAACGCCCTCATCCTAAAAAGAAACAAAATTTTAATTTTTAATTTAATTATATGTTTTAAAAAGTGTAAGGTTTTTATTTAAAAAAAAAAAGCAAAAAGCAACTGTACCCGGACCCCATGCGATCGCATGGGATTTGGCCTTCAGAGCCATGCGATCGCATGGAGCTGAAAAATTGGCCAGGATCAAAAAGGCATTCGAATGGTCTGTCTTCAACACAAAGCACACACATACCCGAAAAGTCTCCCAAACACACTCAAAAATTCGCAATTTTTCACCACAATTCGTCAAATTTCTTGCTCTAATCATGAATTTGATAAGAAGTTTATCAAGAAGGGTAACAATTTCACCCCTAAACCTCTTTAAATTTGATTTTTATTGTTCTTGAGCTATATTTTACCTAATTTGATTTTGTTAATTTCTAGTGTAATTAGTGTTAAATTGTTAGTATATTATGCATGTATAACCTAGATTGATGCTATTTAACATAATTTGAAGCCAAAAACTTCAAAAATTTTAGGAATCTAGGGTTTGTGTTCTTGAGCAATTTGGGGCTTTTTGATATAAACAGGTTATGGCCGATTTTTGTCATGAATTATTGCTAAATTAAGTAGTGTAACATGTTTAGGTAGCTAAATGATTCAAACTTTGATCCTAAACATGATTTTTGAGAATTAAAGTGGACTTTTTAGGTATAAAATTCATGAACTTAATTAAATTGATATAAATGCCATTTGAAACTTGTTTAATTTCTAGTAATGGTTGTTTTAACATGTTATTTGAGTTAAATGCTTATGAACTTTGTAAACATTTTCATATATGCTTATTTGAAAAAGTGTAGAATTGTAAAAAATGTGAAAATGTGTATAAGTTTAATTTTGATTAAACATGTTATTGTAATTGTGTTAATTTGTTATTTTGCTAACACTAATGCATATTTGGATGCACAAATTTTGTGTTTAATGTGTTTTGCAGAGATTTACTAATACTGATGGTGCATCATCATCATCTAGACAACCTGCTCCAGAACCTGAATCAGAAATGCAATATGAACCAGAACCCGAACAAGAACCACAACAGGAACAACAACATCAACCTGATCAACACGTACCTTATTATGATTCGCTACAATTTGTTGATGCCTTCATAGTATTTTCGATGCATCCGCCAGTAGAATACCCAACGATTCCTGAACACACGTTGCATCCTAATCTGAGATTCGATAGAAGCTGGAGAGATTACCCAACATATCAAAGTAACAAATTCAAACTGATATCGAAAAATGTAGAAGTGCCAAGGGTAATCGATTGGGAGCCTTTGGAAAGGGTCCAACTTGCTAACTCAGTTAGACAGCATTTGATCCAAAGGTATGGCAGCTCTTCTTTTCACGATTAGGAACGTTTATTCACCATTCGTAGACATGTATATAAGGAATGGAGCATTGAGCTTATGAGTACTATAGCATTAAATGCAGATGTAGATAGATTAGATGATAGAAGTTTTCTTAGATTTATACTTGGCCGTAGGATGTACAGGATGTCCATGCTGGACATGTCCAGGGCTTTGCAGATATATACTCCTGGTGAATTACTACTACCTGATTGTATGAATTTGATTTATCGTGGTGAAAGGGTAGATAGGAATTTTGACGCGAACGCCGTCTGGAGGCGTATGTCAGAATATAATGTTTTTACGCTGGGAGGAAAACACTCCTACTTACATATTAACAAAGCCGAGCTTCGTATAATTCATAGATTTTTGGCTAACTCGATTACACAGAGAGGTCACAATAAGGAGAAAATGACCTTACATGATTTATTTTACCTAAAGTGTATTCGAGACCCAAGAGGCTTTGTTAATATCCCATACTATGTTGGTTTTTATTTGTCTAAGATGGTAGAAGGAATACAGGAAGGGGGAATAATAGGAGGAGGTATTTTTGTTACTCTCATTGGAGAGTATTTGGGTGTAGATAGGGATCAAGGGGGTCCACTTTTGGAATTTAGGGAACAGGTTGAGCCTTTAGGATTGAGGGTCTATCAGGGTGCTAAGGTATTAAAAAGCAGACGCAATCAGGCAATACCCTATGTTGGTAATCATCCTCAGGTAGAGAGAGGTTCAGATGAGGAAATGGAGGAAGCAGATGACATTAGGGATGTCATTAGGGAGGCTATGACTGACGTCTACCAGCGTGTAGATGAGGTAGAAATGACAAACGAGGAGAGATTTAGTCGGATGGAGCAGTGGCAAGCTCGGAATGAGTACGAGCATTCTAGGCAACGATAGCATGATAGATGGGACTATCATCAGCGTCAGATCATGAGTCGGCTATCACCTCAGGATCACTACGTACTGACCCGACCCGCTTACTATCCTCCACACCAGCCCGAGATGAGACCACCATTTACTCTCTACGACCCTAACCAGGCCTACCAGTACACATATCACCAACCATGGAACCCGAACGACGACATGAACTGGAACCCCTATCCAGATTGATATAGTTCCCGTTGGTGATTTCTATGATTTTTATCTTTTTATTATTTTTATTTATTTATGTTTAAACACATTATATTTTGATACTTTTATGTATGTTTAATATATTTATTATGTTGTATTAATATTTCATATTTGATTTGAAAGTGGGATTTTAAGTCCCATTTCAAATTACCATGCATGTTTATATTTGTATGTATGTATATTGTCAATTGTACACAACAGGGTAAAACAGCGCATTTTCAAAGACTGGCATTAAGTTCAGCAAAAGCTACTGATTTTGACGACAAAACGAAAACAAATGTGATGTAACAACAAGACGGAATGAACAAATGATGTTCACCATTTATCATTCAACAAACAAACGCCAATATGTTTGGAAACTTTGGTAAAATTTAATCGTTTTTCTACGCTAATCACCCTCAATAATTTAAAATGTTACTGATTTCTTGCAAATGAGGGCATTGCAAGCTCTTAAGTGTGGGAAGGGGTTAAATTATTTCGAATTTTTTTTTTTACTTAAACACTTGGTTACCATTAAAAATACTAGTAACGCAGTAGTTGTATTAGAATCTAGTGCTCTCTGATAATAAAGAACAGCCTTAGTCTTATATACTGACTATCCAATTCTAGTAAAAAATTTCAAAATTTTCAAATAAATGAATTCAAAATCATGTTTATACATATTTATGAACGATAAAACCAGGTGTTAACACCGAAATTATTGTCACCTCGGAAAGGACATAAATTGAGAAACAACCCAAAATGTTAGAATTCATTTAAAATGGAATAGAGGACAATAAAAAGGCAAAGAAAGAAAAATAAAAGCCAAGTGTGAGAAAAATTTACCAAGTTATTTAAAACATATATCACATATTTTTGTACAAATAATTGAAGATACTTTTGTTTTGGACAAAATTAACCGTTTTACCTGGTAAATTGTAATATATTTGAAAGAAAGATGGATCTACACGATGAATCAATTCCATCATTAAAAGGAAGTAAAGTCTTCCGAAAAAGACACGCGCTTTTTGATTTAGGTCAGGAAGTTGTCGTCCAGACCAGCTGTAGGTTGACGAAAAATCTAGAAAAGTCATCACTAAAATCAGCAGGAAATCCACGGACCTCAGCATCAAACAGGGTCGCCAAGTGGTCAGACTTATCCTAACCATGAGAGGATCTGTCTCGTAAAATGGGGAGGGCGCCGTGCAAATTAGCTTGATAAGACTAATGAATCAGACCCCCCAGAAAGGATAATCTCCTTAAAGATCAAAAATCAGCTTTTAAGCCTGATATTACTCAATCCTTGAGATTGACTTTTAAAGATTGAGAATTACAAACTCATGGAATTCGATGATATCTAAACTCGAGCTTGAACGAGAAAATATTTTAATCAAAATTACAAACCGATTTGTTTTCTGAAAACCCATTTTTAATGCGTTCATTACCATTGAACGTAAAATCCTAGGAATTCACCTGGAATTCATTAGGTCACCTGAACCAAATCGGGTGTCAACCGTAAGAACGGTGGTTGCATAGCATGGTCAAAGACAGGACCTTGTGCCAGACTGAAAAACTATAGGGTGAGCTTTACTATTGCTCCTACAAAGGATAGTAATTGCATCTGACATGTTATAGACCATAATTAAAAGCATGTCATGGGACATTGCCTTAACAGTTGCTTGTTCAACGCTTTCCTTTACAACCGGACGGTAGTTTATCGAAAGGTAAAATACGGAGCAACTAAACTGGATGTGTTGCTTTCCCAATACAAGGTTAGCAAGTGGGTGACACAAAACCACAAGTTTTGAGCTAAAATTTTCAAATCTGAAACCCAACAAACCCACAAAAAGATTTTGCAAACACCGGTGAAGGGTTATTCCGGATTATCTAGGGTAAAAGCTAGATTGAATTTTCAAAAGATCAAATGTTTTCATAAAGATCCAATTTCCTTAAGGATCTAAATTTTCATAGTCATGTGGGACTGTAAACCACATCGTTACTACCATTGTTCATACCGCCGTATAGAAATCACTGATGTACAAAGTGTGAAGAATAAAGAAGTGATTCTAGTATTTTTATTTCAAGACTCTATTGCTTGAGGACAAGCAACACTCAAATGTGGAAATATTTGATAATGCTAAAAACGAACATATATTTCATAGCATTATTCTTCAAGAAAGACAAGCTTTTAGTTGCAATTGTTCTATTTACAAGTGATATTCGTTTAAATAATAAAAGGTGAAGACAAAAGACAGATTCGACGAATTGAAGACGCAAACGACCAAAAAGCTAAAAAGTACAAAGTACAATCAAAGTGGCACAAATTATTGATAAGAAACGTCTCGAAATTACAAGAGTACAAGACGCAAAACGCAAAGTACAAGATATTAAATTGTACGCAAGGACGTTCGAAAATCCGGAACCGGGACCAGAGTCAACTCTTAACGCTCGACGCAACGGACTAAAAATTACAAGTCAACTATGCACACAAATATAATATAATATTTAAATAATTCTATAAATTATTTATATATTATATATTATATTAAATACCGTCGGCAAGAAAGAAAACAAAGACATGTGAACTCCCCCAGCTGGCCATGCGATCGCATGGCCTGGAAGAGTAAAAACTATGCGATCGCATGGCCCGAAGTATCAGGCCACATCTATAAATTTCGCGTGTTTTGGCCAGTTTTAGATATCTTTTTCTCTATCTCTCACTCAACGATATATATATATATATATATATATATATATATATATATATATATATATATATATATATATTATAATTTTAATTTTAATTTTAATTTTAAATTCTAATAATAAGGGTATGTTAGCGAATGTTGTAAGGGTGTAAGTCGAAATTCTGTCCGTGTAACGCTACGCTATTTTTAATCATTGTAAGTTATGTTCAACCTTTTTAAATTAATGTCTCGTAGCTAAGTTATTATTATGCTTATTTAAGCCGAAGTAATCATGATGTTGGGTTAAAATATTAAGACGGGGTAATTGGGCTTTGTACCATAATTGGGGTTTGGATAAAAGAACGACACTTGTGGAAATTTGACTATGGGCTATTAATGGGCTTTATATTGACTAAACGATACCTCGTTAATTTAATATATAGACTTATAATTTGACGTATTTATATATAACCACATACGCTTGACTGGGTACGGTGGGCGGAATATCTATAAATACCAATAATTATTCATTTGACCGGACACGGAACTGGATTAATAGTTAATAGACTTGTTGAAACAGGGGTGGATTACATTCAAGGGTAATTGGTGTAATTGTTAACAAAGAAATAAAACCTTGGATTACACAAAAGTCGATAACCTGGTGTATTCATTAAACAAAGTATTAAGACCTTGTTACAATTCGAATCCCCAATTAGTTGGAATATTTGACTTCGGGAATAAGAATAATTTAACGAAGACTTCCGCACTTTATGATTATGACTGATGGACTATTATGAACAAATCCGTATGGACATATCGAATAATCCAGGACAAAGGACAATTAACCCATGGTACTAAACTAAAAACAACACGTCGAACATCATGATTACGGAAGTTTAAATAAGCATAATTCCTTTATTTCATATTTAATTTCCTTTATTTCATATTTAATTGCACTTTTAATTATCGCACTTTTATTTATTGTCATTTTAATTATCGTACTTTTTAATTATCGCAATTTTATTTATCGTTATTTTATTTATCGCACTTTAATTATTGTCATTTACTTTACGCTTTAAATTAAGTTATATTTATTTTTAATATTTTACATTAGGTTTTAACTGCGACTAAAGTTTTAAAATCGACAAACCGGTCATTAAACGGTAAAAACCCCCTTTTATAATAATAATACTACTTATATATTTATATATTTACAAATATAGTTTTAAAAAAAATATAGCGTTAAACTTGGCGAGTTCCCTGTGGACGAACCAGACTTACTAAAAACTACACTACTGTACGATTAGGTACACTGCCTATAAGTGATGTAGCAAGGTTTAGGTATATCCACTCTATAAATAAATGAATCACGTGTGTAAAATTGTATCGTATTTAATAGTATTTTGTAGCAAAAATATAACTATTTTGTATACACCTCTACGCACATCACCAGTAGTAACACATGGTAAAAGAGAGGATATTGTTAACGCAACTTTGAACTCCTCAAACCTATAGGATCATGTTACCGTTCTTAAACTAACACAAAACATGCGTCTGTCAACAGCTACTTCCAATACTTCAAATGATGAAACTCATAAGAGACTCGAAGACATACGCAATTTTGCAGACTGGTTGCTAAACATAGGAGATGGAAATATTAATCCAACAGACGATGGGATTTCAGATATTCAAATGCTAGAAGATGTGTTAATCAATGATGTAAAAGATCCAATAGGTTCAATTATAAACTGTATATATCCAGATTATCTACAAAATCTTGGTAATCCCACTTACTATCAACAGCGTGCAATTCTCGCTCCAACCCACGAAGTTGTCAACATCATAAATGATCGAATGATGGAGTCACTTGAAGGTGAAGCAAGGTCATATCTAAGTTCTGACAGCATCTGCCAATCTGATAGAGATTCAGACTTCAATAGTGAATTGTACACGACTGATTACTTAAATAGTATCAACATTGGTGGCTTACCGAAACATAATTTGTCGCTTAAAGTAGGAGTACCCGTCATGCTACTTAGGAATATTGATCAATCTGGTGGATTGTGCAATGGAACTAGATTGCAGGTTATTGAACTTTGTGAAAAGGTCATCAAAGCAAAAGTTTTAACAGGTACACATGTAGGAAAAATCACAGCTATTTCTAGAATGTTAATCGTACCTTCAGACAAAAGAATTCCTTTTAGGTTTCAAAGACGGCATTTTCCAATAGCTGTATGCTTTGCGATGACTATCAACAAGAGCCAAGGACAATCGTTGGCCAATGTTGGTTTATTCCTTCCTAAACCAGTTTTCAGTCATGGTTAGCTATATGTTGCTCTATCTAGGGTAACATCGAAGAATGGTCTCAAAGTGCTCATTCTTAGCAAAGACAACGAATTGTCGGATACAACAAAGAACGTCTTCAAAGAAGTCTTGCAGCACCTATAAAAGACAAGATATGCATACAGCTTTTTTTTTTGTATGTAAAGAAAAAATATTACTTTCTTATATCGATATTAATGGAGATCAAATAAAACTTAACAAAAATTAAAAAGTATAATAAGATATGCTGAATGACTTGCTTCATTTGTGTTTTTTTGATTAACTTAAGTTGAATGTATATTATTGTCTCCTGATTTTTCCTTATTTTTTTTTGTTGTTGTTTGATTAATTTTTTTTCTTCCTATTATTCCAGGTACAAGACTGATATTGAAAATCGACTGCCGGAAGATAAATTATCTCACTACTAAATTTAGCCAAAGTCAGATTTTTTTGCATTCTATAATTGTAGTTCATTGTTTACAACGTTACAGCTATTTGGTGTTTTTCTGTAATTTTTAATTTTGAAAACAAATTTAAAAGAGGTTACCCTTTTTTTGTACAATTCCATTGATTAGTTTTGTTTTTAATTCCCTGTACCAATTGTACAATCTATGAAGTCAACTAACAATCCATATTTGTTCTTAAATACTACATTCATGGATCCTTTTTTTACCATTAACACAGTGGTATAATATCACTAAACATTAACACAAGTAATAGTTTACATTATATATTCAACTAAAAAAAAGCTCAATTTAATATTTCACCATTAGAAGTCAATCTATTTTGACACTAATAACATAGAAAAATCATATCTTTCATACACACAGAATATTTTAACTTCAATTAATTGTCATTATACAACCTCAATAAACTACAAACCAATAAGTAATGTCTGCGATATGTAGTTTTAAAAAATTATCAACTTCTACAACTAAACCTCGCTCAATAGTTACATAAAAGCAATTTATTAAAGCGATAAAATATTATACATATAACTACATAAAAAACAGGTAAATTAAATATACTGTTTTAGTAAATTATATCAACATATTATCAGTATGAAGTAAAATAAACAAGATAAAAAAAACAGCAAACCACAAAATAAAAACAATACGGCCCAATGGGTAAAAATTTTTTGGGCCACCCACTAAACCAAAATATTAAAATTTAACTACTATTAGTCAAATACATTTTAAATATTACGGTGTAGCATATTTTACTCACAATAAACCCTAAAAAAAACTGGATTCTTATTGAAACTGCAACCATTATCGCCTGCACAAATGGTTCCAATATTTCATTCTTTTAACAGGATACTATCAACAAAGCTTCAGCAGAGACGACTATGTGGAAATAAGATCATCTTCAGGTACTGTTAGTGTTAACACCTATTTCCTTATGAGGTAAGGCTTAGTATGTCAACAAGAGACTAGAAGTGATCTAGCTTTAGGAGGGCGGAGTGTTGCCGATTGGTTTTTACCCTCGGGAAATAATCCCTGCAGACCCGGTTCACAAGTGTAGAAACTTGTGGGGTGGCTTAATCAATCTGTCGTCCGTAGAGCGTAAGAGTGCTAGCCGGATGACTTCTAGTGAGAGAAAGTAGAGAGAGAAAGAGAAGTGAAGTCTCAGCTCTCAAAGTTGTCAGAATATCTGAACTTGTGTAAAATGACGACCCAAGGGGTCTATTTATAGTGTCAGATCTACCAGATTTGTTTGGGGACACGTGTCAAATGATGATACGTTCTGTTACATGTGCTCCAAAATTTATGCTAAATGCTGCGCTCTCCGGCCAGGGCTTATGCGCTAGGCGGCCTTCAGGGCTTACGCATGACGGAGCAGCCTGTACAGTGGAGAACGCTGGACGGACAATCTCCACAAAACTGTTGTTTCCAGCCTTCCTGATGCTATTTTTATGCAACTATTATGCCTTTTATGTGTATATACGATAGGATACACCATTAAGTCCCCCCAGTTTAAGGACTTAAGCATTTGAAAAATGATTAAGTTGTTAAACTTTTGATAACGCATGCCAAACCAGCCTGTTCATTGCCCACTTGCATCGGGGAAAACATTTTAGGCATTAAATGCAGACGAATTTTACTGACACTGTTATGATTAATTTTTTACGGCTAAGATCATCCATGCGCCTCCAGCTGTAAAAAGTGTTATCTTGCACCCTTCGTTTAAACTCACCCATACACGTGTCTCAATCATGACCATAAAAATTGCACCGATGAACCCTTATAAAAACCGTCATAACCCTGTTACCATCACTTTTTTACCTTTGCCAAGATCCAAAAAGCATATTTCTCCCAAATCTTCATCGCCTTCTTCAGTCTTCAACTTTTTAAGGTTTACCGTCTTCCAAGGTCAGTACACTTCATCTTACTGCTATTTTCTTCTTGTTGATATCTGTTACTGTATTATCATGGCTTCTTCACGGAGTACTGGCCAAGAACACGCCAAGCCTTCTTCATCAAATACTGCTGACATTCCAGAACTTAGCACGATGGCTTCATCATTGACTAGTGAATATTTAGATGGATTAAAGATTGCCTTTCGCCATCTCAATCAATACAACCCTGTTCTTCCCACCATCGGACAAACTGCTGACAATCCTCCTGAGGGGAAAATTACTTTATACGCTTTACAAATTACCCACGGCAACCTCCGTGTTCCCCTTACTAACTTTCTTCTTCGCCTTCTTAGATATTACAGGGCCTGTCTTAGTCAGATACATCCCCATGGTCTTCAAAAAATCATCCTTTTTGAAATGTACTGCAATGCTATTAATATAAAGCCTCGCATTAATGTTTTTATCTCTTTGTTTAGAATCCGCACGATTAGCGATTGCTGGCTTACTATTGATAGTAAGAAAAATAATCATTTTGTTGGTCTAAATAGAGTTTCAAACTTGAAGGACTGGAAAAGTCCATTTTTCTTTGTTGATGAAACTGTTATTCCGGAAGAATACTCCGTTGTCCGGGAGTGGGGTGCTATTGATGCTGGCATAGGAAAGGGTTTTAAAATTTCTCCCGCAGAACAGCGGATAGTAAATAGCTTGAAAGGACTCCGTATTCCACCCAGATCATACGAAAGGTATGAGGGAATCCTTGTGCTGTGCAAAGTGAGCCAAGAATGGCCAAGCAATTCTGTGCCAGTACTTCGTGAGAAAAAACAGGGTAGGATGTGATATGATCATCCTATTATATATATAGATTTTTGTCTACTGTTTGTCATGTGTACTTATATTGCTATTAATATATAATCTTTGCAGGCAACTCCGTGATGCAGGTCCGCTCTGCTCTTTTATCCCCTGATCTTGATGATGATGTGGAGGTCACTGCTCGTGACAAAACTGTTGAAGAGCTTGAGGCGGAGAGAGTTGCAGCTGAAGCTAAAGCTGCTGCTGATGCTGAAAAGGGGAAAGAAATTGTTGTGAGCAGCTCAGACAGCGAATCCGGGTCTGATCATACAGACACTGAGCGGACAATGGATGATACCACCACTGCCGATCAGCAAACATCGGCATCAGTTGACATTACGGGTGAAACCAACCCTACTCCTCCTCCAATCCAAAAGACAAGAAAGAAGAGCATAGGCTCTAAAAGGGTGAAGAGTACTGAGGAGGGCAAAAAGCAAAAACGTAGGAGAAGTATGTCCATTCTGCTCTCTTTTGAAAATGCACATGTTTTTGCTTATAACTGTTATGTTTGTTCATAATACTAATTTATTTTTGTTAGTAATTTTAGCAGAGTCAGATGATAGCCAAGGGAAGGCTACGGAGGCCGGAGAGGAATCTTGAAAGTGAAGGAAAGAAGGGCCTGAAAATGCCTGACCCAAACTTTGCCCCCTTCGATGAATCTGAATTTCATGAAGATAGGCCTGAAGGCAACTCTGCTTATGATTCTCCTCTTCCTAATATCACTAATCCTGCTGTCACCTCCTCCAATGTTCAAGAGCCAACTCTTCCTGCTCATGTGAGGGCTTTGCAAGCCATCATTGCAAACCCCGTCACTAAAGATAAAGAATTTGAAACTCTTATTCAGGTATGAACGATAAGACCCTCTGCATATATATGCTTGTAATTTATTGATGTGGGCTGTTTGAAATAACTCATAAAATTTTATTGATGTACAGGGTTGTGTTATCCCTGAGCTGAAACCCCAATTCTCTGCTCTTCGTTCTCATCAACTCAGGGAATCAACTATGGCAGCTCATATACTGCTAACCAACCACCTGGACTCTGTGCTGCAACTGCAGGAACATCAAGAGTCTATTCTTGCCTTTGCTCGTAAAGACATAGCTGAAAGTGCAAATGCTCGTAAAAGAGCTGCTGATGCTGAGCGTGCCTTAAATGATGCGCAGAAAATAATAAAGGCTAAAGAAGTTGAGTTAAAAAGTGCTCAAGATGTTGCTGCTGTTCTGCAAGGGGAAAAGGATGTTGAGCAGGTGAAAGTGGGTGAGCTGGAGAAACAGCTGAGTGCAGAGAGAGAGAAGTCTGCTGAGCTACTTCGGAGAGCGGAGAAAGGCGAGGGCAATTTTGCTGAGCTTTAGAAAGGTGTGCCAGGTCTGATAGCTAAGGTGCTTGGATCCAGTCTTGTAGGGAATCCCTACAATGATTATGTTGATGCTGCATGCACCCATGCTATTGCTGATGTGACCGGCAAGCTGTTCAAACGCCTTGCTCCCAACCAAACTCCTTCTGCTGCCATTGCCAAACTTATGCCTCCTGGTACTCAAGAAAAAGTTGATGAGGCCAAGAACAAATTGATAAATCTGAAGATAAATGTTTATGATGAAGTATGCAGCAAAGAAGACTCTTCTGCTCAAGATGTGCTTGGCGTGCAGTTTAATTGATCTTTGTAAAAATTTCAAACAATGTTTTGTAATAAATTTCTTACTGACTTTAACATTATACATATACTGACTTTATTGTGATGACTATGTGTGCTTATATGCTTGTTGCAAATATTTTTATGCTTAACGCTTTAAAACCAATCAATTATGCACCTGAGCATAAAATTTCTATACACAATTGTACATTGTATAATTTGAGCAAATCATTTTGAAAAGTGCATAAGATAACTCATATGTAAATGCCTTGCAGTATCAAGAATACGATGTCTGATTACGCCTTCCATCATAAAATTAATGAGGAAGAATTATGAAGTGTTTTAGAAGAATGACTATAAATCAATAAACTCTCCGTCTTACGCCTTCCGTCATAAAGTATATGAGGAAGAATTGCTAATTATTTTGCCTTCATACATAAAATATATAACTTCGTTCTGTGAAGTAATTTTTTATAATGTTTGTCATGACAAGTATCTGAGTTTTGTATCATGCCTCGGTGCGTTCTAGTAAAACTTAAACGTTTTCTAGCCGATCCCTTGTGCCTTTACTGGCCGGCACAAAAGCTTCCGCCATCGGAGGTATTTAAAAATACGATCCTTCTGTGGGCAGGTTATAAATGTAATGTTTTACATTTGTCACGGGCAGCACTTTGTTTAAGAAAAATATAAAATTATTGTTCAGTACTGTGCAGTACATAAACGATTGATGACGACTTTTAGGTGGATCAAGCCTAATTAGTACGTCATGAATATTTAATGTATGCAATTGCTAATGTATGCACTGCAAAATAACCACAATGGTTCACAGTAAGTTTGATAAACGCTGCTTCATCATATAATTCGAAATGTGTTCTTCAAATGCCAAACAGGCATGAGTACAACGATTGTAAAAGACTGCTTTTATTGAAATGCTAAATGAAACTGCTCTTTATTGAAAAGATAAACACTGTTCTTGATAACTTGTTGACAAATTGCTTCTTCATATGCCGAGCGCCCAGCGCTTTCCGGCCTTCACACTTGCTTACGGAATGAAAAACTCCTGAACTTCTTCCTCGCTGAATAACCTATCACGCCTTCTCTGATTCATTCTGCCTTCTGGCCCATTTGCAAACGTTGATCTTTCCCTTGTTGGCTGCACATACTGTGAATGTATGGCTGCGACTCCATTTGGAGTGGGGAATCTGACCTCTGCATGGGCCGTCGATGTTATTGCTCCAAACTTAGCCAAAGCTGTTCTTCCAAAAAGGACATTAAAACGAGAATTGCCATCTATGATTGTGAAATCAATTGTTTCCGTTCTCAACAATGGGAATGTGCCCATAACAACTTCCAAACGAATCTGCCCCATGGCATTTATTGGTGCTCCTGTTAGTCCAGAAACTTTCAACCTCGTTTGCCTAGCTCTGCTCTGCACATGCCTTGGAAAAGTTCTCAAACAATGCCAGTAGATGATGTCAGCTTCACTTCCTGTATCTGTGTAGATACAATTGACAAAATTATTTGCTATCTCTGCTGAAATGATTACTGGTTGGACGGACAACGCCCAATTCTGAATTGGCTGAAAGATAATTGGGGCATATCTCCAGCTGTCCAAATTGTTGTTTGATGATTCACCTTCTTCATAATGACCATCATTAATCCAAACCATCCTGATTACAACTTCTGGAGTTGTCTCACGCTCTGTGATCCGTTCTCAGTACTGCGGTTGGTTCTGATTATCTCTTCCGCCATGCTGCTCTCTTCTGTTCTCTCCACGGCGTCCTCTGCTACCATCATTCCTTTGCCATGCAAATTTCCTGCGAGGATCATTCCTCCTGTACTGTTTGCCAGGCAACAAATGATTCAGTTCTCCTGCCTTGATTTTCGCTATAATTTCTCTCATCAAAGATTTACATTTGTCCGTATCATGGCCCCAAGCCTCATGGAAATCACACCACAACTCACTCTTTGGACCCTCCCTCTCTTCCATAGGTGCTGGAGCATTGAAAGTGGTCCGAATTGGTTCAGTGAAAAGGATCTCTTTCGGCGTTTTGGTAAGCGCCATTATCAACGGGTGCCTTTCTATTGGCCTTCTGTTGTGGTGGAAATCATTAGGGTGATTGTTTCCTCTCCATCCTCCATTTGAATTATCATTCCTTCTCTGATTTCTGTCAAAATACCGTCCTCCGTTGTGCGGCTTGCTACTGCCGCCAGTTTCAAACTTGTTTAACCCACGCTCACCAGCTCGAGCATGCCTCTGTGCTACCTCCAACGCCTGATGCAATGTTTTTGGCAAGTCATACCGTAACGCATGAACAAGTGCACTAAACCGTCGCTGGTCCAGACAAAAAATGAAGCCAGATACAAGCTGTGATTCTGGACAATCAGGGATCTTCTGTGCTTCAAGTGTATAACGTTTCATAAAATTACTCAAAGATTCATTATGATGCATTGTGATCTCGTGTGCATCAAGATGAGTCAGAGAACAGCTCCGAAGATTTTGGTATTGCATCACAAATTTTGCTCTCAAATCGAGAAAACTGGTAATACTCCTTGGCGGCAAACTAGCAAACCATTCGCGTGCCATTTTCTGCAGTACCATAGGAAACATATGGCACGCAGTTTCATCTTCCCAATGCTGCAACCTCATAACGCCTTCAAACATTGTCAAAAAGTCCTCCGGATCCGTTGTGCCATCATAAACTCCAATTGTTGGTATAGCAAGATTTCTGGGCAATGGATAATTTGCAATTCGATCAATGAAACACTGCGTAGATTCTGCCATGGCTGGTGTAGTGACCCGAACTTTTCCATGTTTATATATATTAATTGAGATTGATATTTACATGATTAAATGTTTCCAACATGTTAAGCAATCAAACTTGTTAAGACTTGATTAATTGAAATATGTTTCATATAGACAATTGACCACCCAAGTTGACCGGTGATTCACAAACGTTAAAACTTGTAAAAACTATATGATGACATATATATGGATATATATATAGTTAACATGATACTATTATAAGTAAACATATCATTAAGTATATTAACAATGAACTACATATGTAAAAACAAGACTACTAACTTAATGATTTTTAAACGAGACATATATGTAACGATTATCGTTGTAAAGACATTTAATGTATATATATCATATTAAGAGATATTCATACATGATAATATCATGATAATATAATAATTTAAAATCTCATTTGATATTATAAACATTGGGTTAACAACATTTAACAAGATCGTTAACCTAAAGGTTTCAAAACAACACTTACATGTAACGACTAACGATGACTTAACGACTCAGTTAAAATGTATATACATGTAGTGTTTTAATATGTATTTATACACTTTTGAAAGACTTCAATACACTTATCAAAATACTTCTACTTAACAAAAATGCTTACAATTACATCCTCGTTCAGTTTCATCAACAATTCTACTCGTATGCACCCGTATTCGTACTCGTACACTACACAGCTTTTAGATGTATGTACTATTGGTATATACACTCCAATGATTAGCTCTTAGCAGCCCATGTGAGTCACCTAACACATGTGGGAACCATCATTTGGCAACTAGCATGAAATATCTCATAAAATTACAAAAATATGAGTAATCATTCATGACTTATTTACATGAAAACAAAATTACATATCCTTTATATCTAATCCATACACCAACAACTAAAAACACCTACAAACACTTTCATTCTTCAATTTTCTTCATCTAATTGATCTCTCTCAAGTTCTATCTTCAAGTTCTAAGTGTTCTTCATATAATCTACAAGTTCTAGTTACATAAAATCAAGAATACTTTCAAGTTTACTAGCTCACTTCCAATCTTGTAAGGTGATCATCCAACCTCAAGAAATCTTTGTTTCTTACAGTAGGTTATCATTCTAATACAAGGTAATAATCATATTCAAACTTTGGTTCATTTTCTATAACTATAACAATCTTATTTCAAGTGATGATCTTACTTGAACTTGTTTTCGTGTCATGATTCTGCTTCAAGAACTTCGAGCCATCCAAGGATCCGTTGAAGCTAGATCCATTTTTCACTTTTCCAGTAGGTTTATCCAAGGAACTTAAGGTAGTAATGATGTTCATAACATCATTCAATTCATACATATAAAGCTATCTTATTCGAAGGTTTAAACTTGCAATCACTAGAACATAGTTTAGTTAATTCTAAACTTGTTCGCAAACAAAAGTTAATCCTTCTAACTTGACTTTTAAAATCAACTAAACACATGTTCTATATCTATATGATATGCTAACTTAATGATTTAAAACCTGGAGACACGAAAAACACCGTAAAACCGGATTTACGCCGTCGTAGTAACACCGCGGGCTGTTTTGGGTTAGTTAATTAAAAACTATGATAAACTTTGATTTAAAAGTTGTTATTCTGAGAAAATGATTTTTATTATGAACATGAAACTATATCCAAAAATTATGGTTAAACTCAAAGTGGAAGTATGTTTTCTAAAATGGTCATCTAGACGTCGTTCTTTCGACTGAAATGACTACCTTTACAAAAATGACTTGTAACTTATTTTTCTGACTATAAACCTATACTTTTTCTGTTTAGATTCATAAAATAGAGTTCAATATGAAACCATAGCAATTTTATTCACTCAAAACGGATTTAAAATGAAGAAGTTATGGGTAAAACAAGATTGGATAATTTTTCTCATTTTAGCTACGTGAAAATTTGTAACAAATCTATTCCAACCATAACTTAATCAACTTGTATTGTATATTATGTAATCTTGAGATACCATAGACACGTATACAATGTTTCGACCTATCATGTCGACACATCTATATATATTTCGGAACAACCATAGACACTCTATATGTGAATGTTGGAGTTAGCTATACAGGGTTGAGGTTGATTTCAAAATATATATAGTTTGAGTTGTGATCAATACTGAGATACGTATACACTGGGTCGTGGATTGATTCAAGATAATATTTATCGATTCATTTCTGTACATCTAACTGTGGACAACTAGTTGTAGGTTACTAACGAGGACAGCTGACTTAATAAACTTAAAACATCAAAATATACTAAAAGTGTTGTAAATATATTTTGAACATACTTTGATATATATGTATATATTGTTATAGGTTCGTGAATCAACCAGTGGCCAAGTCTTACTTCCCGACGAAGTAAAAATCTGTGAAAGTGAGTTATAGTCCCACTTTTAAAATTTAATATTTTTGGGATGAGAATACATGCAGGTTTTACAAATGATTTACAAAATAGACACAAGTACGTGAAACTACATTCTATGGTTGAATTATCGAAATCGAATATGCCCCTTTTTATTAAGTCTGGTAATCTAAGAATTAGGGAACAGACACCCTAATTGACGCGAATCCTAAAGATAGATCTATTGGGCCTAACAAACCCCATCCAAAGTACCGGATGCTTTAGTACTTCGAAATTTATATCATATCCGAAGGGTGTCCCGGAATGATGGGGATATTCTTATATATGCATCTTGTTAATGTCGGTTACCAGGTGTTCACCATATGAATGATTTTTATCTCTATGTATGGGGTGTGTATTGAAATATGAAATCTTGTGGTCTATTATTATGATTTGATATATATAGGTTAAACCTATAACTCACCAACATTTTTTGTTGACGTTTTAAGCATGTTTATTCTCAGGTGATTATTAAGAGCTTCCGCTATCGCATACTTAAATAAGGACGAGATTTGGAGTCCATGCTTGTATGATATTGTATAAAAACTGCATTCAAGAAACTTATTTTGTTGTAACATATATGTATTGTAAACCATTATGTAATGGTCGTGTGTAAACAGAATATTTTAGATTATCATTATTTGATAATCTACGTAAAGCTTTTTAAACCTTTATTGATGAAATAAAGGTTATGGTTTGTTTTAAAATGAATGCAGTCTTTGAAAAACGTCTCATATAGAGGTCAAAACCTCGCAACGAAATCAATTAATATGGAACGTTTTTAATCAATAAGAATGGGACATTTCAGTTGGTATCCGAGCGTTGGTCTTAGAGAACCAGAATTTTGCATTAGTGTGTCTTATAGAGGTTGTTAGGATGCATTAGTGATTCTGGACTTCGACCGTGTCTACTTGAAAAATGATTGCTTAACAAATTTTGTTGGAAACTATATATTTTTAACATGTGAATATTATGTGATATATTAATCTCTTAAAGCGTTTGATATTATGTGATAGATGTCTACCTCTAGAACAAGTCCCATTGAATCACCTAATAATAATGAAGAGTCAAATGTAAATTGGAATGATTCGTGGACTGATTCACAAGTTCCCGAAGAGGAACCGGAAGAAGATTCGGAACCAGAAGAAGAATCGGAACCGGAAGAAGAATCGGAACCGGATGAAGAAATAGAACCGGTGGGGGAAATAATAAAACGGTTAAGTAAAAGAAAATCCTCAACCAACCGACCAAGGTTAATTATGGTCAATGGTGTTTCCGCCAAGGAAGCAAAATATTGGGAGGATTACCAATTCTCCGATGAATCGGATTCCGACGAGAATTCCGATGATGTTATAGAAATTACCCCAACTGAATTTAAAAAGGCAAAAGAAAATAATAAGGGAAAGGGCATAAAAATAGAGAAATCTAATTCCAACCCCGATGAACTTTATATGTATCGTCAACCCCCGAAGTCCTTAAGTTGTAACAATGACCCGGGAACCTCTAAACCACCAGGTTTTTCTAAACCAATGTGGATAACGACGGCTCGTATTAGGGGAACATCATATATCCCTAGAAACTTGGCAAAACGAACCAAAACCGAAGAAGAAGAAACAAGCAAGTCGGAATAAGATAGCTGTATTCGTGTGGTGTAATATATGTAATATAGTGTGCTTATGCTTTATGATATATGTAAAAATTGCTTGTATTAATAAGTATTTTTTTTTATGAATCTAACTCTTGTCTATTTTACAGTATAAAAACACAAAATGGATAGACAACCCAATATTTTAAGAGACCTACCCGGAGACATGATTGATGAAATCTTGTCTAGAGTCGGTCAGAATTCTTCGGCACAACTATTTAAGGCGAGATCAGTTTGTAAGACATTCGAAGAACGTTCCAAGAATGCCTTGGTTTATAAAAGGCTTTCGTTCGAAAGATGGGAGATATCACATTGGGAAATCCATAAGTTACGATGTGTTTACTTTGACGCATATATTGCGGGGAACCCAAATGCTATTTTACGCAATGGGTTAAGAAATTATTTTGACTCAATATATCCGAATATTGGACTTCGTGATTTAGAAAAAGCGGCTAACATGCAACATAAAGAAGCATGTTATGCTTACGGATTAGTAATGTTCGCTTCTCACCAAAGTGAGAACAAGAACATCGGCCTACAACTATTAAACAAAACGTTCCCACAAGTGACGGAGTCGGTAATTGGGGTAAGAAATGAGGTTTTTAGATTGTTACGGGACTGTTGGACATTACGTAACCCTCGTCCCTTTGACGACGTTACAACACGCTGTCTTATCAACGGCCATAACGGTTATGTTCCACAAGACCAAGGATGGGAAGTAGTCCTAGTAAAACCAGAATGCATGACTTGTTTCTGGACGTATGAATTACGTGTCTTTATTGCCTTTGCTGAACGACTTGTGTACTAGCTAGAATTATCTTCACAACTATCTTGTATCAAAGTTATTGTGTGCTATATTTCATGCTTTATGTAAAATAAGCGGTATTGTAAGTTTGTAAAATATTGTATAAAAGTTTGAACGCGAAATATTATTATAATCAGTTTTTCATATAGAATTGTAGTAGTTGAATTGTATATTAGCTACTAAGTATGAACTTAACGGGTAGGTACTACCCGAATTTAAACTTATAAAACGCTAATATGAAGAAAAAGCTTTTATAAATGAGTTCATATTATGCTACGAAATACTATTAACTACTCTTAATATTCTGTATGATTAACTTGTTCCATTTGACTATTTTGAAGGAAATGGCACCGACTACTCGACACACCGTGAATATGAATGAAGAGGAATTCCGTACTTTTCTAGCTTCAAACATAGCCGCAGTACAGGCTGCGCTACATACCAACAATAACCTTGGATCTAGCAGTACAGGAAATCGTGTAGGATGCACCTACAAAGAATTCACTGCCTGCAAACCTTTGGAATTTGATGGAACCGAAGGACCGATCGGATTGAAACAGTGGACCAAGAAGGTCGAATCGGTGTTTGCCATAAGTAAGTGTACCGAAGAGGACAAAGTGAAGTACGCTACGCATACCTTCACAGGTTCTGCGTTAACATGGTGGAATACCTATCTAGAGCAAGTGGGACAAGACGATGCGTACGCACTACCGTGGTCAGCATTCAAGCACTTGATGAACGAGAAGTACCGTCCCAGAACCGAGGTCAATAAGCTCAAGACAGAACTTAGAGGGTTACGAACCCAAGGATTTGATATTACCACGTATGAAAGACAATTCACAGAATTGTGCCTATTGTGTCCGGGAGCATTCGAATATGAGGAAGAGAAGATCGACGCGTTTGTGAAAGGATTACCGGAAAGAATCCAAGAAGATATAAGTTCACACGAGCCCGCCTCCATACAACAGGCATGTAGAATGGCTCACAAACTAGTGAACCAGATTGAAGAAAGAATTAAAGAACAGACTGCTGAAGAGGCCAATGTGAAGCAAGTCAAAAGAAAGTGGGAGGAAAACGGTGATAAGAATCACCAATATAACAACAACAGCAATTACAACAATAATCGCAACAATTATCCCAACAATCGCAACATCAATCGCAACTACAACAAACGGCCCAACAACAACAACAACAACAGCAACTACAACAATCATCCCAACAACAATAATAACCGCAACAACAACAACAACAATCAGAAGCAGCTATGCCAAAGGTGTGAAAAGTATCACTCGGGGTTCTGCACCAAATTTTGCAATAAGTGTAAAAGAAATGGTCATAGCGCGGCGAAGTGTGAGGTCTACGGACCAGGGGTTAATAGAACGAAAGGAACAAATGGTGTCGGAACGAGTAATGGTGGAGCAAGTAGTGTCGGAGCAAGTTATGCCAATGTAGTTTGTTATAAATGTGGAAAACCGGGCCACATTATTAGAAATTGCCCGAACCAGGAGAACACGAATGGACAAGGCCGCGGAAGAGTTTTCAATATTAATGCGGCAGAGGCACAGGAAGACCCGGAGCTTGTTACGGGTACGTTTCTTATTGACAATAAATCTGCTTACGTTTTATTTGATTCGGGTGCGGATAGAAGCTATATGAGTAGAGATTTTTGTGCTAAATTAAGTTGTCCATTGACGCCTTTGGATAGTAAATTTTTACTCGAATTAGTAAATGGTAAATTAATTTCAGCAGATAATATATGTCGGAATCGAGAAATTAAACTGGTTAGCGAAACATTTAAGATTGACTTGATACCAGTAGAGTTAGGGAGTTTTGATGTGATAATCGGTATGGACTGGTTGAAAGAAGTGAAAGCAGAGATCGTTTGTTACAAAAATGCAATTTGCATTATACGAGAAAAAGGAAAACCCTTAATGGTGTACGGAGAAAAGGGCAACACGAAGCTACATCTTATTAGTAATTTGAAGGCACAAAAACTAATAAGAAAAGGTTGCTATGCTGTTCTAGCACACGTCGAGAAAGTACAAACTGAAGAAAAGAGCATCAATGATGTTCCCGTCACAAAAGAATTTCCCGATGTATTTCCGAAAGAATTACCGGGATTACCCCCACATCGATCCGTTGAATTTCAAATAGATCTTGTACCAGGAGCTGCACCAATAGCTCGTGCTCCTTACAGACTCGCACCCAGCGAGATGAAAGAACTGCAAAGCCAATTACAAGAACTTTTAGAGCGTGGTTTCATTCGACCAAGCACATCACAGTGGGGAGCTCCTGTTTTGTTTGTCAAGAAGAAAGATGGTACATTCAGGTTGTGTATCGACTACCGAGAGTTGAACAAACTTACCATCAAGAACCGCTACCCACTATCGAGAATTGACGACTTATTTGATCAACTACAAGGCTCGTCTGTTTATTCAAAGATTGACTTACGTTCCGGGTATCATCAAATGCGGGTGAAAGAAGATGATATTCCAAAGACTGCTTTCAGAACACGTTACGGTCATTACGAGTTTATGGTCATGCCGTTTGGTTTAACTAATGCACCAGCTGTGTTCATGGACCTTATGAACCGAGTGTGTGGACCATACCTTGACAAGTTTGTCATTGTTTTCATTGATGACATACTTATTTACTCAAAGAATGACCAAGAACACGGTGAACATTTGAGAAAGGTGTTAGAAGTATTGAGGAAGGAAGAATTGTACGCTAAGTTTTCAAAGTGTGCATTTTGGTTGGAAGAAGTTCAATTCCTCGGTCACATAGTGAACAAAGAAGGTATTAAGGTAGATCCGGCAAAGATAGAAACTGTTGAAAAGTGGGAAACCCCGAAAACTCCGAAACACATACGCCAGTTTTTAGGACTAGCTGGTTACTACAGAAGGTTCATCCAAGACTTTTCCAGAAGAGCAAAACCCTTGACTGCATTAACGCATAAAGGGAAGAAATTTGAATGGAATGATGAACAAGAGAAAGCATTTCAGTTATTGAAGAAAAAGCTAACTACGGCACCTATATTGTCATTGCCTGAAGGGAATGATGATTTTGTGATTTATTGTGACGCATCAAAGCAAGGTCTCGGTTGTGTATTAATGCAACGAATGAAGGTGATTGCTTATGCGTCTAGACAATTGAAGATTCACGAACAAAATTATACGACGCATGATTTGGAATTAGGCGCGGTTATTTTTGCATTAAAGACTTGGAGGCACTACTTATATGGGGTCAAAAGTATTATATATACCGACCACAAAAGTCTTCAACACATATTTAATCAGAAACAACTGAATATGAGGCAGCGTAGGTGGATTGAATTGTTGAATGATTACGACTTTGAGATTCGTTACCACCCAGGGAAGGCAAATGTGGTAGCCGATGCCTTGAGCAGGAAGGACAGAGAACCCATTCGAGTAAAATCTATGAATATAATGATTCATAATAACCTTACTACTCAAATAAAGGAGGCACAACAAGGAGTTTTAAAAGAGGGAAATTTAAAGGATGAAATACCCAAGGGATCGGAGAAGCATCTTAATATTCGGGAAGACGGAACCCGGTATAGGGCTGAAAGGATTTGGGTACCAAAATTTGGAGATATGAGAGAAATGGTACTTAGAGAAGCTCATAAAACCAGATACTCAATACATCCTGGAACGGGGAAGATGTACAAGGATCTCAAGAAACATTTTTGGTGGCCGGGTATAAAAGCCGATGTTGCTAAATATGTAGGAGAATGTTTGACGTGTTCTAAGGTCAAAGCTGAGCATCAGAAACCATCAGGTCTACTTCAATAACCCGAAATCCCGGAATGGAAATGGGAAAACATTACCATGGATTTCATCACTAAATTGCCAAGGACTGCAAGTGGTTTTGATACTATTTGGGTAATAGTTGATCGTCTCACCAAATCAGCACACTTCCTGCCAATAAGAGAAGATGACAAGATGGAGAAGTTAGCACGACTGTATTTGAAGGAAGTCCTCTCCAGACATGGAATACCAATCTCTATTATCTCTGATAGAGATGGCAGATTTATTTCAAGATTCTGGCAGACATTACAGCAAGCATTAGGAACTCGTCTAGACATGAGTACTGCCTATCATCCACAAACTGATGGGCAGAGCGAAAGGACGATACAAACGCTTGAAGACATGCTACGAGCATGTGTTATTGATTTCGGAAACAGTTGGGATCGACATCTACTGTAATGACCCGTCAAAATCGCTATTGACGCGGCACGTTAATCATTGATTCCACAGTGAGGTTTTGACCTCTATATGATACGTTTTGATAAAATATTGCATTCATTAAAATAAGTGACTTTCTAAACATAGAAAGTTATAAACATGTGGGCAAGTGCTTAGGTATAAGCAAAACCCCGAAATACATAAGTCTTTAATTTACAGGTTGACATCACAGTTCAATTATTTATTACACAACGCAGTTTTATTTTGAATGCAATAAACTTTGTACAAAGCATGAGAGACTCCATGCAGGCAACAAGCACATCACAGCGGAAGCATTCTAAGGACCTGAGAATAAAACATGCTAAAAAGTCAACACGAATGTTGGTGAGTTATAGGTTTAATTGCTCGAGTCATAAACATGTATAAAGATAGACCACAAGATTTCATCAAAAGTTTATCAATAGATTCTACGTAACAGAGCACCCTGGTAACTAAACTTAACGCTATAGTGATAATTACCCCATTCGTTTTAATACACGCAAACCAACGTGTCTTAAACTCAAATAACATACGTCCGTTAAAAGGCTAGTGCTCTAGCTCGGACGGGGATGTCAAGCCCTATGGATCCATATACAATTATTCGCGCCCACCAGTCCATATCCTATGTACTGGCAGCTACTAGTTACCAAAGCTAAGGGATTTTCGGTTTAACTCAGTGTAGAATTTTGTATGTACTTGTGTCTTATTGCGTTTAAAATAAATTGCATGTATTCGCAGCCCAAAAATATTTAAAGTATTTAAAAAGGGAGACTATAACTCACAGTTCAATATTGAGACTCAATATTGTAGGCAAATTGCGTAGACGTAATGACGGTAGATGACTGTCTGGTTGGCCTTGGATTCAAGAACAATACCCCAAACAATACCCAATATTTCCTTAGCTTAAAGCGGCTTGAAACTCGAATTAAAACACCCTCGAATATACTTTATTATTATTAACTTAAATTAAAATTATAATTATAATTATAAATTAAAATTTACGTACATAAATAATTTATGAAATATTTCGTCGAACAAACTGGCCTTTTTATAGTACTTTTCGATTTACTGTAGCTCATGCGATCGCATGAGTTTTCAGTGTTTTTGCCATGCGATCGCATGGCCGCCTTTTCTGTTTTTGTTTGCTAGTTCGTCGACATCAAATAGTATTTTACTGTAGCAAATAGTGTTTTACTGTAGAAAATAGTGTTTTACTGTAGCAAATAGTGTTTACTGTAGCAAATAGTGTTTTACTGTAGCAAATAGTGTTTAGCAAAGTCGTTTTCACTGTAGCACTGTAGCAAAATACGGTTTCACTGTAGCAAATAGTGTTTTACTGTAGCAAAGTCATTTTTACTGTAGCAATTAATGTTTTACTGTAGGAAAGTCGTTTTTACTTGTACATCTTATAATATATATATATATATATATATATATATATATATATATATATATATATATACATACATATATGTATATTTACATAATATTAAATCATAAAGAGAATTGGTTTAAATTAGTCGAAATTTTTCGGGTCATCACAGTACCTCCCCGTTAAAGAAAATTTCGTCCCGAAATTTTGAGTAGTACCTGTTTCATGAGCGATATCAGTGAACAAATGTGGATACTTTTGCTTCATTTGATCTTCACGTTCCCAAGTAAACTCGGGTCCTCGTCTTGCGTTCCAACGAACTCTAACTATCGGTATTTTGCTTTGTTTTAATTGTTTGACCTCACGGTCCATGATTTCAACAGGTTCTTCGATAAAATGGAGTTTATCATTGATTTGTATTTCGTCAAGAGGAATTACGACATCCTCTTTAGCTAAACATTTCTTCAAATTTGACACGTGAAATGTGTTGTGAACACTACTAAGTTCTTGCGGTAGCTTTAATCGATAAGCAACTGTTCCAATTCTTTCGGTGATTTCAAAGGGTCCTACGTACCTAGGACTTAGCTTTCCTCGTTTACCGAATCGTACAACGCCTTTCCAGGGTGACACTTTCAACATGACTTTGTCGCCCACTTGAAATTCTAGCGGTTTTCTTCTTACATCAGCATAACTCTTTTGGCGACTCATGGCCGTTTTCAATCGCTGTTGTATTTGAATGATCTTTTCGGTGGTTTCGTGAATAATTTCTGGTCCAGTAAGTTGTCTTTCTCCTACTTCACTCCAACATATAGGAGATCTGCACTTTCTACCGTAAAGTGCTTCAAATGGCGCTGCGTTGATGCTCGTATGATAGCTGTTATTGTATGAAAATTCTGCCAACGGTAAGTGTCGATCCCAACTGGTTCCAAAGTCAATCACGCATGCCCGTAACATGTCTTCCAATGTTTGTATTGTTCTTTCACTTTGACCATCTGTCTGTGGGTGATAAGCGGTGCTCATATCTAATCGAGTTCCCAATGCTTTTTGTAATGACTGCCAGAAACGTGATGTAAATCGGGTGTCGCGATCAGATATGATAGAGATGGGTACACCATGCCTGGAAACTACTTCCTTCAAATATAGGCGTGCTAATTTCTCCATACTGTCTGTCTCCTTTATTGGTAGAAAGTGAGCTGATTTAGTTAGACGATCAACTATCACCCAAATAGTATCATGACTACTTGCAGTCCTTGGCAATTTCGTAATGAAATCCATGGTTATTCTTTCCCATTTCCACTGCGGAATTTCTGGTTGTTGCAGTAATCCTGACGGCTTTTGGTGCTCAGCTTTGACCTTTGCACACGTTAAACATTTGCTTACATAAGTAGCAATTTCTGTTTTCATATTAGGCCACCAATAAAACTTCTTGAGATCGTGGTACATTTTTCCGTTTCCTGGGTGAATTGAGTACCTCGTTTTGTGTGCTTCATCCAGTACTAGTTGCCTTAGGTTACCATGTTTTGGTACCCATATCCTACCAGCAAAATACAGGGTTCCATCGGCTTTTTCTTCAAGTTGTTTTTCTAACCCTTTGCTTATTTCGCCTTTTCCGTTTTCTTCTTTTAAAGCTTCTAACTGTGCTGCTTGAATTTGCTTTGTGAGATCAGTACGAATTGTAATATTCAAAGCTCGGACCCTAAGAGGTTTTACTCTTTCTTTTCGACTTAGGGCATCAGCTACAACATTAGCCTTTCCGGGGTGGTAACGGATTTCACAATCGTAATCGTTTAACAACTCTACCCAGCGACGTTGCCTCATATTGAGTTGTTTTTGATCAAAAATATGCTGAAGACTCTTATGGTCGGTGTACACTGTACACTTGGTGCCATATAGATAGTGTCTCCATATTTTGAGTGCAAAAACAACTGCTCCAAGTTCTAAATCGTGCGTCGTATAGTTCTTTTCATGAATTTTTAGTTGTCGTGAGGCATATGCGATGACTTTTGTGCGTTGCATTAATACACATCCTAAACCTTGGCGTGAAGCATCACAATAGATCACGAAATCATTATTTCCTTCTGGTAATGACAAAATGGGTGCAGACGTTAACTTCTTCTTTAATAACTGGAATGAGGATTCCTGTTCCGTGGACCAATCATACTTCTTTCCCTTTTGAGTCAATGCAGTTAAGGGTTTGGCGATTCTAGAGAAATCTTGAATGAATCTTCGGTAGTAACCAGCAAGACCTAAGAATTGGCGGATTTGTGTTGGAGTCTTCGGTGTTTCCCATTTACTAATGGCTTCGATCTTGGCGGGGTCAACTTTAATTCCATGTTTACTGACAACATGGCCCAAAAATTGTACTTCTTGTAACCAGAAATCACACTTCGAAAATTTTGCGTACAATTCTTCTTTCTTGAGTATCTCTAGTACCAGTCTTAAGTGTTGCTCATGTTCTTCCTTGTTCTTCGAGTAAATCAATATGTCGTCGATAAAAACAATGACAAATTTGTCTAAATACGGTCTACAGATGCGATTCATTAGATCCATGAATACTGCTGGAGCATTAGTCAATCCAAAAGGCATGACTAAAAATTCATAGTGACCGTAACGGGTTCTGAACGCTGTTTTAGGAACATCTTCTTCCTTCACTCTCAGCTGATGATATCCGGAGCGTAGATCAATCTTAGAATAAACACTTGATCCTTGCAATTGATCAAACAAATCATCAATCCTCGGTAATGGGTACCGATTCTTGATCGTTAATTTGTTTAATTCTCGGTAATCTATGCACATTCTCATAGATCCATCCTTCTTCTTGACGAACAGAATAGGAGCACCCCAAGGTGAAAAACTAGGACGAATAAATCCACGGTCCGATAATTCTTGCAACTGGTCTTGTAATTCTTGCATTTCTGAAGGTGCAAGTCTATATGGAGATCGGGCTACAGGTGCAGCTCCTGGTATGAGATCAATCTGGAATTCTACACATCTGTGTGGAGGTAGCCCCGGTAATTCTTCTGGAAATACTCCGGGATATTCTCTTACAACCGACATGTCATTAATGCTTCTTTCTTCAGTATCGATCTTCTTTACATGTGCCAGAATAGCATAACAACCTTTTCTTATAAGTTTCTGGGCCTTCATACAGCTGATAAAGTTCAGCTTTGAGTTGCTCTTCTCCCCATAAATCATTAATGACGTTTCATCCTTACGAGGGATGCGGATTGCTTTCTCAGCGCAAACAACTTCCGCTCTTGTTTTGGACATCCAGTCCATGCCAACGATTACGTCAAAACTTCCTAGTTCTACGGGTATCAAATCGATTTTGAAGGTTTCACCAGCGAGATTCATTTCGCAACCATGGCAAATTTTATCGGCTTTTATCAGTTTACCATTAGCTAATTCAATAGTATATTTATCGTCTAGAGGTAATGATGCACATTTTAGTTTAAAACTAAAGTCTTTACACATATAACTTCTATCAGCACCCGTATCAAACATAATAGAAGCTAGTTGATTATTAACGGTAAACGTACCCGTGACAAGATTAGGATCCTCACGTGCTTTACTGGCACTAACATTAAATGCCCTCCCACGTGCGGGTTCTTTGTTCTTCTCCTTATCAGGGCATTGATTTATAAAGTGACCAGACTTCCCGCATCCAAAACATTTCTTGACATCGGTCAGTTTTGTCTTTACTTCAGAAACGGTGGCATAACAATCTTTCGCCACATGTCCTTTCTTGTTGCACTTATCACAGACCACTTGACAATAACCTGCATGATGTGTGTAACATCTTTTGCAGAACGGATGGGGTCCCTTATAGTTTGGACTTGCTGTTGCCCCATCTTGTTTACCTTTAAAAGTTTCTTGTTTTTTTCAGGTGAGTACTTTTGCCCTTATAGTCTTCCCATTTCCTCTTTCCTTCAGTTGTCTTGACTTCGGTAATTGGTGCCTTAATCGAACTCTCTGTGATCTGGTCCATGAGCTGGTGTGCCATTGTCATGGCTTCCTGCATCGTATTTGGTTTGGACGATGTAACATTTCCTTTGATATTGATCGATAAACCGTCAATATACATTTCTATCTTTCGTTTCTCGTTTGGCACCAATTCGGGACACAACAAGGCTAGTTCCATGAAATGCTTTTCATAGTTATTGAGATTCGCGCCGATAACCTTCAGATTACGTAACTCAGATTCCATTTTTCTGATCTCGTTTCGAGGACAGTACTCCTCGATTAGCATCTTTTTCAGTTCTTCCCAACAGATATCATATGCCGTATCTATTCCTTCTGCTTTAGCATAATTGTTCCACCAAGTAAGTGCACCGTCTTGCAACGTACACGAAGCATACTTTGACTTGTCTCCGTTCGCACAATTACTGATTTTGAAAACGGACTCCATCTTTTCAAACCATCGGGTTAGACCGACTGGTCCCTCAGTTCCACTAAACGTCTGTGGTTTGCATCCTTGAAAAGTTTTGTATGAGCATCCGTTTCGTGAATTTGTGTTTACGGCTGCTGCTTTGGCTGCTGCTTCAGATGTTGCTTTTGCTGCTTCGGTTGCAGCAATTCTTTCATTCACACGTTTCTCGACTAGTTGCTCAAACTCAGCATCCGACATTTGAGACATGTTTCTTCAATAAACACAACAGATATAATTTAATCATATAGAATATTATAGGTAAAATGAGTTATCAATAGTTAATCGTAGCATATTACTAATATGAACCGATTATTATAAAAGCCTTTTCTTCTTATTAGCATTTTATAATTATTTCTAGGGTATTACCTACCCGTTAAGTTCATACATAATAGCTAGTACAAGGAATTAACTACTAAAATCCTAATAATATTCCACTATGAAAAATTATAGCGAGTTACTACATTATTATGTAATAATAATAATAAGAAGTAGTAATAATACAAATAATCATTCCATGCATTTATTATTAATAAACCAAAATAATACAATACCATACAATACCATACAATACTGATATTTTACATATGCTTATTTTACATAACAAGATAGAGTAGCACACATAAGTAATAAAATAGCGCATGGAAGATTTATGGTTGCGAGGTCGTTCATTCAGAACTATCAGAAACTTCTTCCCATTTGGTTCTTTCTGCCAATTGTTTGTGTGCACATGGTCCGACAGACATTCTGGCAGTGTATTTTATTTTTAGTTGGGGTTTTGAGGTACCCGTTACCTCAGTGGGTTTAATACAATAAGGGTGGTTACGGATCGGATGGTCCTGTTCTTTTTTAATAATTAAGGACATTTTATTATTGTGGTTGTTTTTATTATCTATTGCAAGTTGGAATTTCTCCTTAGTGATCTCTTTTATTTCATTAGCGAAATCCTCCTCCTTACTGATCTCGTCTGATGACGAACTGTCTGAGTCATGTGTAGGAGAATATGACGACGAACTGCAAGAATATGTACCGGTGGTCATGAACCGAAATCTGCCAGGCGTAATCGGCACAACCCGCCCGTCGGCGGTATATCTGGACCAATGTCCATATTTGTTTAAAAATGGACGATCCTCTTTTACTCCAGGGATCATGGGTCCATGCCAACGATACTGTGGCTCCGGAAAACTAAAGCTGGGTGGAGCTGGAACCTCCTCTGGGTTTACCGGGAGTTGAGATTCCCCTGCTAACACAATTTCTTCTTTAATAGGTATTTGAACGCCCTTTTCAGTTGTGGATAGAATAGATTCAGTGTCCGATTCCGAGTCGTACAAAATGATAGGATTAGAAGAAGTCATCTATCACATAATTGAAACAACAATTACGTTAGCATATAAATATATTACATATAATGTTTTTGACCAAATGATAAGCAAAAATCAGTAAAAACAAATATGGTCATAGTCCAGACTCACTAATGCATCCTAACAATTACCAGTTAAACACACTAATGTAATTTCTGGTTCCCTATGACCTCAAGCTCGGATACCAACTGTAACGACCCGTCAAAATCGCTATTGATGCGGCACGTTAATCATTGATTCCACAGTGAGGTTTTGACCTCTATATGATACGTTTTGATAAAATATTGCATTCATTAAAATAAGTGACTTTCTAAACATAGAAAGTTATAAACATGTGGGCAAGTGCTTAGGTATAAGCAAAACCCCGAAATACATAAGTCTTTAATTTACAGGTTGACATCACAGTTCAATTATTTATTACACAACGCAGTTTTATTTTGAATGCAATAAACTTTGTACAAAGCATGAGAGACTCCATGCAGGCAACAAGCACATCACAGCGGAAGCATTCTAAGGACCTGAGAATAAAACATGCTAAAAAGTCAACACGAATGTTGGTGAGTTATAGGTTTAATTGCTCGAGTCATAAACATGTATAAAGATAGACCACAAGATTTCATCAAAAGTTTATCAATAGATTCTACGTAACAGAGCACCCTGGTAACTAAACTTAACGCTATAGTGATAATTACCCCAATCGTTTTAATACACGCAAACCAACGTGTCTTAAACTCAAATAACATACGTCCGTTAAAAGGCTAGTGCTCTAGCTCGGACGGGGATGTCAAGCCCTATGGATCCATATACAATTATTCGCTCCCACCAGTCCATATCCTATGTACTGGCAGCTACTAGTTACCAAAGCTAAGGGATTTTCGGTTTAACTCAGTGTAGAATTTTGTATGTACTTGTGTCTTATTGCGTTTAAAATAAATTGCATGTATTCTCAGCCCAAAAATATTTAAAGTATTTAAAAAGGGAGACTATAACTCACAGTTCAATATTGAGACTCAATATTGTAGGCAAATTGCGTAGACGTAATGACGGTAGATGACTGTCTGGTTGGCCTTGGATTCAAGAACAATACTCCAAACAATACCCAATATTTCCTTAGCTTAAAGCGGTTTGAAACTCGAATTAAAACACCCTCGAATATACTTTATTATTATTAACTTAAATTAAAATTATAATTATAATTATAAATTAAAATTTACGTACATAAATAATTTATGAAATATTTCGTCGAACAAACTGGCCTTTTTATAGTACTTTTCGATTTACTGTAGCTCATGCGATCGCATGAGTTTTCAGTGTTTTTGCCATGCGATCGCATGGCCGCCTTTTCTGTTTTTGTTTGCTAGTTCGTCGACATCAAATAGTATTTTACTGTAGCAATAGTGTTTTACTGTAGCAAATAGTGTTTTACTGTAGCAAATCACTGTAGCAAAGTCGTTTTCACTGTAGCACTGTAGCAAAATACGGTTTCACTGTAGCAAATAGTGTTTTACTGTAGCAAAGTCATTTTTACTGTAGCAATTAATGTTTTACTGTAGGAAAGTCTTTTTTACTTGTACATCTTATAATATATATATATATATATATATATATATATATATATATATATATATATATATATATATATATATATATATATATATATATATATATATATATATATACAAACATATATGTATATTTACATAATATTAAATCATAAAGAGAATTGGTTTAAATTAGTCGAAATTTTTCGGGTCATCACATCTACCGTTAGCAGAATTTTCCTACAACAACAGCTACCATTCAAGCATTGAGATGGCGCTGTTTGAAGCACTTTATGGTAGAAAGTGCAGGTCTCCGATTTGTTGGAGTGAAGTGGGGGATAGACAGATTACGGGTCCGGAGATTATACAAGAAACTACCGAGAAGATCATCCAAATTCAACAACGGTTGAAAACCGCCCAAAGTCGACAAAAGAGCTACGCTGACATTAAAAGAAAAGATATAGAATTTGAAATTGGAGAGATGGTTATGCTTAAAGTTGCACCTTGGAAAGGCGTTGTTCGATTTGGTAAACGAGGGAAATTAAATCCAAGGTATATTGGACCATTCAAGATTATTGATCGTGTCGGACCAGTAGCTTACCGACTTGAGTTACCTCAACAACTCGCGGCTGTACATAACACTTTCCACGTCTCGAATTTGAAGAAATGTTTTGCTAAAGAAGATCTCACTATTCCGTTAGATGAAATCCAAATCAACGAAAAACTTCAATTCATCGAAGAACCCGTCGAAATAATGGATCGTGAGGTTAAAAGACTTAAGCAAAACAAGATACCAATTGTTAAGGTTCGATGGAATGCTCGTAGAGGACCTGAGTTCACCTGGGAGCGTGAAGATCAGATGAAGAAGAAATACCCGCATCTATTTCTAGAAGATTCGTCAACACCTTCAACTGTTTAAAATTTCGGGACGAAATTTATTTAACGGGTAGGTACTGTAGTGACCCGAACTTTTCCATGTTTATATATATTAATTGAGATTGATATTTACATGATTAAATGTTTTCAACATGTTAAGCAATCAAACTTGTTAAGACTTGATTAATTGAAATATGTTTCATATAGACAATTGACCACCCAAGTTGACCGGTGATTCACAAACGTTAAAACTTGTAAAAACTATATGATGACATATATATGGATATATATATAGTTAACATGATACTATGATAAGTAAACATATCATTAAGTATATTAACAATGAACTACATATGTAAAAACAAGACTACTAACTTAATGATTTTTAAACGAGACATATATGTAACGATTATCGTTGTAAAGACATTTAATGTATATATATCATATTAAGAGATATTCATACATGATAATATCATGATAATATAATAATTTAAAATCTCATTTGATATTATAAACATTGGGTTAACAACATTTAACAAGATCGTTAACCTAAAGGTTTCAAAACAACACTTACATGTAACGACTAACGATGACTTAACGACTCAGTTAAAATGTATATACATGTAGTGTTTTAATATGTATTTATACACTTTTGAAAGACTTCAATACACTTATCAAAATACTTCTACTTAACAAAAATGCTTACAATTACATCCTCGTTCAGTTTCATCAACAATTCTACTCGTATGCACCCGTATTCGTACTCGTACAATACACAGCTTTTAGATGTATGTACTATTGGTATATACACTCCAATGATCAGCTCTTAGCAGCCCATGTGAGTCACCTAACACATGTGGGAACCATCATTTGGCAACTAGCATGAAATATCTCATAAAATTACAAAAATATGAGTAATCATTCATGACTTATTTACATGAAAACAAAATTACATATCCTTTATATCTAATCCATACACCAACGACTAAAAACACCTATAAACACTTTCATTCTTCAATTTTCTTCATCTAATTGATCTCTCTCAAGTTCTATCTTCAAGTTCTAAGTGTTCTTCATATATTCTACAAGTTCTAGTTACATAAAATCAAGAATACTTTCAAGTTTACTAGCTCACTTCCAATCTTGTAAGGTGATCATCCAACCTCAAGAAATCTTTGTTTCTTACAGTAGGTTATCATTCTAATACAAGGTAATAATCATATTCAAACTTTGGTTCAATTTCTATAACTATAACAATCTTATTTCAAGTGATGATCTTACTTGAACTTGTTTTCGTGTCATGATTCTGCTTCAAGAACTTCGAGCCATCCAAGGATCCGTTGAAGCTAGATCCATTTTTCACTTTTTCAGTAGGTTTATCCAAGGAACTTAAGGTAGTAATGATGTTCATAACATTATTCAATTCATACATATAAAGCTATCTTATTCGAAGGTTTAAACTTGCAATCACTAGAACATAGTTTAGTTAATTATAAACTTGTTCGCAAACAAAAGTTAATCCTTCTAACTTGACTTTTAAAATCAACTAAACACATGTTCTATATCTATATGATATGCTAACTTAATGATTTAAAACCTGGAGACACGAAAAACACCGTAAAACCGGATTTACGCCGTCGTAGTAACACCGCGGGCTGTTTTGGGTTAGTTAATTAAAAACTATGATAAACTTTGATTTAAAAGTTGTTATTCTGAGAAAATGATTTTTATTATGAACATGAAACTATATCCAAAAATTATGGTTAAACTCAAAGTGGAAGTATGTTTTCTAAAATGGTCATCTAGACGTCGTTCTTTCGACTGAAATGACTACCTTTACAAAAACGACTTGTAACTTATTTTTCCGACTATAAACCTATACTTTTTCTGTTTAGATTCATAAAATAGAGTTCAATATGAAACCATAGCAATTTTATTCACTCAAAACGGATTTAAAATGAAGAAGTTATGGGTAAAACAAGATTGGATAATTTTTCTCATTTTAGCTACGTGAAAATTTGTAACAAATCTATTCCAACCATAACTTAATCAACTTGTATTGTATATTATGTAATCTTGAGATACCATAGACACGTATACAATGTTTCGACCTATCATGTCGACACATCTATATATATTTCGGAACAACCATAGACACTCTATATGTGAATGTTGGAGTTAGCTATACAGGGTTGAGGTTGATTTCAAAATATATATAGTTTGAGTTGTGATCAATACTGAGATACGTATACACTGGGTCGTGGATTGATTCAAGATAATATTTATCGATTCATTTCTGTACATCTAACTGTGGACAACTAGTTGTAGGTTACTAACGAGGACAGCTGACTTAATAAACTTAAAACATCAAAATATATTAAAAGTGTTGTAAATATATTTTGAACATACTTTGATATATATGTATATATTGTTATAGGTTCGTGAATCAACCAGTGGCCAAGTCTTACTTCCCGACGAAGTAAAAATCTGTGAAAGTGAGTTATAGTCCCACTTTTAAAATCTAATATTTTTGGGATGAGAATACATGCAGGTTTTACAACTGATTTACAAAATAGACACAAGTACGTGAAACTACATTCTATGGTTGAATTATCGAAATCGAATATGCCCCTTTTTATTAAGTCTGGTAATCTAAGAATTAGGGAACAGACACCCTAATTGACGCGAATCCTAAAGATAGATCTATTGGGCCTAACAAACCCCATCCAAAGTACCGGATGCTTTAGTACTTCGAAATTTATATCATATCCGAAGGGTGTCCCGGAATGATGGGGATATTCTTATATATGCATCTTGTTAATGTCGGTTACCAGGTGTTCACCATATGAATGATTTTTATCTCTATGTATGGGGTGTGTATTGAAATATGAAATCTTGTGGTCTATTATTATGATTTGATATATATAGGTTAAACCTATAACTCACCAACATTTTTTGTTGACGTTTTAAGCATGTTTATTCTCAGGTGATTATTAAGAGCTTCCGCTGTCGCATACTTAAATAAGGACGAGATTTGGAGTCCATGCTTGTATGATATTGTATAAAAACTGCATTCAAGAAACTTATTTTGTTGTAACATATTTGTATTGTAAACCATTATGTAATGGTCGTGTGTAAACAGGATATTTTAGATTATCATTATTTGATAATCTACGTAAAGCTTTTTAAACCTTTATTGATGAAATAAAGGTTATGGTTTGTTTTAAAATGAATGCAGTCTTTGAAAAACGTCTCATATAGAGGTCAAAACCTCGCAACGAAATCAATTAATATGGAACGTTTTTAATCAATAAGAACGGGACATTTCAGCTGGTGGCTTGGTGGCTTGTTCTCCAGTAATGAGGGCAAAAAAGTTGTCCACAGCCACAGCTCGGACGGCGGGCTGCGCTAAGCGTTGCTTGTATTTTGCTGAAGCTGTCTGCTTAAGAATGTCATTTAAAAGCAACACTGCCTGCTTTTCTGACATGAACTCATCTTTGTCAATTTCGTCATCAGAGTCATTATTATCACAACTCAGGTCATTATCATCCCCAGAGTCATCAATAAGACTGCCCAGCTTGTCAAGTAGCCTGGATAACTTGTACTTTGATATAGATTGCCTTTTCATTATCTGCTTGTCTTTGCCATCCGCCATCCGCCGAAAAGGTATAAATGACGGACATCGCCGCGGTTGCATCAATGGTCGTCGCTCTGGATTAGTAACAAAATTTGGAAGTCTTTCTGCACTTTTAGCTGTCGCTTCTTCGATTACTGGCCTTTTCTCCGAATTAGTTGCCAAATGTTTAAGCCTCTCTGTAGTTTCAGCAACTGTTTCTTCAATCGTACCATCTAGTGGTGAAATAGGTACATCTTCAATAGTGACCATGTCGTCAGTTGATGGATGATTGACTGCTTCAAGTACAAATGGAGCTTCAGCTGCTTTCGTTCCTTTTCCGTTTCGTGTGTTCTTTGCATTAGTGGATGGCGCCATTGTTAACACCTATTTCCTTATGAGGTAAGGCTTAGTATGTCAACAAGAGACTAGAAGTGATCTAGCTTTAGGAGGGCGGAGTGTTGCCGATTGATTTTTACCCTCGGGAAATAATCCCTGCAGACCCGGTTCACAAGTGTAGAAACTTGTGGGGTGGCTTAATCAATCTGTCGTCCGTAGAGCGTAAGAGTGCTAGCCGGATGACTTCTAGTGAGAGAAAGTAGAGAGAGAAAGAGAAGTGAAGTCTCAGCTCTCAAAGTTGTCAGAATATCTGAACTTGTGTAAAATGACGACCCAAGAGGTCTATTTATAGTGTCAGATCTACCAGATTTGTTTGGGGACACGTGTCAAATGATGATACGTTCTGTTACATGTGCTCCGAAATTTATGCTAAATGTGGCGCTCTCCGGCCAGGGCTTATGCGCTAGGCGGCCTTCAGGGCTTACGCATGACGGAGCAGCCTGTACAGCGGAGAACGCTGGACGAACAATCTCCACAAAACTGTTGTTTCCAGCCTTCCTGATGCTATTTTTATGCAACTATTATGCCTTTTATGTGTATATACGATAGGATACACCATTAGTTAGCAATTTGACTTATATAGTTAATTAATCGTTTTATTAAATTTGAGTTCACAGAATTATTTTTTTCCATAGATCTGATGGACAATACAATTAATTAGAGTAATTGTATTGCATATTATTTGCCGATTGTCAATTAACTAGATGAACGCTTATAATCAATAATTTTTATTTAATTTTGTAACTCTACCTACTCAATTTTTATAGATATAAACTGTAAACTAACGTAAACTTTAAACTAATGACAACTTGAATACATTTAATTAAATTACTGTTAAAGTACAGTTAAATTGCTTAAAATTATTATTCATCACTAAGTTTAAACTTAAACTATTTGGATGACTTTCAAATAAAAGTGTATTTCATATATCTAAATATACATTAATTAGTATTAAATATGTCTACGATTAAACATATATAATTAACATCATGTCTACTATCGAAACAAAGCTGCATCTACATTTGTTCATTCATAAACTTGGGAAACAAGAGCAGCATGCACTGGTATGAATTTCTAATACGTTTTTCAAATTTATTTGTTACTAACTATAAAACATTTGTATATTTTAACATTTTGTTTATAACAGCCAATGCCACTCAATTGGCTGAAACTATTTTATAATGACTCAATGCCTACTCATAAAGCATGGATACACTCCTTACAACGATATAACGCGGAAATGGATTTCGAACTTCGGAATAATACATTATATTTAAGTCTTGGATGGAAAAAAATTATCAATGATCTTAACATTCAAAATTATGATATTCTATGCATTACTGCTCTAGACAAAGGAAATTTTGAGTTAGTTATATACTCAAGAAAAATGATTCCCAAAAATTGGTTTAATATCAACAGAAATTGGAATAAAGTATTGGAAATTCAGAAAATACTTTTTGAACTTGCTCCGTACAGAAGATTTCCTTCATTCATGGCATTTGTTGTTGATACTAATCAACGTGAATTGGTATGAAAAAACATTAACATTATATATTTTTTTATTACTTATTATTTCCGAATATAAGTACATTGATTTAATAGGCATTGTATATAACTACATGTTAACCTAAATATAAACATTTGTTGTGTGACAGATTATAAAAAAAAGATACTCGTGGGTATATAAAGGAAGATTGAAACCAACGGATCACATTATTGTTCACTATCATGGATCATACAAAAAAAATTGGGAATATCTGTTATTGAAGGAAAGCTAATAATAAATAAAGGCTGGCAAGAAATGACGGTTCATCTAAAACTTGAGAAGGGAGATTGTCTCATCTTTTACGCACTAGATGAACTTAATATAGAGCTAAAAATATATAAACAATTTGGTTGTGAAGATACAAGCATTTTAAATGATCAAATTGCAGAAATGGATCTTCCTACTAAATTGCAAACAGAAACCACGGTATGGGAATGCAAGATGGTTGAACCAAGCGGTAATGTATTGGTAAGCATACTAAATATTCATTTTTATCAAACGAAAAAATAACAGTTCCAGAAACATGTACTTGTGTATTTCTTCAACTTATATATTATCATTTAAAACTTTAAATGCACATTGTAGCGTCTTCCAAACAAGCTGATGTTTCTACCAGGCTTACGGAGTGGTAAAACAGTTAAATGCAGAGATTTGAGTAACAGAAAATTCAAGTGGAGGTTGAAACAAGAAATGAAAAAGAAATAAACTCAAACCGGGTTCAACATGTTCATTCAAGTACTGTTGCAAGTACCGTACTTTTTACTACTTTGATTGTTCCAACGACTAAAGTGTTACGCGTACATTTCAGTTTATTTTCCAAACAACTTTGATGGACTTTAATAATTTTTACAACATTCATTAGATAAACTTAAGTAGATTGGTTGAATGCAAAACATTTTTTTATATAAATGTCAACCTATATATTTTATATAGTAGATGTTGTGTTATTTGTTACTAACTTCATTCATATTTTATACTTAGTTTTGATTAGGGGCCTTCGTTCAACGCACGGGCTCTTAAAAGCTAGTTAGACAAAAAAGATAACATTTTTTTTCTTTCCTTCAAATAAAAGTTGTACTCGTACGAATTCATCTGTTTCTCATTATCAGTGTGGTTTATAGATTTCATTGTAGGTAAAACATTGTAAATATCTAATTGAAAAAAATCGATAACTATTTCATGCCAAAATTAATTGAATTTTCTAGCTTGGTCATCGAGTGGAGCAGAAAGGAGTTTGGGAAGACGATGGGGGGGTGGCCAAGGGAATTAAGAGGAAGGGTGGTAGGGGTTTATTTTTATTTTATATTTTTTTTGAATGACAAAGCTTCAAAGTGAAGTTGACGGAGATTTAACTTGTGTCTCCTTTGAAGATTTTCAAGCATTCAATCACTCAACCACTCTGTGGGAGTTAAAAGAAAGTTGTGAAACGAATTGAACTGGCTACCTTTCGGTAGATTAATTACGCGCAAGACCACCGAGCCAGGAAATCACTTGTAAGTGGTAAGGGATTTGAAAATCTTTGCATTAGAAAATGTGTAATTAATTGAGCAGTAGGTGTATGAGCGCATAGATAAATAATACTCGTATTAGCATGCATAAACAGGTAACTAAACAAGTAAAGTTTATCCGTTTTAATTACCTATAATATAAAATGTGTACACCATGACAACCAAAATATTGGACGGTGCAATTAGATCTATTCTGGACCAAGAATATTGTGCATGTATTTAATGTAGATATATGTAATTATGTAATATGTAACTAGCGAAATGACCCGTGAAATCACAAGTTTGTTTAAACGAAACAATTTAATGACATGTTTTAGGTATTACGTTAATGTAAATGTTAAAGTCATTTATTTTAATAACTCGTTCGACTAAGAAACTTGTCGTTATTTTTACAAATATATCGAAACATGTATTTTCGCATACATATGTAACGTAATTAATCTTGTAAAGAAGATCCATATTTGAATATTGACAATATAATAACTTTAATTATAATTATTATAATAAAAATAAATAATAATAATAATAATAATAATAATAATAATAATAATAATAATAATAATAATAATAATAATAATAATAAAGTTTGCTCAAAGTTGAATATTTATATTTTTAATAATTATTATTAGTAATAATATATGACTTTTGAAAAAAAATTTAAAATTAAAATAAAATTATTATATAAAGGTTGTACAATATGTTTTGAACTTTGTAAATGTGTTCATTAGGTGTATATTTTAAGAGAGATTGTTATTTCCTTTTATAAAAAAATTTTGTATTATTTTTTAATTGAATTAATATAAAATAATGACATCATCAAAGATGTTTTAAAATTTTTCATTTTTATTTTGAATTATTTTTATGTTTATAAATTGTTTATTTATGAAATTATCATTTTAGAAATTTAATAGATACTATAGATGTATTATTTTCATTCTCTATATGGGCACAACGCGTATTGAAGTTTCTTTAATTGCCTATTATAATATCCTTCCCTACTAATTTAGGCATAACTTATAATCATACCGGAGTACTTTACAAACTTTGAATCATATACGTACTTTGGATAATTTTAGTACTATATATGGATTTGGTATTGGTATACATTGGTTAATTGGTACTATGTATTTGGTATTAATCCATAAGGAAAAATAGGGGATGGAAATGGAATGGAATAAGTAATGGAAATAGAATTTGGCAAGTTGTGAGCTTCGAAGAGTGAGACCAGTTGTCAATTAGTTTTGGCAACATAAAATACCATATATTAATTTATTTACTAGACTAGATTGAAACATATAAAAATAAAATGAGATTGCTAATCATAATCCTTATTAGACATATACTAGTAAAATGACCCGTGAAATCACGGGTTTGTTTAAACGAAACAGTTTAATGATATGTTTTAGGTATTAAGTGAATGTAAATGCTAAAGTAATTTAGTTTAATGACCCATAGAATATATTATACAATTAACATGTTAATAATTGGTATCTTTAATGTTTTTTGGAAACCATTTATTTATTAGCTCAATTTATTATTGTTGAAAATTGTACAGGAACAAAAAGGAAATAGTTTGTTTTAGTCTCTGAATTATTGTGATAGTGGTTTAACTTCAATTTAAAAATTGTAAGTTAAAGTTTTGTGTTTTTACTTTAGGGTTTGATTTGAATATTTGATTGTTTATTTATATATTAGTCCTAAATTGATTTGTTGTTTTTTGTTGGTGGCTATTTAGTGTGGATTTGAGTTATTTTGATCCTAATTTAGTGAGTTTACAGTTTACATTTATGATTATGTAGACGTAGATACTCAAGGTACATTATATATAATGTTCATTTTAAAACTCATGAATTATTATAGTCATTAGTATATAGTTTATAGTATATAGTATAATTATATGTCAGGTGGTTAAATTAGATGTATTAAGTGATTGTAATTTGTAAAGTAGCAATTTGAACCCATCAAGTATTGTGCATATTGTGTTTATGTTTGATTTTTGAAGTTTGATTATTTGATTTATATCGTATGCAGTATTTTATGGTGGTTGAATATATGGAATTAAACATGGGAGATAAGCATGGGCATGAAAGAAGGTTTGAAGTTTAAGCATGTTGAAAATTTACGTTACTGATATGGTTGTGAATATTGAGTCTTCATGTTAAGGTGTGTTCTCTTCACTTTTATTTTATTGTAATCTCTCGATATGGTTATAGTATGGTCTTGATATTACATCGTAAGAAACTTTTGACCCGTTTAAGCAATTTTTTTTTTTTTTGTTTAAACATTTTAGTTGAGTAGTATCTTTAATCGAAGTTGACGATTAAGCTTTTATTCATGGAAAGATGCATTTCAAGTATGGTTCATATTGCTTTGTTTTTGTACATGTAGTGTTAATTCAAAATATCAAGTTTGAAAGAGTTTGATGCTTGAAAGAGAATTTCATATACTCCGTAATTTTGAAGCAGGAGGACCTGAAATTTGAGCTCTAATGTAATATTTCTGTTATACTAACAATACAAGATGAAATTTGCTCATGGCAATAAAGTAGATAATTACAGTCTTTGAGATAAAGAAGAATTTTGCCCATGGCAATATCGACCCATTATTGTTTCACATAATTGATCTCTTGGAGTTATAATTGAAATCTTTTGTTTAATGTTCATTTAAGGAAACAACACAATAAAGAGCCATAATTAAATCAAATAACCAAAAATGTATATTGTATTATGCTGTTGACCATGAATGAAAGATCTATAAGATTTGCAATGAGCAGTCTCATGGTACACATTTTAGATGGCAATTAAAACATATTTGCTCGACAATGGGGTTTAAAGATCGAGTAGGTCTAAATGTTTAATGGAGTAATGGGTTGAAACTTGCCTAAAGTGTTATTGAAATATTTATCTTTATATCTTATACAAGTAAGTACTAATTACTTTTAAGATTCACTAAATCTTGGGTCCCGCTATTGTATCTCAGGTGTTAAATGAAATAACCATTGCGTTCTGCTATGTATTGGTGTAGCACATTTGGAGATGGAGAAATAAGCTTTACCATGAAGCTCCAGAGAAAAGGAATTCCATCATTAGTGAAGAGCAGAAGTTAAAGTGCTTACCCACTTCTGAATTTCAAATAGGTATCTCAAGCTGTTACTAGAATTTGAGGTGTGGAAAGTTAATCTAAGAGGTATCTATGACGTGAGGGAGTTTTATGGAGTGGATTTTTGTCTTTCATTTTGTATGTAATTTATTCATGTAGGTAAAGGTGATCTGGAGTACGTAACTTGGCCCACTCCATGTATGCTTTTTTTTATCTTGGTGATAAATTTATAATTGTCTATTTTTATAAATGTCGATTTAATAACATGTATCAATTATAAGATATTATTCATCAATTTTTTTTAACAACCGTGTGAGTTGTAAATTTGGATGGTTGAGGTGGGTGTCGTTTAGGTTAGTCAAACGACTAAAATTGAGGCTTTTAATAGTATATATAGAAATTGATCTTTGTAAGAGCTATAACTTTTGACCATAGCTTAATTAAGAATTTTGGAATTTGTTTGTTAAATTACTTTATGTATATTTTATGATTTGATGAGAGTAACAAGTTTGTGTTTTGTCATGTATACATGTAATCAAGTCATCAGTTTGGTGCTAATTTAATTTTTGTTGCTATTTGTCTTGATCAATTGGTCTTTATAGTTTCTAAGAGAGATTTGTTAGCTGCAAATAGTGAAATTAGCACCAAAGTGGATGATCTTCTTCAACATGAGTTTTTAAATCAACCCATAGCCATTTTTTAAATCAACCCATACCCATAGCCATTTATAGTCTTTAGTATATCCACGATTATTATGTAATATTTATATGTAGAGTATGCATAACTCATCATCATTTTTTATGTATATAAAGGTCAGAGAATTAAGGCTCTCTATTCTTGTACTTGCATTTGTCAACTACTCCCTACAATGTGTATATACATGGTCAGTTGGAGTTTACAATTGCTTAGATTCACAAATGATAAGTTGGACATGTTTATGAAAGCATATTTCAAATAGGTAGTGCAATTGAGAGTCAATTAAGTACTAAACTGTATATATAGGTAAAGTAAAGTTAACGAGAATTGTTTGATAAGTTTATTAATTGGAATCTGTGGTTCCACGTGTCATTAAACTAAATGACTTTAACATTTACGTTCACTTAATACCTAAAACATATAATTAAACTGTTTTTTTAAATAAACCCGTGATTTCACGGGTCATTTCACTAGTTTTCATTCTCTATATGGGCACAACGCGTATTGAAGTTTCTTTAATTGCCTATTATAATATCCTTCCCTACTAATTTAGGCATAACTTATAATCATACCGGAGTACTTTACAAACTTTGAATCATATACGTACTTTGGATAATTTTAGTACTATATATGGATTTGGTATTGGTGTACATTGGTTAATTGGTACTATGTATTTGGTATTAATCCATAAGGAAAAATAGGGGATGGAAATGGAATGGAATAAGTAATGGAAATAGAATTTGGCAAGTTGTGAGCTTCGAGAGTGAGACCAGTTGTCAATTAGTTTTGGCAACATAAAATACCATATATTAATTTATTTACTAGACTAGATTGAAACATATAAAAATAAAATGAGATTGCTAATCATAATCCTTATTAGACATATACTAGTAAAATGACCCGTGAAATCACGAGTTTGTTTAAACGAAACAGTTTAATGATATGTTTTAGTTATTAAGTGAATGTAAATGCTAAAGTAATTTAGTTTAATGACCCATAGAATATATTATACAATTAACATGTTAATAATTGGTATCTTTAATGTTTTTTGGAAACCATTTATTTATTAGCTCAATTTATTATTGTTGAAAATTGTACAGGAACAAAAAGGAAATAGTTTGTTTTAGTCTCTGAATTATTGTGATAGTGGTTTAACTTCAATTTAAAAATTGTAAGTTAAAGTTTTGTGTTTTTACTTTAGGGTTTGATTTGAATATTTGATTGTTTATTTATATATTAGTCCTAAATTGATTTGTTGTTTTTTGTTGGTGGCTATTTAGTGTGGATTTGAGTTATTTTGATCCTAAGTTAGTGAGTTTACAGTTTACATTTATGATTATGTAGACGTAGATACTCAAGGTACATTATATATAATGTTCATTTTAAAACTCATGAATTATTATAGTCATTAGTATATAGTTTATAGTATATAGTATAATTATATGTCAGGTGGTTAAATTAGATGTATTAAGTGATTGTAATTTGTAAAGTAGCAATTTGAACCCATCAAGTATTGTGCATATTGTGTTTATGTTTGATTTTTGAAGTTTGATTATTTGATTTATATCGTATGTAGTATTTTATGGTGGTTGAATATATGGAATTAAACATGGGAGATAAGCATGGGCATGAAAGAAGGTTTGAAGTTTGAGCATGTTGAAAATTTACGTTACTGATATGGTTGTGAATATTGAGTCTTCATGTTAAGGTGTGTTCTCTTCACTTTTATTTTATTGTAATCTCTCGATATGGTTATAGTATGGTCTTGATATTACATCGTAAGAAACTTTTGACCCGTTTAAGCAATTTTTTTTTTTTTGTTTAAACATTTTAGTTGAGTAGTATCTTTAATCGAAGTTGACGATTAAGCTTTTATTCATGGAAAGATGCATTTCAAGTATGGTTCATATTGCTTTGTTTTTGTACATGTAGTGTTAATTCAAAATATCAAGTTTGAAAGAGTTTGATGCTTGAAAGAGAATTTCATATACTCCGTAATTTTGAAGCAGGAGGACCTGAAATTTGAGCTCTAATGTAATATTTCTGTTATACTAACAATACAAGATGAAATTTGCTCATGGCAATAAAGTAGATAATTACAGTCTTTGAGATAAAGAAGAATTTTGCCCATGGCAATATCGACCCATTATTGTTTCACATAATTGATCTCTTGGAGTTATAATTGAAATCTTTTGTTTAATGTTCATTTAAGGAAACAACACAATAAAGAACCATAATTAAATCAAATAACCAAAAATGTATATTGTATTATGCTGTTGACCATGAATGAAAGATCTATAAGATTTGCAATGAGCAGTCTCATGGTACACATTTTAGATGGCAATTAAAACATATTTGCTCGACAATGGGGTTTAAAGATCGAGTAGGTCTAAATGTTTAATGGAGTAATGGGTTGAAACTTGCCTAAAGTGTTATTGAAATATTTATCTTTATATCTTATACAAGTAAGTACTAATTACTTTTAAGATTCACTAAATCTTGGGTCCCGCTATTGTATCTCAGGTGTTAAATGAAATAACCATTGCGTTCTGCTATGTATTGGTGTAGCACATTTGGAGATGGAGAAATAAGCTTTACCATGAAGCTCCAGAGAAAAGGAATTCCATCATTAGTGAAGAGCAGAAGTTAAAGTGCTTACCCACTTCTGAATTTCAAATAGGTATCTCAAGCTGTTACTAGAATTTGAGGTGTGGAAAGTTAATCTAAGAGGTATCTATGACGTGAGGGAGTTTTATGGAGTGGATTTTTGTCTTTCATTTTGTATGTAATTTATTCATGTAGGTAAAGGTGATCTGGAGTACGTAACTTGGCCCACTCCATGTATGCTTTTTTTTATCTTGGTGATAAATTTATAATTGTCTATTTTTATAAATGTCGATTTAATAACATTTATCAATTATAAGATATTATTCATCAATTTTTTTTAACAACCGTGTGAGTTGTAAATTTGGATGGTTGAGGTGGGTGTCGTTTAGGTTAGTCAAACGACTAAAATTGAGGCTTTTAATAGTATATATAGAAATTGATCTTTGTAAGAGCTATAACTTTTGACCATAGCTTAATTAAGAATTTTGGAATTTGTTTGTTAAATTACTTTATGTATATTTTATGATTTGATGAGAGTAACAAGTTTGTGTTTTGTCATGTATACATGTAATCAAGTCATCAGTTTGGTGCTAATTTAATTTTTGTTGCTATTTGTCTTGATCAATTGGTCTTTATAGTTTCTAAGAGAGATTTGTTAGCTGCAAATAGTGAAATTAGCACCAAAGTGGATGATCTTCTTCAACATGAGTTTTTAAATCAACCCATAGCCATTTTTTAAATCAACCCATACCCATAGCCATTTATAGTCTTTAGTATATCCACGATTATTATGTAATATTTATATGTAGAGTATGCATAACTCATCATCATTTTTTATGTATATAAAGGTCAGAGAATTAAGGCTCTCTATTCTTGTACTTGCATTTGTCAACTACTCCCTACAATGTGTATATACATGGTCAGTTGGAGTTTACAATTGCTTAGATTCACAAATGATAAGTTGGACATGTTTATGAAAGCATATTTCAAATAGGTAGTGCAATTGAGAGTCAATTAAGTACTAAACTGTATATATAGGTAAAGTAAAGTTAACGAGAATTGTTTGATAAGTTTATTAATTGGAATATGTGGTTCCACGTGTCATTAAACTAAATGACTTTAACATTTACGTTCACTTAATACCTAAAACATATAATTAAACTGTTTTTTTAAATAAACCCGTGATTTCACGGGTCATTTCACTAGTTTTCATTCTCTATATGGGCACAACGCGTATTGAAGTTTCTTTAATTGCCTATTATAATATCCTTCCCTACTAATTTAGGCATAACTTATAATCATACCGGAGTACTTTACAAACTTTGAATCATATACGTACTTTGGATAATTTTAGTACTATATATGGATTTGGTATTGGTGTACATTGGTTAATTGGTACTATGTATTTGGTATTAATCCATAAGGAAAAATAGGGGATGGAAATGGAATGGAATAAGTAATGGAAATAGAATTTGGCAAGTTGTGAGCTTCGAGAGTGAGACCAGTTGTCAATTAGTTTTGGCAACATAAAATACCATATATTAATTTATTTACTAGACTAGATTGAAACATATAAAAATAAAATGAGATTGCTAATCATAATCCTTATTAGACATATACTAGTAAAATGACCCGTGAAATCACGGGTTTGTTTAAACGAAACAGTTTAATGATATGTTTTAGGTATTAAGTGAATGTAAATGCTAAAGTAATTTAGTTTAATGATCGATAGAATATATTATACAATTAACATGTTAATAATTTTATTTAAAATAATAAATTATTTTAATGATATCATCAAGTTAGTTACTATAAATACAATTTCTTTTTAATTATAAAATATTTAAGATTAATGACATCATCTAAGTGACCTAAATTTTTTTCTTTTTATTTTTGATTTTTTCTTAACAAAGGAATTATTATAATAATGAAATCATCATTTTAGCATTTTAATAGAAACTATAGATAGATAGATAACTCATAAACGCACCTCTTAATAACTCATAAACGTACCTCTTAATGTTATAATTACAAATACACACACTTTTTTCGTCTACAACGAGACTCGAACTCACAACCTTAAACTTTATAAGTTCTCGTGATACCGCTCCCTTTGGTACACTAGGATCTTCATTGCTTCAATTTTTCATTTGTTCGTTATTGTTAGTTTAGTTTGTTCGATTATAGAACTTATGAAAGTATCTCCGAAATATCACCAAAATATTTAACAACCATAAATTACATAAATTAAACATATAATATGATTTTGAGAATTAGAAACTGAATTCTAATGTTTTATTTTGAGGTGTTATTATCATAAATTATCTAATTCTAGGTTAACAGTTTTTTTTTTTTTTCAAACAGCTGAAATTATATTAAAAAGTTAGCAAAACGTCAGAAAGAATAAAAAAAAAGATGAAAATTCATAAGGAAAAATAAAGAAGACATCAACCATTAAGAGGGTAGGTTATGCAATTATAGAAGATGAACGCGTGGGTGCTTTTGTTCTCTGGATCTCAAACTGATGTCAAAAACCAAGTTTATTACGAAGTAGTAACTAAATAAGAAGTTGGAAAAGACCTATGAGTTTTGCGGTCAAGGAAAGCTTTTTTTAGAAATTTAACATTAATATATCAATATATCACTAGCTAAAAGATAGGATGTGATAAGCACAAGCGAATTTTGATAAGTATTGGTTATCTTTATACAAACTTGTAAAGCTAACGATTGTATTTGTTAGATTTCATTTTTTTTTTCTTTTACCAATATTATATTTATTTATTTATTTATCCTACTAGATTACAAATTGTAAACTTTGTACATAACTATGTATCTATGTGAATCAAATCTTAACGCCCAAACGGCTTTCCTGTTATCATCCGTCACTTTAATTCGTTATAAATATAAATACCCTTACATTACATCTCACACACTTCCTACCTTCAATAACACACTTTTTTAATTCTTCCTTTTCACCACTCTATACATTGAAGACAATAACAATATCGTTTTCGAGTTCGTACGTAGCCATGGCAACACGAGCTCAAACGGATCATAACTATGGTGATAATAGTAGTAACGACGACAAGGTTTGTTTCTAAACTTATACATCATTCACTTATCATTTGATCTTTTATACTTTTAATTAGCTTTATAATAAATAAATATTTGTTGATATTTTTCTTTAAAGGACCGAGAACATGAACGTTGAGTTTTAATACATTCAACATTTATCGATCGGTTTTATAGTTTCTTTGATGCATTGATGCGTACACTGACATAAAAATAAAATATGTCTAATGGTGTATTTGTGAAAAACAAAGTAACTGGATCTTTTTGTTTTAAGGTATGATGGACAACTAAGGATTAAGGAACATGGTTTGTATAAGTGTGAGGATAAATTTGTTTGTTTTCATGACCCTTTAGGTCGGGTGTCAGATCCGTATATTCTCCAAAAGTTTAGGAGACTTATTAAAGCCTATTTTTATTTTTATTTACTTTATATTGGGGGTAAAATTTAACACTGTCTGTAAGTTTGGGGTACTAAAGTTGCCCAAACTCAATTTGCATGACCCTTTTGCTAAAGAGAAAAGCGTTACTGCGAATATATCAATTTAATGATCTTGATTTGATTATGAGATAATTGATTTGATTAATAGTATATAATTAATAATTAATGCCATTAGTTTATTTTTGGTTTAATTAGCTGTTGAAAACTTGAAATATTGTTCAAAAGTCAATTCGTTACACTGGTTTGTGTTTTCCATGAGTTTTTTCATCATTATTAATTATTAATTATTGTTATTGTTACATGTTAGGCATGATATTTGGTAATCCAACGCTATGATTTAGCAATAAGAATGTTGTTTTATTCCAACGTGATGTAAAACAATGTACTCGTATCTTATAATAATAAAGAAATATTTGAAATTCATATTTTTATATCGCTGATAAATTATAAATTTATTTTAAATTATTCTCCGTATAAAGATGCCAAAAAGGTGGGCATGTAACTGCAGTGATCCAACGATTTAACGTGTCCGCAATTACTGTCGATCTACACCTCTAATTTATTTAATAAATTCATAATTATATACCGTGAAATTGGGCAAGTTTATTTTTGACATATATATTTTGGTTGTTATTATCTAGTTGAAATATTCAGTACTTTGTAGCCAATGGGGCTTTGCCTCATTGGTAACCATGCTTGCATGGTTTCGAGGAGACCCGGGTTCGAGTCTCACCAGGGGGTTTTCCCCACCTACCCGTTTGGATGGTGGCGGTTTCCTCCTGGAACGTGCGATGCGATCTAACCACTAACCGTGCGATGAAAACTAACTTACCGTTCTAAAAAAAAAAAAAAAAAAAAAAAAAAATTCAGTACTTTGTATATACTTCCAAAAAGTCCTTAAGGTTTAAATAATGACATTAGTAATAATAGTATTAAGTTCTAACTAAAGAAAGACACGTGAGCATTGTTTACAATAGAAAAATATAATAAAGTCTATCACCAATCAAAAAGAAACAAATCAACAAGAAATAAATCAACCAGAAATAAATTAACATGAAGTAGATTAAACGATTATCTTGGTATTTTATTGCTATGATCGACTGATTTGAGATATATGACAGTACTCAAAATAGGCCTCAAAACGATTTTAAACAAGCCTCAAGTTTCAACTTTTGCACGAGTTAGTTGTTGATGACTCTTTAAACGGGTAAATAGAGATGTAGGAATTTTAATTGGATTAAGTTTTGGATCATTTTTTTTTTTACTTGATTTCAGCGAGGTTTTAACTTGAAAATCTTAATAGAACATCAGGATCTCAACCAGTATTGTTTTATGACATGGTTTTGTTGATGGCTTGTTGATAAACCAAATAGTAGCAATTAGGAATATTCGTCATGCTAGAACCATAAAAATATTTATAACCCAAAATTTTACAAAGGGATGTAAAATAGTACACCCTCCGTCCCATATTAATAGTTTAAGAAAATGTCATAAAAGTATTGTACTTTCTGTTTACTTTCTGTTTACTTTCCAGTTTTATCATTATCTTTTCTTTCTCCTTTAATCCTATCCACATACATTAAGGGCATAACAGAGCTTAAGCTTCTTATTCTTTTCTATTTATGGAAGTGGATTATTAATTTAGGACATCTCAAAATGGAATAATTGACTATTAATATGGGACGGAGGGAGTAATGTAGTATAAGAAGGAGAGAGGCAAGAGAGTGAAACACATTATAATTTTGATTGCTCAATTTCATACTCCCCTCGTTGTGTAAACTTTTATTTGTAAAATTTATTATGGGATTATTGTATCTCTCGACTTGTACAATGCTTGTTTCTTCTTAAATTCATGCATCATATATGTATATAAGTGATTGCCTTAATGAAATGAGATGTGTGCATACAAAGGTTGACACGAGAACTGAAAGGGAGAAACAAATCGATGACTGGCTTCCGATCACATCCTCAAGGAACGCGAAATGGTGGTACTCTGCGTTTCATAATGTTACTGCTATGGTTGGTGCCGGAGTTCTCGGTCTCCCTCATGCCATGGCTCAACTTGGATGGTTAGTTCATCCATTTTCATTCTAACTTTCATAGTCACATGCCTTGCATTAGGGCCTTCCTTTTAATTTTAAAGGTCTTGTTCAATAAACAAATATACGAAAATATTTCATATATATAAGAATGTACTGCAACAAACATTATATTTTTAAAACCTTATAAATAAATACACCATAAGAGATATCGTTATTGATATGTTATATTATTAGACCCCTTTATATTTTGGGTCCTATGCAAGTGCACACATTGCACGCCTCAAAATCCGGTCATAACATCTGAGTAAAAATATTTTACTTGAAAACGTTATCCGTTTACCCATTAATTTTGTTTTACATACTTCTATCAAATGACTAGATTAGTAATAAATTACAGGGGTCCTGGAATGGCAGTACTATTCATATCATGGGTTGTAACTCTATACACATTATGGCAAATGGTTGAGATGCATGAAATGGTACCTGGGAAACGATTTGACCGATACCATGAGCTAGGGCAGCATGCTTTCGGTGAAAAACTCGGTCTTTACATCGTGGTCCCGCAACAACTGATTGTTGAAGTGGGTGTTAACATTGTGTATATGGTCACTGGAGGACAATCTTTAAAAAAGTTTCACGATTTGATTTGTGGAGATCATTGCAACGATATTAAGCTCACTTACTTCATCATGATCTTTGCTTCTGTTCATTTTGTTCTTTCACATCTCCCGAATTTCAATTCGATTTCTGGTGTTTCTTTAGCTGCAGCTGTCATGTCCCTCAGGTAAAGTTACACTACTTTGTCCTGACCTCATTTTCAGTATTCCTTGAAACGGTCTGGGTTGATTTGGGTTGAGACACTAATATTAGTTTATGCTTCTTGAGTTTTATTATATAAGTGTAATCAATACATTAGTTATTTAACTATGATGGTGAAAATAAATTTGACACGTTTAGGTCGTGATCCGCAAGTATCCGATTCCGTGATGAGTGTGTAAAATAATGAAATCTTAACCGCGGGCATGAGTATGGGTTAAAAAGTGGGTATGGGTTAAAAAGTGTACCCGCTGATGGGTCACAAATATTAAGTATTCGTTGCAGGTAAAAAAAATTACGGATTTTTTAACGATAAAATTTATATCATTTCTTAAAATTATTTAATTATATAAAACCCGTGACCCACTTATATCCGCGAGTACATGCATGGATCTATAAAAAAAAACCCGTCAATAAAAATCCGTGGGTTAATGGGTAGATAAAAAATCCACGAGTACGGGTGATGGATCTAATGGATCCCTGCCCCCGCCGGTACCATCCTAGACCTGTTTCCTTTTCGAAAATCACTAAATTTAGTACCTCTATTCTCGTATCTCGTATGAACGAAACATTAAACGCGAAAAGTGTGAATTGTGTGATGCAGTTACTCTACAGTTGCGTGGACTGCTTCGGTGAAAAAAGGTGTGCAACCAAACGTTGAATACGGATACAAAGAGCATACAACAGTAGGGACAGTATTCAGCTTCTTTAATGCCTTGGGTACTGTCGCTTTTGCATACGCTGGACACAACGTAGTGTTAGAAATTCAAGCTACGATTCCTTCAACACCCGAAAAGCCTTCAAAGGGACCCATGTGGAAAGGGGTGGTTGTTGCGTATATAGTTGTGGCCGTATGCTATTTCCCTGTTGCATTTATCGGATATTGGATGTATGGAAACTCAGTCTCGGATAATATCTTGATCAGTTTACAGAAGCCCACGTGGCTCATTGCATTGGCTAATTTGTTTGTGGTGGTTCACGTTATTGGAAGTTATCAGGTTCGTATATCTTAACTCCAGTGGCTAAATGGGCGGGTCAGACAAATAAGCTAACTTGATAAAGTGATCTTATATATGTGACTAACATTCTTATTTTCTGTCTAGATTTATGCAATGCCCGTGTTTGATATGATCGAAACTGTGCTGGTCAAGAAATTAAACTTCACCCCTAGTTTTATTCTTCGCTTTATCACTAGGAACGTATACGTTGGTAAGTGACTATTTTTTATAATAATTACTTGACCTTTTTAAATTACTAAATAGGTCCGTTTGGTTGCAGGATTAACAATGTTTGTTGCCATTTGTGTTCCTTTCTTTGGTGGACTCTTGGGTTTCTTTGGCGGATTTGCATTCGCCCCAACTACTTATTTCGTAAGCAACATTTTCATTGTTCTTAGCAATTTCAACCCAGTTACTTATAAATAGGTCAACCCGTTCATTTTGCCACCTTTAGTTACGTGATTCTGACTTTAAGCTTGCTTATATTTCAGCTACCTTGCATCATGTGGCTTACAATCTATAAACCGAAGAAAATGAGCTTATCTTGGATTACTAACTGGGTAAATACATTGGTTCTTATTCGTAAACACATTTTCAAATTTATTACTGTATTAAACTATTAATCATATATTCGCTTCTACAGATCTGCATTATACTTGGAGTTGCTTTGATGGTAGTTTCGCCTATTGGAGGATTAAGGCAGATCATTAAAGATGCCAAAACATACAAGTTCTTTAATTAAGTTTAAGGTCTTAGTGCATCAAGTTAAACAAGCGAACGGTTCGTCCAGATTTTGATGATGTCGAAGATGTTTGTGACAATATTATCTCTTTATTTATAAGGCCAGTGTTTAGAAAAGATATTTAAGGAATTTCGAACCTTTTCGTTTAGTTCGTTTTACTTTTGAAGGTATTTGTGTGTGCATAACTCATCAGAAGTATTAGCTACCTCAAATTTTTACTTTTATTAAATTTATTGATAATTATGGCATACATTAGTTATCTGCATACAGAATTTTGCAACTGTTTGATTTTGTTTTTATCACAAAATCATGCAGCATTTTGTACAATTTGAACAATTGTTACCACCAATATCAACAATATTGCTCTCCTTACACCAAAGCATGATCAACGTCTTCACTCATTTGGAACTTTTTTTTGTTACATAAAACCTTTGAAACCATTTTCAGATTTAACAATAATACCTATAATACTTTGATATGATCAAATAAGTTATGCTTCACAAATTAAATTATTGTAATTTATAGTGACATTAATAATAATCATAAGAAAAACACATGTAGCTATCCTCTAATCGTGTCATATACCTTATAGAGTTGGTGTTTTGAACTATTTTTGTTCTTGATAAAGATATCATTAACGGAAGTGTTTTCGGAAGCAGTCCTCGGCTTAAGATGAGATTGGGCAGTGTTGTATAAAACCGAGAATAGTTGTTACTGTTGGGAAATTATGACCTCACTAATTCTCAACAAACGCCCAATGAAAAACAGTAAAGAAATAAGAACAATAGACAACACAAGATTTAACGTGGAAACTCCAAAACAGGAGAAAAACCACCGGCCCCCAAAGAGAGAAATACACTATATCACAAATTGTTACAATGATATAGACGACTCTCTTAAGCCAACTACACTCTCCAAAATATTTAACTAATACAACTCTCAAACAAGGGTAAGAAAGAAAGAAATAATCAAATACTTAAAGTGTATTGATTGGTGCAATTTGGAAGTAATCTCATAAGCTCCTTTTATAACCAAAGAGATTACTTCCCACTCTTTCCATCCACCGATGTGGGACTAAGCAAAAAACATTTCTTCTACTAGCCAAAAAATCAAACCAACAAATCTCCACCTTTTGGATAGAAGAAGATAACCATGCTTCCACATTGCAAGGATAACCGATGTAGACGCTTCCTCGACGACAACTTCAAGATCCTCATCTTCATGTCGTTGACATTATCTCCCAAGAGACAAAACTTGCATCTTCATCGAACATTGTCAAGACCCGACAATCATTGTCATCATAGACAATCACAACTCTTAACAAGAATTATCATACTCCACCATTAAGAGTATAGCACTTAGAATATCACATTCCAAGCATTTCACCTCGGCACATGTTGTTGAACAACCAGCTGAAACTTTATGGTGCAACTTCCTGTTTGGCTTTCCCTAGAAGTTTCATCAGCTACAACATCAGTTTCCACCACACAACATGCATCAATGCCAAACCAATGCCCATGTGCAATTGTGGAACCGCTAACGAACATCCCTTTCCATGGTGGCGCTGACACACCATAAGGATGGTGTGACTTCAGAGGAATTCGTCACTCTCCGTAACAACGGAGACAATGTTAGCGTCTTTGGAGCCATTTGCCGTATTAGCTCCACCTGGACAATTAACCCTTACATGCCCAGTCTTCCCGCACCTCCAGTATACCAGATTATTCCCAGAGTTTCTCTTTCGCCTATCCGAACACAACACTATCGTATCTCCTGATGACGAGACCCCGTTACCTTCCAGTCTTTTCTCCTCGGATAGGAGCTTGCTAGTAACGTCTTCAAACTTCAGAGTTTTCTTCCCATACATCAAAATAGGTTTCATGTGTTCATAAGACGATGATAAAGATAATATCAACCTCAAAGCTTTATCTTCATCATCCGTTTTAACTCCAATAGCCTCCAGTTCTGAAACAATACCGTTAAGAATACTTAGATGATCTGAAATCTTTGAACCCCCATCCATACGCAGAGTATGAAATTGTTCTTTAAGACACAACCGATTTGAGATGCCCTTGCCCTGGTATAACTGCTCTAGTTTAACCCAAAGCTCATTTGCCGTTGATAACCCGTGCACATTTGCAAGCACGTTCTTTGCAAGACACAAACGAATCGCACTTGCTGCCCTCAAATTCATATCATCCCATTCTTCTTCATCGAACTTACTGCTAGAATCACTGCCGGGAACAAAGGTGGGTTTACCTTTCAATGCCTTGTGTAACCTGAACTGAATCAACACATCCTTGACTTGAACCTGCCATAAGCCAAAATTGATCATCCCATCAAATTTCTCTACATCAAACCTCATTGGACTGAACTTCGACATCGTATCCGTATCCTATAAACAACACTTTCTCTAATTTTGCTCACGTTTCGAATAGCCAAAAGATGTAGCAGGTATCCAGGACCCTTTAAATCGGAAATTCACAACTCGCCACTAACAAATCCAACTATTACTACGAATAAGAAAAAATATTGTCTAACCAGATACCCTATACGATCAATAGAACTCGTTTCTGATGTGGACGATCCACTCCCGTGGCAACCACAGAGCATACTCCGACTCCTATAACCGAGACCCCTGTCAAACCTGACGCTCTGATACCAGTTGTTGGGAAATTACGGTCTCACTAATTTCCACTACCCAGCCCAACAATAATAGTAAAGAAATAAGAACAATACACAACACAAGGTTTAACGTGGAAACTCCAAAACAGGAGAAAAACCACCGGCCCCCAAAGAGAGAAATACACTATATCACAAATTGTTACAATGATATAGACGACTCTCTTAAGCCAACTACAATCTCCAAAATATTTAACTAATACAACTCTCAAACAAGGGTAAGAAAGAAAGAAATAATCAAATACTTAAAGTGTATTGATTGGTGCAATTTGAAAGTAATCCTATAAGCTCCTTTTATAACCAAAGAGATTACTTCCCACTCTTTCCATCCACCGATGTGGGACTAAGCAAAAAATATTTCTTCTACTAGCCAAAAAATCAAACCAACAGTTACTTTGACGAAAGGAATGTACTTTGTTAGGTTAATAAAAGAAGACACTTTTAGGCTGCATTCTCAGAGTTTTTTTTTTTTTCAATGGAAAGGAGTGTGTGGAAAGGTGTAGTGAGAAAAATAATAGAAAGGAATGTAATATTAAATATGTTATGTGTATTTTCGAGTTGGAAAGAATGTAATAGAAAAGAAAGGAGAATAATTATTTATTTAAATTTAGAATTCAATAAATAATAATAATAATAATAATAATAATAATAATAATAATAATAATAATAATAATAATAATAATAATAATAATAATAATAATAATAATAATAATAATAATAATAATAATAATAATAATAATAATATTTTTTTTTGCATTTATATTCTAGTATTTTGATCATAAATTAATGTGAACATTCAAATTACATACTGTATATCTACAACATTCATCTAGTACATGTCCACTTATTAAAAATACAGTACGTATTGAACATTAGTTCATTCGTATATCCATATAATTTCTCTATATCCTTATGATCATTCCTTTTTTTTCACTCATATATCCATATAATTTATTTAGTTAGTAAGTCTTATAATTTGTTTCGGGTAAATGGATGCTCCTCTGCATCTAAGTATGTTGATAGATCGAGACTTTCTCTACTTGTAACTCTTATGGATTCATAGGTGACCAATAGTTTTAAGGTCCTTATGAGTCAATTTGTTCTTATGTGATAATATATTCGCTGGCCTTTCAAAAAAAAAATATAATTTCTTTATGCCAACATAGTTCTGTCTCATACAGCATCCAACATTCAACAGTCATTCTTTCATATTTATATATACTCTGAGTAGCAAGGTAATGCAATTAAGACCGGGACATGGTGATTGATCATTTGAATCTAAGTGAAAGACGATCATAAGGTCCCAAAAACATTATCAATACCACAATCCACCCCTCGTTGCACTCAATTCTCAAATTAGATCTTAGCATCTGATTTAGAATTGATCAGATGTAATGGTCGTAATATAAATAGATGAAATGACTTCCTTCATAATCATCCCAATTTTGGGCGGAAAAGATCTATAGTAAAAAAAACCCATCTAAATTCATTCCTTTCCATCCCACCCCACTCCTTTCCTTCTTTAAAAAAACTCGAGAATGAGATTTTTAATTTTTTCTGCCTGAATACTTTCCTTTTCCACTACAATAAAAAAAAAACTCGAGAATGCAGGAGATAATTAGGACGGCAAGGGTGTAAACAAGCCAAGCTGGCTTCTTTATAATTCAAGAACTCGAGCTCAACTTGAACGAGCCTAATGTATTAATTTCTGATGGTTTCCAGTGGTTTTCAGCCTAATCTTTCTAGATGTTCAAAGTAAGACATCTTTGAACAACTCATGAAGAAGAAGCAAACTTGAACACGATGATGGCCGCCAACTTCTGCCAACCTTCCTCGTTCACACCATTCACCGCCATAGATTTTTTGCTATAAATAGAGGTGCAAACCTCCGTTGTATATCATCCCAAAATCACTCAGAGAAATGTAATCACAACCTAGAGAGTGTGTGTGAGTTTGAGAGTTTTTTTTAAGACTTTTGTAATACTCTGTAAATCTATTCTTGTAAGTAATAGAGTTATTTTCTCTCAAATTTGTATCTCCCAACGTCCAGACGATCCTCTCTTCCCAACAAGTGGTATCAAGAGTTTGGTTAGAGACGTTGGTTGAGTTTTTGGGTCTTCTGAAGTTTCCTCAAAATCCAATTTTGAGTGTACCATTGGATTCGTCTCGTCGAACCGAGTCCAACGAAAAAAACAATGACTTAAACGGAGTTATAACGAGCTCAGAAAACGCGGTCAAAGTTTGGTCAACTCGCCGGAATCTCGCCGGAGAAGACGACCGGTGCCGGAATTTTCGCCGGAGAAGAAAGCCCTGTAGCAATTCACTGTAGCAGTCCTGTAGCAATTCACTGTAGCAGCTGGCGGCACTGCAAGTTCCTGTAGCATTACTGTAGCAAGTTCCTGTAGCATTACTGTAGCAATTCTGAAAATTTACAATTTGGTCCCTGAAATTTTCAGAATTTCATTTTTGGTCCCTGAAGTTTATAACAAATTATAATTTTGCCCCGTAAGTGAAATTTGAGCCGCGAAGTGTCTATTTCACCATTTTCAACCGTTCCGGACGTAACGGTGATATCTGTTTTCTACAATTCAACCCCGTTTGTGTTGAAAAATTATTTGTAAGGTGATAATGTCCATCGAAGAGTCAACATCATCTTCGGGAGCTATGATTATACTCACAGCCACAAACTACACGCTGTGAAAACCTCAGATGGAAGATCTCCTCAGCTGTAAGGATCTGTTCGATCCTATTGAATTGAAGGGTATAAACCCTGATTCTGCCAAAGAGAAAGAGTGGAAGAAATCAAACCGAAAAACTATTGGTCAGATCCGTCAATGGATTGATCATAGTGTCTTCCACCATGTTGCACAAGAGACAGACGCATATGTCCTCTGGAAAAAGTTGGAGGACATGTACCAGGCCAAGACTGCTCGGAATAAAGCCCTGTTGATGAGGCGTTTAGTCAACATGAAGCTTAAAAGTGGAACTTCAGTTGCCGAGCATACCAGTGAGTTCCAGAGCTTGGTCAACCAGTTATCGTCTGTAGAGATGCCGCTTGGCGATGAAGTTCAGGCGCTACTGCTACTTAGTTCCCTTCCCGATAGTTGGGAAACGCTGGTAGTAACACTCAACAACTCAGCCCCAAATAGCAAACTTACCATGTCAATGGTCAAGGATGCCCTATTCAGTGAAGAGATAAGGAGAAAGGACATGGGCACAGATCAGACTCATGTATTTGTCACCGAGAATCGGGGGAGACAACGGATGAGTAGCAAAAACAAATGGAGAGGCAGAAGCAAGAGCAGGGGAAGGTCTGCTAATGGCAGAAAACCAATATATAAATGCCATCATTGTGGATTAGAAGGACATATGAAGAAGAACTGCTACAGATTGAAAGAGGAACAAGATCAAAGCAGTTCACAGTCGAAGAACAAGGGTGGAGAAACATTAGTTACTATCACTGGTGATGTAGCTTATTGTTCAACCCATGATGAGACATGCCTTCACGTCTCACGAGAAGACACGGAATGGGTAGTAGATACTGCAGCTTCCTACCACGTGACTCCATACAAGGAATACTTCACAACATACAAAGCTGGTGACTTTGGAGCTGTGAAGATGGGAAATTTCAGTTCCGCTGATATTGTCAGAATTGGTGATGTCAAGATAAAGACAAGTTCTGGAAGCACAATCACTCTGAAGGATGTCCGTTGAAATGTCCCGTTCTTATTGATTAAAAACGTTCCATATTAATTGATTTCGTTGCGAGGTTTTGACCTCTATATGAGACGTTTTTCAAAGACTGCATTCATTTTTAAAACAAACCATAACCTTTATTTCATAAATAAAGGTTTAAAAAGCTTTACGTAGATTATCAAATAATGATAATCTAAAATATCCTGTTTACACACGACCATTACATAATGGTTTACAATACAAATATGTTACATCGAATTCAGTTTCTTGAATGCAGTTTTTACACAATATCATACAAACATGGACTCCAAATCTTGTCCTTATTTTAGTATGCAACAGCGGAAGCTCTTAATATTCACCTGAGAATAAACATGCTTTAAACGTCAACAAAAATGTTGGTGAGTTATAGGTTTAACCTATATATATCAATTCGTAACAATAGACCACAAGATTTCATATTTCAATACACATCCCATACATAGAGATAAAAATCATTCATATGGTGAACACCTGGTAACCGACAATAACAAGATGCATATATAAGAATATCCCCATCATTCCGGGACACCCTTCGGATATGATATAAATTTCGAAGTACTAAAGCATCCGGTACTTTGGATGGGGTTTGTTAGGCCCAATAGATCTATCTTTAGGATTCGCGTCAATTAGGGTGTCTGTTCCCTAATTCTTAGATTACCAGACTTAATAAAAAGGGGCATATTCGATTTCGATAATTCAACCATAGAATGTAGTTTCACGTACTTGTGTCTATTTTGTAAATCATTTATAAAACCTGCATGTATTCTCATCCCAAAAATATTAGATTTTAAAAGTGGGACTATAACTCACTTTCACAGATTTTTACTTCGTCGGGAAGTAAGACTTGGCCACTGTTGATTCACGAACCTATAACAATATATACATATATATTAAAGTATGTTCAAAATATATTTACAACACTTTTAATATATTTTGATGTTTTAAGTTTATTAAGTCAGCTGTCCTCGTTAGTAACCTATAACTAGTTGTCCACAGTTAGATGTACAGAAATAAATCGATAAATATTATCTTGAATCAATCCACGACCCAGTGTATACGTATCTCAGTATTGATCACAACTCAAACTATATATATTTTGGAATCAACCTCAACCCTGTATAGCTAACTCCAACATTCACATATAGAGTGTCTATGGTTGTTCCGAAATATATATAGATGTGTCGACATGATAGGTCGAAACATTGTATACGTGTCTATGGTATCTCAAGATTACATAATATACAATACAAGTTGATTAAGTTATGGTTGGAATAGATTTGTTACCAATTTTCACGTAGCTAAAATGAGAAAAATTATCCAATCTTGTTTTACCCATAACTTCTTCATTTTAAATCCGTTTTGAGTGAATCAAATTGCTATGGTTTCATATTGAACTCTATTTTATGAATCTAAACAGAAAAAGTATAGGTTTATAGTCGGAAAAATAAGTTACAAGTCATTTTTGTAAAGGTAGTCATTTCAGTCGAAAGAACGACGTCTAGATGACCATTTTAGAAAACATACTTCCACTTTGAGTTTAACCATAATTTTTGGATATAGTTTCATGTTCATAATAAAAATCATTTTCTCAGAATAACAACTTTTAAATCAAAGTTTATCATAGTTTTTAATTAACTAACCCAAAACAGCCCGCGGTGTTACTACTACGGCGTAAATCCGGTTTTACGGTGTTTTTCGTGTTTCCAGGTTTTAAATCATTAAGTTAGCATATCATATAGATATAGAACATGTGTTTAGTTGATTTTAAAAGTCAAGTTTGAAGGATTAACTTTTGTTTGCGAACAAGTTTAGAATTAACTAAACTATGTTCTAGTGATTACAAGTTTAAACCTTCGAATAAGATAGCTTTATATGTATGAATCGAATGATGTTATGAACATCATTACTACCTTAATTTCCTTGGATAAACCTACTGGAAAAGAGAAAAATGGATCTAGCTTCAATGGATCCTTGGATGGCTCGAAGTTCTTGAAGCAGAATCATGACACGAAAACAAGTTCAAGTAAGATCATCACTTGAAATAAGATTGTTATAGTTATAGAAATTGAACCAAAGTTTGAATATGATTATTACCTTGTATTAGAATGATAACCTACTGTAAGAAACAAAGATTTCTTGAGGTTGGATGATCACTTTACAAGATTGGAAGTGAGCTAGCAAACTTGAAAGTATTCTTGATTTTATGAAACTAGAACTTTTGGAATTTATGAAGAACACTTAGAACTTGAAGATAGAACTTGAGAGAGATCAATTAGATGAAGAAAATTGAAGAATGAAAGTGTTTGTAGGTGTTTTTGGTCGTTGGTGTATGGATTAGATATAAAGGATATGTAATTTTGTTTTCATGTAAATAAGTCATGAATGATTACTCATATTTTTGTAATTTTATGAGATATTTCATGCTAGTTGCCAAATGATGGTTCCCACATGTGTTAGGTGACTCACATGGGCTGCTAAGAGCTGATCATTGGAGTGTATATACCAATAGTACATACATCTAAAAGCTGTGTATTGTTCGAGTACGAATACGGGTGCATACGAGTAGAATTGTTGATGAAACTGAACAAGGATGTAATTGTAAGCATTTTTGTTAAGTAGAAGTATTTTGATAAGTGTATTGAAGTCTTTCAAAAGTGTATAAATACATATTAAAACACTACATGTATATACATTTTAACTGAGTCGTTAAGTCATCGTTAGTCGTTACATGTAAGTGTTGTTTTGAAACCTTTAGGTTAACGATCTTGTTAAATGTTGTTAACCCAATGTTTATAATATCAAATGAGATTTTAAATTATTATATTATCATGATATTATCATGTATGAATATCTCTTAATATGATATATATACATTAAATGTCTTTACAACGATAATCGTTACATATATGTCTCGTTTAAAAATCATTAAGTTAGTAGTCTTGTTTTTACATATGTAGTTCATTGTTAATATACTTTATGATATGTTTTCTTATCATAGTATCATGTTAACTATATATATATATCCATATATATGTCATCATATAGTTTTTACAAGTTTTAACGTTCGTGAATCACCGATCAACTTGGGTGGTCAATTGTCTATATGAAACATATTTCAATTAATCAAGTCTTAAAAAGTTTGATTGCTTAACATGTTGGAAACATTTAATCATGTAAATATCAATCTCAATTAATATATATAAACATGGAAAAGTTCGGGTCACTACAGTACCTACCCGTTAAATAAATTTCGTCCCGAAATTTTAAGCTGTTGAAGGTGTTGACGAATCTTCTGGAAATAGATGCGGGTATTTCTTCTTCATCTGATCTTCACGCTCCCAGGTGAACTCGGGTCCTCTACGAGCATTCCATCGAACCTTAACAATTGGTATCTTGTTTTGCTTAAGTCTTTTAACCTCACGATCCATTATTTAGACGGGTTCTTCGATGAATTGAAGTTTTTCGTTGATTTGGATTTCATCTAACGGAATAGTGAGATCTTCTTTAGCAAAACATTTCTTTAAATTCGAGACGTGGAAAGTATTATGTACAGCCGCGAGTTGTTGAGGTAACTCTAGTCGGTAAGCTACTGGTCCGACACGATCAATAATCTTGAATGGTCCAATATACCTTGGATTTAATTTCCCTCGTTTACCAAATCGAACAACGCCTTTCCAAGGTGCAACTTTAAGCATGACCATCTCTCCAATTTCAAATTCTATATCTTTTCTTTTAATGTCAGCGTAGCTCTTTTGTCGACTTTGGGCGGTTTTCAACCGTTGTTGAATTTGGATGATCTTCTCGGTAGTTTCTTGTATAATCTCCGGACCCGTAATCTGTCTATCCCCCACTTCACTCCAACAAATCGGAGATCTGCACTTTCTACCATAAAGTGCTTCAAACGGCGCCATCTCAATGCTTGAATGGTAGCTGTTGTTGTAGGAAAATTCTGCTAACGGTAGATGTCGATCCCAACTGTTTCCGAAATCAATAACACATGCTCGTAGCATGTCTTCAAGCGTTTGTATCGTCCTTTCGCTCTGCCCATCAGTTTGTGGATGATAGGCAGTACTCATGTCTAGACGAGTTCCTAATGCTTGCTGTAATGTCTGCCAGAATCTTGAAATAAATCTGCCATCCCTATCAGAGATAATAGAGATTGGTATTCCATGTCTGGAGACGACTTCCTTCAAATACAGTCGTGCTAACTTCTCCATCTTGTCATCTTCTCTTATTGGTAGGAAGTGTGCTGATTTGGTGAGACGATCAACTATTACCCAAATAGTATCAAAACCACTTGCAGTCCTTGGCAATTTAGTGATGAAATCCATGGTAATGTTTTCCCATTTCCATTCCGGTATTTCGGGTTGTTGAAGTAGACCTGATGGTTTCTGATGCTCAGCTTTGACCTTAGAACACGTCAAACATTCTCCTACGTATTTAGCAACATCGGCTTTCATACCCGGCCACCAAAAATGTTTCTTGAGATCCTTGTACATCTTCCCCGTTCCAGGATGTATTGAGTATCTGGTTTTATGAGCTTCTCTAAGTACCATTTCTCTCATATCTCCAAATTTTGGTACCCAAATCCTTTCAGCCCTATACCGGGTTCCGTCTTCCCGAATATTAAGATGCTTCTCCGATCCTTTGGGTATTTCATCCTTTAAATTTCCATCTTTTAAAACTCCTTGTTGCGCCTCCTTTATTTGAGTAGTAATGTTATTATAAATCATTATATTCATAGATTTTACTCGAATGGGTTCTCTGTCCTTCCTGCTCAAGGCATCGGCTACCACATTTGCCTTCCCCGGGTGGTAACGAATCTCAAAGTCGTAATCATTCAATAATTCAATCCACCTACGCTGCCTCATATTCAGTTGTTTCTGATTAAATATGTGTTGAAGACTTTTGTGGTTGGTATATATAATACTTTTGACCCCATATAAGTAGTGCCTCCAAGTCTTTAATGCAAAAACAACCGCGCCTAATTCCAAATCATGCGTCGTATAATTTTGTTCGTGAATCTTCAATTGTCTAGACGCATAAGCAATCACCTTCGTTCGTTGCATTAATACACAACCGAGACCTTGCTTTGATGCATCACAATAAATCACAAAATCATCATTCCCTTCAGGCAATGACAATATAGGTGCCGTAGTTAGCTTTTTCTTCAATAACTGAAACGCTTTCTCTTGTTCATCATTCCATTCAAATTTCTTCCCTTTATGCGTTAATGCAGTCAAGGGTTTTGCTATTCTGGAAAAGTCTTGGATGAACCTTCTGTAGTAACCAGCTAGTCCTAAAAACTGGCGTATGTGTTTCGGAGTTTTCGGGGTTTCCCACTTTTCAACAGTTTCTATCTTTGCCGGATCCACCTTAATACCTTCTTTGTTCACTATGTGACCGAGGAATTGAACTTCTTCCAACCAAAATGCACACTTTGAAAACTTAGCGTACAATTCTTCCTTCCTCAATACTTCTAACACCTTTCTCAAATGTTCACCGTGTTCTTGGTCATTCTTTGAGTAAATAAGTATGTCATCAATGAAAACAATGACAAACTTGTCAAGGTATGGTCCACACACTCGGTTCATAAGGTCCATGAACACAGCTGGTGCATTAGTTAAACCAAACGGCATGACCATAAACTCGTAATGACCGTAACGTGTTCTGAAAGCAGTCTTTGGAATATCATCTTCTTTCACCCGCATTTGATGATACCCGGAACGTAAGTCAATCTTTGAATAAACAGACGAGCCTTGTAGTTGATCAAATAAGTCGTCGATTCTCGGTAGTGGGTAGCGGTTCTTGATGGTAAGTTTGTTCAACTCTCGGTAGTCGATACACAACCTGAATGTACCATCTTTCTTCTTGACAAACAAAACAGGAGCTCCCCACGGTGATGTGCTTGGTCGAATGAAACCACGCTCTAAAAGTTCTTGTAATTGGCTTTGCAGTTCTTTCATCTCACTGGGTGCGAGTCTGTAAGGAGCACGAGCTATTGGTGCAGCTCCTGGTACAAGATCTATTTGAAATTCAACGGATCGATGTGGGGGTAATCCCGGTAATTCTTTCGGAAATACATCGGGAAATTCTTTTGCAATGGGAACATCATTGATGCTCTTTTCTTCAGTTTGTACTTTCTCGACGTGTGCTAGAACAGCATAGCAACCTTTTCTTATTAGTTTTTGTGCCTTCAAATTACTAATAAGATGTAGCTTCGTGTTGCCCTTTTCTCCGTACACCATTAAGGGTTTTCCTTTTTCTCGTATAATGCGAATTGCATTTTTGTAACAAACGATCTCCGCTTTCACTTCTTTCAACCAGTCCATACCGATTATCACATCAAAACTCCCTAACTCTACTGGTATCAAATCAATCTTAAATGTTTCGCTAACCAGTTTAATTTCTCGATTCCGACATACATTATCTGCTGAAATTAATTTACCATTTGCTAATTCGAGTAAAAATTTACTATCCAAAGGCGTCAATGGACAACTTAATTTAGCACAAAAATCTCTACTCATATAGCTTCTATCCGCACCCGAATCAAATAAAACGTAAGCAGATTTATTGTCAATAAGAAACGTACCCGTAACAAGCTCCGGGTCTTCCTGTGCCTCTACCGCATTAATATTGAAAACTCTTCCACGGCCTTGTCCATTCGTGTTCTCCTGGTTCGGGCAATTTCTAATAATGTGGCCTGGTTTTCCACATTTATAACAAACTACATTGGCATAACTTGCTCCGACACTACTTGCTCCGCCATTACTCGTTCCGACACCATTTGTTCCTTTCGTTCTATTAACCCCTGGTCCGTAGACCTCACACTTCGCCGCGCTATGACCATTTCTTTTACACTTGTTGCAAAATTTGGTGCAGAACCCCGAGTGATTCTTTTCACACCTTTGGCATAGCTGCTTCTGATTGTTGTTGTTGTTGCGGTTATTATTATTGTTGGGATGATTGTTGTAGTTGCTGTTGTTGTTGTTGTTGTTGTTGTTGGGCCGTTTGTTGTAGTTGCGATTGATGTTGCGATTGTTGGGATAATTGTTGCGATTATTGTTGTAATTGCTGTTGTTGTTGTATTGGTGATTCTTATCACCGTTTTCCTCCCATTTTCTTTTGACTTGCTTCACATTGGCCTCTTCAGCAGTCTGTTCTTTAATTCTTTCTTCAATCTGGTTCACTAGTTTGTGAGCCATTCTACATGCCTGTTGTATGGAGGCGGGCTCGTGTGAACTTATATCTTCTTGGATTCTTTCCGGTAATCCTTTCACAAACGCGTCGATCTTCTCTTCCTCATCTTCGAATGCTCCCGGACACAATAGGCACAATTCTGTGAATCGTCTTTCGTACGTGGTAATATCAAATCCTTGGGTTCGTAACCCTCTAAGTTCTGTCTTGAGCTTATTGACCTCGGTTCTGGGACGGTACTTCTCGTTCATCAAGTGCTTGAATGCTGACCACGGTAGTGCGTACGCATCATCTTGTCCCACTTGCTCTAGATAGGTATTCCACCATGTTAACGCAGAACCTGTGAAGGTATGCGTAGCATACTTCACTTTGTCCTCTTCAGTACACTTACTTATGGCAAACACCGATTCAACCTTCTCGGTCCACCGTTTCAATCCGATCGGTCCTTCGGTTCCATCAAATTCCAAAGGTTTGCAGGCAGTGAATTCTTTGTAGGTGCATCCTACACGATTTCCTGTACTGCTAGATCCAAGGTTATTGTTGGTATGTAGTGCAGCCTGTACTGCGGCTATGTTTGAAGCTAGAAAAGTACGGAATTCCTCTTCATTCATATTCACGGTGTGTCGAGTAGTCGGTGCCATTTCCTTCAAAATAGTTAAATGGAACAAGTTAATCATACAGAATATTAAGAGTAGTTAATAGTATTTTGTAGCATAATATGAACTCATTTATAAAAGCTTTTTCTTCATATTAGCGTTTTATAAGTTTAAATTCGGGTAGTACCTACCCGTTAAGTTCATACTTAGTAGCTAATATACAATTCAACTACTACAATTCTATATGAAAAACTGATTATAATAATATTTCGCGTTCAAACTTTTATACAATATTTTACAAACTTACAATACCGCTTATTTTACATAAAGCATGAAATATAGCACACAATAACTTTGATACAAGATAGTTGTGAAGACAATTCTAGCTAGTACACAAGTCGTTCAGCAAAGGCAATAAAGACACGTAATTCATACGTCCAGAAACAAGTCATGCATTCTGGTTTTACTAGGACTACTTCCCATCCTTGGTCTTGTGCAACATAACCGTTATGGTCGTTGATAAGACAGCGTGTTGTAACGTCATCAAAGGGACGAGGGTTACGTAATGTCCAACAGTCCCGTAATAATCTAAAAACCTCATTTCTTACCCCAATTACCGACTCCGTCACTTGTGGAAACGTTTTGTTTAATAGTTGTAGCCCGATGTTCTTGTTCTCACTTTGGTGAGAAGCGAACATTACTAATCCGTAAGCATAACATGCTTCTTTATGTTGCATGTTAGCCGCTTTTTCTAAATCACGAAGTCCAATATTCGGATATATTGAGTCAAAATAATTTCTTAACCCGTTGCGTAAAATAGCATTTGGGTTCCCCGCAATATATGCGTCAAAGTAAACACATCGTAACTTATGGGTTTCCCAATGTGATATCCCCCATCTTTCAAACGAAAGTCTCTTATAAACCAAGACATTCTTGGAACGTTCTTCGAATGTCTTACAAACTGATCTCGCCTTAAATAGTTGTGCCGAAGAATTCTGGCCGACTCTAGACAAGATTTCATCAATCATGTCTCCGGGTAGGTCTCTTAAAATATTGGGTTGTCTATCCATTTTGTGTTTTTAAACTGTAAAATAGACAAGAGTTAGATTCATAAAAAAATACTTATTAATACAAGCAATTTTTACATATATCATAAAGCATAAGAACACTATATTACATATATTACACCACACGAATACAACTATCTTATTCCGACTCGCTCGTTTCTTCTTCTTCGGTTTTGGTTCGTTTTGCCAAGTTTCTAGGGATATACGATGTTCCCCTAATACGAGCCGTGGTTGTCCACATTGGTTTAGAAAAACCTGGTGGTTTAGAGGTTCCCGGGTCATTGTTACAACTTAAGGACTTCGGGGGTTGACGATACATATAAAGTTCATCGGGGTTGGAATTAGATTTCTCTATTTTTATGCCCTTTCCCTTATTATTTTCTTTTGCCTTTTTAAATTCAGTTGGGGCAATTTCTATAACATCATCGGAATTCTCGTCGGAATCCGATTCATCGGAGAATTGGTAATCCTCCCAATATTTTGCTTCCTTGGCGGAAACACCATTGACCATAATTAACTTTGGTCGGTTGGTTGAGGATTTTCTTTTACTTAACCGTTTTATTATTTCCCCCACCGGTTCTATTTCTTCATCCGGTTCCGATTCTTCTTCCGGTTCCGATTCTTCTTCCGGTTCCGACTCTTCTTCCGGTTCCTCTTCGGGAACTTGTGAATCAGTCCACAAATCATTCCAATTTACATTTGACTCTTCATTATTAATAGGTGAGTCAATGGGACTTGTTCTAGAGGTAGACATCTATCACATAATATCAAACACGTTAAGAGATTAATATATCACATAATATTCATATGTTAAAAATATATAGTTTCCAACAAAAATGTTAAGCAATCATTTTTAAAGAAAACACGGTCGAAGTCCAGACTCACTAATGCATCCTAACAAACTCGATAAGACACACTAATGCAAATTTTTTGGTTCTCTAAGACCAACGCTCGGATACCAACTGAAATGTCCCGTTCTTATTGATTAAAAACGTTCCATATTAATTGATTTCGTTGCGAGGTTTTGACCTCTATATGAGACGTTTTTCAAAGACTGCATTCATTTTTAAAACAAACCATAACCTTTATTTCATAAATAAAGGTTTAAAAAGCTTTACGTAGATTATCAAATAATGATAATCTAAAATATCCTGTTTACACACGACCATTACATAATGGTTTACAATACAAATATGTTACATCGAATTCAGTTTCTTGAATGCAGTTTTTACACAATATCATACAAACATGGACTCCAAATCTTGTCCTTATTTTAGTATGCAACAGCGGAAGCTCTTAATATTCACCTGAGAATAAACATGCTTTAAACGTCAACAAAAATGTTGGTGAGTTATAGGTTTAACCTATATATATCAATTCGTAACAATAGACCACAAGATTTCATATTTCAATACACATCCCATACATAGAGATAAAAATCATTCATATGGTGAACACCTGGTAACCGACAATAACAAGATGCATATATAAGAATATCCCCATCATTCCGGGACACCCTTCGGATATGATATAAATTTCGAAGTACTAAAGCATCCGGTACTTTGGATGGGGTTTGTTAGGCCCAATAGATCTATCTTTAGGATTCGCGTCAATTAGGGTGTCTGTTCCCTAATTCTTAGATTACCAGACTTAATAAAAAGGGGCATATTCGATTTTGATAATTCAACCGTAGAATGTAGTTTCACGTACTTGTGTCTATTTTGTAAATCATTTATAAAACCTGCATGTATTCTCATCCCAAAAATATTAGATTTTAAAAGTGGGACTATAACTCACTTTCACATATTTTTACTTCGTCGGGAAGTAAGACTTGGCCACTGTTGATTCACGAACCTATAACAATATATACATATATATTAAAGTATGTTCAAAATATATTTACAACACTTTTAATATATTTTGATGTTTTAAGTTTATTAAGTCAGCTGTCCTCGTTAGTAACCTATAACTAGTTGTCCACAGTTAGATGTACAGAAATAAATCGATAAATATTATCTTGAATCAATCCACGACCCAGTGTATACGTATCTCAGTATTGATCACAACTCAAACTATATATATTTTGGAATCAACCTCAACCCTGTATAGCTAACTCCAACATTCACATATAGAGTGTCTATGGTTGTTCCGAAATATATATAGATGTGTCGACATGATAGGTCGAAACATTGTATACGTGTCTATGGTATCTCAAGATTACATAATATACAATACAAGTTGATTAAGTTATGGTTGGAATAGATTTGTTACCAATTTTCACGTAGCTAAAATGAGAAAAATTATCCAATCTTGTTTTACCCATAACTTCTTCATTTTAAATCCGTTTTGAGTGAATCAAATTGCTATGGTTTCATATTGAACTCTATTTTATGAATCTAAACAGAAAAAGTATAGGTTTATAGTCGGAAAAATAAGTTACAAGTCGTTTTTGTAAAGGTAGTCATTTCAGTCGAAAGAACGACGTCTAGATGACCATTTTAGAAAACATACTTCCACTTTGAGTTTAACCATAATTTTTGGATATAGTTTCATGTTCATAATAAAAATCATTTTCTCAGAATAACAACTTTTAAATCAAAGTTTATCATAGTTTTTAATTAACTAACCCAAAACAGCCCGCGGTGTTACTACGACGGCGTAAATCCAGTTTTACGGTGTTTTTCGTGTTTCCAGGTTTTAAATCATTAAGTTAGCATATCATATAGATATAGAACACGTATTTAGTTGATTTTAAAAGTCAAGTTTGAAGGATTAACTTTTGTTTGCGAACAAGTTTAGAATTAACTAAACTATGTTCTAGTGATTACAAGTTTAAACCTTCGAATAAGATAGCTTTATATGTATGAATCGAATGATGTTACGAACATCATTACTACCTTTAGTTCCTTGGATAAACCTTTAGTTCCTTGAAGCAGAATCATGACACGAAAACAAGTTCAAGTAAGATCATCACTTGAAATAAGATTGTTATAGTTATAGAAATTGAACCAAAGTTTGAATATGATTATTACCTTGTATTAGAATGATAACCTACTGTAAGAAACAAAGATTTCTTGAGGTTGGATGATCACCTTACAAGATTGGAAGTGAGCTAGCAAACTTGAAAGTATTCTTGATTTTATGAAACTAGAACTTTTGGAATTTATGAAGAACACTTAGAACTTGAAGATAGAACTTGAGAGAGATCAATTAGATGAAGAAAATTGAAGAATGAAAGTGTTTGTAGGTGTTTTTGGTCGTTGGTGTATGGATTAGATATAAAGGATATGTAATTTTGTTTTCATGTAAATAAGTCATGAATGATTACTCATATTTTTGTAATTTTATGAGATATTTCATGCTAGTTGCCAAATGATGGTTCCCACATGTGTTAGGTGACTCACATGGGCTGCTAAGAGCTGATCATTGGAGTATATATACCAATAGTACATACATCTAAAAGCTGTGTATTGTACGAGTATGAATACGGGTGCATACGAGTAGAATTGTTGATGAAACTGAACAAGGATGTAATTGTAAGCATTTTTGTTAAGTAGAAGTATTTTGATAAGTGTATTGAAGTCTTTCAAAAGTGTATAAATACATATTAAAACACTACATGTATATACATTTTAACTGAGTCGTTAAGTCATCGTTAGTCGTTACATGTAAGTGTTGTTTTGAAACCTTTAGGTTAACGATCTTGTTAAATGTTGTTAACCCAATGTTTATAATATCAAATGAGATTTTAAATTATTATATTATCATGTATGAATATCTCTTAATATGATATGTATACATTAAATGTCTTTACAACGATAATCGTTACATATATGTCTCGTTTAAAAATCATTAAGTTAGTAGTCTTGTTTTTACATATGTAGTTCATTGTTAATATACTTTATGATATGTTTTCTTATCATAGTATCATGTTAACTATATATATATATATCCATATATATGTCATCATATAGTTTTTACAAGTTTTAACGTTCGTGAATCACCGATCAACTTGGGTGGTCAATTGTCTATATGAAACATATTTCAATTAATCAAGTCTTAAAAAGTTTGATTGCTTAACATGTTGGAAACATTTAATCATGTAAATATCAATCTCAATTAATATATATAAACATGGAAAAGTTCGGGTCACTACATCCGTCATGTGCCAGGTCTTCGGCTAAATTTACTTTCTGGAGTAGCTCTCGACAAACAAGGTTATGATAGTCATTTCAGTAAAGGCACATGGAAATTGTCAAGAGGCGCTATGATAGTCGCTCGAGGACACATTTGTGGCACACTGTACAAGACTCATGTGAAGATCTGCACATACAGCATTAATATTGAAGAAAAGGAGGCTTCACAAAATTTATGGCACCAGAGACTCGGTCACATGAGTGATAAAGGGTTGTCTACCCTAATAAATAAGAAGCTTATCAATGTAGATAAGGACGCTGCACTAGATCCTTGCAATCATTGTCTATTTGGTAAGCAGCACAGAGTCTCGTTTAATTCCTCTTCAACGAGAAAATCAGAGTTACTCAGTCTGGTACACTCTGATGTTTACGGTCCCTTAGAGGTTGAATCAATTGGCGGCAATCGATACTTTCTGATGTTTATCGATGATACTTCTCGAAAGGTGTGGGTATATTTCTTGCGGACGAAGGACCAGGTGTTCGATTACTTCAAACAGTTCCATGTCATGGTAGAAAGTGAGACAGGAAAGAAGTTAAAGTGTCTTCGATCCGACAACGGCGGTGAATACTCTTCCAGGCAGTTCGATGCCTATTGCAGATCATATGGCATCCGACATGAGAAGACAGTTCCGCGTACCCCTCAACACAATGGTATAGCAGAAAGAATGAACCGAACAATCATAGAACGTATTCGGAGCATGCTCAGTATGGCTAAGCTGCCAAAGCCATTATGGGGAGAAGCAGTCAGAGCCGCATGTTACTTGATCAACCGATCTCCATCAGTACCACTGAATTTTGAAGTTCCGGAGAAACCTTGGTCTGGAAAGGATCCATCATACTCTCACTTAAGAGTATTTGGATGTTTGGCGTACGCACATGTATCCAAGGAGCTCAGGCAGAAGCTGGATGTAAGGACCACTCCATGCATATTCATAGGCTATGGAGATGAAGAATTTGGATACAGATTATGGGAACCAAAGGAGAAAAAGGTGATCAGAAGTAGGGACGTAGTGTTCCATGAAAGCCAGACAATAGAATATATTGAAAAGCCCACAATATCTCAGAAGTCAAATGTTGCTGCTCAGGTGCCAGAGGCAACAACGGAATCATTTATGAGAAATGAATTTTCAGTGCAAGAAGAAATGCCATAAGTAGAAGATAATGAGAAAAATGAGGGTGCTGAGCAGGGGGAGCCACAACCCCATCTGCCAGACGTTCCAGAACCATCACAAGGTGAAGATGATGGTGGATCTCCTCAGTATATTCCAGAAGTTCGTAGATCTGAACGAGGTCGGATTCCATCGAGTAGATATCCGGAATCCGAGTACCTTCTACTTACTGAAGATGGAGAACCAGAGAGTTTTCATGAAGCAGTATCTCATAAGGACAAAGAAAAATGGTTGCTCGCAATGCAGGATGAGATGGATTCTCTGTATAAAAATCAAACTTATGAGATTGTAGAACTGCTACGCGGGAAGAAGGCACTGAAAAACAAATGGGTGTTCAAGCTGAAAAAGGATGGTAGTGGAAAAGTGGTGAAATACAAAGCAAGGCTTGTAATCAAAGGATTCCAACAGAAGAAAGGGATTGATTTTGACGAGATATTTTCACCAGTAGTCAAGATGACTTCAATTAGAGTCATACTTGGATTGGTCGCAAGTATGATCTTGGAGCTTGAATAGATGGATGTAAAGACAGCTTTTCTTTATGGAGATTTACATGAAGACATTTACATGGAGCAGCCGGAAGGTTTTGAGGTTTCAGGAGATAACCTCGTATGCAAGCTAAAGAAAAGTTTATATGGTTTAAAGTAAGCACCTAGGCAGTGGTACAAGAAGTTTGACTCGTGCATGGTGAGTCAAGGGTATAAGAAAACTGCAGCAGATGAGTGTGTCTATATTCAGAAGTTTTCTGAAGGAAATTTCGTTGCTCTTCTACTATATGTAGACGATATTTTGATCGTAGGGAAAAACGCAACGAAGATCAACCATCTGAAGAAGGAACTCTCGAAGTCTTTTGACATGAAAGACTTAGGACAGGCTCAACAGATTTTGGGAATGCAAATAACTCGAGATAGAAAGAATAAAAGGTTATGGCTATCTCAGGAAAAGTATATTGAACGAGTGCTTTCACGTTTCAATATGAACAATCCCAAACCTGTTAGCATTCCATTTGTAGTGACCCGAACTTTTCCATGTTTATATATATTAATTTAGATTGATATTTACATGATTAAATGTTTCCAACATGTTAAGCAATCAAACTTGTTAAGACTTTATTAATTGAAATATGTTTCATATAGACAATTGACCACCCAAGTTGACCGGTGATTTACGAACGTTAAAACTTGTAAAAACTATATGATGACATATATATGGATATATATATAGTTAACATGATACTATGATAAGTAAACATATCATTAAGTATATTAACAATGAACTACATATGTAAAAACAAGACTACTAACTTAATGATTTTTAAACGAGACATATATGTAACGATTATCGTTGTAAAGACATTTAATGTATATATATCATATTAAGAGATATTCATACATGATAATATCATGATAATATAATAATTTAAAATCTCATTTGATATTATAAACATTGGGTTAACAACATTTAACAAGATCGTTAACCTAAAGGTTTCAAAACAACACTTACATGTAACGACTAACGATGACTTAACGACTCAGTTAAAATGTATATACATGTAGTGTTTTAATATGTATTTATACACTTTTGAAAGACTTCAATACACTTATCAAAATACTTCTACTTAACAAAAATGCTTACAATTATATCCTCGTTCAGTTTCATCAACAATTTTACTCGTATGCACCCGTATTCGTACTCGTACAATACACAACTTTTAGATGTATGTACTATTGGTATATACACTCTAATGATCAGCTATTAGCAGCCTATGTGAGTCACCTAACACATGTGGGAACCATCATTTGGCAACTAGCATGAAATATCTCATAAAATTACAAAAATATGAGTAATCATTCATGACTTATTTACATGAAAACAAAATTACATATCCTTTATATCTAATCCATATACCAACGACCAAAAACACCTACAAACACTTTCATTCTTAAATTTTCTTCATCTAATTGATCTCTCTCAAGTTCTATCTTCAAGTTCTAAGTGTTCTTCATATATTCTACAAGTTCTAGTTACATAAAATCAAGAATACTTTCAAGTTTGCTAGCTCACTTTCAATCTTGTAAGGTGATCATCCAACCTCAAGAAATCTTTGTTTCTTACAGTAGGTTATCATTCTAATACAAGGTAATAATCATATTCAAACTTTGGTTCAATTTCTATAACTATAACAATCTTATTTCAAGTGATGATCTTACTTGAACTTGTTTTCGTGTCATGATTCTGCTTCAAGAACTTCGAGCCATCCAAGGATCCGTTGAAGCTAGATCCATTTTTTCCTTTTCCAGTAGGTTTATCCAAGGAACTAAAGGTAGTAATGATGTTCGTAACATCATTCGATTCATACATATAAAGCTATCTTATTCGAAGGTTTAAACTTGTAATCACTAGAACATAGTTTAGTTAATTCTAAACTTGTTCGCAAACAAAAGTTAATCCTTCTAAGTTGACTTTTAAAATCAACTAAACACATGTTCTATATCTATATGATATGCTAACTTAATGATTTAAAACCTGGAAACACGAAAAACACCGTAAAACCGGATTTACGCCGTCGTAGTAACACCGCGGGCTGTTTTGGGTTAGTTAATTAAAAACTATGATTAACTTTGATTTAAAAGTTGTTATTCTGAGAAAATGATTGTTATTATGAACATGAAACTATATCCAAAAATTATGGTTAAACTCAAAGTGGAAGTATGTTTTCTAAAATGGTCATCTAGACGTCGTTCTTTCGACTGAAATGACTACCTTTACAAAAACGACTTGTAACTTATTTTTCCGACTATAAACCTATACTTTTTCTGTTTAGATTCATAAAATAGAGTTCAATATGAAATCATAGCAATTTTATTCACTCAAAACGGATTTAAAATGAAGAAGTTATGGGTAAAACAAGATTAAATAATTTTTCTCATTTTAGCTACGTGAAAATTGGTAACAAATCTATTCCAACCATAACTTAATCAACTTGTATTGTATATTATGTAATCTTGAGATACCATAGACACGTATACAATGTTTCGACCTATCATGTCGACACATCTATATATATTTCGGAACAACCATAGACACTCTATATGTGAATGTTGGAGTTAGCTATACAGGGTTGAGGTTGATTCCAAAATATATATAGTTTGAGTTGTGATCAATACTGAGATACGTATACACTGGGTCGTGGATTGATTCAAGATAATATTTATTGATTTATTTCTGTACATCTAACTGTGGACAACTAGTTGTAGGTTACTAACGAGGATAGCTGACTTAATAAACTTAAAACATCAAAATATATTAAAAGTGTTGTAAATATGTTTTGAACATACTTTGATATATATGTATATATTGTTATAGGTTCGTGAATCAACCAGTGGCCAAGTCTTACTTCCCGACGAAGTAAAAAATCTGTGAAAGTGAGTTATAGTCCCACTTTTAAAATCTAATATTTTTGGGATGAGAATACATGCAGGTTTTATAAATGATTTACAAAATAGACACAAGTACGTGAAACTACATTCTATGGTTGAATTATCGAAATCGAATATGCCCCTTTTTATTAAGTCTGGTAATCTAAGAATTAGGAAACAGACACTCTAATTGATGCGAATCCTAAAGATAGATCTATTGGGCCTAACAAACCCCATCCAAAGTACCGGATGCTTTAGTACTTCAAAATTTATATCATATCCGAAGGGTGTCCCGGAATGATGGGGATATTCTTATATATGCATCTTGTTAATGTCGGTTACCAGGTGTTCACCATATGAATGATTTTTATCTCTATGTATGGGATGTGTATTGAAATATGAAATCTTGTGGTCTATTATTATGATTTGATATATATAGTTTAAACCTATAACTCACCAACATTTTTGTTGACGTTTTAAGCATGTTTATTCTCAGGTGATTATTAAGAGCTTCCACTGTCGCATACTTAAATAAGGACGAGATTTGGAGTCCATGTTTGTATGATATTGTGTAAAAACTGCATTCAAGAAACTTATTTTGTTGTAACATATTTGTATTGTAAACCATTATGTAATGGTCGTGTGTAAACAGGATATTTTAGATTATCATTATTTGATAATCTACGTAAAGCTTTTTAAACCTTTATTGATGAAATAAAGGTTATGGTTTGTTTTAAAATGAATGCAGTCTTTGAAAAACGTCTCCTATAGAGGTCAAAACCTCGCAACGAAATCAATTAATATGGAATGTTTTTAATCAATAAGAACGGGACATTTCACCATTAGCCAACCATTTCAAGTTAAGCAAGAGTTCTTGTCCCTCATCCAAGGAAGAGATCGGGGAGATGTCTTCAGTACCATATTCTTCAGCAGTTGGAAGTTTGATGTATGCAATGGTGTGTACAAGGCTCGATATTGCTCATGCAGTGGGAACGGTGAGTCATTTTCTCTCCAACCCCGGGAAAGAGCATTGGAATGCGGTAAAATGGATTCTCAGATATCTTAAAGGTACAAAGAATCTATGTGTTTGTTACGGGGGAGCTGATCCAATCTTGAAAGGCTATACAGATGCGGATATGGCCGGAGATCCTGATAGTAGGAAATCTACTTCAGGATTCATTTACACTTTTGCAGGATGAGCTGTTTCATGGCAGTCAAGACTACAGAAGTGTGTTGCATTATCCACAATCGAAGCAGAATATATTGCTGCCGCAGAAGCTGGAAAAGAAATGTTGTGGTTAAAGCGTTATCTTCAAGAATTTGAAATCAAGCAAAAGGAGTACAAGGTATATTGTGACAGTCAGAGTGCTCTAGATTTGAGCAAGAACTCCATGTACCATTCCCGTACAAAACATATTGATATTCGCTATCATTGGATACGCGAGGTAATTGATTGACAACTGTTGAGACTAGTGAAGATCCATACAAAGGAGAATCCTGCGGATATGTTAACAAAGGTGGTGACTCGAGAGAAGTTGGAGTTATGCAGAGGCATAACTGGAATGTTCGTGGATTTGGCTGGAGGGGGAGAATTGATGGTTTCCAGCCTAATCTTTCTAGATGTTCAAAGTAAGACATCTTTGAACAACTCATGAAGAAGAAGCAAACTCAAACACGATGACGGCCGCCAACTTCCGCCAACCTTCCTCGTTCACACCATTCACCGCCATAGAATTTTTGCTATAAATAGAGGTGCAAACCTCCGTTGTATATCATCCCAAAATCACTCAGAGAAATGTAATCACAACCTAGAGAGTGTGTGTGAGTTTGAGAGTTTTTTTTTAAGAGTTTTGTAATACTCTGTAAATCTATTCTTGTAAGTAATAGAGTTATTTTCTCTCAAATTTGTATCTCCCAACGTCCAGACGATCATCTCTTCCCAAAAATTTCGAACTCCACACGTTTAATATTATACAAGCTTAACTTGTTTGATATTAACTATTTTGTAGTATAACACTCCATCCTTCTCATATACAATCGGCACCAGACAAAAACACATAGTTTAAGGAAATGTCATAGAAGTACTGTATTTTATGTTTACTTTTCAGTTTTACCCTTACTTTTTTTTTTCTAATTTAACCATATCCACATTCTAAGGCCATAATAGAACTTAATCTTCTTATTATTTTCAATTTATGTAAGTGAATAGTTAATTTAGGACATCCCAAAATAAATTACTGGACAATATATTATGGACAATAGATCGTATCTTACATCTTATACGAAGTATTATCTAAAAATAATAGTTATGGATATGAATATAAATTAAGGGTTTGTTGAGACTCACGCGTTTGTTCGAGCTCAATATAAGAAGCTCGAGCTTGATATATGATGATGAAGCTCGATCTACAAAATATGCTCATGTCATAATCGAGTTCGATTAACTTTGAATAAGTTGAGTTCGAGTAGCTAGTAAGTGACCTCATTTTAGATATCGATTCTTACACACCAAATTTTGATCTATATGCAATTTCGATATATAATTATATCTCTAGATTAATTTAGAAAAAAGTGAAAATGTTGTAAATTTAGTAGTTAAATATGGATAGTAAAATTTGTACTATATATATGTGCATAATGTGTAACATCCCGCGTTTTTCCGTTAAATTTATTTTAACACCGTCTTTTTTTTTTAAATAATATCTTTCGTCATTTAATTTGGCATCTTTCGTTAACTAACGTTCATAATATCCTCGTTATTTAATTATAACGTCACCCGTTTACTCGAGCGTTTTAAATATTCGTTTGGTTATTTCCCGCACCCGCTTTGAAACTAGAGGGACCAAACTTGCAAAGAGGCCAAAGATTTGACTAGGTCAACTAGTCAAACCTTCAACCTCCTCCTCTCATTCATCTCTCTCTTTCTCCTTTTGATACTTCCAAATCCTCTCAACTTTCTAACATAAATTCATCATCTAAATCCGGATTAGGGAGCTAGCAACCAAATGAATTACATATTCTTGATCCTCTCATCATCCTCTTCGATTTGATGCTAACTACTTCGATTTTGGGTAACATTTCTAAAACACTAGATTTCTTTAAATTTGTGTTCTTGACTTAAAAGTGTGTTAATTAGTGTCTATGGCTCATTGTGATGTCGTGTATGTAATTTGTATGCTCGATTTGTTGTTTTTGGTGTAACTAGCTTGAATATGAAAATTGCTTGTTTAATCTTTGATTTTGGATGATTAAAAGTTGTTTAATTGTTAAAGTTCATGTATTAAATGTGTTACTAGCATCATTAGCTTCAAATTGATGTGTAGGTTGATTAAGAAAACTTCAAAAACATGATTATTGATTTTGAGATGTTTGACTAGGGTTTGATAGTTCTTGACATGAATTTTTGGATGCTTGAATGTCATGGAATGTTAATTGTTAGTGTTTAGTAGTAATGTATGCTTCATTACCTTCAAAACGGCATATCATATGTGTGAATTGGTTTCCCGAAACTCAAAATGCAATTGATGAACTTGAAACTTTGAAAATGGACTTTTATTGTTCGCTTGATGAGTTTTCGGCTATTGTAAATGATGTTATTGTTGGACCATAAGTGCTTAGTTGTATTCCTCGTCAAAATACCTTTCCAACGATATATGATAGGCATTATAAGTGTTTGCGGGTAAAGAGTTGGGTTGGAAAAGGTTTTGGTTCGTGCATACTTTGAAAAATTGACCAGAATTCTCTGCCCAGATGGTGGCGCGGCGCGCCCCATCCCCGCGCGGCGCGCGGATTGGCCTGGTCAGATTCTGACCTCTTTGTCCCATTTCACGTGAAATGTTTGACTAGCTACCGACCTCCGATTCACATGAAACTTGTTCTAATATACTTGTATATGAATAATTAGCATAGAAAAATAGTCCGGGACCCGACCCGAACATGTTGACTTTTTCGTTGACTTTGACCCGACCAAGTTTGACTTTTTGTCAAACTTAACCAATTAATTATGCAATCTTTCTAACATGATTCCATACTTGTATCTTGCATGAAACTTGACAATTTTCTTCACATGCTACATAATCGAGTCGTGTCGAGCCATAGGACTAATTGAACAACTTTGACCCTTCGTGACTATCGTTATTGATACAACCTACTTGTTTAGGTCGAGATTAGCTTTGTCTTTGCACGCGTTTACTCGTTGAAGTACTTTATTGACTCTTGCGCTCAAGGTGAGATCATAGTCCCACTTTTACTCTTTTTGAACTTATATTTGGGATGAGAAAACATAAACGATTCTTTTGAATTAAGTGAACACAAGAACGGGAAAACAAACATTCTACATACGAGTTTAGAACAAAAATCCTCAATTCGATTATCATTAGTTACACTTGACGGGTGTAAGCGAGAACTTATGTTATATGGCCATATGGGTTGACAACCCTCATCTTTGACGGTTCGCTACCGTCTACGGATGAAATATATTTTCGAGAATCAGTGTTTGTTCTAGCACTATGGATGGGGTATACAATGGATGGAATGTTAAGCTTTGATAATTGGGTGCTCGTGAATATTAACTTTTAGAATGTATTACTATTATTTCAACTTTGCAAACCTTGTGGTTCGACTTACTTACTTTCACTCACTTACTTACTTAAACCTATGATTTCACCAACGTTTTCGTTGACAGATTTCTATGTTTTTCTCAGGTCTTGCACGATATGTGATACATGCTTCCGCTCATTATTTGATACTTGCATTGGATGTCGAGTATACATGCATTTCATGGAGCGTCTTATGACTTTACTTTAAACCGTGTCGCCTAGATTTCATTTGTACTTATAACCTTGTAACTTAACTTTTGGTTGAACAATTCTTTTAAACTTTGGAAACAATCTTTATGTTGAAATGAAGGCGACATATTTTGGTCAAACGTTGTCATAAAGACTTATGACCAGGTAATGGGACCCATGTAGATGACGCCGTCACTTGACGATTTGTCGGGGTCGCTACAAGTGGTATCATAGCTTTGGTTGTAGGGATTTAGAGTTCATTTGTGTCCACCCCGAGTCATAGGGTACATAGGTGAATCTAGACTACAACCGGCATATAGACTGAAGTAGGAATTACTTGACTATTTGTGCATTTATACTCGAACTCTTCTATCATATCTAACTCGTATTCGATCTTGATCTTACGTTGATAAATTTTGTTGACGCGCCACCTTGACTTTATGAAGTAATGTTAAATGCACATGAGAATCAGGGTAATATAATTTCCGGGATTATATTACGGTGATTCACATGGACGTTCCGACATTATGACATAAAGAATTTAAGGCGAGTCAAGGAAAAATTTTCTCTCTATCCTTATTCCATATCACGGTTAGTATTGTTAAGAATACTAATCAACGATATTCTTGTGTCATGAATGAACGATGGCTCACCAAGGTCAACACAATACCCCTCTCGGAACTCTAGAACAAGCTCTTCAACGAATGATAACCACCGCCGTGGGTACGGCCGTGGCCGATCACTTTTCCAACAACACCAATCGTGGAGCCGGTAATTCAAGCGAAGGTTGCTCCTACAAGAACTTCATGAAGTACAACCCTCCCACTTTCGATGGAACCGGAGGACCGGTTGTTCTCACCCGATGGTTTGAACAAATGGAGACCGTTTTTAACACAAGCGGTTGTCGAGACCAAGATAAGGTCAAGTTTTCCACCCTCACTTTCACCGGCATTGCTCTTTCGTGGTGGAACAAGTACGTACAATCGGTGGGTATTGATGAAGCCCACACACTCTCATGGACCGAATTAAGAGAAAGAATGATCACCGAATATTTTCTGCGCGACGAGACTCGAAGGCTCGAACAGGGTCTAAGGAATTTAAAAACGATCGGGAATGACCTCGAAACTTATAATCAACGGTTCACCGAACTAGTCTCAATGTGTCCAAATCTCATGACTCCCGAATCCCTAAGAGTCGAACTTTACATGGATGGCCTCCCTAAGAGCATTCAACACGGGGTAATGGCATCCCAACCCACTAACATACAAGAGGCTTTAACCAAGGCCCGCCAAACTTTAGAAACGGCGAATGAAATGGAAGCACCGGCACCAATGGTCGAGAACCACCCGAGTAACAACAAAAGAAAATGGGAAGCCTCCCAATCAAGCAACCGCAACAATAACAACTTCACCAAAGAGCCCTTTTTCCCCGGCGACAAGAAAGGGTATGCCGGAAAACTACCTTTTTGTAACGAATGCCACAAGCATCACTTTGAAGGATGTGGCAGGTTTCGCCACGGGCGCCAAGGAAGTGGTCACATCGACAAACATTATGGAAGTGCCACCCCCGTCCCTCGAAAGGGACCCAACACACAAAAGTCGGTCACTTGCTACGCATGTGGCCAAACGGGTCATTTTAGGAATGAATGCCCAAATAAGAAAATCAACCCCAACGCACGCCGTTAAACTTTCAACATCAACGCCTAGGATGCCTGAGACGACGATGGACTAGTCACGGGTATGTTTCTTCTCGAAATTCTCACGTTTCATGTTTATTCGATTCGGTTACCATTAGACGTTTTATAAATAAGGCTCTGACTCATACTCTTTGCACTTCACCTTTTTCCCCTAGACACTACTTAGACAATTTAAGTGACCAACGGAAAATATTGTGTGCCTATAAATTTTATTGGAGGATATACGTTAAGACTTTTGACTTGACACCTATAGAACTAGGGAGCTCGGAACCTATTCGTTAAAAAGAAAATGTTTCCCCATCATCTTGTATAGATTATTGTGAACTGAGTAATTTTCGGTTGGAAACCGATACCCTCTCCCTCGCATCCATGACCTCATGATTTCTTGCATGAATCCCGTGTGTATTCCAAAATGACCTCCGTTCCGGTTATCATCAATTGGGGGTTAAGGGAGACGATGTCTCCTAAGCCATCTTCCGAACTCACAACGTTAGTTGTAAATCTCTCTTAGTACCGTCGATTTATTTAGAACTCCGTCCGTATTCATGAACCTCCTAAACCACGTATGCAAACTTATCTAGACAAATCTGTTATCGTATTTATAGATGACATCTTAACTTATTCAACTAAGTCCATGATAATGCTAAAAACGAACATATATTTCATAGCATTATTCCTCAAGAAAGACAAGCTTTTAGTTGCAATTGTTCTATTTACAAGTGATATTCGTTTAAATAATAAAAGGTGAAGACAAAAGACAGATTCGACGATTTGAAGACGCAAACGACCAAAAAGCTCAAAAGAACAAAAGACAATCAAAAAGGTTCCAATTATTGATGAGAAACGTCTCGAAATCACAAGAGTACAAGATTCAAAACGCAAAGTACAAGATATTAAATTGTACGCGAGGACGTTCGAAAATCCGGAACCGGGACTAGAGTCAACTCTTAACGCTCGACGCAACGGACTAAAAATTACAAGTTAACTATGTATATAAATATAATATAATATATAATTAATTATATTAATTATATATATATTATATATATATATTTAAAACCGTCGGCAGCAGGAAACTCCAAGGGTGAAAACTGAAAATACCTCTCCGCGACTCGCGGAGTTTTAAGGCTATTTGGCCGCGAGTCGCGGAGCCCCAAAAATCATTTCTGGCTATAAATCAACCCGAATTCTGATCAAAATGATATCAATTTTTTCTTCTCATTCATACGAAGTAATATATATTTATAATTTATATTTTAATTTTAATTATAATTCTAATAATAAGGGTATGTTAGCGAATGTTGTAAGGGTGTAAGTCGAAATTCTGTCCGTGTAACGCTACGCTATTTTTAATCATTGTAAGTTATGTTCAACCTTTTTATATTAATGTCTCGTAGCTAAGTTATTATTATGCTTATTTAAAACGAAGTAATCATGATGTTGGGCTAATTACTAAAATTGGGTAATTGGGCTTTGTACCATAATTGGGGTTTGGACAAAAGAACGACACTTGTGGAAACTAGACTATGGGCTATTAATGGGCTTTATATTTGTTTAACTAAATGAAAGTTTGTTAATGTTAATATAAAGATTTACAATTGGGCGTCCCTATAAATTACCATATACACTCGATCGGACACGATGGACGGGGTATTTATTTGTACGAATAATTGTTCATTTAACCGGATACGGGAATGGATTAATAGCCACTAGAATAATTAAAACAGGGGTGAAATTACATTCAAGGGTAATTGGTGTAATTGTTAACAAAGTAGTAAAACCTTGGTTTACACGCAGTCGATAACCTGGTGTATTCATTAAACAAAGTATTAAAACCTTGTTACAATTCGAATCCCCAATTAGTTGGAATATTTATCTTCGGGTATAATAATAATTTGACAAGGACACTTGCAATTTATATTTATGACTGATGGACTGTTATGGACAAAAACCAGACGGACATATTGAATAATCCAGGACAAAGGACAATTAACCCATGGGCATAAAACTAAAATCAACACGTCAAACATCATGATTACGGAAGTTTAAATAAGCATAATTCTTTTATTTCATATTTAATTTCCTTTATTTTATATTTAATTGCACTTCTAATTATCGCACTTTTATTTATTGTTATTTTATCGCACTTTTAATTATCGTACCTTTTAATTATCGCAATTTTATTTTATCGCATTTTTATTCGCAATTACATTATCGTTATTTACTTTACGCTTTAATTTAAGTCTTGTATTTATTTTATATTTTACATTAGGTTTTAACTGCGACTAAAGTTTTAAAATCGACAAACCGGTCATTAAACGGTAAAAACCCCCCTTTATAATAATAATATTACTTATATATATATTTGTATTTTTATAAAAGTAAACTAATACAGCGTTGAGCTTTGTTTAAAGATTTCCCTGTGGAACGAACCGGACTTACTAAAAACTACACTACTGTACGATTAGGTACACTGCCTATAAGTGTTGTAGCAAGGTTTAAGTATATCCATTCTATAAATAAATAAATATCTTGTGTAAAATTGTATCGTATTTAATAGTATTTCCTGCTAAAATTTAATAGTATTTTATACCCCTCTGCTTTGACATCAAGTATTTTTGGCGCCGCTGCCGGGGAATCATCTTAAAAGCCGGAAGCGCAACGCTAATATAAAAAAAAAAAAAAGATTTTTTTTTAGTTTAATTTTATTAAAATTCGTTTTTGTAAAAATACGTTTTAATTATTGAAAAATATAAAAAGAAAAACAAAAATATTAGTATTTTTAGGATTTTGTTAAATATTTAAGTTTTATAAGTTTCTTTATCTTTATTTTAATTTATAAAAATATAAATTTTATTAAAAATCGTTTATTTAAATTAAAAACAGAAAACAGAAAATAATAAAAAAAAAATAAATAAAGAAAACGCGTAAAAGTGAAACCTGTCAACTGTTTTTCTGAACCCCGCGACTTGCGGGGTTTTCTTCAATTTTTGCCGCGACTCGCGGAGGTCTTCTGACACACGGACAAAACCCTAAAGTTGCATTAATTACGGAGTTTTAATTTATTATTATTATTATTTAACTTAATTATTATTATTATTATTATTATTAATTTTAGTTTTATTTTTACTTTTTACTTTATATATGTATTTTGTTTAATTAGTTTTATTAAAATTGTAAAATTAGTAGTTTTTATTAAATAAATAATATAAAAATAATATTTTTTATAAAAATTGTACTTTTTACAACTTTTTGTATATTTTTATATTTTGTACCTTTTTAATCGTTGTAGCGTAATATTTGTATTTTTAGCTCATATTTAATTTTAAACTTAGTTTTTGCTATAGTTATTTTTACTCCTATATTTTTAGGCTTTGCCGTAGAATTCCTTAAGTGCTTTTTCTTTAGACTAAGATTTAGGTGCTTTAGAATTTTGCGACGCCTTTTTAAGTTTTAGTTTCTTTTTAAGTTATTTCCATTTGGGATTTAGTTTTTCCTGTAAGCTTTAATATTTTTAGACCTTTTACTATGTATCAATTATCATTCCAATTAGTAATTTCAATTTGCGATTATAATTTTAAGTTAGTTGTAGTAATAAGGTTAAATTAGTTAAGTATTTTTAAGTTTTGATAAGTTTCTTTTATTTTTCTGTCACCTTTTATTTTTCAACCATTTTTCTTTTTCGACCTTTTGCGACGAACTCTTTGTCTTTCTTATTTCTCGCCATTCTAGTTTTTAGGACTTAGAATTTTATTCTACTTCTTCTCTAAATTTCTTAAAATTACGAAAATTTATTTTAAGTGGTTAAATTGATAGACATCAAAATTTTCTGGTTCGTAGTAATAGTTGGATTTGTACGTGGACCGGGTTATTGGAGCCAAACAGTCCTCAATTATATTGAGACCAAACGAATCCTGCCCCTCTGCTGCATCTTTTGGCTATTCGAAACGTGGGCAAAATCAGAAAAGTCTATTAATTGGATAACTTATTATAATTTTTCTTTCCTTTTTAAAACTAATAGGATATTCTGTGAATGCACCGAGCAAGACGTTCATCACCTTTTGTACGTTCACCACCTGTAACTCGATCAAGACATCGTTTAACAAATATAACCGCCGTTGATTTTTCTTTAGAATCGTCATCCAGTCGACCAAGTACTTCAGTTCAAATTACCGATAATCCATTTTTTAAACCCAACCTCACAATTGAGAATCCAGAAAATATTCAGGAACGGTTCATAGATCCTGAACCATTAAACTTTCCTCCGGAACCACCAATCATTCAAACAGAGATTGTTGAGGAACGAACTATTAAATCAGAATCATCTAGTGATACCGATTCAACAAATTCAATTATGGAGAATCTGGAACCTTTAAGTATGGAAGACCGAATGAGAGCTAAACGCACTGGCCAAGGTCACGCAATTACTCATCCAGACATTAATGCGCCAGATTATGAAATCAAAGGACAAATTCTACACATGGTGACTAATCAATGCCAGTTTAGTGGTGCGCCGAAGGAAGATCCAAATGAACATCTACGTACCTTTAATAGGATCTGCACACTATTTAAAATCCGAGAAGTGGAGGATGAACAAATATATCTCATGTTATTTCCCTGGACTTTAAAGGGAGAAGCCAAAGATTGGTTGGAATCGTTACCTGAAGGGGCGATTGATACATGGGATGTTTTAATTGACAAATTTCTTAAACAATTTTTTCCTGCATCTAAAGCCGTAAGACTTCAAGCAGAAATTGTTACGTTCACACAAAAGCCAAATGAAACTCTATATGAGGCGTGGACAAGATATGGAAAATTGTTAAGAGGATGTCCGCAACATGGTTTAGACACCTGTCAAATAGTACAAATATTTTACCGAGGATGCGACATCACTACAAGAAAAGACATAGATATAGCAGCTGGTGGTTCTATTATGAAGAAAACCGAAACTGATGCTTACAAAATTATTGATAATACTGCTTCCCACTCACACGAGTGGCACCAAGAAAAAGATATCATTAGATCATCTAAAGCAGCTAGAGCCGATTCTAGCCATGACTTAGATTCCATTTCCGCAAAGATAGATGCTTTCGAGAGACGAATGGAAAAGATGACTAAAGATATTCATGCTATACGAATTAGTTGTGAGCAGTGTGGAGGACCACATTTGACAAAAGATTGTCTAAGTATTGAATTAACAATGGAACAAAGAGAGAATATTTCATACATAAACTAAAGGCCTGGAAATAATTATCAGAATAATTATCAACCGCCAAGACCGATTTACAATCAAAACCAGAATTATAACCGAAATATTCCATACAACAACCAACAAGGTCCTAGCAATCAACAAGTATCCAATAACACTTATAATCAGCAAAGACCGAATTTTCAAAACAAACCACCACAACAAACCGATGATAAAAAGCCAAATTTAGAAGATATGATGACGAAGCTAGTTGAAACTCAAACGCAGTTTTTCACATCTCAAAAACAAACCAATGAACAAAATGCTCAAGCATTTAGAAATCAACAAGCTTCTATTCAAAATCTGGAACAAGAAGTAAGTAACCTAGCAAGGTTAATAGGTGAAAGAAAACCGGGAAGTTTACCTAGTGATACAAATGCTAACCCCCGGAATGAAACAGCTAAAGCCATTACCACAAGAAGTGGTACAACACTTAAACCACCTGAAATACCTGTAACTTCTGATGAAACTATTCCTACTCCACAAGAACCACAACCTGATCAAGATAAGGAAAAAGAACCGGTAGTTGAAAAGGTTAATGAAGATAACACAGTTAAGGATAAACCTTATGTTAAACCATACCAACCACCACTTCCTTACCCGAGTAAAATGAAGAAGGAAAAACTAGAAGCCGAGCAATCCAAATTCTTGGATATGTTTAAACAGATAAATGTAAATCTTCCTTTCATTGATGTGATTTCAGGAATGCCAAGGTATGCTAAATTCTTGAAAGATCTAATCACGAATAGAAAGAAAATGGAAGAACTCTCGGCTGTTACTATGAATGCTAATTGTTCAGCAGTGCTGTTGAATAAGATACCAGAAAAATTATCTGATCCAGGAAGTTTCACAATTCCATGTTTTCTGGGTAGTCTTAGTTCAATAGAAGCATTGGCAGACTTAGGTGCTAGTATAAATCTAATGCCGTATTCACTATACGCTAAACTAGACCTTGGAGAATTGAAACCAACCAGAATAAGCATACAACTAGCCGATAGATCAATAAAATATCCTAGAGGGATAATGGAGAACATGCTAGTTAAAGTTGGTACTTTAGTATTTCCAGTAGATTTTGTTGTTTTGGACATGGAAGAAGATTCTCAAGTTCCTCTCATATTAGGAAGACCATTCTTAAACACGGCTAAAGCAATGATAGACGTGTTCGGTAAGAAACTGACCCTAAGTATAGAGGATGAGAGTGTTACCTTTTCAGTTGATAGAGCAATGCAACAACCACAATCTGCAGATGATACATGTTATTATATTAAAACTATAGATGCACATGCAGAATTATTAGAAGAATTTCCAGAATTACAAGGAACAGGAGAATGTTCTTTAGGAGAAAGTAATGAACCAATTGATGAAGCTGAAATGTTAGCTACACTTATAGCTAATGGATATGAACCAACAACAGAAGAAATACAAATGCTAAAAGAAGAAGACAGATATCGATATAAATCATCGATAGAAGAACCTCCGAAATTAGAGTTGAAGCCACTTCCAAACCATTTGGAATACGCTTATTTACATGGTGAATCTGAATTACCTGTAATAATATCGTCTTCTCTTACTGAAAATGAGAAATCACAGCTCATTTCTGTGTTGAAAGCTCATAAACCAGCCATTGCATGGAAGATTCATGATATTAAAGGAATAAGTCCTTCGTATTGCACACATAAAATCCTTATGGAAGAAGGTCATAAAACGTATGTGCAACGACAACGAAGACTAAATCCTAATATGCAAGATGTAGTTAAGAAAGAGATTATTAAACTGCTAGATGCAGGTTTGATATATCCAATCTCTGATAGTCCATGGGTAAGCCCAGTTCAATGCGTGCCTAAGAAGGGTGGCATGACTGTTATCACAAATGAGAAAAATGAGCTTATTCCTACTAGGACTGTAACAGGATGGCGTGTATGTATTGATTATAGAAAATTAAATGACGCCACCAGAAAAGATCACTTTCCCTTACCTTTCATAGATCAAATGTTGGAAAGATTAGCCGGAAATAGTTACTATTGTTTTCTAGATGGATTTTCCGGATATTTTCAAATTCCAATAGCACCCGAAGATCAAGAGAAAACCACATTCACGTGCCCTTATGGTAGTTTTGCTTACAAAAGAATGCCATTTGGACTTTGTAACGCCCCTGCAACCTTTCAAAGGTGTATGATGGCGATTTTTCATGACATGATAGAAGAATGCATGGAAGTATTCATGGATGACTTTTCAGTCTTCGGTGATACATTTAAATCATGTCTAGTTAATCTGGAACGAATGCTAATTAGATGCGAAAAATCAAATCTAGTACTTAATTGGGAGAAATGCCATTTTATGGTTAAAGAAGGCATCGTTCTTGGACATAAAATTTCAAAAGAAGGAATTGAAGTGGATAGAGCTAAAGTAGATGTAATTGCTAAACTTCCACATCCCACCAATGTTAGAGGAGTTAGGAGTTTTCTAGGGCATGCCGGTTTTTACCGACGTTTCATAAAAGATTTTTCTAAAATTGCCACTCCTATGAATAAACTCCTAGAAAAGGATGCGCCATTCATCTTTTCAGATGAATGTATCAAATCTTTTAATATTCTTAAAGAAAAACTCACTAATGCACCGATCATGATAACACCAAATTGGAATCTACCATTTGAACTAATGTGCGATGCAAGTGATTTTGCAATGGGAGCCGTTTTAGGACAAAGGATTGAAAAACGATTTCAACCTATATATTATGCTAGTAAGACATTACAAGGAGCACAAACGAACTATACAACTACTGAAAAAGAACTCCTTGCTATTGTCTTTGCTTTTGACAAATTTCGATCATATCTCGTTCTAGCAAAAACGGTGGTCTATACCGACCATTCTGCTCTTAGATACCTATTTTCAAAACAAGATGCTAAACCAAGATTAATCCGTTGGATCTTACTCTTACAAGAGTTTGATATTGAAATCCGAGATAAAAAAGGAGCAGAAAATCTCGCCGCTGATCATCTTTCTCGTCTTGAAAATCCCGAATTAGAAGTTCTAAATGAATCAGCCATACAAGACAACTTTCCTGATGAATATCTATTGAAGATAGATTATAAAGAAATCCCATGGTTTGCAGACTATGCAAACTACTTGGTTTGTGGATTCCTTGAAAAAGGATTATCGTACCAAAGACGAAAGAAATTCTTCAGTGATATAAAACACTATTTTTGGGAAGATCCACATCTGTTTAAAAGTTGTCCCGATGGAATAATACGCCGATGTGTATTTGGAGATGAAGCTAGTAAAATTTTAAACCATTGTCACACAGGACCAACAGGAGGGCATTATGGGCCTCAACTAACAGCAAGAAAAGTTTATGAAGCTGGATTCTATTGGCCTACAATTTACAAAGACGCACACCTTCTTTGCAAATCCTGTGATGCATGTCAAAGGGCCGGAAAAATAAGTCAACGTGACGAAATGCCACAAAATGTCATCCAAGTATGTGAAGTATTTGACATTTGGGGTATTGACTTTATGGGTCCATTTCCAAAATCTCATAATAATCTATATATACTCGTAGCCATTGATTATGTATCTAAATGGGCGGAAGCACAAGCTCTCCCAACTAACGATGCACGAGTTGTAGTCAACTTTTTAAAACGTCTTTTTGCAAGGTTTGGAACACCGAAAGCTTTAATAAGTGATCGGGGTACTCATTTCTGTAATAATCAACTTGAGAAAGTTCTTAAAAGATATGGAGTAACTCATAAAATCTCCACCGCATATCATCCACAAACAAGTGGACAAGTTGAAAATACAAACCGAGCTTTAAAACGTATTCTAGAGAAAACCGTAGGATCAAATCCAAAGGAATGGTCCATTAAATTGGAGGATGCACTCTGGGCTTTTAGAACAGCCTACAAAACTCCAATTGGAACCACACCTTTTAGACTTGTTTATGGAAAAGCATGTCATCTTCCAGTAGAAATTGAACACAAAGCATTTTGGGCTTTGAAGACATGTAATCTTGATTTACATGAAGCTGGACGTCTACGATTAAGTCAACTAAACGAATTAGAAGAATTAAGACATGAAGCATACGAAAATTCGTTAATCTATAAAGAAAGAACGAAGAAATGGCATGATAAAAGAATCAGAAGTTCAAAAGAATTTAAAGAAGGAGACAGAGTTCTTCTTTTCAATTCACGATTCAAGTTATTTCCTGGAAAATTGAAATCAAGATGGTCTGGACCATTCATAGTCAAAAGAGTTTTCCCATACGGAACGATAGAATTAATAAATTCAAATGGGATTGAATTTAAAGTTAATGGTCACAGAGTTAAACATTACATACATGGTCCGATGGAAGTCGACAACGAAGTTAATCACAATTTCGACACCACAGCTAACTAAGTGTGGGGAGAATCAAGTCTTTAAAGGATAATATGTATTTCTGTTAGAGTTAGATTGTCTGTTTTCGTGTAGTTCTCGAAAATGGAACACGTATGGTCTTTCCCTAGCAGACCCTAAAGAACTAGTCTTCTCCCCCCATTCTGAATTTTTATTTTTTTTTAGGTTTTTACGAAATGAAGACTGCCTGTGAACTAAACCATGGTCTAATGCTACACGCTTTGATCACTAAACGTAATAATGACATACTCCCGAGTGAAATAGTATCAGTAATCAGAGAAAGAATGGACGGAGTTAGAAAAGGATCCAGATGCGAAGATAATAAGTTACAATTTGGTAAAGGAAAATCAAAATCCGCAGCGAAAAGAAGAGCACGACACCTAGAAAAATGTCACAAATGCGGAAAATGGTCACATGGAGGTAAATGTTCAAATAATCAAACCTATTCAAATACCGAATTTGTTACTTTATGCAGAGACGGACCGTTCATATGTTTAGAAGAAAAGACAATGAATGCTAGAGGTTACGCCTATGCAGCCATGGAAGACCAATTAAACCGACTATCTTATGAATATAATAGATCATATAACTAAGAAATCTATTTCACAGGTATGTCTGTACAGTTTTTATTTTTATTTTTATTTTTAACCTTTTGATAATAAACGCTAATTTGTTCGCTAAAAAGTATTAAATTGGTATTAAATAAAATTAGGTTTGGCGACCGAAATTATTGATATCCTTCAAAAATTTATTACATCACTGCGAAATTTAACGTTTATTCTTAAGGTATAAATATCTTTAATCAATCAACCCAAAATATTTCAAAAATTCGTCATGAGTTAAATTAGGTCTTGGAACCGAAATTACTTTACCGAAAAGAGGGGCGCATATTTTTGATAATATTTGACTGATTAAAGTGGGATAAAAAGACAAAAAGATTTTTAATTTTATTTTTACCATGTTTTTTAATCTTAATATTTAAATCTTAAATTAATATTGTAAACTTTGTAAAAACAATATTTTTAAAATTGTAAATATTTGAAAAATTAATATAAGTTTGGTGTAAATTTATAATATGAATTTTTAAATTAAGTTTGGTTTGAATTTTTAATTTTTAAAATATGAAATTTTAATTTTATGCATTTCAAATTTTAAGTTTGGTGTGAATTTTTAATTTTTAATATTAATTTTGAATTTTATATTTATGTTGTGTGAATTTAAAAACAAAAATTTACTTTATCTGATTAAGTTAAGAATATGATTTTTAAAATTCGTCGTAAGTTGAAGACTAGGTCTTTGAACCGAAATTGCTTTACCCGAGGGAGGGACGAGAACTTTTATTATCATTATTTTTAATCTTATTGATTTAAAGTATACAAAAACATTGAAAAAACCCAAAAATCTTAGCTTTTAAAACAATCGCTACAAAAAGACAAATTTTAAAATTTTGTCGAGGAACGGACTAGGACATCGATCCGAAACGACCTCGTCCTAAATAACAAGGGAAACAAAATTTTAAAATTAATTTCTTAATTGTTTATAAGTTAAAGATTATATAAAAAAAAAAAAAAAAAAAAAAAAAAAAAAAGGGTAAACTCCGCGACTCGCGGAGTTTTCAGTGAAAACCTCCGCGACTCGCGGAGGGACAAAATTACAGAAAAAAAAATAAAACTAGCTGCTCGAACTGATCACTCTCCCACACACATAAACACCCAAACACAGCTCGAACAGAACCCGAAAACCCACGAAAATCACCTCCAAAAATCTCAATTTTTAACCGTTAATCACCAAATTTTTTGCTAAAATCATGTTGAGGAGGATCTTATCTAAGAATTACTCAAGAAAACAGGTACAATTACACCCCAAATCACCTTTAAATCCGAATTTTAGTGTGTTCTTGAGCATATTTTCATAATTTGAATTTTGTTAATTTTTAGTGTAATTAGTGTTAAATTGTTAGTATATTATGCATGTATAACCTAGATTGATGCTTGTTAACATGATTTGAAGCCAAAAACTTCAAAATCTTTAGAATCTAGGGTTTGTGTTCTTGAGCAAATTTGGGGCTTTTTGATATAAACAGGTTATGGCCGATTTTTGTCATGAATTATTGCTAAATTGAGTAGTGTAACATGTCTAGGTAGTTAAATGATCCAAACTTTGAGCCTAAACATGATTTTGAGAATTAAAGTGGACTTTATCAAGTCCAAAATTCATGAACTTGATTTTTGAAAGATAATGCCATTTGAGACTTGTTTATTTGCTAGTAATGATTATTTTGACATGTTATTTGAGTTGAATGCTTATGAACTTGGCGAAAATTTTCGTATATGCTTATTTGAAAAAGTGTAGATTTGATAAAAATGTGAAAATAAGCTTAAGTTTGATGTAAATTGATAATGTCATTGTAATTATTTTGATTGATGATTTTGCTGACACTAATGCATATTTGGATGCACAAAATTTGTGTTTGATGTGTTTTGCAGAATGAAAGGGGTGAATCTTCATCCCAAGCCCGCCACGCTCCTGCTGAGAACTTGGAACAACAGGAGGTAGATAACTACTACAAGCAGGATGTACCTCATCCAGTCATGACCTTTTCAGATATGCACTTGGAACAGTTGCACCCGAACCTGCGATTTGACAGACTTTGGATAGATTATCCAAAATATCAACGGGGTTTGCATACTCTTCATTCCAAGGTTGTTGAGGTACCAAGGGTCATAGAATGGGGACCCTTGGAAGCTGTAGAATTGGCCGGGCCAATTAGGGAATTACTGGTACAGAGGTATGGTAATTCTTATTTTAATGACTGGATATGTTTATTCACCATACGCAGACCTGTATATAAAGTATGGTGTGAAGAGTTGTTATGTAGTATAGAGTTGAATGATCGGGTAGCTAGTTTAACCGATCGTTCTTTTATTAGATTTTTGTTAGGCGGTTCGATGCGCCACATGTCTTTACTGGACATGGCTCAGGCTTTACGTATATATACGCCTGAGGAATTAGCGTCTGCCGATTGTAGAGGATTGATACTAAACGGTAGGAAAATAGATGAGAATTTTGATACACACGGTGTGTGGAGTCAAATGACAAGCCACCACCGTTTCAAAGGGGGAAACTACTCTTATTTGGATATAGATAGAGCCGAATTAAGAGTAATACATAGGTTTTTAGCTAATTCGATTACACAAAGGGGTAAAAACAAAGAAAAGGTAAATGAACAAGATTTGTTTTACCATATGTGTATTCGAGACCCACACAGCGCTGTAAGTATACCATATTGTGTGGGTTATTATTTATCAGCTATGGTTCGAGGGATGCGTCCACATAGCATAATAGGAGGTGGTATTTTTATTACTTTGATTGGTGAATATCTCGGTGTGGATATAAGTCGGGGGGGATTATTAGTAGAAGAGCCGGAACCCCGCGACACTATAGGTTTAAATGTATACCATGGTGCAAAAGTGTTGAAGCGGCGAAATAACGCCGCAGTACGATACAATGGTAGACATCCACAGGTAGAGAGAAACCAAGAACAAGGTAATGTAGGAGGGGGGAACCAGATGCAAGAAATGCAAAGGTTTATAGCTTCTCAGGAATACGAAAATGCTAGACAGAGAGCATTTGAAGATTGGCAAGTTCATCAGAATCAGATCATAGCGCATTGCCAACATATAGGTAGAAACTATATTCCTACACCGAAGCCCGTCTTCCCTCCTTGGTCGATAGAGATGCAGCCACCATATCCTACGTATGACCCTGCCGAAGCATTCTATAGCACTTATGGTTATGCGTGGAACCCCTATTGGTACCAATATCATCCTTAGTTTACTTATTTTTTTTTATTATTATGTAATTTGTAATTATTGATGTATTTAATATTTTTGTTAATATTGTAATCATTTTTATAATTTCTAACTTTTATTCTTAGATTTTAATAATTTTTGAATGTGGGGTAATAAACCAAACTTCAAAAATATGTATATATGTTTGCAGTTATCTTATGTACACAACAGGGTAAAACAACGCATTTTCAAAGACTGGCATTAAGTTCAGCAAAAGCAAGTAATTTTGACGACAATGATGCAAAATGTATGTGAAATAACAACAAGAAGGAATGAACAAATGACGTGCACCATTTATCATTCAGCAAACAAACGCCAATATATTTGGAAACTTTGGTAAAAATTTAATCATTTTCACACAAATCACCCTCAATAATTTAAATTGTTACTGATTTCTTGCAAATGAGGGCATTGCAAGATCTTAAGTGTGGGAAGGGGTTAAATTCTTTCGGATTTTAAAACTTTTACTTTATACACTTGGTTACCATTAAAAATACTAGTAAAGCAGTAGTTGTATTAGAATCTAGTGCTCTCTGATAATAAAGAACAGCCCTGGTCTTATATACTGACTACCCAATTCTAGTAAAATTTTTAAAAAATTTTCAAATAAATGAATTCAAAATCATGTTTAAACATATTTATGAACGATAAAACTAGGTTTTAACACCGAAATTATTGTTACCTCGGAAAGGAGATAAATTGAGAAACAAACTAAAATGTTAAAATTCATTTAAAATGGAATAGAGGACGATAAAAAGAAATAAAAAGCCAAGTGTGGGAAAATTTACCAAGTTATTTTAAACATATGCCACATATATTTGTAACAAATAACTGAAAATACTTTTGCTTTGGACTAAACTAAACTGTTTTACCCAATGAAAGAAAAGAAGAGATGGATCTACACGATGAATCAATTCCATCATTAAAAGGAAGTAAAGTCTTCCGAAAAAGACACGCGCTTCTTGATTTAGGTCATGAAGTTGTCGTTCAGACCAGCTGTAGGTTGACGAAAAATCTAGAAAAGTCATCACTAAAATCAGCAGGAAATCCACGGACCTCAGCATTAAACAGGGTCGTCAAGTGGTCAGATTTATCCTAACCATGAGAAGGATTTATCTCGTACAATGGGGAGGCACCGTGCAAATTAGCTGGATAAGACTAATGAATCAGATCCCCAGAAAGGATAATCTCCTTAAAGATTAAAAATCAGCTTTTAAGACTGATATTACTCAATCCTAGAGATTGACCTTAAAGATTGAGAATTCAAACTCATGGAATTCAATGATATCTAAACTCGAGCTTAAACGAAAAAAATATTTTGATCAAAATTATAAACCGATTTGTTTTCTGAAAACCCTATTTTCAATGCGTTCATTACCATTGAACGTAAAATCCTAGGAATTCACCTGGAATTCATTAGGTCACCTGAACTAAATCGGGTGTCAACCGTAAGAACGGTGGTTGCATAGCATGGTCAAAGACAGGACCTCGTGCCAAACCGACAAATTATAAGGGTGAGCTTTACTATTGCTCCTACCAAGGATAGTAATTGCGTCCGACACGTTATAGACCATAATCAAAAGCATGTCACGGGACATTGCCTTAACAGTTGCTTGTTCAACGCTTTCCTTTACAACCGGACGGTAGTTTGCCGAAAGGTAATATACGGAACAAGTAAACTGGACGTGTTGCTTTCCAAATACAAGGTTAGCAAGTGGGTGACACAAAACCGCAAGTTTTGAGCTAAAATTTTCAAATCTGAAACCCACCAAACCCACAAAAATATTTTGCAAACACCGGTAAAGGGTTATTCCGGAAAATTTATCTAGGGTAAAAACTAGATTTAATTTTCAAAAGATCAAATGTTTTCATAAAGATCCAATTTCCTTAATGGATCTAAATTTTTATAGTCATGTGGGACTGTAAACCATATCGTTACTACCATTGTTTATACCGCCGTATAGAAACCACTGATGTACAAAGTGTGAAGAATAAAAAAGTGATTCTAGTATTTCAAGACGATATTGCTTGAGGACAAGCAACGCTCAAGTGTGGGAATATTTGATAATGCTAAAAACGAACATATATTTCATAGCATTATTCCTCAAGAAAGACAAGCTTTTAGTTGCAATTGTTCTATTTACAAGTGATATTCGTTTAAATAATAAAAGGTGAAGACAAAAGACAGATTCGACGATTTGAAGACGCAAACGACCAAAAAGCTCAAAAGAACAAAAGACAATCAAAAAGGTTCCAATTATTGATGAGAAACGTCTCGAAATCACAAGAGTACAAGATTCAAAACGCAAAGTACAAGATATTAAATTGTACGCGAGGACGTTCGAAAATCCGGAACCGGGACTAGAGTCAACTCTTAACGCTCGACGCAACGGACTAAAAATTACAAGTTAACTATGTATATAAATATAATATAATATATAATTAATTATATTAATTATATATATATTATATATATATATTTAAAACCGTCGGCAGCAGGAAACTCCAAGGGTGAAAACTGAAAATACCTCTCCGCGACTCGCGGAGTTTTAAGGCTATTTGGCCGCGAGTCGCGGAGCCCCAAAAATCATTTCTGGCTATAAATCAACCCGAATTCTGATCAAAATGATATCAATTTTTTCTTCTCATTCATACGAAGTAATATATATTTATAATTTATATTTTAATTTTAATTATAATTCTAATAATAAGGGTATGTTAGCGAATGTTGTAAGGGTGTAAGTCGAAATTCTGTCCGTGTAACGCTACGCTATTTTTAATCATTGTAAGTTATGTTCAACCTTTTTATATTAATGTCTCGTAGCTAAGTTATTATTATGCTTATTTAAAACGAAGTAATCATGATGTTGGGCTAATTACTAAAATTGGGTAATTGGGCTTTGTACCATAATTGGGGTTTGGACAAAAGAACGACACTTGTGGAAACTAGACTATGGGCTATTAATGGGCTTTATATTTGTTTAACTAAATGAAAGTTTGTTAATGTTAATATAAAGATTTACAATTGGGCGTCCCTATAAATTACCATATACACTCGATCGGACACGATGGACGGGGTATTTATTTGTACGAATAATTGTTCATTTAACCGGATACGGGAATGGATTAATAGCCACTAGAATAATTAAAACAGGGGTGAAATTACATTCAAGGGTAATTGGTGTAATTGTTAACAAAGTAGTAAAACCTTGGTTTACACGCAGTCGATAACCTGGTGTATTCATTAAACAAAGTATTAAAACCTTGTTACAATTCGAATCCCCAATTAGTTGGAATATTTATCTTCGGGTATAATAATAATTTGACAAGGACACTTGCAATTTATATTTATGACTGATGGACTGTTATGGACAAAAACCAGACGGACATATTGAATAATCCAGGACAAAGGACAATTAACCCATGGGCATAAAACTAAAATCAACACGTCAAACATCATGATTACGGAAGTTTAAATAAGCATAATTCTTTTATTTCATATTTAATTTCCTTTATTTTATATTTAATTGCACTTCTAATTATCGCACTTTTATTTATTGTTATTTTATCGCACTTTTAATTATCGTACCTTTTAATTATCGCAATTTTATTTTATCGCATTTTTATTCGCAATTACATTATCGTTATTTACTTTACGCTTTAATTTAAGTCTTGTATTTATTTTATATTTTACATTAGGTTTTAACTGCGACTAAAGTTTTAAAATCGACAAACCGGTCATTAAACGGTAAAAACCCCCCTTTATAATAATAATATTACTTATATATATATTTGTATTTTTATAAAAGTAAACTAATACAGCGTTGAGCTTTGTTTAAAGATTTCCCTGTGGAACGAACCGGACTTACTAAAAACTACACTACTGTACGATTAGGTACACTGCCTATAAGTGTTGTAGCAAGGTTTAAGTATATCCATTCTATAAATAAATAAATATCTTGTGTAAAATTGTATCGTATTTAATAGTATTTCCTGCTAAAATTTAATAGTATTTTATACCCCTCTGCTTTGACATCAGTCCAATTTTCTAGACTATGATGTTAATGGTCAAGGCATTACAATCAATCTCGAAATCAAGCCACATGTAATCAGGGAACTCTCCCAACTCAGACTTGTATTCGTAAAAATCTTAGATCTCACCGCTTCTTACCGAAAATTCATTTCTGACTTTTCTCGTGTTACACGACTTTAATCTCTCCGCGATCGAACCTTGAGCGTGATTCTTCACACCAACATTTCTAGCTAAATTCGTACAACACCAGATGGGACTCAAATATGGAAATATTTCTACTTGGACGCCGAAAGGCATACTCCCTCGACTCGAAATCAACGGAACGGAAATTCGTTATTTTGCACGAAGAATTCGAATACTAAATTGTGGATCCGATCAATATTCTCGTCATCACGTACCACACTACATACCTCTGTTATTTCACCGTTACCGTCTGATATTACTGGAAATTAAGATAACACACAATCCAACGATACTTCACTCTTCTTTGACTTAACGCCCTTGTGTTTCTGATAATCGGCCAACTATTATTCAACCCCGAACTATACAACTACGTGTACTATCTCGTTTCTCTTTCAGACTTCAACTTTTGACAACTAGAGGTACGTTATGGCAACCTCGAGATGCAAGCTCATCCTATTCTAAGTCCTCATTTCACTCCTATCTTTATCGTTCGCATTTCCGTTTAAAGAAACTCCTTGTAACATTTCTCCATGGATAGAGAAATTCCTCATATTACATTAGTATTCGCCACGAGGGTGAATAGTCCTAACGAACATTTTTTGAACCCTAACTGACTTGTTCAAACATATCTTAAGAGATTATATTCCAACACGGAGTATCTTTGTCAATTATCCCGTATCGAAATACTCGTTTCGCCTCTAGTTTTACAAGAAACCTTGGAGACCCGCTTAGACATGAGTACCGCGTACCACCCACAAACAGACGAACCGAACAAATGATCGATTTACGTCTTCGAAAGACATGTTTCAAACTTGCATGGTCGCTTTTAGTAGATCCCTCTTACAACAGTAGTTACCACTCGTGTGTTCACACGCACTTTCCGAAACCCTATATGACCGCTAATGTCATACCCCTATTCGTTGGACCAAAGCATGTGGAAAACAAAACACCGAATCTTAACTCATCCAAGAAACAACAATTGAGATAATCCAAGTCCGAGAAGGGCTCGAGACGACCCGTAGTCGCCCAAAAGAGTCATACCAAACTTAGATGAAAACCTCACAAATCCCAGTGTGTGACCGTGTAATATTGAGAAACCGCACCTTGGAAAGGTGTAATCCATTTTGGGAAATCGAGAAAGGCTATATCCGCAATATCGAACCTTTTGAAACCTTGGGGCGTATTGGAACCGCTTCCTATCGTTTAGAACTTCCGACTCAATTAAGTTTCCGTTTACCCTACATTTCGTGTAACAAACTTAGAAACGTGTCCTGCGGAACAGGAACGTGCAATCCTTCTAGATGCACCAACTATTGATGACAAACTCCTCCTCATAGGAAAAACCGGCTGAACTTGTGGATCGTAAAACCAAGCCCTAATACAACGTAACACCCCGACTATCTGGATTCGTGGAATGTCCAAGAAAGTACCTTCAATCATTCGTAGAGTTACTACACTAGGTCTCGAGTAAGAGACATCGACTATTACTTCCAACTAAATTTCGGGACGAAATTTCTTTTGAGGTGTGGATAATGTATCATCCCGCGTTTTTCCGTTAAATTTATTTTAACACCGTCTTTTTTTTAAATAATATCTTTCGTCATTTAATTTGGCATCTTTCGTTAACTAACGTTCATAATATCCTCGTTATTTAATTATAACGTCACCCGTTTACTCGAGCATTTTAAATATTTGTTTGGTTATTTCCCGCACCCGCTTTGAAACTAGAGGGACCAAACTTGCAAAGAGGCCAAAGATTTGACTAGGTCAACTAGTCAAACCTTCAACCTCCTCCTCTCATTCATCTCTCTCTTTCTCCTTTTGATACTTCCAAATCCTCTCAACTTTCTAACATAAATTCATCATCTAAATCCGGATTAGGGAGCTAGCAACCAAATGAATTACATATTCTTGATCCTCTCATCATCCTCTTCGATTTGATGCTAACTACTTCGATTTTGGGTAACATTTCTAAAACACTAGATTTCTTTAAATTTGTATTCTTGACTTAAAAGTGTGTTAATTAGTGTCTATGGCTCATTGTGATGTCGTGTATGTAATTTGTATGCTCGATTCGTTGTTTTTGGTGTAACTAGCTTGAATATGAAAATTGCTTGCTTAATCTTTGATTTTGGATGATTAAAAGTTGTTTAATTGTTAAAGTTCATGTATTAAATGTGTTACTAGCATCATTAGCTTCAAATTGATGTGTAGGTTGATTAAGAAAACTTCAAAAACATGATTATTGATTTTGAGATGTTTGACTAGGGTTTGATAGTTCTTGACATGAATTTTTGGATGCTTGAATGTCATGGAATGTTAATTGTTAGTGTTTAGTAGTAAGGTATGCTTCATTACCTTCAAAACGGCATATCATATGTGTGAATTGGTTTCCCGAAACTCAAAATGCAATTGATGAACTTGAAACTTTGAAAATGGACTTTTATTGTTCGCTTGATGAGTTTTCGGCTATTGTAAATGATGTTATTGTTGGACCATAAGTGCTTAGTTGTATTCCTCGTCAAAATACCTTTCCAACAATATATGATAGGCATTATAAGTGTTTGCGGGTCAAGAGTTGGGTTGGAAAAGGTTTTGGTTCGTGCATACTTTGAAAAATTGACCAGAATTCTCTGCCCAGATGGTGGCGCGGCGCGCCCCATCCCCGCGCGACGCGCGGATTGGCCTGGTCAGATTCTGACCTCTTTGTCCCATTTCACGTGAAATGTTTGACTAGCTACCGACCTCCGATTCACATGAAACTTGTTCTAATATACTTGTATATGAATAATTAGCATAGAAAAATAGTCCGGGACCCGACCCGAACATGTTGACTTTTTCGTTGACTTTGACCAGACCAAGTTTGACTTTTTGTCAAACTTAACCAATTAATTATGCAATCTTTCTAACATGATTCCATACTTGTATCTTGCATGAAACTTGACAATTTTCTTCACATGCTACATAATCGAGTCGTGTCGAGCCATAGGACTAATTGAACAACTTTGACCCTTCGTGACTATCGTTATTGATACAACCTACTTGTTTAGGTCGAGATTAGCTTTGTCTTTGCACGCGTTTACTCGTTGAAGTACTTTATTGACTCTTGCGCTCAAGGTGAGATCATAGTCCCACTTTTACTCTTTTTGAACTTATATTTGGGATGAGAAAACATAAACGATTCTTTTGAATTAAGTGAACACAAGAACGGGAAAACAAACATTCTACATACGAGTTTAGAACAAAAATCCTCAATTCGATTATCATTAGTTACACTTGACGGGTGTAAGCGAGAACTTATGTTATATGGCCATATGGGTTGACAACCCTCATCTTTGACGGTTCGCTACCGTCTACGGATGAAATATATTTTCGAGAATCAGTGTTTGTTCTAGCACTATGGATGGGGTATACAATGGATGGAATGTTAAGCTTTGATAATTGGGTGCTCGTGAATATTAACTTTTAGAATGTATTACTATTATTTCAACTTTGCAAACCTTATGGTTCGACTTACTTACTTTCACTCACTTACTTACTTAAACCTATGATTTCACCAACGTTTTCGTTGACAGATTTATATGTTTTTCTCAGGTCTTGCACGATATGTGATACATGCTTCCGCTCATTATTTGATACTTGCATTGGATGTCGAGTATACATGCATTTCATGGAGCGTCTTATGACTTTACTTTAAACCGTGTCGCCTAGATTTCATTTGTACTTATAACCTTGTAACTTAACTTTTGGTTGAACAATTCTTTTAAACTTTGGAAACAATCTTTATGTTGAAATGAAGGCGACATATTTTGGTCAAACGTTGTCATAAAGACTTATGACCAGGTAATGGGATCCATGTAGATGACGCCGTCACTTGACGATTTGTCGGGGTCGCTACATAATGTAAGTTACAAAAACACACATATACATTAAATACATCACACCTCTCTTCAACCTCTTTCTCTCATATATCTTCTACAACACATCTCTCTTTTATTGGTTCTTTCAATTTAAATATATTGAACCAGGCCACTAAAGGTAGCTATAAGCCTACTGAAATATAACACGTTATCAGCACGAAGTGCTCCGTATAATCAAGGTTTATCTAAGCAAGCACACGTCACTAATAAAGGTAAGAAATTATCTAACTTTTATTAACTTCACTAACATTTATATTTATGTTATTTAAGTTATATATGGTCGGTTATACCGCCTGAATTATATTTCTGTAATCTAACTTTCATTAACTTCACTAACATTTATATTTATGTTATTTAAGTTATATATGGTCGGTTATACCGCCTGAATTATATTTTCTGTAATCTAACTCTTATTAACTTCACTAACATTTATATTTATGTTAATAAGACCTCATGATTGTACGCAACACGTCATTTGACAATACGGTACTTTATGTACGCAACACGTCATTTGACAACACGGTACCATGGGTCGAGATTAATTCCGATCAATACGAATACGATGGGGTCTTTATATGTTATCTAACATTTATGATTACTTATGCAATTAATCATTATTTATTTCATGCATATTAATGTTTATTCTTAAAAGTAAATCTTAAAAGTTAAAATAAGAAAAAATAGTTTGTATTTTTATTAAAAGTAAATCTTAAAAGTTAAAATAAGAAAAAATAGTTTGTATTTTTATTAAAAGTAAATCTTAAAAGTTAAAATAAGAAAAAGTAGTTTGTATTTTTATTAAAAGTAAATCTTAAAAGTTAAAATAAGAAAAATTAGTTTGTATTTTTATTAAAAGTAAATCTTAAAAGTTAAAATAAGAAAAAGTAGTTTGTATTTTTATTAAAAGTAAATCTTAAAAGTTAAAATAAGAAAAGTAGTTTGTATTTTTATTAAAAGTAAATCTTAAAAGTTAAAATAAGAAAAAGTAGTTTGTATTTTTATTAAAAGTAAATCTTAAAAGTTAAAATAAGAAAAAGTAGTTTGTATTTTTATTAAAAGTAAATCTTAAAAGTTAAAATAAGAAAAAAAAATCTTGTCCTTTATATTACTCATACGCGTTTTGATATAGTGACTTTATTCGTTAACGTCAACTAACGACGTTACAACGGTCATATAAACATAACGGTTGTTAACGTCAACTGACGACGTTACAACAACTATATTTTTCAAATATAAAATAAACATCTCCGTTTTCACATTTTCACAAATCAATCTTCATTTTTCAGATTACTACTCTCAAAAAGTTTTTGTAAAAATGATTCACACAAGGATGATTTTTACTATTGTATTGGTCATATTAACTATCATCATTGTTGCTAATATACCACCGGGTGAACCTATATTCTATCCTGCCCTTGTGGTTTTATTATTTGTAATCATACCATTATTCTGTTGTTTGCTACTTATGAATTTAAAATGATTCTAATTTCATTTTATTATTTGTCTATGAATAGAAGTTGATTATGATTATGATTTATGTTATTCATCTTTTTGATAATAGAAAATGTCGAATTTGAAAAGGCTTAAATTTGCTCATTTAGAACAAGTGGGAACAACTACTTAACATGGGTTATGAATGTAGAAAAACATCTCGAATCAAATGGTATTTTAGAAACCCTGAATGAAAATAACAATTATTCCGAACAAGAGAAAGCAATAGTAAGTATTTTTCTTAGCAAACATATTGACGAGTCCTTAGAATCTACATATTATATGATCGAAAATCCAAGTGTATTAAGGAAAATACTCAAAGATAGATACGATATTAATTATCAAAAAAAAAAAAATTAATAATAATAACGGTGATCCATGAAAGAATAAAATTAAAGATATTAGTAGACGCTCTTATAAGAATTTCGGAGATTCTTATTAATGATCTGGTAACGTGGATCATCAGTCTAGTATTTCTTGAATACATGAACATTTTGTTTAGCTCTACAAATAAGTCCCAAAAGAAAAGAAAACGAGAGTGAATATGTTGACAAATCTTGATTAAATTAACCCTGAGCTACCTTGAGACTTGAATGGTTTGAATTTTCTAAGATGCCTAGTTTTTTTATGTATCACTCATAAATAAATGGTTTTAGACCATAACGCATATGTTTTATTAAGTGTTATCTTGTATGTACTTCAGATTATAACTTGTTTGCAGGTAATATAATTTGATTATCTTGCTGAAATATAACTCATTATTTGCTTATCTTATTTGAAGTTTTAGTATGAATCCTGCAGAAATACAACATCAATTAAATGGTAAAGACCTATGTATTGCAGATAGTAGTAACATACACACTATGATCAAATCTAAGAAATATTTTATTGATTTAAATCAAATGAAGGAATTATAAATACTATATCAGCTCTTGCAAACTTGATATAAGAAACGAAAAAGGCAAAATTTCATATTACCAAATGGTACGAATTTTTTGGTAAACAATGTCTTGTTTTCTCCCAAATCAAAGAGAAATTTGTTAAGTTTCTCTGATATATATCATAATGGATATGATTATCAGTCAATGACAATCGAAAATGAGAAATATCTATGTAGCACCGAAAAGCGCATAGGATTAAAATCGCATATGATAAAAAGCGCATATGATGAAAAGCGCAGCGCATATGATTAAAGGCGCATATGATAAAAAGCGCATATGATGAAAAGCGCATCGCATATAATTAAAAGCGCATATAATGAAAAGTGCATATGACGAAAAGTGCAGCACATATGATTAAAAGCGCATATGGTGAAAATGATATATGATGAAAATCACATATGGTGATTAATGAAAATCACATATGATGATTAATGAAAAGCACATATAGTGATTAATGAAAAGCACATATAGTGATTAACGAAAAACACATATGGTGATTAATGAAAATCACATATGGCGATTAATGAAAAGCACATTGAGAAATAATCACCAATGTTTCTTGAAAGAATTCAAGGGTATATATATGGACCAATTCATCCATCATGTGGACCATTTTTCTAATAGACGCATCTAACGCATATATCAAGCCATAATATGGCATTTGCAAAGTTTCTTGCACAAATTATTAAATTAAGAACACATTATTCTGATTACACTATTAAAAGGATGAGACTTGATAATGCTTGTGAGTTAACATCTCAAGCTTTTAATGATTATTATATGTCTACAAGGATTGTTGTTGAACATCCAGTTGCTCATGTGCATACACAAAATTGGTTTAGCTGAATCAATAGATAAACGCTTACAGCTAATAACTAGACAATTAGAAATGAGTACAAAACTCTCAATATTTATATGGAGACATGTAAATTTACATGATGTGACATTAATTCGCATTAAATCAAGTGCAAGTTATAAATATTCTCCATTACCAACTTAATTTTGGTGGAGACCAAATATTTTCCATCTTAGAACATTTGGTTGTGCAGTGTATTTTTAATTGAACAACCACAACAAATGGTTCCTCAAAGAAGGATTGAAATATATGTTAGATATGAAACATCTTCAATCATAAGATATATTGAACCCATGACGGGTGATATTTTTACAGCAAGTTTTGTCGATTGTCACTTTAATGAAACATTGTTCCCTATATTAGGGGGAGAAATGAAATATAAATAAAATGATGTTTCATGGTGTGAACATCAATTAAGGAATATTGATCATCGCACAAAAGAATGCGAAAAGAAAGTTCAAATATAATGCATATGCAAGAACTTGCAAATTAATTACTTTATGCATTTAAAGATACAAAAAATAAGTGACTAAATCATATATACCAGCAGTAAATGCTTCAGCTAGAATTGAAATTACAAAAGCTGGCAATAATGTCACTCATGAGTCTTTGCTACGGCAGAAACGTGGGAGACCAATTGGTTCCAAAGATAAAAATTCTCGAAAAAGAAAATCAGCTGATAATGAGGTAAAAGAAATTGTTCAACAAGAACCACAAATCAACACTCCTTCTACAGAGGATATTGATAAATGTAAATACATAAATTGCAATAAATTATGCAATATTATGAAACTGAAATGAAATGAAAAATCTTGATGAGATATTTTCATATAATGTTACAATGACATCATGAATAAAGATGATGATCTGGAACCAAAATCTGTCATTGAATATCAAAATAGACGTGATTGAACTCAACAGAAAGGAGCAATACGAGCTGAATTATAATCGCTCAATAAAAGAAAAGTTTTTGGATCAATCGTTATCACTTTTAAAGATGTGAAACAATGGGATACAAATGAATTTTTATCCGAAAAGAAATGTGCAAATGAAGTTACAAGGCAAAACTAGACTTGTAACTCAAGATTTCCCACAAATACCAGAAATGAATTAGGAGAAAAACTTATCCTCCTATAATGAATATAATTACTTATTAGATACTTAATCAACCTGGTAGTTATTTAAATGCATCTCATGGATGTTGTTATTACTTATCTGTATAGATCACTTAATAGTGATATATATATGAATATACCTGAAGGGTTAAGGTATCATAAGCATCTAATGCAAAACCCAAGGGAATATATTCCATTAAATCACAAAGATTTCTAAATGGGTTTATACAATCGGGACGTATGTGGTATAATCGATTAAATTACTACTTAATAAGAAAAGGGTATACATATAAACTTATTTGCACGTGTGTTTTATAAAAACAATGTTCGGATATATGATCATAGCTGTTTATATCAATTATCTTAAATAAAGAAATCTATGAAGCCATTCAACTTCTAAAGAAAGATTTTAAAATAAAAAAAAAATCAAGTATTACGTTGATTTACATATTGAGCATATAACTAATGGCTTACTTATACATCAAACAACTTATACCGAAAAGATTTTAAAATATTTTAATATGGACAAGACAAAAACCATTAAGTACTCATATGGTTGTTAGATCTTAATATTGATACTAATCCATTTCATCCTCTAGAAGATCATGAAGATCTTCTTGGTTCAGAAGTTCCATATTTTAGTGCAATTGGGGCTCTTATGTATCTTACAAATTATACAAGATCTGACATTTCTTTTGCAGTTAATTTGTTGACAAGGTTCAGCTCAGCCCCTACCAAAAGACATTAGAATGGGATCAAACAAATAGTTTGATACCTTCGGGGAACTACTGATTTATAATTATTTTATTCTAACAACTCGAAACAAGATTTGTTTGGTTATACAGATGCAGATTATTTATCTGATCTACATAAAGCTAAATCTCAAACTGGATATGTATTCCTAAATGGAGGCACCGCAATATCATGACGTTCTCAAAACAAACACTTGTTGCAACATCATCAAATCATGCCGAAGTGATTGCATTACATGAAGCTACTCGGGAATGATTTTAGTTAAGATCAATGATACAAATCATTATTGATTCTTGTGGACTAGAACGCTATAAAAGCCCAACAACTATCTATGAAGATAATACAGCTTACATAGTACAAATGAAAGAAGAGTATCAAAAATGACAGAACAAAACATAAATGCTGACGAGGCGCTAAAGCTATAAACGGTCTTAACGGTCATAAGTTTGATGGAAAAGAATGGTATATTGGTAAGGCTCAGAAAAAGACTGAAAGGGAATAGGAATTGAAACAACAGTTTGAGCAAACCATGAAGGAGACTGTAGACAAATCACAAGGGTCAAACTTGTACATAAAAGATTTAGATTATACAGTTTCAGATGAAAACCTCAGATTCTTCTCATATACTCAAGATCTCGTAAAAGACAACCAGATTAAAATGAGATACGTTCAATCAACAACTCTGCTGATCTTTATACCAAAGCACTGTCAATCGCTGTTTTCAAAACATACGTTCACAATATTGGCATGAGGCAAGTTCAAAAGATGTGACGACTCAGCATTGTCTACTTGAGGGGGAGTCAACTCTATGCTGCACTCTTTTTCCCTTAGCTAAAGTTTTATCCCACTGGGTTTTCTTTAGCAAGGTTTTTAACGAGGCAGTATTAATTCCTCTTTAAAAAAAAATTACCATTCAAGGGGGAGTGTTGTAAATTTAGTAGTTAAATATGGATGGTAATTAGTCAAATATGGATAGTAAAATTTGTACTATATATATGTGCATAATGTAAGTTACAAAAACACACATATACATTAAATACATCACACCTCTCTTCAACCTCTTTCTCTCCTATATCTTCTACAACACATGTCTCTTTTATTGGTTCTTTCAATTTGAATATATTGAACCAGGCTACTAAAGGTAGTTATAAGCCTACTGAAATATAACAAAAAAAAAAAAAAAAGCATAAAAGGATAAGATAGCTCCCTTTAATTAATAATTTTTGTTAAAAAAGAATTCAAATACTCGGGTTTAAAACCTTTTGCGTACATTATCCGTTTATCGCGGGCTTTGTATATGTTATGCGCGCCAACTGGTGGTTGTGATATGCAACTTTCCCTCTTTTTAACTTAAATTAGGGTTCGCGCTCTATTTCTTTGATCTCGCTTGCTAATTTCTCCAATTTCACTTGATCCAGGTAACCTGATTTAATTTAGTTATTTGTTCTTACATTTCATGTAACTAATGTAAATGTATATCTACCTGGTAAAATTGATAGAATCCGCCAGGTGTTTGATTAATTGTCACAAAGAAATCAACTGCTTTATACATACAACTGATGCAAATTAAGTGTGATTAATTAGTTAATTTAAACATGTGTGTGAGTGAAACTTCACGGCAGAAGGACTGCTGTTTAGTGTGACTGTGTGATTAATTAGTTAATTTAAATTGGGATAAGACAAGAACGTAATTGTACGAATGGTTTAATTCACTTGTGACCTAATTATAGACTAATGGAGGACTTAAAATAAATAATTGTCAAAATGATGCATTTTTTGTTCTACCAAGTGTAGAAATTTTGGAGCTGTAGGTGTACAAGGATCAGTAAACCACAAGTTTACGTGCTTTTCCAGAAAAGTTCAAATGGAAAATAAATGCAATGGTAATGGAAGAGGTGCTCTTATAGTTTTAGAAGGTTTGGATCGAAGTGGTAAGACCTCACAGTCTGTTAGGCTTCGGTCGTATTTGGATAGTCTTGGGTATGCAGTTGAATCATGGCGGTTTCCTGATCGAGATACTGTTGTCGGGAAAATGATTTCATCTTATCTTTTAAATCAATCTCAGTTGGATGATCACACGATTCATCTTCTCTTTAGTGCAAATCGTTGGGAGAAAAGGTTAGTTTAGACCTTGAGATTCTCTTATTGATGCATTTGGTTATGTTGTGAAATAATTCTATCGATTTTACTTGGTTAATGTTACCCATGTCCTTAAAAACTTCTAAACTGAGTGTATGTGGATATAAATCTGTGGGATTTTGCATGTTTATAAGGTAGCTAAGAATCGTTTAGCTTGCTGAAGATATTTGCAGGTTTTGTATGTATTTCTTCATGTTATGGTTGTAAAAATGTACAGTTCTTATTTGGAATCTGACAATTTGAATTTCGTTATGATTCAAATCGTGGAATCATAGTAGAGGATTGAATTTATGTTTTGGAGAATAGTATATGCAGATTTTACCTTCGCGTACAGACGCAGGGGACAGACGCAAGGGACAGAATCGATGATTGTATTCCTTGTACATGTCTAATCGTGGAATCTGACAATTTGAATTTCGTATGTATTTCTTCATGTTATGGTTGCTGCCATTTTATCTTAGAGCGGAGTATCTTCATTAGAGGTGGCATCATGGGTATTGGTTAGTAATCATGCGCATATCCGCATCCGCGGATTTCACGCATGCATATGCACTATTACGCATTAAGTCCTACAAGTCAACGTGCAGTCAATGCAGTATCATTGACTGAGTTTACCTTCGCGTGTGCTTATCTGCGGCATGCGGATGGCACACGCGCTAAACCCAGGTCGGTTATCAATTCCTTGTTGACCGAGGATATTATCTTTTCCATACTTATATCCGAGATTCGGGGGAGTTAGTTATGGAAAGGATTAACACAATCTTAATCTTAGATGATTCTAGAACGCAGGGTTTGCCTATAAATACAAACCCTAAACCCTCATAAACAAAAACACCTTACGTAGCTACAACTCCGTCAAACTAATCAGTGAACGAGTTTACGTAAGGCACATCATTGTTCATCATTCAACACAAAGGTTAACAGGTCAGTCTTTATCGACGGTAACCTACAACCTTATGGGGCCATCGATCGACGAACGTCTCGATGGTGGACTTAACCATTTAGCCACCCCATCGATATCATCATATCGACCTGGGTTATTCAAAGTAGCCAGACCGGAGAGCTAAATACTAAGATCCTTAAACCCCGCATTATTAGTAGATCATGGATAATATTCCTTATGGAAAATCTATGCATGATCAGTTACGTTGTGTCAAAGTGGGTAACAAATTAGGTTGACCCGAAATTCTTTGTCCAGAAAATTTGAACTCACAGAATTAGTTGTTCTTTCGTATATGTTTGTAAGAATTATTTCAATGATAATCCAATTATTGGAATAAAAATTAAAAAATGATTTGTAGATGGTTTATGAATCAAAATACACTTTAAGCTTTAGACCAGTTCAGCTTTTTAAATTTAAGTTGATTTTTTTACCCATCTCACTCTCGTGAACATAAAACATATCCAAAACCACCAGTTCTTCATTAAGTAGGTCGAGATAGCCACCTCCGAGTTTTATATCACATTATAAATTACTTGGATTTTGGTGTTTTTCTGGATTTGTGCATAGACATAATTGGTTCGAAGCTTGTTTGTAGCCATAAGAGCAGAAGTGTACTATTTTTTTTATTTATCTAACTATACCTCTGTTTATACATCACTGCATCTTGATTATATACAAGAGCAGGAGCAGGAGTGCGCGTCTTTTGATTAATCTAGCTATATCCCGGTTTATACATTGCTGCATGTCGCTTTTTTCTAATAAACTTTTACATATGTTATGATTAAAATTAGAGAAGGTGGAACCAAGACTCTAAGTTGAGTTTTGTTCACACGTAAGGTCCCTATGAATCCATAAAAGCATCTGATTAGATACCTTTCGATTCTCATCTTCAGATTAATACAATCTTCATTATTCTCAGATCGTTGATGGAGGCTAAGCTTAAAAGTGGTACGTCTCTGATTGTTGATCGCTATTCTTATTCGGGAGTGGCATTCTCATCTGTCAAAGGTCTTGATATTGAATGGTGTAAGGTGAGAATCCTCATTAACCCCGTTCTCTCTCTCTCTCTCTTTTTTTTTTTTTTTTTTTTTTTTTTGTGTGTGTGTGTGTGTGATATTTGATATTATATATTGTGCAGGCTCCAGAGGTGGGGCTGTTGGCACCTGATCTGGTGGTGTATCTCGACATACCTCCGGAGGTAATTTGTAGCTTTTGGAAATAATTTTTTAATGTAGTATTTTTCTTATTTCTCTATTAGTACTTGGTTAAATAATGGAGTAATTTTGTAGAAAGCGGCTGAAAGAGGTGGCTACGGAGGTGAGAGATACGAACAGCTCGAGTTTCAGAAAAACGTTGCCCAATACTATAAGATGCTTAGTGATGCATCATGGAAGGTAATGAGAAATATTGCCACACCCTAATCTTCTCCTCTAATTGGATACAGACTCTTGTGACTTTGATCATTACTGTCACCTTGGTGTGTCAAATTGGGCGGTTGGGTAACGTGTCATAATGGGTTTGTGATATTTACCTTCAAAAATAGATATTGTGATAACTGTAATTGCAAAACTATATTACTGATTAATCTTTTTTTGTTTTTTCCTTAAAAGCCTAATCCATTTTTATAAGATAATTTTGAATACTTGATAAATTTGAAACAGAACGTTACTGGAATTTTGTTTTTCTTTAGTTTAATCTTCTGCTAGTCCATTTGACCTGTAATAGAAAATATAACCAAATAAAACTATTTTACATAAATAGGTTGAAATTGGCAACTGTAATGACATCTATTTGATGCATATATGGATGGATGTGCATTGTATATCTATCGGTTTATGTGGGATATATGTATGGATGCCTCAGAAGTCAGTCTTTTAGATATAATATGATATAAGCCAAGTAGATGGCTAAACCGTTTTTTGATCCCATTGATGGTAATACAAATACGCTTTTGATCACGTAACAGATTATAGATGCAAGCCTCCCTATTGAAGATGTTGAGAAACAGCTCAAGGAGGTTGTGTTGGACTGTGTTATGTCTTGCCAAAAAGGAAAACTGGTTTCGCAGCTCTGGGTGTCTTAACTTGAAGCCATTACTGAAAGTTCCAAATTGTACTTTGGAGATGGAGATGGAGATGGAGACGGCCTCGATTGTTACGTCACCAACTCACCATGAAATAAGTTTCCGTTAATCTTCCATTTGAAGCAAGGTTTTGTTGTATCATTATCTCCATCCATTGTGAATTTTAATTATGAGCAATCAAGAGTTTTGAAAACTTAATGAAGTTATCTTTAAAAATGGTAATGTATAATTTTGCTGCATTAACTTCCCTTTTAAGTTCTTTTGGAAAATAACGGTGTATTATTTAAAGGCCACTAAGACCAGTACCAACGGATACGTCTTTTAACCGTAACTTTTTGAAAAATAAAGACACCGTAGTAAAGGCACCGTCATTTATGTCGATAGAAAGAAATATTTGGATTCTGTCTATTTAGTGAAGTTAGAGGACGCACTTCAATGGAGCCCACATGCTATAGTCATCAGCTCAAGAATTAATACGGACATGCTTCATTCATTTTATATTACTCTATTATTTTATTTTAACCTTTAATAAATAATTGATAATAATATATTAGGTGGGTCCAGTCTTTTTGAAGAAGTATTTTATGGTTGTGTTTAGTTTTTTTGAGTCTTTCTAAGAAAATATTGACGTGACGCTGATGTGAAATTTAGTCTTTTTTAAGAAGCATGTCATTGTGGGAAATGGTGTCCAAAAATAAACCAAACACCATAAAATAAACATGGGATACTTCGATACCGTTACGTTAAAAACCTTTTTTTCATCTAAAAAATTAAATATCTTTAGAAGTTAAATTACTTTATTACAACCTTTGTTTCTGACATTTGAATAACACATGATGCAGAATGGTTAAACATTCAGCGTTAAATCATTCAGAGCTCGAATTATCTCTTAACCAATAAACTCTTAAATTTTATGTAAAATTTTATTTAAATTATATCAAGAACTTTTATTAGACAAATATTTTGTAATTTTTATTCATGTCAAAGGTTAAATAATATAATTTTACTTTATTCATTTTAATCGTTCAAAATGATTAGCAAACATGTTATTGTCATTCAGAAGCAATTTTATTCTGAATATTTGAATCATTTAAATTATAAATAATTCAACATTAAATCAATTATTAAACGCACTCTAAATATTCTTAGAAGTTAGATCACTTTATTGAAACTGAGACCATTAAATTGAAACAAACGGGCTAAAAGACAATGGTGATAAAATGTCTCGTTGGTATTCATTTACTTTTTTATATTGAATAAAAAATGTAAATGTAATTATTTGTTTAAAATAAAATAAAATAAAATAAAATAAAATTTTACTTACTTAATAGTGAAACGTAACTTCGAAAAAGCTAAACATGATTAGTGAATTATTGACAATATTGTTTAATGTTTAATACACAAACATGTCACAAAATAATACTAACAAAATCATAAATCTTTAGAAACTAGCTTTTGTTTCATCGATAATATTAAATTTGTTAGTGCATCAAATTAAACTGAAATTAACATGAAAACCGATAAGATTATTTGGTAAGATGGGAATACAAGAATACCATTGGTCAACGTGTGTGGGGTTACGTACTACTCCGTAGTTATTTATAGAAAGACATGAATACAAAACTATTCTCCAAAAAACAAAAATAGCCATTTTCAAATGTAGCTACTTTTGTATTTAATATTATTGATTTCAACTTTTTAAGCATCTTTATCTTTAGTTGTCATCATACTTCATTTTTTAATTGGTGGAACACAGTTTGGAGCTCTCTAGAAACCAAACATTGTTTAATGTTTAATTCCTTTTTACATGGAATCAGCCAGTGATAAAACCTAGGAATACTTGCTCCGTGTCAACTTTGAACCACATTTTCACATTCTTGAATTAGTAATCCATATTTTTTTCTTTTTAAAAACAATTATTTAAAATCACTAACAGGAAAATTAGCAATCCGTATTATTCTTGTTAGTACGGGATATGAACAATAATAAGTATCTTTGGTTCTGTTTTTATCAATAAAGCTTGCTTTTTTAAAAATAAAATAAAAATACATTCACTATAAAGTATTTCGATTTAATTGTTCTCAATGCTTATAACTTATTTATAGGAATAAGACAAAATAACAATTAGAAGTTTGACAAACAATATCACTATTCACTAATCAATATCATAGCGTTTGTGTTTTATGTGTGTTGATTAAAATAAAAGCAAATCCGTCACTAAATGAAATTGAAATTCAGTTAATTACAGTTGAAAAAAGTGGCTCGGGGGGATATAGCTCAGTTGGTAGAGCGCCGGTCTTGCAATTGGGTCGTTGCGATTACGGGTTTCCCAATTCTCCCCTTCAACATGAGTCTGGTGAGCATACATCATACTAAAATCTACTTTTCAACTTTATTTGTAGAATTGATTACAAAAACTGATAATTTCTTTAGAAAACAAACTGTCTACTGTAAACTGGAAATTTTATACAGTACATACAGAATTTAGTTCGTACCCTATACAGTAAGTTTAAAAATTTAGCGAAAAAATGATACGGAGTATTAAAATAGACTAATAGTATTTGTAAATAAAAGAGTGGTGCACCCAGCGATAGCGACCATGGGGTTACGTGTTTATTCATTAAATATTTCAATAGTTAAACACATATGGACATCTGGCCCAATATTTACAAGAATCCTATTCCCTCCAATCAGGTTATCTGCTTTCTAAAATGTTTCACCACGCTACATTACATTTGTTCCCCCATCTATATATTTATATTTAATTTTATATTTTAATTTTATATTTTATTATACATATATTTTTTTTTTGAAAAGCAAAAAGAATATTATTAATATTACTCGAATTATAGTATTACAAGTCCCTATATGCTACTATACATTGCTATAGACAATCGAAACAGTCGGAAAAGTGGAATGAGATAAAACTAAATTGGAGAATCTGGAATGACGTATACAAGCTAACACTATGAGGGAACGAACTTGAGTATTCAAGCGGGGGAGGAGGGCGCAACCGTGCCGATCAAGCGGCGACAAAGTTGACACACAACCAACCCATTTAATCTACCCCACATAGGCTAACTAGAATAACGAACACTACCTGATTAAAACTATCTACATTTTAACCGACACCCGTGCGAGATGAGGGAGATGATACATAGAATGACGGGTTGAGAAGCCATTGGTGCCACTCGATTGGTATTTTTTTTTTTGAACGGTTTGAAATCCAACTAAAACTTTGGGTTTGTATTTCAGAAATTATTGCTGCGGGATTCCATATTTTTCCGGAAAAGATCTTCAGGTTTCTGTGTTTCCATATAATGTAACACGTGATCCATTTAGTAGCTTGCCAAAGGGACGAACCGGTTGAGTTATATGTGAAGCCTTGATCGGTGATGGTGGCTTCGTTGATGTTAGATATAAATGCGTTGTTTTGATTCCACCAGTCGAGAATTTGTGACCAAATTGGAGACACTTTTTGACAATTTACCAATGTATGTTCAGTGGTTTCGATATGATGCTCGCATAAGGGACATAAGATCGTATCGAGGTCAATTCCTTTTTTATCAAGTTCACTTCTAACAGGGATTTTTTGCTGGGTCACCCTCCATAGGAAGATGAAGACCTTTTGTGGAACGTATTTGTTGCGAGTTATTGACAGGTTTCTTGAATTTGCACCAAATTTCAGAGTATTGATCAGATTTGACATTGTTGATGTAGTGAAGATTCCGGATGCGTCGAGGGAGAATTTCCATGAGTCTGGGCAATCTGAAATATTTACAGAAGTTATAAGATTATTAAGTTCCGTGAGTTCATCCAATGCGCGGCCACTAGGGGGTCTGGACCAGTCCCAGTTTCCAGTCGAAGTGGAATTACTACGCAGTATTCTTTCAGCTACGGTTGCTTCTTTTTGGGATTCCAACATGAATAATCTATGGAATGATGTTTTTAAGTTCTCAGTTCCGATCCATATATCATTCCAAAAACTAATTGAAGTGCCATTCCCGATGCGCTTTGAAATTGAGGAAGTGAAGGATGTGCCTACGTTGTCCGCAGTTTTTCCGGCTTTGATAATTTCTTTCCAAATGGTTCGACCTGAAATGTTCCTGCACAAGATGTTAGTATCCAACCCCCCCCCCCCCCCCCCCCCCCCCCGGCCCATAAATGCTTTTGATTATTTTTACCCATAATGCGTTGTTTTCATTTTTAAAGCGCCACCACCACTTACAAAGTAGTGATATGTTTTTAGCAAAAAGGGATCCCACGTTTAAGCCCCCGCATTCGTAAGGTAAGATTATTTGGTCCCATTTAATCCAATTAATTTTATTATCATTTGAAGAACCTCCCCAGAAAAATTTCCGCCTTTTAGATTCGAGAACCTTAAGGATAGCGGATGGTGCGTGGAATAAGGAGAAGTAGTATAAAGGGATACTACTTAGAATAGATTTGATTATCGTAAGACGGCCTCCGAATGAAATGGATTTGGCAGCCCAATCCGTTAGTCTTTTATCGAATTTTTCAACGATTGGTTGCCAAGACGAAGAGTGTGAAGTGGGGACTCCGATAGGGAGTCCGAGGTAAGTAAAAGGGGTAGATCCAGCAGAGCAGTTAATGTACTGAGCCATTTGCTCGGTTTCGATCAAAGAGGTACCGATACCGTAGAGCTTGCTTTTGCGGAAATTAACTTTGAGCCCCGAAATATTTTCAAAGCACTTAAGGAGTTTGGAGATGTGTTTTGCGTTTCGTTTAGACCACTCACCGAAGAAGATTGTATCGTCTGCATACTGAAGGTGTGTGATAGTGAGATTATCATGTCCGATTTTTAACCCTTGCAAATGACCATTGGCTAATGCTCTTTTGACAAGTATGTTAAGACCTTCAGCAACAATGATGAATAGGAACGGCGATATGGGATCACCTTGTCGGATTCCCCTTTCGGGAGAGAATTCTTTGGTGGGAGACCCGTTAATTAAGACCGATATAGACGATGAGGAAAGACATGCCCGGATGAAACCAATCCATTTTAAACCAAAACCCATAGATTGCATGGTTTTAAATAGAAAGTCCCATTCAATGCAATCGAATGCTTTTTCAAAATCAACTTTAAAGATTAGGCCTTTTTGTTTTTTACGTTTTAATTCATCTATTATTTCGTTTGCAATTAGGACACTATCAAGGATGTTGCGGCCTTTGAGGAAAGCAGTTTGTTCAGATCCTATGACTTTATGGATGACCTTTGCAAGGCGATTGGAGAGTATTTTGGTGAGGATTTTATAATAGCTACCTATTAGACATATTGGTCGATATTCATTTAGTTCAATTGGATTAGATTTTTTCGGAATTAAGGTGAAGAAGGAAGCATTACAACCTCTGTAGATTTCCGCGTTTGTCCAGAACCAATCTAAACAATTAATTAGGTCGTTTTTTATCAGTTCCCAATGTTTTTTGAAGAATTTCATGTTGAAGCCATCCGGGCCGGGAGCTTTGGAACTATCACAGTTACCTATGGCTTCCCATATTTCTGTTTCATTAAATTTAGCTTCTAATAGTTGATTGTCTAAAGAGGTGATGTAATCGAGATGTGGTACATTGTCGAAGGGGCATTCGTCACGAAGATGTTTGGAAAGGAAGACGTTTTTAAAGTAAGAATATGCTTCTTGTTTTATTAGATTAGGATCTTCAGACCATGTTCCATTGATTGACAGGCCGTGGATGTTGTTTTTACTTGTTCTTTTTTTAATATAATTGTGAAAATATTTTGAATTTTCATCACCTTCAAGCGCCCATTTGATTCTGGATTTTTGTTTAAGCATGTTTATTTTCTTTTTTTCTTTGACAGTTTGCTGCATTTTTTCATCGATCCATTTTTGTTTTTCCGATTCAGATAATGGTCTGGTTTCGGCAGTTTGTTCCCAATTATTACATTCAGATATATGATCTCGGATTTGTGAGTCAATGTTATCAAGTTGAATACTATGTTTTTTGAGCTCCATTTTTACGTTTTTTAATTTATTACGGAAGATGCAGTCTGGCCTATTACCAGTAGTCGGAATCGACCAGGCTCTTTCAATGACAATGTCGGCATCTTTAAGGTCGAGCCATGTGTCAAAAACACGTATTGGTTTAGGGCCTGAATCGAGGAGGTTATTTCTTAGAATGATAGGACAGTGATCGGAAAGATCACGATCAAGAGTTTTGGAGGATGTATTGGGCCAGATGGTGAAAATGCCATCAGAGACAAGGAATCGGTCAAGTTTACTGAATTTCATTGTTTTCTCACATATCCTTGTGAATCTTTTTCCACCTAATGGAAGATCAATTAATCCGGAGTTATTTATGAAATTATTAAAATTATCTGCCCAATGTTGATTGCAATCTGTATTCATGCGTTCTGTTTTGTTTCTTACTTCATTAAAGTCACCAAAGACAATGTGTGGAATGTTAAGAGAGTTAATGAGAGATGAGAGTTCGTTCCAGAGTCTTAGTTTTTTTGAGGAAGAATGAGGACCATATACATTAATGAAAGCAATTTCAGAATCATGCCCTGCCCATGTTCCGCGTATTGCTAAGAAGAATTCGCCCTCAATCGCATAATTGAACGAAAAGATATTAGTATCCCACATAGTTAAGATACCACCGGAAGCACCAACCGAGTCCTTTTGGACGAATTTAAAATCAGAATTACCCCAGAAAGATTCAATGGTGTTATCACCTGTTTGTCCGCATTTGGTTTCTTGTAGACCTAAAATCGTTGGTTTTTCTTTATTGCAGATACGTTTTAGCCAACTTATTTTACCCGTTTGTCCAATACCCCGAATATTTAAAGAAATTGTACACATGAGAAAAAGACTTACAAATATCGATGTGAAGGAGGATGGATTCATTGGAGGTTGCGTCGAATCCCGATGCATTTCCCGAATTCAAACGTGTCTAAACTTTTGCTGGAGGTGGAGCCTGATTTATTATTCTTTTTGTTACGCGTCGTGTCTATGTGAGCTCCCTTCGAGTAGCCGGATGTGTTACTTCCACCATTAGACGAGGATTTATTACGTTTAGCTAGATGTGAAATTCTGAGTTTTTGCCCACTTCTTGCTAGGTGTTTCATATAAAGCATATTGGATCTAGGTCGTTTTATGTCCGGTTTTTGTAGGGTGTTTTTTGGGTTAGGAATAGGCTTGGCAGTGGTATTGGATAATTTCCTCTTTTTTGATATTGTAATATCCGAAAATAGTAGAGGTTCAAGGTTAAAAGGGTCGGAATTTGTTTGTTGCGTGGCATTTGGGGCGGGCATAAAGGTTAAAGGTGATTTGGTATGAGAGTTTAAGGGTGAGTCATGAGTGGGGTCGGTTGGATTTTGAGTAGTGTGGGGGTCAGCTAAGTGCTCAGTATGTTCGAGTGTGTCACTATTGAGTGAGTTTACTGTTTCATTTATATCATTCTGTATGGAATCATTGGGTATATCGTTACCCGTAATATCCTTAGAGGGTATTGGGCTAGTAACCGAGACAGCGTGTACTTGGGCTTCATGAATTTTTGAGTCCATGGTAGTTGGGCTGATGCAGACTGTTTCGGGGGTATCAGGTACTTGGGCTTCAGGAATTTTTGAGTCCATGTTAGTTGGGCTGAAGCAGGCTGTTTCGGGGGTATCTGGTAATTTTGTTGTTTTGGGGCTGGTGTCGGCTATATCAGATATAGGGGTATGGGTAACAGAAGGTGTAGGCTTTGTGGTGTTTAGTTTCGATGGGTTTGAGGAGGTGGTGTAAGGTATATTGGAGTTGAAATCAGGGATGGGTGGTGGTTCGTTTGAGTCATTATCGGTTGGAAGTTGAGGCGGCTGGCGAGATTGGTTATGAGCTATGTTTTCAAAATGAAGGGTATTCATACGTTTTGAGGAGTTGGTAGATGTTTGATTAGCCGGAGAACTATCACTTTGTGGGTGCGTGAATCCAATGTTTTTGGCGTAGGTGTTCTTTTCATCAATTCCTTCAACCCGGTTTTCGCAATCTAAATGTGACTCTTCGTCTGAGATATGTCCATCCGAGAGGCTATCGGCTTCCCAATTTGACGAGTCATCAATATCACCGTATGGATTAAACATAGAGAAGTTTTGAACCTCAATGATATATGCTTTAGTCTGATTAATGTCACCGGGATTGATAATAGCTTGTCCATTTATCGGTGAGAAGTTGTTTGTTTTGACAATTACCGAACCGTGAGATAAATCTTGATTGTTCTCATTTGTTATTGAGCAATTAAACGTTTCAATTACTTCACCCCAATTTTTGGCAATGTCAATGAAGGTGGATTCTAGCCAACAAGTAATGGGAACCCCAAATATGTTAATATAAGCGAGTCTACCGGAGGATTTATATATTTCAGGGTCCCATGGATTAATATCCTCTAGCCAATTCCATAGTGGGTGATCCGAGTTGTTAATCAAATCAAGGGCCGGGTTGGATTCCTCAAATATAAGCATTAGATCATGCCCGCCTAGATATTTGATAGTAAACCCACTAAGGATTTCACTTTCACATATCTCGCTAAAATATTCCAAGTATTCAAGGTCTTTGACCTTTGCAATTACCGCTTGACCAAGTATTTGAATAAGTTCATCATTAGAGTTTACCTTAATCGAAGGGATGCTTTCGTTCGAGGCCGGCTTGTTGAGGATCACATCTTTGAATTTTCTGTCATCCACATGAGAAGTAAAGGCTGACTTGACATTGTTTCTTGTACCAGAATTCGATTTGTTGGGATGTGCATCAGGTTTCTTTCTTTCAGAATCATGAGCCAAGTAAACTTTGAGAAGATTATCACCTGCAACTATAAGACTAAGCCTTCTTGCGAGAGATTCTTTGTGATATGGAGGGACATCTAAGAACCGAACAAAACCAAACTTTCTTCCATTTTTCAGTGTCTTCTTAGGAATATAGACTTCATGAATATTACCATATCTTTTGAATATGTCCCAGAAGTCTATGGAGCACCAATTGTCAGGAAAGTTATGGAAGAGGTAAGAAGTTATTCTTGACTTATCAATTGGGATCGGGTTTGGGTTTGTATTAGATTTAACCGAATCAGAGCTAGGGTTCCCGAACCGTTTGACAAGATTAATGGCAGATTCACGATATTTAAAATTGTTATAGATTTGATTATAAGATGAATTCAACTTTGACGAAAACTGAGAGGTTTTTGTTTTAGGGTTCGCCTGCTGAGATGGGTATCGACTAGGGTTTGGGTTGTTAGGAGGAGAATGCTTGCTATGATCAACTTTAACCCAAACACCTTCATTGATAGGCTTATAATTGATGTGATGATTACCAGTAGTGAAGGAAGAGTTTGGACGGTTTATGTTAACACGAGATTTAGGAGTTAGGGGTGAAACCGGTATGTGAGACATGGTGAATAAGAATCAAATGGAAATATTACGAAAAACAGAAACAAAGAGCTTGAAAACAGATCGATTACCAGATTAACAAATTAGGGTTGCCGTAGAGAAGATGAACAGTTGAGAGAGGAGAGAGCGTCATAGATCCAGATCTATCTTGATCAAATCACCGAATTCATTTAATTGTTTTTTCTTTTTATTATTATTATTATACATAGTGAATTTTGGGGAAAAGAAAGTAAAGATTATATACACATAATGTTCTTCTCTATGAAAAATTAGTAAAAATTTATCAGAAAAATATTAAAGAGTAAATTACACTAATGGTCCATGTGGATTATTGTAAATTACGTCGCTCGTCCCTATCTCTTAAAAATTACATGGTTCGTCCCTGTGATTTTAAATATCAACGGCGCTGGTCCCTGTGGTTTATTGTAAATTACGTCGCTCGTCCCTATCTTTTTAAATTACATGGTTTGTCCCTGTGGTTTTAAATATCAACGACGCTGGTCTCTGTGGATTAATAATAATAATAATAATAATAATAATAATAATAATAATAATAATAATATTATTATTATTATTATTATTATTATTATTATTATTTTTATTATTATTATTATTTTTATTATTGTTGTTGTTGTTGTTGTGCATTATTATTATTATTATTATTATTATTATTATTATTATTATTATTATTATTGTTATTATTACATAATTCTAATTGCATCTCTTATTTTCAATTAATTTGAAATTTTCTATTTTCTTAATTCACAATCTTGCAACATAGATACATAATTCTCGTTACTGATCAACAAATGTATTTTAATATATTAATTCATTATTTACGGTTCTATCTTATCTATTTATTACATACTCGGTATTTTAGTGTAAATCTTTACAAGTTAATGTAATCCTAAGTATGGTTAGTTTTGGTAAATCAATTGTAAATTTTTAGTTATTGCACTATTAGTCTAAATATTTTAAATAAATAGTTAAATTATGGGGGTAGTGATTGCAAGTAGAATTATGTAATAATAATAATAATAATAATAATAATTATAAATAATAATAATAATAATAATAATAATAATAATAATAATAATAATAATAATAATGCACAACAACGATAACAACAATAATAATATAATAATAATATAATAATAATAGTAGTAGTAATAATAATAATAATAATAATAATAATAATAATAATAATAATAATAATCCACATGGACCAGCGTCGTTGATATTTAAAACCATAGGGACGAACCATATAATTTTAAATAGATAGGGATGCGCGACATAATTTACAATAAACCACATGGACCAGCGCCGTTGATATTTAAAACTAAAGGGACGAATCATGTAATTTTTAAGAGATAGGGACGAGCGACGTAATTTACAACAAACCATAGGGACCATTGGTAAAATAATATAAATTTATTTAAAATTGTTAACATTTTTGAAAAATCAATAACATTCATTACATATAATGTTATTTATTTTTCAAAAATATTAGTGAAAAATAACGTTATTCTTATTATAGATTTTGATAAAAAAAATATGTTTATGTTTGTAAAAATTATTTTTTTCACATATATTATGAAATTGTATATAAATACAGCGTTGGAATATAAATCAATAATGATATAATAATATTATTTATAAAGAATGTTTTACTTTCCTTCGCTTCAAAAAATCAACTTCTCCATATATATATATATATATATATATATATATATATATATATATATATATATATATATTCAAAAGTTCAAACGAGAACCAGAAAAGTGGTGAGAACGGCGAGAACTTTTTATTTACATAGATTTTCACATGTGAGTAGATTGAATCACCCATAAATGTTGATGGAGAGTAAAAATGAACATAAAAAAGTTTGAAAAAACTTATATTTTACCTATATAATCAAATATATAGTTTTTCATTCACATGTGCATATTTGTTTTGTAAACATGTGAACATATCATATAATTAACAATTTAACATGTAATTTATGGTAATGAACATATGTTTGTCAATGATATGAGCACTAATTAATATTTTCATGTATTTTGTTGTATATAAATGAATAAAAACTATGAAATTAAAGATTCTCGTTTTTTGTGTGATTCTCGTTTAAACCTGCCTATATATATATATATATATATATATATATATATATATATATATATATATATATATATATATATATATATATATATATATATATATATATATATATATATAAAAGATATCAATGGATAAGCGCAAGTTTGGAGATAAGGGGATAAGTGATTTTTGTTTTTTTATATCTTTAGTTCTACAGCTCCAAATTAAAAAAATAAAAATTTTAATTCTCACTTGCTACACTTTGGGGGGCTTGCCTTTCAAAAAAAAAAATTCTGAGAATAATATTCATTGTGTAGATTCAGAAGAAATTTTTTTTTTTTAAATTTTGAAAGCAGCTTATCGTACATCTGATGTATGTTAACATGTTTTGAGTTTTTTTTTTTTTTTTTTTTTTTTTTTTTTTTTTTTTTAATTTTAGCCCGATTTAGAGTTTAGGGTTAGGGGTTAGGGTTTAGTGTTTTGGATTTAGGAAAAACTCATTATAAACCCTAAATCTAAACCCTAAACTTTAATTTCTAAACCCTAATTACTAAATCCTAAACACAGTTTTTAATTAATCAAAAGTCATTTTTTTTTTTTTTTTTTTTGTTATCATACATCTTGTGTATGAACAGCTATTAACATACATCAGATGTATGTTAACAAGCAGTTAAAAAAAAATTCTTAATCTACACAATGAAAATTGATAACAGATTTTTTTAAAATCAAAGCTGGAGAACTAATGATATAAAAATCACAAAATCACTTATACCCTTATCCCCAAGACCCCCCTTAGCTCTGGATCTTTTCCATACTCGAAATTGGAGAGAATTCTGGGAACTCGTAGCCGAACAATATTTAGGCACAGTTGAACAATTTTGTATGTTCGAACAATTCTCGTTCTACATGAGGTTCTACTTTTTTGGTTCGAATTGCCCATTTTTTCTTCGACCTCACCTTTTTTTTTTGTTCGAAATCATGAAATGTAGGACAAATTGTAGAACGAAATTTGTTTAAACAAGGACAACATTGTTCGAATTCATCCAGTTTTATTCGAATTCATATATTTTTGTTCGAATTCACCTTTTTTCTAAATTTTGTCTGAAATAGAGTTTATTCGTGCGGTGTCGTTAGGCCGCAGGGCGTCAAAATCAGCTGATCAGAGTAGCGAACTGTGGTTTATTATTTATATTGTGCGGGGCCTAAATTTACTACTAACTTTCTAAGATGTAGAAGGTGTAAGTTAACATAGGGTCGTGTTTTTGAATGGCTTAACGAATTGAAGATCAAGTGGATAATTTTCTTTAGTTAAATTACCTAGATAAGGGATAGTAGTGATTTCAAACTAATGGTCCTAATTGCAAAAAAGTAAAGAAAGTGGAAGGATATACGGAGTATGCAGATCAAGGAAATGTTGACCAAGATATTAGTTTGGGTTAGGTTAAGGTAATTATGTCTATATTAAGGCTAATATTGGAATGGTGTAGATCTGGTTGGATGAGCCAATTACACATACCTACTTATCTCTAGACTCTCGGAGTTCTCGTTGAGTAGTGAAAAGCATGTCACTTGGTTGTATAATTGAAAGGTAACTATACCTTGGAGGTTATCCTCAGTAAAGTACTAGGTTTATTAGTGAGTTGAGTTCTAATCCTAACCCTCGTTATCAGTTTGGATAACTGAATAACAACGTGCCGTGTTGATTGAACACTGATCACAAACGGAAGGAGCCCGTCGAGTTAAGTTGACAAAACCTTAAATGAAAACTAACAACCATTTCATCATACTAATGAGATCATACTAAATAAAACATTATATTACAGTTGATATACTGAAAGTAAAGCAGATAGAAACTTAACAGATACCTAAACAGTTGTTATGACTTAATCCTAGGGCAACAATCAGACAAGAACATGCAATAGGTTTGGATCATACAGTTTAGGGAGTAGCTAGATCTTAACAGCTCCTAAGAGGTCTCTTTGGAACAGTCAATACGCATACTAGGTCATTCTTGTCTCAATTCCTAGGTTCCGTGTCCTAAAAGCGCATTAGATGCCTCTCCGAAACTCCGGCCATACCGAGTTCATAGAATCTTCAGATATAGTATAACCTGGGGTCATAATCCTATGAAGTAGCTAAATTCATATGGGTGGACAAGTCCTGATCACAACCTAGGTTGGTCAATCCTTAAGATGCTAGCATACAAATCTATCAGACTCACAAGTTTAGTATAACAATAGTAACCGTACTAATTTAACATAACTACGCTAACCCAGACTTCTACCATGGCAACATACAGATTAATTAAGCTAACATGATAATATCAGAACGCATTATTAAACATAAATGGTAACAAAACATGTTTAATACAAAAGACAAGTGTTCCGGATAAAAACCTGAAAAAGCTGAAGAAATCTGCCCGAGATTGCAGGGACTCGCCGGGATATCCTCCGGAAAATAAAAGCTAAGCTAGCTACTACTAAAAACTAACTAAAAAGCTTAAAAATATAAAGTGATATACAAATTGAGCGTGTGTTAAAATGGATGGAAGGAGCCCTTTGAATAGACTTGATTTTTGCCTGCAAAAGGCTGGCAGGCCGTTTGGCAAGCCGTTTACAGAGGCCGTTTGCTGAGGTGGCCCATTTTTGTTGCTCGTTTGCTTGGCCCATATGGCAAGCCGTTTGCCATAGTGGCAGGCCATTTGGCAGCCCGCTTGGCAGGACGTTTGGTGCCATGGTCAGCTTGTTTCGTGGATCGTAACTTGACTTTCACCGTTTTCGCTCTAGATTCTTCGTTTTAGCTCCATTTTGCTTGATTCTTTTTGCATCCCCTTCGTAATTACTTAATCTACAAAATTAAACAACAAAGCAATAAATTTTGTGATAAAGTTTGGAACTTTATGAATTTAGGGCTTAATAACGGGGGTAAAACGTGACTTTTTGGCCGATATCAAATACCCCACACTTTGCTTTGCTTGTACTCAAGCAAAAAGCGGGAATATAAGGTTCTTTCTAATAGATTCTTCTTTGCCCACCCTTGGATCCTTTTATTATGCCCTTTATCAGAAGTTGTCACATCTTTCGAAAGTATTAGAGAAAGTTCCGAACTTTGATGATTTCAGTCGTTAGATTTCAATCGTGTCCATAGTGGAAAAGGCGTACTTTCCAACTCTCAGATGTAGAGTATACATGACCAGTCTTTTTACTAGCGGATCACTCATATCACTCAAGTGTTTAGGGTGCCCTAATCTAGTTGTATTGTCGCTCAGAAGCCAGTCGTGTTGTGATGGCCCGTCAAGTACCCTTAACGGCTCCGTCACTTTGTGATGACCCGGAAATTTCTGACCAAATTTAAACTTAATATTTGTATGATTAATATTTTCGACGCGATAAGCAAAGTCTGTAAAACTGAATCTCAAAATTTTTGAACTACTTTCATATATTCAAATACCTTTCGGTTGTTCTCGGCGATTCGCGAACAACTATATGTATATAGATACATATATATATATATATATACACTATAACTTGAAAACGTAACAATGTATTAATTGTTTGATACCGTACATTAAACTTATTGGTTTAAATATTTATTTGAATATATATGATAAGTTGGAATATTAATTGTATGAATAACTTACGACGTATATTTAAAACGTGTTTATGAATGTTGAAAATATATATTAACTTGGTCATAAAACGAGTTGTTATTATATATATATATATATATATATATATATATATATATATATATATATATATATATATATATATATATATATATATATATATATATATAACAAATAGCGAGACAATGATTTATAGAAGTAAATGACCAAAACACTCGAAAGTTTAAGATACACTTTGAATGATATGGTTTAGTGATGATTTAAGACTATATTTTGACAAAGGTACGAGTCACAAAACGTAAATTGCGAGTTTTCTAAGCGTACGAAAATGCGTTCGAGAAACTGGAACCGGGACATAAGTCGAGTGACAACGTACGAGTCATCGGAATGAAAATTACAAGTCAACTATGCACATGAATTTAATATAATATATAATTAATTATTTAAATTATATATATTATATATATTATATTTAATTATGTCGACAAACAAGAAAACAAAAATATGTGAGCTGGATCTGATGGCCATGCGATCGCATGAGAAATAGGCATAAAACCCATGCGATCGCATGAGCATCAGAATCAGGAATTATGCCTATAAATACCAGGTTTCTGCGCGAGTTGTTTTACACATATATTACTATGTGTAAATTTATTTATTTAAATTATTATTATTATTATTATTATTATTAAGATTATTATTATTTATTTTATTATTATTAATAGTATTATTATTATTATTAATTATATCACTTAAAATACTACGATGAGGTCATGAGCGTGTCACTTTCAAAATGGGTTTTCAAGTGGGATAGAATTAAGGAAACTATGGGTTATTACTAAGGAGGTTATGGGTATTGTTCGAGGGTTTTGCTCGTAAGCCAAACCTAGTGTTTATCATCTCCGTTACTTCTACGTACTATCCTACAATATTGAATCTCAATATTGATACGTAAGCACTCATATTTTATCTTTTATATATTAATTGTGTATCCATGTCTAGTGCTCGAGTATATATATTTATACATACGTGTATGCTAAATTTCGTCGTTAAACAGTTTATAATAGATCACGAATTAAATACATATATTACTGGTAAAAGGTATATGATATACATGTTTTTGGAAAGCTGGCGAAAAATCAATAACTTTTCATTTAGATATCGAATAATTTCGATGAACGGATTAAAAGATATGAGCAACTGAATTATGATTGAAGTTAATTGAAATTGCTTTTGAATCTACAATTAAGATTTAAACAACTTGTTTACGAGATTGATAAATTGAATTTTTGAATATTACCAACCGAGTAAATGAATCCTTATATAAGGTACGTCTCGTTTTGTTAAACTATTGTCAAAATTGACTTTTTGAAACGACTTTGGATAACTTTTGTATGTCGACATCGAGCATTAGGATTGTGATACACTATGACCTGACCTAGCTTGATAGACATTTATTGACCAACATATGTTCTCTAGGTTGAGATCTACAGTTATTTGGTAATCCGAGTTTCGGTCACATTTTGGTGAACGAATTTATATGCTGCTAAGGTGAGTTTCATATGATCCCTTTTACTCAATATATTTTTGGGCTGAGAATACATGCGACTGTTTATAAATACTGAAAATACTAGATTTATATGCGTGAGTTTCATTTGCTCCCTTTTAAATGCTTTTGCAATATATATTTTTGGGCTGAGAATACATGCACTTTATTTTAAACAATGGACACAAGTACATACTAAATTCTATACTGAGTTTGAACCGAAAATCCCTTAGCTTTGGTAACTAGTAACTGCCGGTTATAAGAACTGGTGGGGGAGAGTAGTAGTATATGGATCCATAGGGCTTGATATCCCCGTCCGAGCTAGAGCGCTAGCCTTTTAACGGACGTATGCTATTTGAGAAGCGTACACGTTGGTTTGCGTGTACTATTAAGATGATTATACAAAGGGTACAAATTATATATACGTTAAGTTTAGTTACCAGGGTCCTCTGTTATGTAGAATCTATTGATAAACGTTTCTGGATGAAACAACTGAAATCTTGTGATCCACTTTTATATACAAATTATGCGAAACACTAAAACTATGAACTCACCAACCTTTGTGTTGACACTTGTTAGCATGTTTATTCTCAGGTTCCCTAGAAGTCTTCCGCTGTTTGCTTACATGTTATACAAGCTATGTGCATGGAGTCTTGCATGCTTTATTCAAGAAAACGTTGCATTCACAAAATCATCACCATGTATCTTATTTTGACTGCATTGTCAACGGAAGTACTATTGTAAACTATTATTTACGGTGATTGTCTATATGTAGAATTCATCAGATGTCGAAAACCTTTGATTTAAATATTCATTGATGGTGTGCCTTTTCAAAAGAATGCAATGTTTACAAAACGTATCATATAGAGGTCAAATACCTCGCAATGAAATCGATGAATGACGTGTTCGTCCATATGGATTTGGAGCGATCGTCACATTTGGTATCAGAGCGTTGGTCCTAGTGAACCAGGTCTTGCATGAGTGTATCTAACTGATAGTTGTTAGGATGTATTAGTAAGTCTGGACTTCGACTGTGTCTGCATGTCAAAAGTTTTGCTTATCATTTCTTGTCGGAAATTATATGCTTATCATTCTTAAGTCTAGACACGTTTTCCTGCATTTATTGCATAAATAGTGTATAGACAAAAATTCATATCTTAGCGTATCTGTTACTGTAAACTTTTCCTGACATCTTCCGAAAATTTCTCCGTGATTTATGGAATTTGGTATTATATATACATATGTAAATTTTGTATTGAAGAATACCAAACTAAATTCTATAATCTAATTCATATCAAAAATCATCTCCCTAATTATACAAGATGAATCCCGTATCTAGTTCAAATTCCTTAAACTCTGACAGCTATTCCGATATGGATATTCACCTGAATTCCGAAGACAGTGTAACCGGAATGGATCAACCAATTAGCCATCATCTATTCTGGATGAATTGGGGATGGGTTCGTAGCCTACTTAATTATTGGAGACAAGAAGAAGGCGATCCCTTCCATCCACCACATTGCCCTCTTGGCGAAGAACCTGAAGCACTTACCGGCGAACCTGTTCGAGACACCATTTTCTCTCTTATTTCCAGAGTATCTCGTCACGATAATATACTATCTCAAATTCTGGATCTTATTTATCCGCTCGTCCGAACCGCCAATCATCCCGGTGTAGTAGAAGAAGTCAACGAACTTCGCGCTCGGGTGGTGGCTTTGGAGAATATGGTGCAAAGGTTGCAAGCACCAGCAGCATCACCGGCATGAACAGTACCACCGACAACAACACCAACAGTACCATTACCACCACCAACAACATTCGCATTGCAAACCTCAACTTCACAATCTGTTCCACGAGCATCAACGTCATACGCACCGTAGTTACCAAGAAATACCAGCAACAATAACCGATGAAGTATTAACTCATTTCCCCTGAAGAAATTTTATGTATATTTAATATATATGAATTTTGAAATCAAAATAAATCTTTTCGTACTAAACTATTACGTGTGAATCTTAACTGGTAGGTACTACTCGGTTAGTTCATATTAATAATATGCAATGATGTACATCCTTCCTTAACAACTTAACCATTGTTAACTACAATCTCTGTTCCAATTTAATGAATTCCATTTCATAATAAACCAAGTGTATTATTCAATTACATAATTGATTTTACATTTTCATTTTCGATATACTCGAAACTTTCCTGAAAACATCATTTTTACCTTTCGAAGTTAGCAAGAGTTCCATAAGCACCAACATGATTCACTGTGGAAATATCAATAAAACTGAATAACGAAGTATTGATTACATTAGTAAAATACTCCACGAAGATTATGAAATCTTTAATGTTTTAAAGATTATTCATTTCTAATCCAGCTAAAAATTAAATGAGCTTAATATGATATTAACTCATTAAATCTGCGTTACATCTGAAGAAAATATACATACATATATTTTCATAAAGACGGTAATAAAAATTCTTTTGTACAAAGTATTACTTGTGAAATCTTTAACGGGTAGGTAATTCCCGGGAAATATATAAGTTCACAATTAATATGTTATACTGTACATTCTTCAACTTTGATTCAAAAATTATTAACTATGCTCACAGCGATATACAATCGTTTCCATACAAATTCAATTACATATTCTGATATTGACGGATCAGAATCCAAGTTAAGATTTAACGGGTGACATCATTCTTAGATCTCTACATCTTTCAAAGCTATACTTTGACTTCAAAAATGTGAAAGATCCTTTAGCATTGTTATTACTGAAAATAACCTTGCAATTTCTTTTCAAAGTATCCAGTATTATCAACCGTTCAACCAGTTAACGACCACCTTTCAGACTTGTAACTTTGGCATATACATTTTTGTTATCGGGGAACCTTTCATATTTCACCACATTAGCAGTAAACTTATCAACAACTTCATTGATCATTAAGCCTCTCTGAAAAATCACGATAATTATTCATTGAAACTCTATCAAGTACTCATATACAACTTTTAACAACAATTTTCATACCAACTACTGGGAATTAGCAAATCAGTATTTTGAATTTCGTAGCAATTTTTCGCCAACAGTTATATATATACATATAACGTTTACCTTCAAGAATTACAGACTTCGAATGTGAAGTTTCTGAAAAACACCCTAAACTATGAACTAGTTCTCGAAATCTTGAAAAATGCTGATGAAGCATCAAAAACTGTAAACGACTTTAACAGTCAAAAGTTTGATGATAAAGAGTAGTGTATTGGCAAAGCTCAGAAAAATTTTGGTACTGAAAAACGGATTGAGCAAAGTATGAAGGAGGATGTGGATAAATCACAAAGACTAAACCTGCCTTCAAAGAATCCAAATGATTTAGTATCTTCTGAAGCCATTAACGAATACCTTGCTTCCGAATCTAAACCCTTGCGGACAATATTCTTCATGATCCCCTGATATTAGAAATTCTAAGATATCATCGTATCTTTCATTATAAATATCCTCCATATTTCTGGAGATAATTCCATAATCATTCTTATCGGAAATCAATTTTCTCCTTGCGATATCTGTGTAACATCATAAAAGAAACTATTTTAGTTTTTAAATTCTGAAACCTTCGAGGTTAAAATATGAATATTTTTGAAATGGTGTTGGGAGCTGAAGCATGAGTTAGTATAGTATAATGACACTTGATCAACGTGATTATATTACAGTAAGTCATGCTGAGTTTCTAATGGAACTTGATAAATGTTCACAGATCACACCCGCATCATGAACCATGTTACATAACTCTTTCATTCTATATAATCTCTAAAAATATCAAGAAAATATTTTCTTAATGATTCGGTCTTTTTCAAGGTATTCTGGTAATTTGACAAGTTAGATTGTGCTATTACCGTTTCTTTCTTAGAACATTAATTATGTTCATTTCGAAATGTATAGCTACGAATTTAGGACCATTATTCGCTTGACTTAAAGTCGGGAAGAGAAAACGAAAGCATGAAGCTCCGAAATATAATGGAAAATATAAAGCCCGAAAACAACCCCGAAATTACAAACCGTGTATATCAATGCGTATAGCGATATAAAGACACGGGAGAATGAAAAACAATATAACCCCAAGGTAATAGTAGAAGAAAATAACCTCCTCTGGTGGCAGATGAAAAAGAAGAATGAATGATATGATTGCCAAGAAAATATCAAGAATCAGAACTGGATGAAGCATTTTCACAAATCTTTTGTAAGTATGAAATAAGGAAGAAGCTTATAAGAGTGGTGAAAATAAATGAAACGGAAAAGGTCAATTTATAGTGAAATATTAGACATAGCAATCTGTAGTGACCCGAACTTTTCCATGTTTATATATATTAATTGAGATTGATATTTACATGATTAAATGTTTCCAACATGTTAAGCAATCAAACTTGTTAAGACTTGATTAATTGAAATATGTTTCATATAGACAATTGACCATCCAAGTTGACCGGTGATTCACGAACGTTAAAACTTGTAAAAACTATATGATGACATATATATGGATATATATATAGTTAACATGATACTATGATAAGTAAACATATCATTAAGTATATTAACAATGAACTACATATGTAAAAACAAGACTACTAACTTAATGATTTTTAAACGAGACATATATGTAACGATTATCGTTGTAAAGACATTTAATGTATATATATCATATTAAGAGATATTCATACATGATAATATCATGATAATATAATAATTTAAAATCTCATTTGATATTATAAACATTGGGTTAACAACATTTAACAAGATCGTTAACCTAAAGGTTTCAAAACAACACTTACATGTAACGACTAACGATGACTTAACGACTCAGTTAAAATGTATATACATTTAGTGTTTTAATATATATTTATACACTTTTGAAAGACTTAAATACACTTATCAAAATACTTTTACTTAACAAAAATGCTTACAATTACATCCTCGTTCAGTTTCATCAACAATTCTACTCGTATGCACCCGTATTCGTACTCGTACAATACACAGCTTTTAGATGTATGTACTATTGGTATATACACTCCAATGATCAGCTCTTAGCAGCCCATGTGAGTCACCTAACACATGTGGGAACCATCATTTGGCAACTAGCATGAAATATCTCATAAAATTACAAAAATATGAGTAATCATTCATGACTTATTTACATGAAAACAAAATTACATATCCTTTATATCTAATCCATACACCAACGACCAAAAACACCTACAAACACTTTCATTCTTCAATTTTCTTCATCTAATTGATCTCTCTCAAGTTCTATCTTAAAGTTCTAAGTGTTCTTCATATATTCTACAAGTTCTAGTTACATAAAATCAAGAATACTTTCAAGTTTGCTAGCTCACTTCCAATCTTGTAAGGTGATCATCTAACCTCAAGAAATCTTTGTTTCTTACAGTAGGTTATCATTCTAATACAAGGTAATAATCATATTCAAACTTTGGTTCAATTTCTATAACTATAACAATCTTATTTCAAGTGATGATCTTACTTGAACTTGTTTTCGTGTCATGATTCTGCTTCAAGAACTTCGAGCCATCCAAGGATCCGTTGAAGCTAGATCCATTTTTCTCTTTTCCAGTAGGTTTATCCAAGGAACTTAAGGTAGTAATGATGTTCATAACATCATTCGATTCATACATATAAAGCTATCTTATTCGAAGGTTTAAACTTGTAATCACTAGAACATAGTTTAGTTAATTCTAAACTTGTTCGCAAACAAAAGTTAATCCTTCTAACTTGACTTTTAAAATCAACTAAACACATGTTATATATCTATATGATATGCTAACTTAATGATTTAAAACCTGGAAACACGAAAAACACCGTAAAACCGGATTTACGCCGTCGTAGTAACACCGCGGGCTGTTTTGGGTTAGTTAATTAAAAACTATGATAAACTTTGATTTAAAAGTTGTTATTCTGAGAAAATAATTTTTATTATGAACATGAAACTATATCCAAAAATCATGGTTAAACTCAAAGTGGAAGTATGTTTTCTAAAATGGTCATCTAGACGTCGTTCTTTCGACTGAAATGACTACCTTTACAAAAATGACTTGTAACTTATTTTTCTGACTATAAACCTATACTTTTTATGTTTAGATTCAAAAAATATAGTTCAATATGAAACCATAGCAATTTGATTCACTCAAAACGGATTTAAAATGAAGAAGTTATGGGTAAAACAAGATTGGATAATTTTTCTCATTTTAGCTACGTGAAAATTGGTAACAAATCTATTCCAACCATAACTTAATCAACTTGTATTGTATATTATGTAATCTTGAAATACCATAGACACGTATACAATGTTTCGACCTATCATGTCGACACATCTATATATATTTCGGAACAACAATAGACACTCTATATGTGAATGTTGGAGTTAGCTATACAGGGTTGAGGTTGATTCCAAAATATATATAGTTTGAGTTATGATCAATACTGAGATACGTATACACTGGGTCGTGGATTGATTCAAGATAATATTTATCGATTTATTTCTGTACATCTAACTATGGACAACTAGTTGTAGGTTACTAACGAGGACAGCTGACTTAATAAACTTAAAACATCAAAATATATTAAAAGTGTTGTAAATATATTTTGAACATACTTTGATATATATGTATATATTGTTATAGGTTCGTGAATCAACCAGTGGCCAAGTCTTACTTCCCGACGAAGTAAAAATATGTGAAAGTGAGTTATAGTCCCACTTTTAAAATCTAATATTTTTGGGATGAGAATACATGCAGGTTTTATAAATGATTTACAAAATAGACACAAGTACGTGAAACTACATTCTATGGTTGAATTATCGAAATCGAATATGCCCCTTTTTATTAAGTCTGGTAATCTAAGAATTAGGGAACAGACACCCTAATTGACGCAAATCCTAAAGATAGATCTATTGGGCCTAACAAACCCCATCCAAAGTACCGGATGCTTTAGTACTTTGAAATTTATATCATATCCGAAGGGTGTCCCGGAATGATGGGGATATTCTTATATATGCATCTTGTTAATGTCGGTTACCAGGTGTTCACCATATGAATGATTTTTATCTCTATGTATGGGATGTGTATTGAAATATGAAATCTTATGGTCTATTATTATGATTTGATATATATAGGTTAAACCTATAACTCACCAACATTTTTGTTGACGTTTTAAGCATGTTTATTCTCAGGTGATTATTAAGAGCTTCCGCTATCGTATACTTAAATAAGGACGAGATTTGGAGTCCATGCTAGTATGATATTGTGTAAAAACTGCATTCAAGAAACTTATTTTGTTGTAACATATTTGTATTGTAAACCATTATGTAATGGTCGTGTGTAAACAGGATATTTTAGATTATCATTATTTGATAATCTACGTAAAGCTTTTTAAACCTTTATTGATGAAATAAAGGTTATGGTTTGTTTTAAAATGAATGCAGTCTTTGAAAAACATCTCATATAGAGGTCAAAACCTCGCAACGAAATCAATTAATATGGAACGTTTTTAATCAATAAGAACGGGACATTTCAGTTGGTATCCGAGCGTTGGTCTTAGAGAACTAGAATTTTGCATTAGTGTGTCTTATCGAGTTTGTTAGGATGCATTAGTGAGTCTGGACTTCGACCGTGTTTACTTGAAAAATGATTGCTTAACAAATTTTGTTGGAAACTATATATTTTTAACATGTGAATATTATGTGATATATTAATCTCTTAACGCGTTTTATATTATGTGATAGATGTCTACCTCTAGAACAAGTCCCATTGACTCACCTAATAATAATGAAGAGTCAAATGTAAATTGGAATGATTCGTGGACTGATTCACAAGTTCCCGAAGAGGAACCGGAAGAAGAGTCGGAACCGGAAGAAGAATCGGAACCGGAAGAAGAATCGGAACCGGATGAAGAAATAGAACCGGTGGGCGAAATAATAAAACGGTTAAGTAAAAGAAAATCCTCAACCAACCGACCAAGGTTAATTATGGTCAATGGTGTTTCCGCCAAGGAAGCAAAATATTGGGAGGATTACCAATTCTCCGATGAATCGGATTCCGACGAGAATTCCGATGATGTTATAGAAATTACCCCAACTGAATTTAAAAAGGCAAAAGAAAATAATAAGGGAAAGGGCATAAAAATAGAGAAATCTAATTCCAACCCCGATGAACTTTATATGTATCGTCAACCCCCGAAGTCCTTAAGTTGTAACAATGACCCGGGAACCTCTAAACCACCAGGTTTTTCTAAACAAATGTGGAAAACGACGGCTCGTATTAGGGGAACATCATATATCCCTAGAAACTTGGCAAAACGAATCAAAACCGAAGAAGAAGAAACAAGCGAGTCGGAATAAGATAGTTGTATTCGTGTGGTGTAATATATGTAATATAGTGTGCTTATGCTTTATGATATATGTAAAAATTGCTTGTATTAATAAGTATTTTTTTTTATGAATCTAACTCTTGTCTATTTTACAGTATAAAAACACAAAATGGATAGACAACCCAATATTTTAAGAGACCTACCCGGAGACATGATTGATGAAATCTTGTCTAGAGTCGGTCAGAATTCTTCGGCACAACTATTTAAGGCGAGATCAGTTTGTAAGACATTCGAAGAATGTTCCAAGAATGCCTTGGTTTATAAAAGGCTTTCGATCGAAAGATGGGGGATATCACATTGGGAAATCCATAAGTTACGATGTGTTTACTTTGACGCATATATTGCGGGGAACCCAAATGCTATTTTACGCAATGGGTTAAGAAATTATTTTTACTCAATATATCCGAATATTGGACTTCGTGATTTAGAAAAAGCGGCTAACATGCAACATAAAGAAGCATGTTATGCTTACGGATTAGTAATGTTCGCTTCTCACCAAAGTGAGAACAAGAACATCGGGCTACAACTATTAAACAAAGCGTTCCCACAAGTGACGGAGTCGGTAATTGGGGTAAGAAATGAGGTTTTTAGATTGTTACGAGACTGTTGGACATTACGTAACCCTCGTCCCTTTGACGACGTTACAACACGCTGTCTTATCAACGGCCATAACGGTTATGTTCCACAAGACCAAGGATGGGAAGTAATCCTAGTAAAACCAGAATGCATGACTTGTTTCTGGACGTATGAATTACGTGCCTTTATTGTCTTTGCTAAACAACTTGTGTACTAGCTAGAATTATCTTCACAACCATCTTGTATCAAATTTATCGTGTGCTATATTTCATGCTATATGTAAAATAAGCGGTATTGTAAGTTTGTAAAATATTGTGTAAAAGTTTGAACGCGAAATATTATTATAATCAGTTTTTCATATAGAATTGTAGTAGTTGAATTGTATATTATCTACTAAGTATGAACTTAACGGGTAGGTACTACCCGAATTTAAACTTATAAAACGCTAATATGAAGAAAAAGCTTTTATAAATGAGTTCATATTATGCTACGAAATACTATTAACTACTCTTAATATTCTGTATGATTAACTTGTTCCATTTGACTATTTTGAAGGAAATGGCACCGACTACTCGACACACCGTGAATATAAATGAAGAGGAATTCCGTACTTTTCTAGCTTCAAACATAGCCGCAGTACAGGCTGTGCTACATACCAACAATAACCTTGGATCTAGCAGTACAGGAAATCGTGTAGGATGCACCTACAAAGAATTCACTGCCTGCAAACCTTTGGAATTTGATGGAACCGAAGGACCGATCGGATTGAAACGGTGGACCGAGAAGGTCGAATCGGTGTTTGCCATAAGTAAGTGTACTGAAGAGGACAAAGTGAAGTACGCTACACATACCTTCACAGGTTCTGCGTTAACATGGTGTAATACCTATCTAGAGCAAGTGGGATAAGACGATGCGTACGCACTACCGTGGTCAGCATTCAAGCACTTGATGAACGAGAAGTACTGTCCCAGAACCGAGGTCAATAAGCTCAAGACAGAACTTAGAGGGTTACGAACCCAAGGATTTGATATTACCACGTACGAAAGACGATTCACAGAATTGTACCTATTGTGTCCGGGAGCATTCGAAGATGAGGAAGAGAAGATCGACGCGTTTGTGAAAGGATTACCGGAAAGAATCCAAGAAGATATAAGTTCACACGAGCCCGCCTCCATACAACAGGCATGTAGAATGGCTCACAAACTAGTGAACCATATTGAAGAAAGAATTAAAGAACAGACTGCTGAAGAGGCCAATGTGAAGCAAGTCAAAAGAAAGTGGGAGGAAAACGGTGATAAGAATCACCAATACAACAACAACAGCAATTACAACAATAATCGTAACAATTATCTCAACAATCGCAACATCAATCGCAACTACAACAAACGGCCCAACAACAACAACAACAACAACAACAGCAACTACAACAATCATCCCAACAACAATAATAATCGCAACAACAACAACAATCAGAAGCAGCTATGCCAAAGGTGTGAAAAGTATCACTCGGGGTTCTCACCAAATTTTGCAACAAGTGTAAAAGAAATGGTCATAGCGCGGCGAAGTGTGAGGTCTACGGACTAGGGGTTAATAGAACAAAAGGAACAAATGGTGTCGGAACGAGTAATGGCACAGCAAGTAGTGTCGGAGCAAGTTATGCCAATGTAGTTTGTTATAAATGTGGAAAACCGGGCCACATTATTAGAAATTGACCGAACCAGGAGAACACGAATGGACAAGGCCGCGAAAGAGTTTTCAATATTAATGCGGCAGAGGCACAGGAAGACCCGGAGCTTGTTAAGGGTACGTTTCTTATTGACAATAAATCTGCTTACGTTTTATTTGATTCGGGTGCGGATAGAAGCTATATGAGTAGAGATTTTTGTGCTAAATTAAGTTGTCCATTGACGCCTTTGGATAGTAAATTTTTACTCGAATTAGCAAATGGTAAATTAATTTCAGCAGATAATATATGTCGGAATCGAGAAATTAAACTGGTTAGCGAAACATTTAAGATTGATTTGATACCAGTAGAGTTAGGGAGTTTTGATGTGATAATCGGTATGGACTGGTTGAAAGAAGTGAAAGCAGAGATCGTTTGTTACAAAAATACAATTTGCATTATACGAGAAAAAGGAAAACCCTTAATGGTGTACGGAGAAAAGGGCAACACGAAGCTACATCTTATTAGTAATTTGAAGGCACAAAAACTAATAAGAAAAGGTTGCTATGCTGTTCTAGCACACGTCGAGAAAGTACAAACTGAAGAAAAGAGCATCAATGATGTTCCCATTGCAAAAGAATTTCCCGATGTATTTCTGAAAGAATTACCAGGATTACCCCCACATCGATCCGTTGAATTTCAAATAGATCTTGTATCAGGAGCTGCACCAATAGCTCATGCTCCTTACAGACTCGCACCCAGCGAGATGAAAGAACTGCAAAGCCAATTACAAGAACTTTTAGAGCGTGGTTTCATTCGACCAAGCACATCACCGTGGGGAGCTCTTGTTTTGTTTGTCAAGAAGAAAGATGGTACATTCAGGTTGTGTGTCGACTACCGAGAGTTGAACAAACTTACCATCAAAAACCGCTACCCACTACCGAGAATCGACGACTTATTTGATCAACTACAAGGCTCGTCTGTTTATTCAAAGATTGACTTACGTTCTGGGTATCATCAAATGCGGGTGAAAGAAGATGATATTCCAAAGACTGCATTCGGAACACGTTACGGTCATTACGAGTTTATGGTCATGCCGTTTGGTTTAACTAATGCACCAGCTGTGTTCATGGACCTTATGAACCGAGTGTGTGGACCATACCTTGACAAGTTTGTCATTGTTTTCATTGATGACATACTTATTTACTCAAAGAATGACCAAGAACACGGTGAACATTTGAGAAAGGTTTTAGAAGTATTGAGGAAGGAAGAATTGTACGCTAAGTTTTCAAAGTGTGCATTTTGGTTGGAAGAAGTTCAATTCCTCGGTCACATAGTAAACAAAGAAGGTATTAAGGTGGATCCGACAAAGATAGAAATTGTTGAAAAGTGGAAAATTCCGAAAACTCCGAAACACATACGCCAGTTTTTAGGACTAGCTGGTTACTACAGAAGGTTCATCCAAGACTTTTCCAGAATAGCAAAACCCTTGACTGCATTAACGCATAAAGGGAAGAAATTTGAATGAAAGGATGAACAAGAGAAAGCGTTCCAGTTATTGAAGAAAAAGCTAACTACGGCACCTATATTGCCATTGCCTAAAGGGAATGATGATTTTGTGATTTATTGTGACGCATCAAAGCAAGGTCTCGGTTGTGTATTAATGCAACGAACGAAGGTGATTGCTTATGCGTCTAGACAATTGAAGATTCACGAACAAAATTATACGATACATGATTTGGAATTAGGCGCGGTTGTTTTTGCATTAAAGACTTGGAGGCACTACTTATATGGGGTCAAAAGTATTATATATACCGACCACAAAAGTCTTCAACACATATTTAATCAGAAACAACTGAATATGAGGCAGCGTAGGTGGATTGAATTATTGAATGATTACGACTTTGAGATTCGTTACCACCCGGGGAAGGCAAATGTGGTAGCCGATGCCGTGAGCAGGAAGGACAGAGAACCCATTCGAGTAAAATCTATGAATATAATGATTCATAATAACCTTACTACTCAAATAAAGGAGGCGCAACAAGGAGTTTTAAAAGAGGGAAATTTAAAGGATGAAATACCCAAAGGATCGGAGAAGCATCTTAATATTCTGGAAGACGGAACCCGGTATAGGGCTGAAAGGATTTGGGTATCAAAATTTGGAGATATGAGAGAAATGGTACTTAGAGAAGCTCATAAAACCAGATACCCAATAATCCTGGAACGGGGAAGATGTACAAGGATCTCAAGAAACATTTTTGGTGGCCGGGTATGAAAGCCGATGTTGCTAAATACGTAGGAGAATGTTTGACGTGTTCTAAGGTCAAAGCTGAGCATCAGAAACCATCAGGTCTACTTCAACAACCCGAAATCCCGGAATGGAAATGGGAAAACATTACCATGGATTTCATCACTAAATTGCCAAGGACTATAAGTGGTTTTGATACTATTTGGGTAATAGTTGATCGTCTCACCAAATCAGCACACTTCCTGCCAATAAGAGAAGATGACAAGATGGAGAAGTTAGCACGACTGTATTTGAAGGAAGTCGTCTCCAGACATGGAATACCAATCTCTATTATCTCTGATAGGGATGGCAGATTTATTTCAAGATTCTGGCAGACATTACAGCAAGCATTAGGAACTCGTCTAGACATGAGTACTGCCTATCATCCACAAACTGATGGGCAGAGCGAAAGGACGATACAAACGCTTGAAGACATGCTACGAGCATGTGTTATTGATTTCGGAAACAGTTGGGATCGACATCTACCGTTAGCAGAATTTTCCTACAACAACAGCTACCATTCAAGCATTGAGATTGCGCCGTTTGAAGCACTTTATGGTAGAAAGTGCAGGTCTCTGATTTGTTGGAGTGAAGTGGGGGATAGACAGATTACGGGTCCGGAGATTATACAAGAAACTACCGAGAAGATCATCCAAATTCAACAATGGTTGAAAACCGCCCAAAGTCGACAAAAGAGCTACGCTGACATTAAAAGAAAAGATATAGAATTTGAAATTGGAGAGATGGTCATGCTTAAAGTTGCACCTTGGAAAGGCGTTGTTCGATTTGGTAAATGAGGGAAATTAAATCCAAGGTATATTGGACCATTCAAGATTATTGATCGTGTCGGACCAGTAGCTTACCGACTTGAGTTACCTCAACAACTCGCGGCTGTACATAACACTTTCCACGTCTCTAATTTGAAGAAATGTTTTGCTAAAGAAGATCTCACTATTTTGTTAGATGAAATCCAAATCAACGAAAAACTTCAATTCATCGAAGAACCCGTCGAAATAATGGATCGTGAGGTTAAAAGACTTAAGCAAAACAAGATACCAATTGTTAAGGTTCGATGGAATGCTCGTAGAGGACCCGATTTCACCTGGGAGCGTGAAGATCAGATGAAGAAGAAATACCCGCATCTATTTCCAGAAGATTCGTCAACACCTTCAACAGCTTAAAATTTCGGGACGAAATTTATTTAACGGGTAGGTACTGTAGTGACCCAAACTTTTCCATGTTTATATATATTAATTGAGATTGATATTTACATGATTAAATGTTTCCAACATGTTAAGCAATCAAACTTGTTAACACTTGATTAATTGAAATATGTTTCATATAGACAATTGACCATCCAAGTTGACCGGTGATTCACGAACGTTAAAACTTGTAAAAACTATATGATGACATATATATGGATATATATATAGTTAACATGATACTATGATAAGTAAACATATCATTAAGTATATTAACAATGAACTACATATGTAAAAACAAGACTACTAACTTAATGATTTTTAAACGAGACATATATGTAACGATTATCGTTGTAAAGACATTTAATGTATATATATCATATTAAGAGATATTCATACATGATAATATCATGATAATATAATAATTTAAAATCTCATTTGATATTATAAACATTGGGTTAACAACATTTAACAAGATCGTTAACCTAAAGGTTTCAAAACAACACTTACATGTAACGACTAACGATGACTTAACGACTCAGTTAAAATGTATATACATGTAGTGTTTTAATATGTATTTATACACTTTTGAAAGACTTCAATACACTTATCAAAATACTTTTACTTAACAAAAATGCTTACAATTACATCCTCGTTCAGTTTCATCAACAATTCTACTCGTATGCACCCGTATTCGTACTCGTACAATACACAGCTTTTAGATGTATGTACTATTGGTATATACACTCCAATGATCAGCTCTTAGCAGCCCATGTGAGTCACCTAACACATGTGGGAACCATCATTTGGAAACTAGCATGAAATATCTCATAAAATTACAAAAATATGAGTAATCATTCATGACTTATTTACATGAAAACAAAATTACATATCCTTTATATCTAATCCATACACCAACGACCAAAAACACCTACAAACACTTTCATTCTTCAATTTTCTTCATCTAATTGATCTCTCTCAAGTTCTATCTTAAAGTTCTAAGTGTTCTTCATATATTCTACAAGTTCTAGTTACATAAAATCAAGAATACTTTCAAGTTTGCTAGCTCACTTCCAATCTTGTAAGGTGATCATCCAACCTCAAGAAATCTTTGTTTCTTATAGTAGGTTATCATTCTAATACAAGGTAATAATCATATTCAAACTTTGGTTCAATTTCTATAACTATAACAATCTTATTTCAAGTGATGATCTTACTTGAACTTGTTTTCGTGTTATGATTCTGCTTCAAGAACTTCGAGCCATCCAAGGATCCGTTGAAGCTAGATCCATTTTTCTCTTTTCCAGTAGGTTTATCCAAGGAACTTAAGGTAGTAATGATGTTCATAACATCATTCGATTCATACATATAAAGCTATCTTATTCGAAGGTTTAAACTTGTAATCACTAGAACATAGTTTAGTTAATTCTAAACTTGTTCGCAAAAAAAAGTTAATCCTTCTAACTTGACTTTTAAAATCAACTAAACACATGTTATATATCTATATGATATGCTAACTTAATGATTTAAAACCTGGAAACACGAAAAACACCGTAAAACCGGATTTACGCCGTCGTAGTAACACCGCGGGCTGTTTTGGGTTAGTTAATTAAAAACTATGATAAACTTTGATTTAAAAGTTGTTATTCTGAGAAAATGATTTTTATTATGAACATGAAACTATATCCAAAAATTATGGTTAAACTCAAAGTGGAAGTATGTTTTCTAAAATGGTCATCTAGACGTCGTTCTTTCGACTGAAATGACTACCTTTACAAAAATGACTTGTAACTTATTTTTCTGACTATGAACCTATACTTTTTCTGTTTAGATTCATAAAATATAGTTCAATATGAAACCATAGCAATTTGATTCACTCAAAACGGATTTAAAATGAAGAAGTTATGGGTAAAACAAGATTGGATAATTTTTCTCATTTTAGCTACGTGAAAATTGGTAACAAATCTATTCCAACCATAACTTAATCAACTTGTATTGTATATTATGTAATCTTGAGATACCATAGACACGTATACAATGTTTCGACCTATCATGTCGACACATCTATATATATTTTGGAACAACAATAGACACTCTATATGTGAATGTTGGAGTTAGCTATACAGGGTTGAGGTTGATTCCAAAATATATATAGTTTGAGTTGTGATCAATACTGAGATACGTATACACTAGGTCATGGATTGATTCAAGATAATATTTATCGATTTATTTCTGTACATCTAACTGTGGACAACTAGTTTTAGGTTACTAACGAGGACAGCTGACTTAATAAACTTAAAACATCAAAATATATTAAAAGTGTTGTAAATATAGTTTGAACATACTTTGATATATATGTATATATTGTTATAGGTTCGTGAATCAACCAGTGGCCAAGTCTTACTTCCCGACGAAGTAAAAATCTGTGAAAGTGAGTTATAGTCCCACTTTTAAAATCTAATATTTTTGGGATGAGAATACATGCAGGTTTTATAAATGATTTACAAAATAGACACAAGTACGTGAAACTACATTCTATGGTTGAATTATCGAAATCGAATATGCCCCTTTTTATTAAGTCTGGTAATCTAAGAATTAGGGAACAGACACCCTAATTGACGCGAATCCTAAAGATAGATCTATTGGGCCTAACAAACCCCATCCAAAGTACCGGATGCTTGAGTACTTCGAAATTTATATCATATCCGAAGGGTGTCTCGGAATGATGGGGATTATCTTGTTAATGTCGGTTACCAGGTGTTCACCATATGAATGATTTTTATCTCTATGTATGGGATGTGTATTGAAATATGAAATCTTGTGGTCTATTATTATGATTTGATATATATAGGTTAAACCTATAACTCACCAACATTTTTGTTGACGTTTTAAGCATGTTTATTCTCAGGTGATTATTAAGAGCTTCCGCTATCGCATACTTAAATAAGGACGAGATTTGGAGTCCATGCTTGTATGATATTGTGTAAAAACTGCATTCAAGAAACTTATTTTGTTGTAACATATTTGTATTGTAAACCATTATGTAATGGTCGTGTGTAAACAGGATATTTTAAATTATCATTATTTGATAATCTACGTAAAGCTTTTTAAACCTTTATTGATGAAATAAAGGTTATGGTTTGTTTTAAAATGAATGCAGTCTTTGAAAAACGTCTCATATAGAGGTCAAAGCCTCGCAACGAAATCAATTAATATGAAACGTTTTTAATCAATAAGAACGGGACATTTCACAATCGAGGCAGATTACGCATTTAATAAAAGAAGATCTTAATCTCTTTAAATCCCGAAGAATCAAATCTTATTTAGAATATGAAGATTTTCTATTTCTTAAATTCCGAAAATCAATCGTTACTACGTCAAAAATTAAGAAGAATCTCTATTCCTTCATTTCACTCTTTTACGATAACTTCTCTCATACGCTTCGAATAATCGGATTGTTTTATCCATATTATTCAACGGTGATAAAACTCTATTTATCAACACATATACGGCATGAAAACATTTTTATTGTTAGTCATGACGACCTCACTCAAATTTCGGGACGAAATTTCTTTAACGGGTAGGTACTGTGATGACCCGGAAATTTCTGACCAAATTTAAACTTAATATTACATGATTAATATTTTCGACGCGATAAGCAAAGTCTGTAAAACTGAATCTCAAAATTTTTGAACTACTTTCATATATTCAAATACCTTTCGGTTGTTCTCGGCGATTCGCGAACAATTATATGTATATAGATACATATATATATATATATATATATATACACTATAACTTGAAAACGTAACAATGTATTAATTGTTTGATACCGTACATTAAACTTATTGGTTTAAATATTTATTTGAATATATATGATAAGTTGGAATATTAATTGTATGAATAACTTACGACGTATATTTAAAACGTGTTTATGAATGTTGAAAATATATATTAACTTGGTCATAAAACGAGTTGTTATTATATATATATATATATATATATATATATATATATATATATATATATATATATATATATATATATATATATATATATATATATATATATATATATATATATATATATATATATATATATATATATATATTAAAAAATTTCGAGGCAATGATTCATAGAAGTAAATGACCAAAACACTCGAAAGTTTAAGATACACTTTGAATGATATGGTTTAGTGATAATTTAAGACTATATTTTGACAAAGGTACGAGTCACAAAACGTAAATTGCGAGTTTTCTAAGCGTACGAAAATGCGTTCGAGAAACCGAAACCAGGACATAAGTCGAGTGACAACGTACGAGTCATCGGAATGAAAATTACAAGTCAACTATGCACATGAATTTAATATAATATATAATTAATTATTTAAATTATATATATTATATATATTATATTTAATTATGTCGACAAACAAGAAAACAAAAATATGTGAGCTGGATCTGACGGCCATGCGATCGCATGAGAAATAGGCATAAAACCCATGCGATCGCATGGGCATCAGAATCAGGAATTATGCCTATAAATACTAGGTTTCTGCGCGAGTTGTTTTACACATATATTACTATGTGTAAATTTATTTATTTAAATTATTATTATTATTATTATTATTATTATTATTATTATTATTATTATTATTAAGATTATTATTATTTATTTTATTATTATTAATAGTATTATTATTATTATTAATTATATCACTTAAAATACTACGACGAGGTCATGAGCGTGTCACTTTCAAAATGGGTTTTCAAGTGGGATAGAGCTAAGGAAACTATGGGTTATTACTAAGGAGGTTATGGGTATTGTTCGAGGGTTTTGCTCGTAAGCCAAACCTAGTGTTTATCATCTCCGTTACTTCTACGTACTATCCTACAATATTGAATCTCAATATTGATACGTAAGCACTCATATTTTATCTTTTATATATTAATTGTGTATCCAAGTCTAGTGCTCGAGTATATATATTTATACATACGTGTATGCTAAATTTCGTCGTTAAACAGTTTATAATAGATCACGAATTAAATACATATATTACTGGTAAAAGGTATATGATATACATGTTTTTGGAAAGCTGGCGAAAAATCAATAACTTTTCATTTAGATATCGAATAATTTCGATGAACGGATTAAAAGATATGAGCAACTGAATTATGATTGAAGTTAATTGAAATTGCTTTTGAATCTACAATTAAGATTTAAACAACTTGTTTACGAGATTGATAAATTGGATTTTTGAATATTACCAACCGAGTAAATGAATCCTTATATAAGGTACGTCTCGTTTTGTTAAACTATTGTCAAAATTGACTTTTTGAAACGACTTTGGATAACTTTTGTATGTCGACATCGAGCATTAGGATTATGATACACTATGACCTGACCTAGCTTGATAGACATTTATTGACCAACATATGTTCTCTAGGTTGAGATCTACGGTTATTTGGTAATCCGAGTTTCGGTCACATTTTGGTGAACGAATTTATATGCTGCTAAGGTGAGTTTCATATGATCCCTTTTACTCAATATATTTTTGGGCTGAGAATACATGCGACTGTTTATAAATACTGAAAATACTAGATTTATATGCGTGAGTTTCATTTGCTCCCTTTTAAATGCTTTTGCAATATATATTTTTGGGCTGAGAATACATGCACTTTATTTTAAACAATGGACACAAGTACATACTAAATTCTATACTGAGTTTGAACCGAAAATCCCTTAGCTTTGGTAACTAGTAACTGCCGGTTATAAGAACTGGTGGGCGCGAGTAGTAGTATATGGATCCATAGGGCTTGATATCCCCGTCCGAGCTAGAGCGCTAGCCTTTTAACGGACGTATGCTATTTGAGAAGCGTACACGTTGGTTTGCGTGTACTATTAAGATGATTATACAAAGGGTACAAATTATATATACGTTAAGTTTAGTTACCAGGGTGCTCTGTTATGTAGAATCTATTGATAAACGTTTCTGGATGAAACAACTGAAATCTTGTGATCCACTTTTATATACAGATTATGCGAAACACTAAAACTATGAACTCACCAACCTTTGTGTTGACACTTGTTAGCATGTTTATTCTCATGTTCCCTAGAAGTCTTCCGCTGTTTGCTTACAAGTTATACAAGCTATGTGTATGGAGTCTTGCATGCTTTATTCAAGAAAACGTTGCATTCACAAAATCATCACCATGTATCTTATTTTGACTGCATTGTCAACAGAAGTACTATTGTAAACTATTATTTACGGTGATTGTCTATATGTAGAATTCATCAGATGTCGAAAACCTTTGATTTAAATATTCATTGATGGTGTGCCTTTTCAAAAGAATGCAATGTTTACAAAACGTATCATATAGAGGTCAAATACCTCGCAATGAAATCGATGAATGACGTGTTCGTCCATATAGATTTGGAGCGATCGTCACACACTTGGTCCCACAGCTTGATCGAAACTCTAAATGAATTTATCAAACAACATTGCATTCTTTATTCAAAATAATTTTCTATAAAGGAAATTTACCAACATAAGTAGTTTAAGCAAACCCAACTTATTAAAATATCCAAAGTTGACCAAAACATGTCAACCAAACACCCACAGTTTAACAAATCAAAAGAGAATGCAAAGTTTTAATGTTTAACAAAAATCTGCCAAAATGCATGCAGACTCTCTACCACAGCGGAAGCCATATAATCAAGTACCTGTGAAAACATGCGAGTAAACTGTCAACAAAAATGTTGAGTGAATTATACGTTTGAATAAACGAATGAGCTTTAGACCACAAGATTTAAAATGTTAGAAAACATTAAACTATTATTCCATTAATGCATGAGTCATCTGGTAACCACTTAACCATTTCCATACCCTTACCAAACACAATATACACTGAACATGTGTAACTTCCAATAATAACGAAGTACTAATACATTCTGAGTATAAATTGCTAGCGCGACTAGCTCGAATTGGGGCTGTCAGGCCCGATAGATCTATCCATAGGATTCATGTTCACCAGTAGAAACCAGTGATTACAGTTACCAGACTATGGAATATTTTCGTTCAACTCATAATGAATAATTTAAATTTAATTGCCACTTGTGTCTAAACGTAAAACAAAATGCATGTATTCACATCCCAAAATACTTTAAATAGTATGAAAAACGGGACTATAACTCACCTTAATGTAAACGAAGTGATAACACAGAAACGAGAGCAGCAAGAGATAAAGTGATCAAGAATGATCACAACGCCGGCCTAAAAACAAAGCATGTCCATATAAATAATTAACTTAGGTCAAGTCTTAGTATGATAGCTATAGTACTTGTTGTAAGTAAATATAGAACAACACTCAGTATGTTTCGGTATGATCAGGACAACGTAAAACACATACTTTCTATTTTTATAAAGTTTCTATTTTTAGCAGGTTTCCATTGGAAAATTTCTATTTTTGGAAAGTTTCTATTTTGGAAAGTTTCTATTTTTGGAAAGTTTTTAACTTAGGAAAGTTTCCTTAATTAGAAAGTCAGCAAAAGTCAACTGAAAGTCAAAGTCAACCGATAATCAACTCAAAAGTCAACCTTGGTCAAACTTAGTCAACATTAAATTTTAAAGTGTATATTATAATAATAATATAAGTTATAATGTTATTTAAAGTCATATATGTATAATCATGTCATATCATAAGTTTAATTAAATTAAATTGAATTAATAAGTTAACATAAGTTTAAATAATATAATTAATATAACATAAGTATTTAATTAATTACTTAAATATTAATCATAACATAAGTATTATTAATTAATAATAAATTTTTAATCATATCATAAGTATTATTAATTAATAATGAATTATTAATCATATCATAAGTATTTAATTATGATTATTAAACCATAAGTATTTAATAATTAAATTATAATTAAATAATAACTAAGCCTTATAATAATTAAATAATTAATTAATCTTTATTATAAGTCTTATTATAATAATCTCATAACATAGAATGGAATAAAAGTAATGAAACCCGCAATGGCTACTGAATAACCTCCTTTTAATTTATCAATAAAAAGCCTTTGACCTTTCTATTCATTCGCCAAATCTTGTTCAGTTCCATCCATGCTCGGTTTTGTGTGAATCTTCGTGGAACACAAACCCATCCATTAAATGGGCGATGGGCTGATCTCACTTTGTTCACCTCCCCTGATATAGGAAAGGAGACTTCTTTTTAGCTAATGCTTTGATTGAAGTCCCCGTTTTCTTTTCCAAGGTATGGAGCCACGTCGGTCGATTGTCAGAGGGCCTTGGGGTCACTACTCCCAAGGGCCTCGACCTTCTAGAAAGCTAGCCTTCCTTGTCGCCAAAGAAGAATGAGAATTGCTAAAGTTTTCTTGGGGTTTTTCGCTTCAATAGCAAAAACAAAGAAGTTAGATCAATGCAAATCATAAGTACTTTTCATTAATAATAAAAGTATTATTAATCATAAGTTTAATTAGATGTTTAATTAAATCATAATGTAATTAATAAATGATATAATAAATATATATATCATAAGTCTTAAATTAAAATAATTACTTTTATATCATAAGTAATTTAATAATAATGAAAAATCATTATTTTATATCATAAGTTCAAATTTATAACCATAAGTTTAATTAAAAGTTCGCCAGGTCGTAACTTGAGCCTCGGGTATCGGTTTTCGACGAATTTTATATATATCTTCGTCTAACCAAACCACCTGATACATTAGCACACTCAAGAACACCCTAAGGTCAGTTCATGAGCCATGAAAAACAGCCATGAATCAACCTAAACCATTAATCCATTCAAAAACTTGTTTTAGCCATTCCGGGTGATCCGTGGCTCGGATTTCGATGACCCGAACATGAATGTTCATCCAATCACCAATCCTAACCCACTAGTACACCCTAGAGCCTTCAAAAATGGTCACAAAGTTGGACCCCAACTGATTACATTCGTTTTTACATTTTAATCTCATGAAAACACTAAATCAAGCATAACTTTTGATCCGGGACTCGAAATAACATGAATCCAAAGTCCAAAATTATTGTCTTGATGAGACGAACTCATCTATACACTTTATTTTATCAAAAACAACAGGAAAATGTACTTATTTAATTAAAAAGTCCGCTGTCCCAATTTTATTAAACCGAAAACATACACAAACGAGCAATTCTACGCATACAATCCTCAATACAACAATACACAAGTGCTATACTATCATAATAACATCAAAATTAGTAAAATTAAATAAAAATCAAAAATTTAGGGTTAGGGTTTATACCCTAATCGATAAATGATTAATGTAGGTGCATAGAGGGCGAGATGAGGAATCTGATTATGTGAACAATCAATTGATCCAAGCTAAAATTGTTGGTGAAATGATGATGATGGTGGTGTGGTATGCGATGACCAAGAAGAGGAGAGGGAGGAGGAAAAACTATTAGAGAGAATAGGGGTTTAGAGGAAATGTTTAAAATGAAAGTGTTATCTAAAAAATGAAATAAAATGAGGCTATACACCCCCCCTGATAATGCTAAAAAGGAACATATATTTAGTATCAATATCCTTCCAATATGTAAAGCTTTTAGTTGCAATTGTTCTATTTTTATGTAATATTCGTTTAAATAAATAAGTGTGAAGATAAAAGAAGAAAACGATGATTTGAAGAAGCAAATGACCAAAAAGTTCAAATGTACAAGATATAATTCAAGTGGTTCACTTTATTGATGAGAAACATCCAAAAATGATAAGAGTACAAGCCGCAAAACGCAAAGTACACGATATTAAATAGTACGCAAGGACGTTCGAAAATCCGAAACCGAGACATGAACCAACTAACAACGCGCGACGCAACGGACCTAAAATTATGAGTCAACTATGCACAAGAATATAATATAATATATATATAATTATATAAAATTATATATATTATATTATATATTATTAAATAAAACGTCGGCAAATAAGAAAATAAAAGTATGTGAGCTATCCCAGGCGGCCATGCGATCGCATGGCCAGAAGGCACAAAACTCATGCACTCGCATGAGTTACTGTAGCAGGCCAAGTTCTATAAAAAGTCAGTTTTTCGGACGAGTTATACACAAAATAATTCAATCTATCTCTTACTCTCTTAAATATATATTATATTTATATTTTAATTATAATTTTAATATTAAAGTTTAATAATAATAAGGTTATGGTAGCGAATGTTGTAAGTTTGTAAGTCGAAACTCTGTCCGTGTAACGCTACGCGATAAATAATCACTGTAGGCTATGTTCTTCCTTTTTAAATTAATGTATCATAACTAAGTTATTATTATGCTTATTTGAGCCAAAGTAATCGTGATGTTAGACTGAATATTAAGACGGGGTTATTAGATTTTGTACCATAATTAAGGTTTGGACAAAAGACCGACACTTGTGGACATTGGACTATTGACTATTAATAGATAGGGGGTATTGTCTAATCGAATGACAACTCATTAGAATCTGTGGAACCTATCTTTAAATTAGTTAATCTAATAATTATTAAAATGATTATGTATGTTCTATTTAGTGACGTTTATACGACATCTTTTACGATCATTTAATTAATTATTCGGGTTGGGTAATTGATTATTCATTCTGATCAAGTGGGTAAATTAATATTCATATCTCATTAAAATAGGGGTGGATTACATACAAGGATAATTGGTGTAATTGTTAACAAAGTATTAAAACCTTGGATTACACGCAGTCGATAACCTGGTGTAATTATTAACAAAGTATTAAAACCTTGTTACAGTTCGAATCCCTAATTAATTGGAATATTTGACTTCGGGAATAAGGTTAATTTGATGAGCATTTTATAATTATGACCGATGGACTATTATGGACAAAAACCAGATATGTATCAAATAAACCAGGACAAAGGACAATTAACCCGGGTAACAATTAATTAAAATTAAAACGTCAAACATCATGATTACGGAAGTTTAAATAAGCATAATACTTTTATTTCATATTCCATCATACCTTTATTTACTGTCATTTTAATTACTGCAATTTACTTTATCGCAATTTAAATTCTGTCATTTATATTATCGTCATTTATCTTTACGCTTTATTTAAAATCGACAAACCGGTCATTAAATGGTAAAAACCCACTTTTATAATAATATTACTATATATAATTATATATATTTTATACAAATATAGTTTTTAAAATATAGCGTTAAACTTAGCCAGCTCCCTGTGGAACGAACCGGACTTACTAAAAACTACACTACTCTACGATTAGGTACACTGCCTATAAGTGTTGTAGCAAGGTTTAGGTATATCCCATCTTTATAAATAAATAAAACTTGTATCATATTTCATAGTATTTCGCATTAAAAATATAACTATTTCGTACCCCTCTGCTTTAACATCAAGTTTTTGGCGCCGCTGCCGGGGACTCGACGAAGCGAAACGCTATAAAAAAAAGATTTTTATTAAGTTTTAATTTCTTTTTGTAAAAATACGTTTTTAAATATTAAAAATACAAAAATATAAAAAGAAAAACGAAATATATATAATTTTAAGAGTTTGTTTAAAATATAAAGTTTTTCTATTTCTATTTTAGTTTTTAAAAATTAAGTTTTTATTTATTTTATATAAATAAATTAAAAACAGAAAAAAATAAAAATAAAAATATAATAGAATTCGGGCCGTACTGTAGCAGCCCAAAAGTTGGCCTGGTATCCGAATCCATGCAATCGCATGGCCCATAAATGTAGAACTCATGCATCGCATGAGCCTGTCTGACAGGTCTGATCCCTCTGCTGGTACGGATTAGGGTTAATAATTTTAATTTTTATTATTATTAAACCCTAATTAGGGTTAATTATTATATTAATTAGTTTTAGTTTTATTTATTTTGTATTTTTAAGTTATAATTAGTTTTATTAATATATAAATTAATACTTTTATAAAATAATAATATAAAAATAATATTTTTATAAAAATATGTAATTTTATTATTTTTTATATCTTTTTATAAATTGTATATTTTAATCGTTTATTTCGTAATTTGTATATTTATCGTTCTTAACTAGTTTTAAACTTAGTATTTTACCGTAGTTAATTTTTATTTCTAGATTTTAAGACTTTGCCGTAAAATCCCTTAAGTGCTTTTTCTTTAGATTAAGATTTAGGCGCTTTAGAATTTTGCGATGTCGTTTATATATTTTAGTGCCTTTTAAGTTATTGCCGTTTTGGATATAGATTTCCTTTTAAGCTTTAATACCTTTAGGCGCAATTTTTTAGATTTAGTTTTTAGACTTTTAAGTTTCGACGTTTTTCTTTCTTATTTTTCGACCTTTTATTTTTCGACGCGCTCTTTTTCTTTCTTATTTCTCGACGCTCTAGTTTTTAGGACATAGAATTTTCTATTTCTTCTCTAAAATTTCAGAACGAAAAATTATTTTAAGCGGTTAAATTGATAGACATCCAAAATTTTCTGGTTCGCAGTAATAGTTGGATTTGTTAGTGGCGAGTTGTGGGCTTCCGATTTAAAGGGTCCTGGCTACCTGCTGCATCTATTGGCTATTCGAAACGTGGGCAAAATCAGAAAAGTCTATTAATTTGATAGCTTATATAATTTTTATCTTTTATAACTAATAGGATATTCAGTGAATGCACCGAGTAAAACGTTCACCACCTTTCATACGCTCACCACCTGTAACTTTATCAAGACATCTAGCCAACATTGTCGCCGTTGATTTTTCTTTAGAATCGTCATCTAGTCGACCAAGTACTCCAATTCAAATTTCCGATAATCCATTTTTTTGAACCCGATTTCACTATCGAGAACCCGGAGGATATTCAAGGACAATTCCAAGATCCAGAACCACTAATCATTCCTCCCGAACCACAAACCGTTAAATCAGAATCCTCTAGTGATTCGTATTCAACAATTTCAATTATGGAAGTAACTGAACCTCTAAGTATGGAAGACCGAATGAGAGCCACACGCACGGGCCAAGGTCACGCCATTATTAAGCCAGATGTTAATGTGCCAGATTATGAAATCAAAGGACAAATCCTACACATGGTAACTAATCAATGCCAATATAGTGGTACGCCAAAAGAAGATCCAAACGAACATCTTCGAACCTTTAATAGGATCTGTACTCTATTCAAAATCAGAGAAGTTTAGGATGAACAGATCTATCTCATGTTATTTCCCTGGACTTTAAAGGGAGAAGCCAAAGATTGGTTAGAATCGTTACCTGAAGGGGCGATTGATACATGGGATGTTTTAGTTGAAAAATTTCTTAAACAATTCTTTCCGGCTTCTAAAGCCGTGAGACTTCAAGGAGAAATTGTTACGTTCGCCCAAAAGCCAAATGAAACATTATATGAGGCGTGGACAAGATTTGGAAAGTTGTTGAGAGGATGTCCGCAACATGGTTTAGACACTTATCAAATAGTACAAATATTCTACCAAGGATGCGACATCACTACACAAAAAGACATCGACATAACAGCTGGTGGTTCCATTATGAAGAAAATCGCAACTGAAGCTTACAAAATTATTGATAACACTGCCTCCCACTCACATGTGTGGCACCAAGAAAAAGATATCTTTCATTCATCTAAAGTGGCTAGAGCCGATTCTAGCCATGACTTTGATTCCGTTTCCGCAAAAATAGATGCTTTCAAGAGATGAATGGAAAAGATGACTAAAGATATTCACGCAATACGAATCAGTTGTGAGTAATGCAGTGGACCACACTTAACGAAAGATTTTCACATTGAGCAAACGATGGAACAACGAGAGATTGTTTCCTACATGAACCAAAGGCCGGGAAATAATTATCAAAATAATTATCAACCGCCAAGGCCAAACTTTAATCGAAATCAAAACATTCTTTACAATCCAAATGGACCTAACAATAACTCGTACAACCAACAAGGTCTGAATAACCAACCAACTCAAAACAACACTTTCAATCAATAAAGACCTGACTTGTATAAACCATCACAACAAACCGAAGAGAAAAAGCCAAATCTGGAAGAAATGATGGCAAAGCTAATGGAATCTCAAACACAATTTATTACATCTCAAACCCAAATGAATGAGAGATTTGATCAGTCATTAAGAACTCAACAAGCTTCCATTTTGAATCTAGAAAAACACGTTGGTACTCTTGCTAACATGATGAGTGAGAGGGAACAAGGAAAACTACCGAGTAATACTGAAGTAAATCCTCGGAATGAAAATGTTAACATGGTGTCAACAAATTCTGAAAAACCAGCACCAGAAGATGGGAAGGTTTTAGATGTGAGTAACAATGAAGAAGTTACTCCACCACCACCACCCGAGTATGTAAAGCCAGTGGTGGCACCATACAGACCACCCATCCCATTTCCAAGAAAAGGAGTTGAGTATGAGCAAGTAATAGGTAATAAAGTTTGTGATACCTCTGGAAAGAAGAAGAAGAATAAGAAAGTACAAGAAACAAAAACCGTAAAGATAAACCCGGTGAAGACAGTTCCATCAAAACCTCCACCCAGGTTGGGTGATCCGGGTGAATTTATTGATCCTTGTCTACTTAGCGATTGTGTCATGTATGATACACTAGCAGATTTAGGTGCGAGTGTGAGTGTTATGCCTCTTTAATTATATAAGAAATTAGGAGTAGGTGAGTTAAGTCCAACATAGATGAGTGTTCGACTCTTTGATCAAACCATTAGGCACCCAGTTGGAATTGCTAACAACCTACCCGTTCAAGTAGGTAATTTAACCTTTCTAGTCGAATTCATTGTCATTGACATAGAAGAGGACTCAAACATTCCTCTAATTTTAGGTTGACCATTCTTAGCGTCCACCGGGGCTTTATTTGATGTAAGAGAGGGTAGAATGACACTTAGTAATGATGAAAAATCGATCACCTTTGTAAGTCGAAAGTCTAAATCTCCACCAACCAAAACCGTTGAACCAACAAAAATGATTGGTAAGAACCATGTTGTTTTACCAACTCCAACGGTAGTGCTTAGCAATAATAAATCGCCTAAGTGTGGGGAAGATGAAGTAAAACCTAATGATGACCTGATAACAAAGAACCCCGTTGTTGATACGAAATTAAATGACTCCGTTATTAATAGTTCAATGAAGAAACTTATTAAACGGATTCGCGATGTAAGAATCAAGGGGAACTTTAAGTTATGTAACCGGTTAGTATCCAATCTATCACCTAAAGAAAAGGCAAAACTAGTTGAATTTGTGGATATTACACAGGAATCCGACCAATGGCTTAAAGCAAAAGTCACAGATATGCAAGTTGATTATGATCCAAGAGAAATTGACGATGAAGCTAATCACAATTTCGACACCACAGCTACCTAAGTGTGGGGAGATTCAAATGTTCTAAGAAATAATGCTGTCTAGGGTTAGTTGTTCTGTTCTCGTGTAGTTCCGAGAATGGAATCCGATTGGTCTTTTCCACTAGCAGACACTAAAGAACTAGTTTTCTTCCCCCATTCTGAATTTTTGTTTTGTAGGCTTTGTATGAAATTAATATGCATTTTTAAATTTAAGTTTTGTGTGAATTTAAAAACAAAAATTTACTTTATTTCATTAAGTTAAAAAAAAAAAATTGATTTCTAAAATTCATTGTAAGTTGAAGACTAGGTCATGGAACCGAAATTGCTTTACCCGAGGGCGGGGCGAAAAATTTTGTTATCATTATTTTTAATATTATTGATCTAAAGTATACCAAAAAAATTAAAAAAACCCAAAAATCTTTGCTTTTAAAACAATCGCTTTAAAAACGACAAATTTTAAATTTTGTCGAGGGACGGACTAGGTAAACATACCGAAACTACCTAAAGTAAAAGGAAACAAAATTTTAAAAAAATTATTCATTAAAATTGTTTTAATAAATAAAGGTTTTTATATAATATATATATATATATATATGTATATATATATTTAATTGTTTTAATAAATAAAGGTTTTTATATAATATATATATATATATATATATATATATATATATATATATATATATATATATATATATATATATATATATATGTTTGTAGTTTATCTTATGTACAAAACAGGGTAAAACATCGCATTTTCAAAGACTGGCATTAAGTTCAGCAGAAGCTACTAATTTTGACGACAAGACGCAAAATATCAAATGTGATATAAAATAATATGTTTGCAAACTCGGTATTTTTAATCACTTTTCTACACTAATCACCCTCATGAATTTATAATTATAGTCTGATTTCATGCAAATGAGGGCATTGCATGATCTCAAGTGTGGGGAAGGGTTATAAATTCTCTCTGGTTTACACTTAGTTTATTTGCCAAATTTTGTGAAAATTTGAAAAATTTTCAATAAAATGAATTCAAAATCATGTTTATACATATTTATGAACGATAAAACTAGGTGATAATACCGAAATTATTGTTACCTCGGAGAGAACATAAATGGAGAAACAACCCAAACTGTCAGAATTCATTTAAAATGGAATAGAGGAGAATAAAAAGGCAAAGAAAAAAATAATTAAAAGCTAAGTGTGGGAAGAATTTAACAAGTTATTCAAAACACATATCACATATGTTTGTACAAGATTATTACAGGTACTTTTGTTTTGGACAATTTTAATCAGTTTTACCTAATTTACTGTTATATATTTGAAAGAAAGATAGATCTGCACGATGAATCAATTCCATCATTAAAAGGAAGTAAAGTCTTCCGAAAAAAACGCGCTTCTTGATTTAGGTCAGGAAGTTGTCATTCAGACCAGCTGTAGGTTGACGAAAAATCTAGAAAAGTCATCTCTAAAATTAGCAGGAAATCCACGGAACTCAGCATCAAACAGGGTCGCCAAGTGGCCAGACTTATACTAACCATGAGAGGATCTGTCTCGTAAAATGGGGAGGGCGCCGTGCAAATTAGCTTGATAAGACTAATGAATCAGACCCCCAGAAAGGATAATCTCCTTAAAGATCAAAAATCAGCTTTTAAGCCTGATATTACTCAATCCTTGAGATTGACTTTTAAAGATTGAGAATTACAAACTCATGGAATTCAATGATATCTAAACTCGAGCTTGAACGAGAAAATATTTTGAACAAAATTAAAACCGATTTGTTTTCTGAAAACCCATTTTCAATGAGTTCATTACCATTGAACGTAAAATCCTAAGAATTCACCAGAATACATTAGGTCACCTGAACCAAATTGGGTGTCAACCGTAAGAACGGTGGTTGCATAGCATGGTCGAAGACAGGACCTTGTGCCAGACCGAAAAACTATAGGGTGATCTTTACTATTGCTCCTACAAAGGATAGTAATTGCATCCAACACGTTATAGACCATAATCAAAAGCATGTCACGGGACATTGCCTTAACAGTTGCTTGTTCAACGCTTTCCTTTACAACCGGACGGTAGTTTACCGAAAGGTAATATACGGAGCAAGTATACTGGACGTGTGCTTTCCTAATACAAGGTTAGCAAGTGGGTGACACAAAACCGCAAGTTTTAAACTAAAATTTTAAAATCTGAAACCCACAAAAACATTTTGCAAACACCGGTGAAGGGTTATTCTGGAAAACTTATCTAGGGTAAAAGTTAGAATGAATTTTCCAAAGATCAAATGTTTTCATAAAGATCCAATTTCCTTAAGGATCTAAATTTTCATAGTCATGTGGGACTGTAAACCACATTCGTTACTATCATTGTTTATACCGCCGTATCAACATCACTGATGTATAAAGTGTGAGAATAAAAAAAGTGATTCGAGTGAAGTGTGATTTTATTTTAAGTTCTGTATTGCTTGAGGACAAGCAACGTTCAAGTGTAGGGATATTTGATAATGCTAAAAAGGAACATATATTTAGTATCAATATCCTTCCAATATGTAAAGCTTTTAGTTGCAATTGTTCTATTTTTATGTAATATTCGTTTAAATAAATAAGTGCGAAGACAAAAGAAGAAAACGACGATTTGAAGAAGCAAATGACCAAAAAGCTCAAATGTACAAGATATAATTCAAGTGGTTCAATTTATTGATGAGAAACGTCCAAAAATGATAAGAGTACAAGCCGCAAAACGCAAAGTACAAGATATTAAATAGTACGCAAGGACGTTTGAAAATCCGAAACCGAGACATGAACTAACTATCAACGCGTGACGCAACGGACCTAAAATTACGAGTCAACTATGCACAAGAATATAATATAATATATATATAATTATATAAAATTATATATATTATATATTATTAAATAAAACGTCGGCAAATAAGAAAACAAAAGTATGTGAGTTGTCACAGGAGGCCATGCGATCGCATGGCCAGAAGGTACAAAACTCATGCACTCGCATGAGTTACTGTAGCAGGCCAAGTTCTATAAAAAGTCAGTTTTTCGGACGAGTTATACACAAAATAATTCAATCTATCTCTTACTCTCTTAAATATATATTATATTGATATTTTAATTATAATTTTAATATTAAAGTTTAATAATAATAAGGTTATAGTAGCGAATGTTGTAAGTTTGTAAGTCGAAACTCTGTCCGTGTAACGCTACGCGATAAATAATCACTGTAAGCTATGTTCTTCCTTTTTAAATTAATGTATCGTAACTAAGTTATTATTATGCTTATTTGAGCCAAAGTAATCGTGATGTTAGACTAAATATTAAGACGGGGTTATTAGATTTTGTACCATAATTAAGGTTTGGACAAAAGACCGACACTTGTGGACATTGGACTATTGACTATTAATAGATAGGGGGTATTGTCTAATAGAATGACAACTCATTAGAATCTGTCGAACCTATCTTCAAATTAGTTAATCTAATAATTATTAAAATGATTATGTATGTTCTATTTAGTGACATTTATACGACATCTTTTACGATCATTTAATTAATTATTCGAGTTGGGTAATTGATCATTCATTCTGATCAAGTGGGTAAATTAATATTCATATCTCATTAAAACAGGGGTGGATTACATACAAGGATAATTAGTGTAATTGTTAACAAAGTATTAAAACCTTGGATTACACGTAGTCGATAACCTGGTGTAATTATTAACAAAGTATTAAAACCTTGTTACAGTTCGAATCCCTAATTAGTTGGAATATTTGACTTCGGGAATAAGGTTAATTTGACGAGCATTTTATAATTATGACCGATGGACTATTATGGACAAAAATCAGATAGGTATCAAATAAACCAGGACAAAGGACAATTAACCCGGGTAACAATTAATTAAAATTAAAATGTCAAACATCATGATTACGAAAGTTTAAATAAGCATAATACTTTTATTTCATATTTCATCATACCTTTATTTACTGTCATTTTAATTACTGCAATTTACTTTATCGCAATTTAAATTTTGTCATTTATATTATCGTCATTTATCTTTACGCTTTATTTAAAATCGACAAACCGGTCATTAAACGGTAAAAACCCACTTTTTTAATAATATTACTATATATAATTATATATATTTTATACAAATATAGTTTTTAAAATATAGCGTTAAACTTAGCCAGCTCCCTGTGGAACGAACCGGACTTACTAAAAACTACACTACTCTACGATTAGGCACACTGCCTATAAGTGTTGTAGCAAGGTTTAGATATATCCCATCTTTATAAATTAATAAAACTTGTATCATATTTCATAGTATTTCGCATTAAAAATATAACTATTTCGTACCCCTCTGCTTTAACATCACCCCCTTGAATGGTTCGGCCAAATGGGGTAAGATGGGCCCCATTTGTGGGCCATTTTTTATATTTGATAAGTTGCTTTTAGCCCGAACGCCCGATTAAAGCCCGAAACGCGAAAACGCTACTACGCGATTAATTCTTCGGAGAGATAACATATACCCGACAAATAAAATATATAAACACTATATATATTCATATGACATAAAAATATCATATTTAAAATAATTGGGATTCAAAAAATCTCAAAATTCTGGCCGTTGGTTTGAAAACCGAAAAGATTCGTCGAATAGAAATCCACGACACGTAGAAACGTACAACTTTAAATATGAATACAAATATTCACATAACACATAATATATAATATATTATTAAAAAATAATAATATAGGTCATAGAAGTGACGTGGCATGAATAACAATTAACGGACGTTAAATAATAAACGCTAAAAGATAACGGAAAAAGTAGGGTCGTGACAGTACCTTCCCGTTACGGAAATTTCGTCCCGAAATTTAAGCAGGTACAGGGGTTGACTCGTCATCTGGGAACAAATGCGGGTACTTCTGCCTCATCTGGTCTTCACGTTCCCAAGTGAACTCGGGTCCGCGTCTGGCATTCCATCGCACTCGGACGATAGGAATCCTACTTTGCTTAAGGGTCTTAACCTCTCGATCCATAATCTCGATAGGTTCCTCAATAAAATGGAGTTGTTTATCAACATGAAGTTCATCAAGAGGAATGGTTTCATCGGCCTCGGCCAAACACTTCTTCAAATTTGATACATGAAAAAACGTCATGAACGGCGCTAAGTTCTTGTGGCAATTTCAAACGATAAGCCACGGGTCCAACCCCTTCCGTAATCTCAAATGGTCCAACAAATTGAGGATTCAACTTTCCTCTTTTACCAAATTGTACCACACCCTTCCAAGGTGATACCTTCAACATAACACGATCACCGACCTGAAATTCTAAATCCTTTCTTCTAACATCGGTGTAACTCTTTTGCCGTCTTCTGGCGGTTCTCAACCTTTCTTTAATCTGTACGATCTTCTCGGTAGTCTCATGAATAATCTCTGGGCCTGTGATTTGAGCATCCCCAACCTCATTCCAACAGACAGGAGACCTACACTTTCTACCATACAGAGCCTCGAACGGTGCGGCTTTAATACTTGCATGATAACTGTTGTTCTAAGAAAATTCAGCCAGTGGTAAGTACCTATCCCAACCATTACCAAAATTAATCACGCACGCTCTCAACATGTCCTCCAATGTTTGAATGGTCCTTTCACTCTGACCATCTGACTGTGGATGATAAGCGGTGCTCATATCCAACTTAGTTCCCAAAGCTTCCTGTAAGGATTGCCAAAACCTCAATGTGAATCGACTGTCTCGGTCTGAAATAATAGACACAGGAACACCATGCCTCGAAACAAACTCCTTCAAATACAAACGAGTAAGTTTTTCCATCGAATCTGTTTCCTTAATCGGCAAAAAGTGAGCTGACTTTGTGAGTCGATCAAAAATCACCCAAATGGTATCCTAATCACCCACAACTCTCGGTAACTTCATGATAAAGTCCATCGTAATACCTTCCCACTTCCACTCGGGAATCTCAGGTTGCACCAGAAGTCCGGACGATTTCTGATGTTCAGCTTTAACCTTAGCACAGGTTAAACACTTAGCCACATAAGTAGCCACATCTGCTTTCAAGTTAGGCCACCAGTATAGCTCCTTAAGATCATGATACATCTTTCATGAACCAGGGTGAATAGAGTACCTAGACTTATGAGCTTCATCTAACACAAGTTTTCGCAAATCACCAAATTTCGGAACCCAAAGATGTCCCGCAAAATACCGAGTGCCATCTGCTCGTACCTCAAATTTCTTACTCATGCCTCTGACCTTCTCGTTCACGAAGTTTTCCTCCTTCAAGGTTTCTTGTTGTGCAGCAAGAATCTGCCTTACGAGGTTTGTTCGAATGGTCATATTCAAGGCTCTAAACCTGCGAGGTTCAACTCTTTCTTTTCAACTTAACGCATCAGCTACAACATTGGCCTTCTCCGGATGATATAAAAGTTCACAATCATAATCGTTCAATGTCTCAACCCACCTTCGCTGTCTCATATTTAGCTGTTTTTGATCAAGAATATGTTGAAGACTTTTGTGATCAGTGTACACTGTACTTTTGACCCCATATAGATAATGTCTCCAAATCTTTAGTGCAAACACAATAGCTCCCAATTCTAGATCATAGGTTGTATAATCCTGTTCATGGATCTTCTGCTGACACGACGCATAGGCAATGACTTTCTTTCGTTGCATCAAAATGCAACCAAAGCCTTGACGCAATGCATCACAATAGATAACAAAATCGTCATTACCCTTAGGTAGTGATAATATCGGAGCAGAGGTTAATTTCTTCTTCAGAGTTTGAAAAGCAACATCTTCTTCATCCTTCCACTCATACTTCTTCCTCTTGTGCGTTAAAGCAGTCAGAGGTTTAGCTATTCGAGAGAAATCTTGGATGAACCTTCTATAATAGCCTGCTAAACCTAGAAACTGACGAATCTGAGTAGGAGTCCTTGGAATTTCTCACTTCTCAATCGCCTCTATCTTAGCAGGATCTACTTAAATTCCCTTCTTACTAACAACGTGTCCAAGAAATTGAACTTCCTTTAGCCAGAATGCACACTTTGAAAACTTAGCATACAGTTCTTCCTTTCTTAACAAATCGAGCACTAACTTCAAATGCTCTTCATGCTCTTGATCACTTTTGGAATAGATAATGACGTCGTCGATGAAAATAATAACGAACTTGTCCAAATACGGTCTACACACACGGTTCATGAGGTCCATGAACACAGCAGGTGCGCTAGTCAATTCGAACGGTATAATAAGAAATTTGTAGTGACCATAGCGTGTACGGAATGCGGTTTTCGGAACATCAGTTTCTTTAACCCGCAGTTGATGATAACCGGAACGAAGATCGATCTTAGAATAAACGGACGAACCTTGAAGCTGATCGAACAGATCATCGATTCTCGGGAGAGGGTAACGGTTTTAACGGTAAGCTTGTTCAATTCGCGATAATCAATACACAAACAGAAGGAACCATCTTTCTTTTTAACAAACAGAACAGGAGCTCCCCAAGGGGACTAATGATACGCATACCCGATCAGCTCGTGTAGCACATCAAACAGCACCGCCACAAGCGCGTGCTAAGGCATATATGACTATAGTAACAGCAATGGTGCCAATCCCATACGTGCGCGGTGGTGGCATACACATGTCAGGAGATGCTGTAGCTGACAGAGGACACCTGGCAGACAAAAGATCAAGTTCGACAAGAACACTTTTTGCTTTTGTCGGGCCAGCTTACTCAAAGATGTACTATTGGCAGGCCACGATCCTTTTAACCTTATTATGTGGTGATAAAAGACGAGAAGGGTTGCCCTATAAATAAAGGACTTCGTCCACAACATTGACGGGTCCAGAATTTACTTTACACATATATACTCTAACAACAGCAGCGCATAGCGCAATTACACCTGCGCTACCGGACTTATAGCATTCCACTAGACATTCTTAATATACAAGTAACATTCCATGAACATGAACCCTACAACTTAGCACGAGCGATCGCTGACCGGACTACCCATCGATGGTGGGTCTATGTTTAGCCACTCCCGCTGAGATCCTCATCTCGCAGGGGGTTATTCACAGTACTCCGGACCGGAGTGTTAAACCCAATTGACCCTTAAATCCCCCTTCATTGAAGTCAAGCATGAACCGAACCCGACCTGATTATTCTATGCTTGATCATGTGGCGCCATCCGTGGGACACACAAGTTAAAAGATTTTGATTTGATATTTTTCTGTATGTCCACTAACTACTCGCTTGTTTCTTTTTGATATGGTAACAGGTGTTGAAATGACTAGCAAGTAAGAAGTACCTAAACTTGCACAAGTGCGAGCTATCTCGCCCCCAGGACCTAAGACATCCATCAAAGGATGTGTAGGAACCCCCGACAGCGCGCCACCGAGAGGTACATAGATACCTCCCCCTGGTGCGCCCACATCATCTTTCAAGACCCTGGAAGCAATCAGGCCGATACCTTGGGCCTCGAACACCACAAGCACGGGGTTCACCCCCCATCTACCCAACGACTGAATCTGCGCGCAATAGCCCTAGTCATACTAGAAGTCCTGACGGCCCACAGGGCGCACGACCTTGGCCTTCACCACGAAGAGATGCCTCCCCAACCACCCCTGGATCTAGCGCTACTACTTTTACATAAGGAACTTCGCCTGCAGGAAGAGGTGCATCCACAGAATCACCGGCTCGAACACACGAACAACGCGCCCACAGCCAAGCCAGTCTGATTTACGCTTTGATGAATGCTGCGCCAGATGATATGGTGCATGAATTTGACAACCCAGGAAGGCCGAGCTCATGATAAAAAACTTGTATGCGGGAATGAAAGGAGTACCCGTCAAACCCTCTTTCGAAACGGCTCCCATTGGAGAAAAGTTCTCGGCGCATATACTGAGCCATGTTTCAACGCCACTGCTCGTGATACCACTAACCTTGGATACTATGACGGATTCTCGGACCCTGATGACTTCTTGAAAAAGAACGAGGGAATAGCGCGAAACCAGCGCTGGGCCGACGAGACGAAATGCATGGAGTTCCCGCCGCTGCTTGAAGGTGTGGCTCGCCAGTGGTTTAACAACCTTCCAGCACCCGTTATAAGCTGTTATGATGATCTCCGAACACGTTTCCTGCTTAACTTCCATAACATGCACGCAACTCGAAGGACGCATGTCGAATGTCATGACATCAAGCATGCGAGAGGGGAATCCTTGGGACAGTTCATCGATAGGTACTGCCAAGAGGTAGCCAGAATCCCTAACTGCGCCGAATCATTGAAGGTATCAGGTTTCATACATGGAATCTGTCGGGAGCGCCACCTAACGTTGTGGCAGAGACTTAGGAAGCACCCTCCAGAGATACTAGCAGAAGCGATAAGAGAAGCGCATGAACACATGCGCGCTGAAGAAGACACCACCAGGTACTAGAGTTACAGAGGTTCAGGAAATGGTCGGCGCGACGGTTACGATTCGCCAAGGGGTGGACGCCAGTCAGGTGGTTTCGGGAGAAACCAGCACGACTCTAGCCCCTACCACCACCATGGTAACAATCATCATCGTGATAGGAAGCACCAACGAAATCACCAAGGGAACAACAACAACAACCAGCAACATCATCAGAACAGGGATAGCGACACGAAGGAAAACAAGCAAGCCCTAATCAGAAGCCTTACCACGAGTCTAAAGGAGATGTACGTGACAGAGCCCATCTCCAAGACGTTTGAGAAACCTGCGTGCATGTCCGAATACGCACGACGCGATAAGTCTAAGTTCTGCGACTTTCAAGATGACTTCGGACATGAGACTAATCGTTGTAAAGCGTTGGTTGATAAGGTGGTCTTTGCCTCAAGCGCGGAGAACTGAAACACTTGAAGCCAGGGAAAGATGAATCAGGCAGATACAAGAAGGAGAATGAAGGAGCTGAGAAAGATAAGATCATCTATGTCTTCTCGTGATAGAAATGGAAGGAGATTGAGAAGGAGCCATTGTTGCCATATGAATCCCTCAAGGCACATCTTCCGTGCGAGCCTATTTATGGAAGAAAGTGTGCCCCGTTAGTTGTGGAAGGATACTTGCCTGAATGCGGCCAATACATCAACAACATGCTCATTGACACCGGCAGCTGCGTCAATGTCTTTTTCTTCCATTGCTTCAATGACCTATCCTGTAAGATGAAAAACAACATAAGAGAGGTGAAACAACAATTCAGAGGAATAAGTGGGGACCCAGCTTGGTTAAAAGGGATACTCAGAGCCGCGTTGACCTTGCGGGATGATCACGACATGGCAAGGGAGCACATGTTGGTAGTCGACTTTAAGGTAATCCGCGCGGAATCAGAATACGACGCTATCCTCGGACAGCTGGCATTATCACACTTTGCCATCACCACCAACATTTCTCAAGGCATTATAGTGTGGCCTACCCCGCTAGGGAAAGCCACGCTCAAGTCCAAAGTAACAGTAGAGGACTATCGACTTCAGCAGGTACACGTATACATATGTGACTAATTGCTTTGAAAATTAAAACTATAGATTACGCGTGGGCACACAAAGGCAGAATCATCACTTAAATACTTAACCAGATGGAATGTCGTAGACGCGTAACCAGTCTGCGCGCTTACCGCACTAAAATGAGCACAATCTTACATAATTCGAAACATAAGACGCATACTAGAGTGCGCTTGCACACATACTCGCGCATTCTTTGATTTGTAACACTTTGACTGGTATCCACAGATCCGAAGTATTCAAGCCGCAGTAAAGGCGAAGAAAGATGGGACCAGTTCTTTATGAGCTGGATATGACGAGGGAGACGAAATTGCCGGTGTTGACTATGAGTACGAAGAACACAAGGACGAGTTGCTGAGGGAGAAATCGTGGTAGTACAGTTGTAATTCGGATGGTTATTCCTATGTCTTGTTGTTCAAATGTTTGGAAGTTTTTATGCGCATCTTGTTTAGCGCATATTTAAAACTTGTACTGATGACAATCTCTAAGTGCTTTACGCGCATTATCTATCTATGTTTAATTATTGTCTCCAAGTTATTGTCTGCTATAATCTTTGTACCATTTACATGCAAAGTAGTTCTATAACTTGAAAACGGTGCGCACAATTATGTAGACAGCGCACTCCTGCCTTTGAAGGGTCGCTTTCTCCAGCACCCGTGCGGCAGAAGCTTGTTTGGCGACGAGCTAATCTATTATAACCGGACATTTAAGCGTCATTGGGTTGACCTAACCAACCCGCGCAGAACTTGAGATCTGCAAGTCATGACTATAAACGATGGCGTTGGTCGCGCCTGACCTCAGTCCTAAGTGTTGGCGCACTTAGAAGACTCCCGATGCGCACATACGGATATTTAACTTAAGCATATATTGTGTGCACAACAATATATGTGATGAGTTAAATGTTGACATGCCTGGAGTATAATTACGATTAAAATAAACGAGAATTCAGCCAAAAGAAATACGTTAACAAACGATCTTGCGCGCACGATCATACTACAATTGCAAACAAAACCAACATGCTTGGTCATACAAATACTTAGCAACCGTCACTCGGACAAAAACGAGTAAGTCACAAAGGGTGAAGTCATATCTAGCGCGTGTATATCACCTATGACTAACAACGATAAAATCTTCCCAAGTGCCAATCACTAGCGCACATTCATAAACTTTATAACATAAACGTTATCCACAACAAAGAAAAGGCAATAAGATAAATATTTTATTTCCATCAAAGTCATTACATACGTGAAGAAAATAACGAATTACAACTGTTCGTTCAACAAGCAGTGAGCATCAGCAGTAGGGTCATTGGACAAAGCTACCAATGAAGAGACCATGATGTTCACCAGCGTCGGCGCTATTTCTTTGCTCTTTTGCGCTGCAAGAGGATCCACTTCCTTAGCAATAATTGCATCTAAAGCCTCAGAGGATTGAACATGGGGCTGGATCTTCTTCCAAAAAGCGAGCTTCTCTTCCTCCTTAAAGCCAAGAATGGCATCAATAAGCAGATCACTCACATATTTGGAGTTGCAAGCACGAGCAACGAGCGAAGGAAGACCCTTCTTCAAGGTCTTAAATTGACGTATCGCCGCATCACGATCAACCTCGCAAGTAGACAAACGACCCGCCAAGTCCTCGCACTCCTTAGCAAGAGCGCTCTTTTCAAACTCAACGAGGTTAACCTTTTCGGTTAAACCCTCCACTTGAGAAACCAGAGACGCCTTCTCAGCAGCTAAGGCAGATGAAGCGCTGGCTGCCTCCTGGCGCGCCTTTTTTGACTCCTCGAGCTTTGATTTCAGAAACACCACGCGATCATAAGACTGATCAGCAGTCAATGCGGCCGGTGTAGAAGACCCAACGCCATCAAGACGAGACTTTGCCTCCTTTAGGCAAAATTGGGAGCGCATAAAGTTGAACATGGTTAGCTGAACATCGAAGCGCCACGCCGCTTCAGGTGATAAATGCGTGAAGTAGTTGGGAAGTTTGATACCCTCCAGATAGTTAAATTTAGAAGTCGCCATCTTTTCTGGTATCGACAGCAGATCATTCATACCGTAAAACTGCAAGCGAGCTTCTGCAAAAAAAGATAACCGATTAGTGACATAATTAGTAGCGCTATTGTTCATAACTTAAGCAAAACAAAATTTCCTTTTGACTTCTTCTCGTGCTTACGCTTATGCCCACTCTCAGTTGGGGTTTCAGTCGCCTCGGGTCCCTCGGCGCCACCAGAACCACTGGCGCTACCAGAACTACAGACTCCACCAGATCCGTCACCTTAGTCAACGCTTGAGCGTTGCTCACCCTCATTCCCCATTTCGGGTGTCTCAGTATAGACGCCCTCGATGTCACGAGACCCAATAAGCCTGTCTAAACGCATCTCTACAAATTCAAAAAAGATAAGTTAGAACAGAAGCAGTGGAAAGGAGACAAGTATAAAATTAACGCCCATCTGCCGCCTATCATTATCATTGGCATCTTTGATAACTGGCAGGGTGGGTGGATGGGGACATAAGTTAGCAACCCTCAATATATCGCTGCTATACTGACGAAGGGGAAGTTCACGATTATAAAAATGCTCAAGCCATCGCGCGTCGATTGGAGAAAGAGGGGGTTTGTCATTTAATCAGATGTTCCTCTCATCTGTATGCCACGCGCAGATATTTCTATTCCCAAGATGGATAAAAGAATCATCGATGTAGAAGAACGAGTTCTTCCACTTCTTGCACACCCCGACTTTCGAGCGCTTCACAAAGTTAACTCTATCGTCAAAAGCGTACCAACTCTGCTAACTTTTGCGATATGAAAACACGTGTTTAAACAAAGCTAGCGAAGGAGGAAAACTGTAATGATGACAAATCATCTCGAAAAGGGTAACGCGACACGCACTATATGGATGCAGCTGGCCAATGCCGATGTTGAAATGATGGAGGACCTCCATGAAGAAAGGAGCGGATGGATAGCGCACATTCCTCTCCAACATAAATTGCTAATACACGGTGACTTTACCATCAATAACGGTATCCGCGCGCTGATTCGCTAAAGGCGCCGTGGGGTTCAAATTAGCCAAAGGCGGATACCAGTCCACTAATAGCACGATCTTTTGAGCTTTCATAATAGACCTAATAACTCCGCAGTTCGGAGGCTCACCAGTAGAAGAAGAATATGCCATCTATTAACAATATATTCAAAAGATCGTAAGAAAAGAGACTAAACGCGCTCTAACCTGAAAAACCTAAAAAGACGAGGTTGAAGTTATAAGCTGAGAAGATTTGCGCAGGATTAGAGAGCACAGATGAAGTAAAAAGTGAAAGAGATGTTTATGAGGTATTGAAAAAGGGCAGTTAAAAAATGAAAGACGAAGATGGAGCCACGTGTCAAAAGTAGGAAAGGAAGAAGTACGAGGTAACCAAGAGCGGCAAAAACGGCAGAATGATAACTGTAGCAACTGAAAATCGTCGCCTCGATTTCCTTGCATTTAATGCAGTAGGACAAAAAAAATTTTGTTCAAAAACAAGTAGAAGAAAGCGAAGGCGCATGTAAAAAGAGTGGACGGACGGTGGTTACGAGTTGAGTTCAACGCCATGCACAGTTCCTGCGCATACCATTAAACTGGGGGGACTTAATGATACGCATACCCGATCAGCTTGTGTAGCGCATCAAACAGCACTGCCACAAGGATACCAGGGCGCGCGCTAAGGCATATAGCGCTTAGTAACAGCCATGACGCCAATCCCATACGTGCGCGGTGGTGGCATACACATGTCAGGCGATGCCGTAGCTGACAGAGGGCAACTGGCAGACAAAAGATCAAGTCCGACAAGAACAATTTTTGCTTTTATCGGGTCAGCTTACTCAAAGATGCACTATTGGCAGGCCACTATCCTTTTAACCTTATTATGTGGCGATAAAAGACAAGAAGGACTGCCCTATAAATAAAGGACTTTGTCCACAACATTGACGGGTCCAGAATTTACTTCACACATATATACTCTAACAATAGCAGCGCATAGCACGATTACACCCGCGCTACCAGACTTATAGCATTCCACTAGACATTCTTGATATACAGGTAACGTTCTATGAACAAGAACACTACAACTTAGCGCGAGCCATCGCTGACTGAACTACTCACCGATGGTGGGTCTATGTTTAGCTACCCCCGCTGAGATCCTCATCTCACAGGGGGTTATTCACGGTACTCCGGACTGGAGTGTTAAACCCAATTGACCCTTAAATCCCCCTTCATTGATGTCAAGCATGGACCAAACCCGGCGCGATTATTCTATGCTTGATCAGGGACGATCTGGGACGAATGAAGCCTTTGTCTAATAACTCACGGAGTTAACTCGACAATTCTTAAATTTTGGAAGGAGCGAGTCGATAAGGAACACGTGCTACAGGGGCAGCACCGGGAACAAGATCGATTTGAAACTCTACCGCGCGTTGCGGCGGAATGCCAGGTAATTCCTCGGGAAATACCTCGGGAAAATCTCTAACAATATGAACATCACCAGCGCTCTTCTCTTCTTTACCAGAATCAACAACATGGGCTAGAATAGCATGACAGCCTTTGCGATGATATTTTTGAACTTTCAAACAGCTAACAAGGTTTAACTGTCTGCATTTCTTATCTCTAAAAACCATCAGTGGCTCTCCAACCTCTTTAGTAATACGAACAGCCTTCTCATAACACACGATTTCAGCACGATTCTCAGTCAACCAATCCATACCAATGACAACGTCAAAACTTCCTAGTTCAATCGGTATCAAGTCTACCTCAAAGTCCCTACCAGCCAGTTTAATGTTAAATTTATGATACACGCTCTTAGCAGTAAGCACTTTACCATTAGCTATCTCTACAACATAAGTTCTGTCTAGAGGAGTTAACGGAGTTTTGATTTTTGGACTAAACTTACTCAACACAAAACTTAAATCAGCCCCTGAATTAAATAGTACATAAACCGATGTCATTGACCAAGAATGTACCAGTAACGAGTTTTGAATCTTCCTCAGCATCCCTGGCATTAATGTTGAATGCCCTTCCATGTGCGTTATCAGTAGTCTTCTTATTAGGGCATGTATCACGGAAATGCCCAGGTTTACCACACTCATAACACACCTTCTGAGTACCACCATTTTTTGACTTCCCATTACCCTTACCACCATTATTACCACCACTTGCTGCAGGAGGAGCAGTATCCGGCATGATCACCTTACAATCTTTAGCAATGTGTCCCTGCTTGGAACACCTTTTACAAGTAATCGAACAATAACCATCGTAAGCCTTACAACATCTCGGACAAACACGCTGATTACAGTTGTTCGAGCCCGAATTATTTTGTTTCTTTTACTGACTTTGATTCTGGTTACGGGTGTTATCTGTCACGACCCGGAAAATTTCGACTAATTTTGAACCAAACTCACGATACGATTTCATAATTCTGACATGATAAGTAAAGACCGTTATGTTGAGTCTCAAAATTTTTAAACTGTTTTCAATTATTCAATTGACCTTCGACTGTTCTCGGCGATTCACGAACAACTATTTGCAAATAGATACATGTATATCTAAAAATATATATAGATATATTAATTTGAAATATTATATTATTTAGTTATTAGAATTAATTTTGTAAAAATAAAATAATATAAGATATAATAAAATTTATTATTAAAATGAATCTATATATAGTTATAAAAGTTTATTAAATACATTTATTAATTAATTGTAATACTCGGTTGATATTTCGTTAGTGTTCATATAGATGTAAAATGAGTTCATGAAGATTTAAAATAAAAGTTGGAATGTAAATCGATTACGAAGATTATAGATTTGACAAAAATATTTTTACCTTTTTAGTTTAAATATTAGTACTCCGTACATATTAATTAGAATAGAAAATAAATAATTAATGAACCTTTTTGATCAGGTTTCAAACAGTTAATGACTAGAATAAATAAATGGACTTAATTTAAAAATTTGGGATTTTTCTGAATACTTTTATCCCACACTGATTAACAACGGAGTACGAAATAATAGCCGTGAAAAATGTCGGCATAAGATATTAAAGAGAAGGCTGCTAATCATATTTTATTAATTTATGTAGTTGCACATTTATTTACTTCATGATATTTTGATTTCATATTTGATTATTATATTATTATTATTATTAAAATTATTATATATATTTCTGTTATCAATTTAATCCGTGAATCAATTAGACATTGATTGAGGTGACTGTTTGTGTCTTCTTACTCTCACAATTTAAGTCACACGGAGTATATATGTAACATCCCAAAATTTTAAGATAATATTTTATGAGAATTTATTAATGATTTAGTTTGTTTTAGTGTTATCTTATGTGAAATAATTATTATGAATGGATGGTATGGTTTAATGAAATAAATGGACAATAGTTAATGTTTGTTGGTTAAGTTGAAAGGGGACTAGTGATGCAAAGTTAATTTAAGGACCTCCCTTAATATGGTTTTGGTGGGGAGGGTAGAAAATGCAATTTGAGCAAAGTTGTTTTAATAAAAGAAAAATTAAACACTGATAATTCATTTTTATCAGTTGTAAAAAAAAAAAATACAGAGAGTGTGAATGTGTGTGTATATGTCGACTTTGGCAAGGAGGAAGAAGAGGGAAGCTCCAACTAAGAAATTGTGTTCATGCAATTATAAACTTGTGAAATCTAAGGCACTCTAAGCATCCTAGCAAGTTTTATTTCTTCAAATTCTTCTTCTTTGTGCACAATTAGGGTTCTTGAATCCTAAAAGACAAGGTATGAATATTCTTAAGTTTTGTATCACAATTATTGAGTGTTTGTGATGAGTTTTATGCTTAAAGGTTGTTGTTTGTTGAAGTTATGCACATTTGAATGATTTAGAACGAATTTGTTGGTAATTTTGGGAGTGAGTTCAAGTATGAACTTGCATTTTGAGTAAAGGATATGAATATGGTGAATTTGGTAGTGTTCTAGCTTAATTTCTAGTAATGCACACCAAGTGTTTGATAAAATGCCTCAATGAAGAGTCTATGTGTTCTAGCTAATAATTTTGAAGAAGATTGCTCATGTATGAATTGTGGTTAATGTAATAAGCTATGAAATTTGGATGATTGATAATTTAGGGTTGTTAGTAATGGAAATGGATTTATGCATATTTGATGAGTAATGGAAGAATTGAAGGAAATTGCATGTTATGTTCATAATAGATGAATTTGAGATTTGCATGATTAAGGAAATGAGATTTACTTGATAATGATGTTATAAGGAAGTTATAATGCTATGGTTGTATGTGTTCATGTGTATTTGGATGTAATTAGGGAATTAAGTAAATGTGTAAATGAATGGATGTGTTAAAAGCTTGTGAAAGTTGTGATTTTGATTTAGTTGTGTTATTAATGAGATTAGCTCATGTATAGGTGCTAATCAAGGTAAGGGAGCTTCAAGTGACCAAGGAACTTCGTTTAATCAAGGTGAGTTATATGGGGTAATATGGGCGGGTCAAAGGTGATCATAGAATCCATGATCACAAGTTATGTAATAGAAATTTTTATAAATTGTTCTATGCTTTGAGCTTAACTATGCAGGAGTACTTATGGTTGTTTTTGGATACGATATATGGTAACAAGGGTGACTTAATACTCCCGGATTGCATCCGTGCAAGAGGGTGGCGATTAAGTTCACTAGTTAAAAAGCTTAGACTCTACGTCTATGTTAATGTGTAAAGCTTAGACCTTGTGTCTATGTTAAGATGTAAAGCTTAGACTTTGTGTCTATGTTAAGATGTAAAGCTTAGACTTTGTGTCTATGTTAAGATGTAAAGCTTAGACTTTGTGTCTATGTTAAGGTGTAAAGCTTAGACTTGGTGTCTATGTCTAAATTACGTAATGAGTTTGGATTCATATCCATGTTATGAGTAAGCTTGGACGATGTCCATATAACGTGTTAGTTTGAACTTACACATATGATAATGTTTTAAGGTTGAAATATGTATATGTTATGTATCAAGAATTGGCTATGACTAGGAGGCAAGTTGATCAAGTTCGAATTACGAAATCAACCTTCGGGTTGGAAGGTTATGGTTGTGTTTACGATTATGTTTAAGTTTTAAGTTTAAGATACGCACTTACCCTTAACTCACTAAGCGTTTTGCTTACCCCGCTATGTTGTTAATGTTTGCTAGGTTCTTATGCGTTGCGAAGATTTGGGACATCAAGGTTGTAGGAGAACAATCTGCATTTATCAAGTGGTATGCAAGTCTCTTAATTGAATCTAGCTTCACGATAACCGCTTATGAACGCCAAGAGTCAAATGTGTATTAAGACAAAAGATGTTTAAATCATGTTTTGAAACTAAGTGCTAAATTCGGTATTTTGGGTCAAAAGAGACACGTTTATATTGGACTACGGGTCGTGTGCGACCAAGTAATAATCGTGTTTCTAAATGATGAATGTAAGTCTTAGAAGTTTAGCTTGTTTATGTATTTTGTTGTCGAAACATTTTGAGAAATGATGAAATGTTAAAATGTGAAAAATTTGGTTTAAGTTCAAAGTTGCAGGTCAGGACCTGGACCCGTGTTGGGTCGCGCCGCGGCAAGAGGCTTCGCGCCGCGGCAATACAAAGCATTTGAAATCAGAACTTGAGTTAAGAAGGCAATTTTTAAAGTGATATGTCGCGCCGCGACAGTATGGGCCGCGCCGCGGCATAAGCCGTGGTCAGGCCAGATGTTTAACTTTTTTTTTTAAAAAAAAAAGAAAATTTACTCGTTTCAAGGCGTTAAAAGTTGGTATCAGAGCTATGGTTTAAGAGACTTGGATAATCCACCGTAGGGTTATCTAGGCTTAAACCAACCCTAAGTTTTAAATAAGCGGTTTGTGACTTGCATGATAGATAATGTTTAAAGTATTATGCCATGTTCTTTAAGATTGTGTAGGATGCTAGAACTTAGAAGAAGGGGATGGTAAGAATGAATATGAGTTATACATGAGTTTGTTTGAATTTTTGAGAGAACCACACATTTATGATGTGATGTACGAGAGTGGTTTGGTACACCCGGATTGCATCCGTGCAAGAGGGTGATGATCAAACCCACTAGAATGAAGCTTGGATCCATGTTAATAATGATGAGCTTGGACTTGTGTCCATGTTAATGATGATGAGCTTGGACTTGTGTCCATGTTAATAATGATGAGCTTGGACTTGTGTCCATGTTAATGATGATGAGCTTGGACTTGTGTCCATGTTAACGATGATGAGCTTGGACTTGTGTCCATGTTAATGATGATGAGCTTGGACTTGTGTCCATGTTAATGATGACGAGCTTGGACTTGTGTCCATGTCAAAGATGATGAGCTTGGGCTAGTGTCCATGTTGATAATGGTAAGCTTGGATCCATGGTAAAGTTAATGAGCTTGGACTTGCGTCCATAGTATTTTCAGTAGGATTGAACTTACGTCCATGCTGACCTCGATGAGTTTAGACTTTATTGATAAGGAATCGTGTCTAGCTTAGGCACAATCTTGGGTCATCCGTAGTAAGTCGTGACTATGGTGGGTTATGACCGGAAATCTATACAAGAAAGAGACCTACGGGTTGACAGGTTACGTTTTGGTTACGATTATGCTAACGCTAAGAGTGTCCTTGGGTTTTTATAACTATAAGTTCTATATGGGATGATGTAAGTTGCAAATTTGAGATGAACAAACCCATGAATAGAAACGGTTACGTAAGTAGTTGTCAAAGGTATAATGAATGTACCCTTAAGTTGTGATGACTAAAGACGATGCCATGGAAAACGAGAAAAGCGTGAAAGTAGTCTAAGTAATACTAAAGTATGAGAAGAATATGAACTCAATGACCCGAACTCGATCTAGAATAAAAGAAGGGTAAAGGAGTCACGCGATGTGTGGTAGGTACCTTCCTTTATACCTACACATGTTTTGTGTGACCTCCTACATGAACTCGTGTAGGCCTTAACCATTAAATGGAGAGGCAACGAACTAAATGGTTGTGACTATAGCGAGTAAATGATTATTTTGTTTCCCTGGAGTGGGGTTAGTGTGTTACAATGGAAATGTGTAGAAATGAACCTTCAAGTAAAGAGACTAAAGGAAAAGAAAAAGTTTCCCTTAGACGGAAGCAAGAATGTTAAGGGAACCAAACCCTTTACTTTTGAGACTGAAATGTCTCGAGCTAGAGACCTCTTTGGTCCTAAAAGAAGGGGAAAATGAAATAGGTAAGATTGAACCGGTTGTAGAGTCTTGTAAATACTTGGAACTTCATAGCGTTAAGACTACACAAATGCAGGGAGAACAAGATAGAACGTAAGAAGCTTGAAAACGAATGGTCTTCTTGTTTCGAAAAGGAAGAGATTTGGTACATGGAATGATTGTAATGTGATGTAAGAATTAGTAGACACTTATGAGAATTAATTAAGCATGGGGAGTAAAATTTTGCATGAGAATGAGCAATCCAATTATCAAGATACTTAAGAATTGGTTGCAAGTAAGTAGGAAGATGTGCATGGTGTACGATGTTTTAAAATAAAGACTAAGTGTATATGCGAACGTGCGTTTTCGATACTTAATGATGAAATTGAGTAGAGAAATGAAAGAGATATGAGAGACGAGAATATTATTAATGTTATGGCAATGAATTACGAAAATGGAAGGAGGCGTCTTTGAAAAGTCGCAAGAGATTAATTTGAAAAGAATTCATGAGAATAGGCATTAAAATGAGTTCTAGATGAAGAGATATGTATGTAGGGCTACAATTGCGTAGTAGCGATGAGTCTTGTGACACGTTCTGGTTGAGTATAAAAAAAGAAACAAGTTCGACTATTCATTAACCGGAAAATATGATGTAGAGATTGATGATGAAAATGAAAATAGCGTATGTTTGATCTATAAGCATGATTAGATGAATATTGAAGGCCTGTTCAAGTAATTAAATGAATTTTATAAGCAAAAGAATTTATTGGGATATACATGAGGTATGTCGGATCTCTCGATTCTAGTTAACGTGGTTTAGAGGAAAAGAGGTTAAGTGAAGATACATGAATGAAGGGAGTCATCAGAATGGAAGATTGGTCATGGTAATAATATGATCATTGACTTTATTTGAGTTAGACGAAGGTTGAAATAATGGTAACTCTCTAGACTTTAGTAGAAATATTTTGCGAAGAAAGAACCTATGGACGATTCGAAGGAATGCAAGTTTATATGAAAGTGATATGTCGGGAGTTAATGTGGACATTAGTATAGGTTCGCGAATAGAGATTAAGAGATTCTAGAAGATTTTTATATTTAAGCAAATGAGTCGTATAAGATGTGATTTTATGAAGAGACTTGAAAGATGAGTTGTTACAAGCGTAAAATTGGTGAAAGATGTAATTTAATTAAGAAGAGAAATGTACTTATGGAATGTATTGTGCAAGTATATGGAAGGCTTATGACATGGAATAATGGTGAGCATAAAAAGGGATAAGTCTTTTATTTGTTTAATACTAAAAACGATTTGAGTTGATGATACGAGTAATCTATGTTGATGGCATGAGTTGTCGACACGAAAAGCACGTAAGGAAGTGAAATCTATGTAAATTGGTAAAATTAGGAGAAGCTAGTGAGGAATTCAGAAGGATAACATGTTTTAATGCTCTAAAAGAAGAGAATTAAGATGCAAGAATATGGTATAACGAGAAATTTTCTGGAAAAGAAATATTGATTTGCTTGGTATTAAGGACTAATTCGCGGTTATGAGGATTTTTATCAGTAAAGATTATGATATAGAGGCCTAATAGTACATGAAAAGAGACAGAAAGTGGATAAATTGAAGTATCCAATGAAAAGTACATGAAGAAAGAGTACTTAAGGTATGAAATTTAAGAGATAGGGTGACAGAGAATAACGAATGTATGCCTAAAGAACACCTAGTGTGTGATAGATGGAGAAAAATGCACAAATTTTTACAAGAAATTACCAAAGTTAAAAGGAGATTTAGTAAAAGTTAAGTATTTTGGTTGACTAATTAGATGAAGAGCCTAAATAGATTTAGGGAGACTCTTGATTGTTTGAAACTTAAACAATAGAGAAGGGGAAAATTGGTTCTGACGAGTTATGAAGTATGTGCAAGGACTAGTGAAGGTTCAAGTGTAAGGGGTAAGGTTTTTGAATGCACTAAGAGATATAAAAGAATGTTCGTGAGGACACGAACAATCCAACGGGGGGAGAGTTGTAACATCCCAAAATTTTAAGATAATATTTTATGAGAATTTATTAATGATTTAGTTTGTTTTAGTGTTATCTTATGTGAAATAATTATTATGAATGGATGGTATGGTTTAATGAAATAAATGGACAATAGTTAATGTTTGTTGGTTAAGTTGAAAGGGGACTAGTGATGCAAAGTTAATTTAAGGACCTCCCTTAATATGGTTTTGGTGGGGAGGGTAGAAAATGCAATTTGAGCAAAGTTGTTTTAATAAAAGAAAAATTAAACACTGATAATTCATTTTTATCAGTTGTAAAAAAAAAATACAGAGAGTGTGAATGTGTGTGTATATGTCGACTTTGGCAAGGAGGAAGAAGAGGGAAGCTCCAACTAAGAAATTGTGTTCATGCAATTATAAACTTGTGAAATCTAAGGCACTCTAAGCATCCTAGCAAGTTTTATTTCTTCAAATTCTTCTTCTTTGTGCACAATTAGGGTTCTTGAATCCTAAAAGACAAGGTATGAATATTCTTAAGTTTTGTATCACAATTATTGAGTGTTTGTGATGAGTTTTATGCTTAAAGGTTGTTGTTTGTTGAAGTTATGCACATTTGAATGATTTAGAACGAATTTGTTGGTAATTTTGGGAGTGAGTTCAAGTATGAACTTGCATTTTGAGTAAAGGATATGAATATGGTGAATTTGGTAGTGTTCTAGCTTAATTTCTAGTAATGCACACCAAGTGTTTGATAAAATGCCTCAATGAAGAGTCTATGTGTTCTAGCTAATAATTTTGAAGAAGATTGCTCATGTATGAATTGTGGTTAATGTAATAAGCTATGAAATTTGGATGATTGATAATTTAGGGTTGTTAGTAATGGAAATGGATTTATGCATATTTGATGAGTAATGGAAGAATTGAAGGAAATTGCATGTTATGTTCATAATAGATGAATTTGAGATTTGCATGATTAAGGAAATGAGATTTACTTGATAATGATGTTATAAGGAAGTTATAATGCTATGGTTGTATGTGTTCATGTGTATTTGGATGTAATTAGGGAATTAAGTAAATGTGTAAATGAATGGATGTGTTAAAAGCTTGTGAAAGTTGTGATTTTGATTTAGTTGTGTTATTAATGAGATTAGCTCATGTATAGGTGCTAATCAAGGTAAGGGAGCTTCAAGTGACCAAGGAACTTCGTTTAATCAAGGTGAGTTATATGGGGTAATATGGACGGGTCAAAGGTGATCATAGAATCCATGATCACAAGTTATGTAATAGAAATTTTTATAAATTGTTCTATGCTTTGAGCTTAACTATGCAGGAGTACTTATGGTTGTTTTTGGATACGATATATGGTAACAAGGGTGACTTAATACTCCCGGATTGCATCCGTGCAAGAGGGTGGCGATTAAGTTCACTAGTTAAAAAGCTTAGACTCTACGTCTATGTTAATGTGTAAAGCTTAGACCTTGTGTCTATGTTAAGATGTAAAGCTTAGACTTTGTGTCTATGTTAAGATGTAAAGCTTAGACTTTGTGTCTATGTTAAGATGTAAAGCTTAGACTTTGTGTCTATGTTAAGGTGTAAAGCTTAGACTTGGTGTCTATGTCTAAATTACGTAATGAGTTTGGATTCATATCCATGTTATGAGTAAGCTTGGACGATGTCCATATAACGTGTTAGTTTGAACTTACACATATGATAATGTTTTAAGGTTGAAATATGTATATGTTATGTATCAAGAATTGGCTATGACTAGGAGGCAAGTTGATCAAGTTCGAATTACGAAATCAACCTTCGGGTTGGAAGGTTATGGTTGTGTTTACGATTATGTTTAAGTTTTAAGTTTAAGATACGCACTTACCCTTAACTCACTAAGCGTTTTGCTTACCCCGCTATGTTGTTAATGTTTGCTAGGTTCTTATGCGTTGCGAAGATTTGGGACATCAAGGTTGTAGGAGAACAATCGGCATTTATCAAGTGGTATGCAAGTCTCTTAATTGAATCTAGCTTCACGATAACCGCTTATGAACGCCAAGAGTCAAATGTGTATTAAGACAAAAGATGTTTAAATCATGTTTTGAAACTAAGTGCTAAATTCGGTATTTTGGGTCAAAAGAGACACGTTTATATTGGACTACGGGTCGTGTGCGACCAAGTAATAATCGTGTTTCTAAATGATGAATGTAAGTCTTAGAAGTTTAGCTTGTTTATGTATTTTGTTGTCGAAACGTTTTGAGAAATGATGAAATGTTAAAATGTGAAAAATTTGGTTTAAGTTCAAAGTTGCAGGTCAGGACCTGGACCCGTGTTGGGTCGCGCCGCGGCAAGAGGCTTCGCGCCGCGGCAATACAAAGCATTTGAAATCAGAACTTGAGTTAAGAAGGCAATTTTTAAAGTGATATGTCGCGCCGCGACAGTATGGGCCGCGCCGCGGCATAAGCCGTGGTCAGGCCAGATGTTTAACTTTTTAAAAAAAAAAAAAAAAAAATTTACTCGTTTCAAGGCGTTAAAATATATCTATTTACATACATGCTAGTTAGGAGATAACCTAAATCTTCTATCATCACTTCACTATCACCTTGCACTAACACATACAAATAGACTACAACTAGTACTAATCTTTTGTTCTTGTAAACTGCCACACCAACCCACCATTCAAACCAAACCCAGGCTCATCCCCATCGAAACCCATTTATGAACAACCGTCAACTGCAACTTCTACTACTGTTTCTTGTTCGACTTACAACAAAATCATAACCATCATCATATTAGCTATCTTCGAGTATAAAGCACCATCGATCACCCATCAACCACCTAAACCCACCACCACCAGCCGTCACCTTTTAATCACCAATCCTCACCACATTGTGAACCATCACTTAAACTTCATGTGTTTCTTTTTCTGTTTCTTGAATCACCTCGCCACCACCTTCATCAACTAGACAAACCATCGACCTTGATCACCTCAAACACCACGTCAAATGGGTACCATCTTACTGCTCGTTCCTTTTAATTCCTGGTTTCGACCCATACAAACCCACTTAAATTCTGGTCGACTACTACAACTTTCTGTACTAAAATCTAAATCCAAGAACCAACACCCACAATCACCACAGTTACCACCCTACACCACCATGATATTAAAACCATCACCATCACTTGAAACCCAGCTACCACCTTCGAGCCACCTTTGAACCCACCTCACCATGAACAACCCACCTTCTTCGCCATTAATAACCTAACCGTCACCACCACGTATGACACCACTACCTACGGTGCACCACCCCCATCAACCCACGAAGAACAACCACCTCACCATCTTCGTCTCTCTCTCTCTCTCTCTCTCATTCACTCTCGCTCCTGTTTCTACTTCTGTATAATTCGAACAAACCTACTACAATTTCCTTTTCGTTGCAGACTATTACGGTTTCTATCAAATGAACAAAACACGAAACCCTTGAAGCTGTACTGTTCGGTTTAAAAGAAAATAAACCAAAGCCAGATTTACTTGTTCCATATGTTTTCTATTCGAGCACCCCAAAAACTGAAACATAGGCGTGAACAGCTACTTCTGTTAGCTTGCTATTCGAATTTTCTTGCTGCTGTTCGATAATTACCTCCACCCGTAAACCACCTTCCAACTACAACTACCATCACTGCAACCTTGCTGTCTATTTTACGGTTCCTACAACTACAGCCGAGCCACCATCATGAACCACCCAACCAAGCTGCTCTTGTAACGTGTTCCTGCTGCATAAACAAACACCATACCCGTTACCTGTTTGTATTTTTTTTTTAAATTCATCGCCATATTATTATTTTTTTCGATAAAGAGGGTAGAAGAAAAGAGAATGGTGATGATGATGTTTTAGTGGGATGATTATATAATGAACCGAAGACCCCACTTATTAAACTTTATTGTTCAACCTATTCGTGAATCTGGATATATAATCGTATTGAGCCTGAGTAAACTTATTTGGATTTATGAAACTATTATTGGGCCGTATACTTCTTAGGGTCATTGGACTGAGATCCAATTTATATTGGACTAATTGTTGATGAGATAAACGGGTTAATATAAATATTTTGGGTATTGAATCAAGAAAAGCAGACTAGATCAGATGGTTGGGGTTATGTTGGGTTAACGAGAGGTTGCGGGTTCTAGCCCGGGCAGTGATGTAAATTTTTTTGGAGCTTGTTTTCTTCAAAGGTTGTATTCTAAAATTATTATTATTATTATTATTATTATTTATTATTGTTGTTATTAAGTAATTATTATTATTATAAATATTAATAATAAGATTATTAATATAATTAATATTATTATCATTATTGTTACTACTAATATTATTATCATCATTAAAAACAATATTTTTATCACTAATATAAGTATTATTTATCAATTATTATCATTACTATTATTAGAGTTACAATTATGATTATTATCATTATTATTATTATGAAAATAATACAAATTATTATTATTTTAAATAAATATTAGTATTAGTATCATTTTATAATTATTAGCATTATTATTATTAACATGTATTATTAATATGATTATCATTATTAATATTGTTATTACTAAAAATTATTATCATTATTATTATTTTTTTACAAAAATTATCATTATGTTATCATTAAAAACTATATTATTATTATTATTATTATTATTATTATTATTATTATTATTATTATTATTATTATTATTATTATTATTATTATTATCATTTTTACTACTAGTACCATTATTATAATTATTATTATTACAATTATTATTACTATTATTATTATTATTATTATCAGTATTGTTATTATTAATATTAATATTATAATCAAATACAAATTTTATTACTATTATTAATATTATTTTACCAAAAAAATATTATGCATATAAAACTATACTTATAAGTAGTATTACATATAAGTATGTATTAATCGTATTAACAATTTTTATATAAATATTCATATATAACAAATTAGGTGTTTTAATATAATATTAATTAAACATATATATATTAATATAACTGTATAAATATTAATCATTTTACATATATACACAAATTTAATATATAAAAATTATAACTTAAGATATAATATATGAATTAGTTCGATCACGATTATATGTGTTAAATATATATAAATGATATAGGTTCGTGAATCCGAGGCCAACCCTGCATTGTTCAGTTCCATCGTATGCATATTTTTACTACAAAATATCGTATTGTGAGTTTCATTTGCTCCCTCTTTAAATGTTTTTGCAATATATATTTTTGGGACTGAGAATACATGCGCTGTTTTTACAACTGTTTTATGAAATAGACACAAGTACTTAAAACTACATTCTATGGCTGGATTATTATACCGAATATCACCCCTTTTTAGCTTGGTAGCCTAAGAATTTGGGAACAGACCCCCAAATTGATGCGAATCCTAAAGATAGATCTATCGGACCCAACAAGCCCCATCCAGGTTATGGATGCTTTAGTACTTCAATTTTTATATACAGATGAGTGTACCTGTATATTTGGGGATATTCTAGATGCATTTTGTTAATGTCGGTTACCAGATGTTCACCATATGAATGGATTTTATACAGATGAGTGTTCCTGTATGATGATTTTTGTATATGAGTGTTCCTGCAGTTAACTATGAAAATTAAATCTTGTGGTCTATTAAAATTATTGAAATGAATGTTATGATAAACATATGAACTCACCAACTTTTTGGTTAACACTTTTAAGCATGTTTATTCTCCGGTATGAAAGAAATCTTCCGCTGTGCATTTGCTCATTTTAGCAATATTACTTGGAGGCATTCATGGCATATTTCAAAAGATGTTGCATTCAAGTCATTGAGTTCAATAAGACTGTTATAAAAGATTAGTCATTCATATTAGGAGAATCATATATCATTTGTATCGAAAGGTTATATTTTGAAATGAGTTGTCTTTCAACGAATGCAATGTTTGTAAAACGTATCATATAGAGGTCAATACCTCGCAATGAAATCAATTGAGATGAATCGTTTATAATCGATATTAACGGGTCGTTAAAGTTGGTATCAGAGCGGTGGTCTTAGTGAACCAGGTCTTACATTAGTGTGTCTAACGGATAGTTTTTAAGATGCATTAGTGAGTCTGGACTTCGACTGTGTCTGCATGTCAAAAAGTCTTGCTTATCATTTCTTGTCGGAAATTACCTGCTTATCATCCTTAGGAAATTACCTGCTTATCATTCTTAGTCTAGACACATCTTACTGCATTGATTGCATGAATAGTGTATAGACAAAATTCATATCTTAGTGTATCTGCTAATTCATATCTTAGCGTATCTGTTACTGTAAACTTTGCCTGACATATTCCGTAAATTCCTCCGTAATCTACGAAATCTTTTGTTCTATATATATATATATATATAGATATTCTATGTAATTAGAATACTATCCGATAGCCGAAAATCATTTCATATCAAAAAATCCATTATTCAATCGTACGAAATGGAACTCGCCACTAGTTCAAGTCCCTCGGATTCCGATATGGAGTTTCACTCTAGCTCTGAAAGCAGTGTGACCGAAATGGATCAACCGATTAACCATCATCTATTCTGGATAGATTGGGGATGGGTTCATAGCCGACTCAATCAATGGAGACAAGAAGAAGGCGATCCTTTCCACCCACCAAATTTTCCTCTTGGCGAAGAACCTGAAGCACTTACCGGCGAACCAATCCGAAACACCATTTTCACCCTTATATCCAGAGTTTCCTGTCATAACTATATATTATCTAAACTTCTAGATCTTATTCATCCGCTCGTCCGAACTGCCAATCATCCAGGTGTACTAGAAGAAGTCAACGAGCTTCATGTTAGAGTGGTGGCTTTGGAGAATATGATGCAAAACTTACAAGCATCACAAGCCCCACAAACACTAACAGCACCAGCAACATCTACAACATCACAAGCTCCGCCAGTTCCATAATCACCGACATCATCACAAATCAATAATGAGCATATTGAATCAACGAGTTATGAAGTATTAACTCATTCCTTCTGAAGAACTTATATGTATATTTTATCTATATATGAATTTTAAAACCATAGTAAATCTTTTCGTACTAAGCTATTATGTGTGAATTTTAAAGAGTAGATACTACTCGGTTAATTTATATTACTAATATGCTATGATGTACATCATTCATTAACGAGTTAACAAATGTTAACTATAAACTCTGCTTCAACTCAATAGATTCCAATTCATAATAAACCAAGTGTATTATTCAAATACATGTTCGATTTTACACTTTCGTTTTCGATGTATTCAAAACTTTCTAGAAATCATCATTCGTGTCTTGCGAAGTTCACAAAAATTCCACGAACAACAACATTATTCACTGAGGAAATATCAATAGATGAATAATGAAGTATTAATTCATAATTTCATGCAAGTGGAAGAAATACTCAGCAAAGGTTACGTAATTTCTAAAGTTTTAGGAATTATTCAATTCTAGTTCCAACCGAAAATCAAAGGAGTTCAATTTAATACTAACTCTATATTACATCTGAAGAAAATATACATACATATATATTTTCATAAAGACTGTAATAAAATTCTTTTGTACAAAATATTACATGTGAAATTTTTTTTAACTGGTAGGTAATACCCGAGAAATACCTAGATTTCACATTAATATGTTACACTGTACATTCTTTGATTCTGATTCACCAATCACTAACCATACTCACTACTTACACAGCGATATACATTTTTCATAAAAATCAGGACAACCATTCTCATTCAAATTTAATTACATATTCTGATTTTGACACATCAAAATTCAAGTCAAGATCTAACAGAAGACATCACTCTTAGATTCCTACATCTTTCAAACCATACTTTGAATTCAAAACTGTGCTTAAACGTCACTTTTATTCACAAAACTCATAAAGATATTCATATCATTCAAGATTCATGACGATTTCATCATGCGGATATTGACGATGACAACCTGCATCTAAACTCTTCAAAATTCTTGAAGAGACCTCAATCAATGAACAATCGAGAGGATAAACCAACCTCACGTTATCAACAGAAAGAAGAATTTACGCGTATAGAGATGCACCTGGAAACTCTCGAAACCAAAGTAACAGCTTAACACATATCTGTGTCAGATCCCTTTGGCATTTATTACCAAAAATAACTTTGCGATCCCTTTTCAAAGTAGCAAATTTTGTCACAGCTCTAGCAAGTCAACTTCGACTTTTCAGTCAGACTAGCCTTATTATAACCTTGATATATACGTTGTCTTTTTGCCATCGTTACCGGGGAACCTTTTATATTCCACCACATTATCAGCAGATGTACCAGCAACTTCGTTACTCTTTATCATGTACCATCTGCATCTTGTAACAATAATTGACATACCAACTACCAGGAATAATCAATCATTATTTCGAATCTTGTAGCATATCTACATCAACAGTTATATGTATACATATAACATTTATCTTCTAAAAATTTTGATCTTCAATTTTGAAATTCTGAAAAGCACCCAGTCTATGAATCAACACACTAAACTTTGAAAAAGCTGAACGAAGCAGTAGAAACTGTAGACAACCGTAATAGTCAAAAGTTTGATGATAAAGATTAGTGTGTTGGCAAAGCTCAGAAAAAGAGAAGGTTTGGAACTGGAAAACGGATTGAGCAAACCATGAAGAAGGCTGTGGACAAATCACAAAGATTAAAACTGCCTTTAAAGAATCCAAATGATTCAGTATTTGCTGAAGTTATTAACAAATACCTTGCTCCTGACTCTAAACCTTTACAGAAAAATCTTCTTCATCATCCATCGATATTAGAAATTCTAAGATATCATCGTATCTTTCATTATAAATATCCTCGATATTTCTGAAGATATTTTCATAACTATTCTTATCTGAAATCATTTATCTATTCGCGATATCAGTGTTACATCAAAAAAGAAACTGTTTTAGTTTCTAAATTCTGAAAAATTCGAACTTAAAATATGAATGTTATTGAAGTAGTGTTTGGAACTGAAGCATGAGTTAGTATAATATAATGACACTTGATCAAGGTGATTATATTACAGAAAGTCATGCTGAATTTCTAATGGAACGTGATGATTTACAGACAAAACCGTCATCATGTGCCATGTTACACGACTCTTTCATTCTACTTAATCTCTAAGCATATCACAGAAATATTTCCTTGATATTTCTGTTCTTCCGTAAATCCAACAGTTGCTAATAAATCTTGCTATTACATTTTCTTTCTGATTAGAAGATTTTCTTAAATTCTTTGAATTCCGGAAATCAACCGTGACTACATCAAAAGTCGAGACGAATATTTTTACCTCATTTCTCTCTTTTGCGATAGCTTCATTCATATTATTCGAATAATCAAATTATTTTATCCCAATTACTCAATAATGATAAAACTCTATTTAACAACTCATATTCGTCATGAAAAATATGCGTATTGTTAGCCATGACGACCTCGATCAAATTTCGGGACGAAATTTCTTTAACGGGTAGGTACTGTCACAACCCAGAAAATTTTGACTAATTTTGAACCAAACTCAAGATACGATTTCATAATTCTGACATGATAAGTAAAGTCCGGTATGTTGAGTTTCAAAATTTTTGAAATGTTTTCAATTATTCAATTGACCTTCGACTGTTCTCGGCGATTCACGAACAACTATTTGTAAATAGATACATGTATATTTAAAAATATATATAGATATATTAATTTGAAATATTATATTATTTAGTTATTAGAATTAATTTTGTAAAAATAAAATAATATAAGATATAATAAAATTTATTATTAAAATGAATCTATATATAGTTATAAAAGTTTATTGAATACATTTATTAATTAATTGTAATACTCGGTTGACATTTTGTTAGTGTTCATATAGATCTAAAACGAGTTCATGAAGATTTAAAATAAAAGTTGGAATGTATATCGATTACGAAGATTATAGATTTGACAAAAATATTTTTACCTTTTTAGTTTAAATATTAGTACTCCATACATATTAATTGGAACAGAAAATAAATAATTAATGAACCTTTTTTATCAGGTTTCAAACAGTTAATGACTAGAATAAATAAATGGACCTAATTTAAAATTTTGAGATTTTTCTGAATACTTTTATCCCACGCTGATTAACAACGGAGTACGAAATAATACCCGTGAAAACTGTCGGCATAAGATGTTAAAGAGAAGGCTGCTAATCATATTTTATTAATTTATGTAGTAGCACATTTATTTACTTCATGATATTTTGATTTCATATTTGATTATTATATTATTATTATTAAAATTATTATATATATTTCTGTTATCAATTGAAACCGTGAATCAATTAGACATTGATTGAGGTGACTGTTTGTGTCTTCTTACTCTCACAATTTAAGTCACATGGAGTATATATCTATTTACATACATGCTAGTTAGGAGATAAAAACATCACCGCCTAAATCTTCTATCATCACTTCACTATCACCTTGCACTAACACATACAAATAGACTACAACTGGTACTAATCTTTTGTTCTTGTAAACTGCCACACCAACCCACCATTCAAACCAAACCCAGGCTCATCCCCATCGAAACCCATTTATGAACAACCGTCGACTGCAACTTCTACTACTGTTTCTTGTTCGACTTACAACAAAATCATAAGCATAATCATAATAGCTATCTTCAAGTATAAAGCGCCATCAGTCACCCATCAACCACCTAAACCCACCACCACCGGTCGTCACCTTTTAATCACCAATCCTCACCACATCGTGAACCATCACTTAAACTTCATGTGTTTCTTTTTCTGTTTCTTGAATCACCTCGCCACCACCTTCATCAACTAGACAAACCATCGACCTTGATCACCTCAAACACCACGTCAAACGGGTACCATCTTGCTGCTCGTTCCTTTTAATTCCTAGTTTCGTTCCATACAAACCCATTTAAATTTTGGTCGACTACTACAACTTTCTGTACTAAAATCTAAATCCAAGAACCAACACCCACAACCACCACGGTTACCACCCTACACCACCATGATATTAAAACCATCACCATCACTTGAAACCCGGCTACCACCATCGAGCCACCTTTGAACCCACCTCACCATGAACAACCCACATTCTTCTCCTTCAATACCCTAACCGTCACCACCACGTAGAACACCACTACCTACGGTGCACCACCCCCATCAAACCACGAAGAACAACCACCTCCCATCTTCATCTCTCTCTCTCTCTCTCTCTCTCTCTCTCTCTCATTCACTCTCACTCCTGTTTCTACTTCTGTATAATTCGAACAAACCTGCTACAGTTTCCTTTTCGTTGCAGACTATTATGGTTTCTAACAAATGAACAAAACACGAAACCCTTGAAGCTGTACTGTTCGGTTTAAAAGAAAAAAAAACCAAAGCTGGATTTACTTGTTCCATCTATTTTCTATTCGAGCACCTCAAAAACTGATACATAGACGTGAACATGTACTTTTGTTAGCTTGCTATTCGAATTTTCTTGCTGCTCTTCGATAATCACCTCCACCCGTAAACCACCTTCCAACTACAACTACCATCACTGCAACCTTGCTGTCTGTTTTACGGTTCCTACAACCACAGCCGAGCCACCATCATGAACCACCCAACCCATATAACGACCCGTCCTAATCAATCTGGACGAATACATTACATTTGGTTACGTCGCGAGGTACTTGATCTCTATATGATACATATTACAAACATTGCATTCATTTTTAATAGACAAACTTTCATTTCTTCAAAAATTGACGGCATGCATGCCATTTCATAATATATCCAACTATAATTGAATTAATAATAATCTTGATGAACTCGACGACTCGAATGTAACATCTTTTGAAATATGTCATGAATTACTCCAAGTAATATCTCTAATATGAGCAAATGCACAGTGGAAGATTTCTTTCATACCTGAGAATAAACATGCTTTCAAGTGTCAATCAAAAGGTTGGTGAGTTCATTAGTTTATCATAAACAATCATTTCCATTATTTTAATAGACCACAAGATTTTTATTTTTCATAAACATAATCCTCAAGCAGAATCCTCTCGTCTGCATTAAGGTAAAATCATTCATATGGTGAACACCTGGTAACTGACATTAACATAATGCATATAGAATATCCCTAAAACAGAATCCTCTCATCTGTATAACAGAATCCTCTCATATGTAAAAAAATCGAAGTACTAAAGCATCCGTACCTCGGATGGGGTTTGTTAGGCCCATAGATCTATCTTTAGTATTCGTGTCAATTAGGGGTACTGTTCCCTAATTCTTAGGCTACCAAGCTAAAGGGGTGATATTCGATTTCGATAATCCAACCATAGAATGTAGTTTCGATTACTTGTGTCTATTTCGTAAAACATTTATAAAGCAGCGCATGTATTCTCAGTCCAAAAAAAAAAAAATATTGCAAAAGCATTTAAAAAGGGAGCAAATGAAACTCACCATACTGTATTTTGTAGTAAAAAATACATATGACGATATTGAACAATGCAGGGTTGGCCTCGGATTCACGAACCTATATTATTTATATATTTATTAATATTCATAGTTGTAATTGAATACATATATATATAAATGTATTAGTTATATCATTTTTATGTTAATAATATATATATAAGTTTTATATGCTCATTTTGTATATAAAAATATTAAATTTTGTTATGTTATATGTATTAAATATATTTATATATATATATATATAACATTTGTTTGTTAAAATTAGTAATTATAATGATACAAAAATTATAGTAGCTATGGTAAAATGGTTATATTATTTAGTATTTCTAATAAAGATGATAATGTTAATAATCTTACTAGTGATAATAATAATAATAATAATAATAATAATAATAACTTTAAAATATTACTTTTTATTAATAATAGTTATGATAATGATTTTAGTAATTACATTGTAATGATACTCGTGATACTAATATTACTTATGTCAATATTAACACTTTTATTACTTGTAAAAAGATATTAATAATACTATTTACGAAAATTATAATAATTTTTATTATTTCCATAATGATAACAATAATAAACATAGTCATGATAATAATATTAAAACTTTAAATTTAATAGTAATATCATAATTAATACTTCTAATAATAATAATAATAGATATAATACTTATAATCATGATAATAATAATAATAACAATTATAATATTTGTAAAAATAACAATAACTATAATAATAATAACAATAATAATACTAGTAATAATAATATTAATATTAATAATAATAATGATAATACTAATTTCAATAAAAGTGATAGGTTTAAAATAATAGTACTTTTAGTAAGAATGATAGTAATAATACTGATAACTATAGAATGATACTAGTAATATTTATTTATAATACTTAATAATAATAATACTGTTAATAATATTAATTATATTAGTGATAATAATAGTCGTATAATTAATATTTGTAATAATAATAATAATTTACATCCTAACTAAAATAATTATTAATAGTGATAATAGGTTTTACAACTACAATTCTAATAATCCTATTAATAAAAAAATGATATTACTAATAATAATTCTCATATCATCAATAATAATATTAATAATAGTAATTTTTGAAATGACAACTACCTCAAATAATCGATTTTTAAAAAAACGCCACCAGTCAGAATCGAACCTTCGACCTCTCGCTTAATCAGAAACACCCCAACCATGGAACCATTTATATTTTTCTGAAATTAAACCCCTCCCTATTTATTTAAATGTATTTGTTTCACTTCATTTTCTTCTTCTTCTTTAACAAACAAATCGACCCAAAAATCTTAACAATTTGATACTTTCTGTTTTGGAAACACAGTTGAACCAGAAACGATTGGTGGTTGATCAAAATTTAATTAAAACATTAAAAATAGCTGTAATCAGTTTCAAAAGGACACGATGAACACTAAATCACATTTAGAATTCTAGGTCATTTTAGATAAAATTTATTACATGAAACATGTTCTAAATACTCCCTAAAAACTTTCTATAACCTTAATTGAACTTATAACATAAAACTGAATTCGAATTTTAGTAAAGAACAAAGGTTGACTTTTTTAATTTATAACTTTGTCCCAGAAATTAGAAACCGATAAGAGGAATTGAATGTTAAAACTTTACAGAAAGATCGACTAGAGTAATCCTAACATAACTGCAATTCTACTTTTTGAAATTCGTTACGAAATTTAGCTGTTTGAAAAAGGAAGTAAGAATAGAGTATTCCACAACTTACTTCCGTTCTTTTTTTTTTAAATCAAACAATTAAACTAAATGAAAGTGATAATTGATAATAGTATTGAAGGAATGAATGAGTTAGTCAATGCTTTAGAGTTTTTGATCGTTTTATAACTCATTGAGAGGTCGACAGAATATCAAACAGATACAGAAAAATAAAAAAATAAAATTTAAAAGCAGATTGGGACTGCTAACAATTTTGTACCAATTTGATGAAGATGTATAACGATTTAGGACAGAAACAAATGTGTAAAAAGTTTGATAGAGATGTGTAATTGGATTATGCTGAAATGGAATCCTAAAAAAAATAATATGGATCGTGAAAGGAAACAGATATGCTGTTTATATCTGTTTTAATTTTTATTGTTTTATATTAAATAAAAATTAATCATTAATGGATATATTAATAATAATAATAATAATAATAATAATATTAATTAATAATAATTTTATTAATGCTACACTTTTATTAGTAATAATATTAATAATGTTGTTAAAGATATTAATGATAAAAGTGATAATATATTATGATAATATTATTAATAACAAAAATGATAATTTTAATGAAAATAATAAGTTTAATAATAATTAATAATAATGATAACTATAATATTAGTATTAATATCATTATAACAAATAAAATGTATCAGATTTCATATCTATATATTAATAAATAATACCGATAGTAATATTACATTAATATTAGTAATACAAATAACAATGTTAATATACCAACTTATATTTACATTTAATATCTTAATATTACAATTTATTAATTATATCCTATTTACTAACTATATAATATATATTATATAATAACATATATTGAATATTTAATATTTATAAATTTTATATATTACCCTATACATATGATAAGGATTATACATAGAAATCATATATATTTTTCTATAGATTCATTTTAAATTTCACCAAACTATGTTGTATCTTATTTTATATTTTTAATTCTAATATTTAAATTTTATTTTATAATTTCAATTTATTATATATACTTACATTTATATATATATGAATATATATATATATATATATATATATATATATATATATATATATATATATATATATATATATATATATATATATATATATATATATATATATATATATATACATATTTATTTACAATTTATTGTTCGTAAATCGTCGGGAATAGTCGAAGGGTAAATGATATCCATGTAAACAGTTCGAAAATTCTGAGACTCAACATTACAGACTTTGCTTATCATTTCGGAATCATAATAAGATTAAGTTTAAATTTTATCGGAAATTTTCGGGTCGTCACAACCCAGCTGCTCTTGTAACGTGTTCCTACTGCATAAACAAACACCATACCCGTCACTTGTTTGTATTTTTTTTTTAAAATTCATCGCCATATTATTATTTTTTTTCGATAAAGAGGGTAGAATAAAAGAGAATGGTGATGATGATGTTTTAGTGAGATGATTATATAATGAACCGAAGACCCCACTTATTAAACTTTCTTGTTCAACCTATTCGTGAATCTAGATATATAATCGTATTGAACCTGAGTAAACTTATTTGGATTTATGAAACTATTATTGGGCCGTATACTTCTTGGGGTCATTGGACTGAGATCCAATTTATATTGGACTAATTGTTGATGAGATAAATGGGTTAATATAAATATTATGGGTATTGAATCAAGAAAAGCAGACTAGATCAGATGGTTGGGGTTATGTTAGGTTAACGAGAGGTTGCGGGTTCGAGCCCGGGCAGTGATGTAATTTTTTTTGGAGCTTGTTTTCTTCTAAGGTTGTATTCTAAAATTATTATTATTATTATTATTATTATTATTATTATTATTATTATTATTATTATTATTTATTATTATTGTTATTAAGTAATTATTATTATTATTATAAATATTAGTAATAAGATTATTAATATAATTAATATTATTATCATTATTGTTACTACTAATATTATTATCATCATTAAAAAATATATTTTTATCACTAATATAAGTATTATTTATCAATTATTATCATTACTATGATTAGAGTTACAATTACGATTATTATTATTATTATTATGAAAATAATACAAATTATTATTATTTTAAATAAATAATAGTATTAGTATCATTTTATAAATATTAGCATTATTATTATTATTAACATGTATTATTAATATGATTATCATTATTAATATTGTTATTACTAAAAATTATTATCATTTTTAATTTTTTTTTACAAAAATTATCATTATGTTATCATTAAAAACTATATTATTATTATTATTATTAATATTAATATTATTATTATTATTATTATTATTATTATTATTATTATTATCATTATTATTATTATTATCATTTTTACTGCTAGTGCCATTATTATAATTATTATTATTACTATTATTATTACTATAATTATTATTATTATTATCAGTATTTGTATTATTAATATTAATATTATAATCAAATACAACTTTTATTACTATTATCAATATTATTTTACCAAACTAATATTATGCATATAAAACTATACTTATAAGTAATATTACATATAAGTATGTATTAATCGTATTAACAATTTTTATATAAATATTCATATATAACAAATTAGGTGTTTTAATATAATATTAATCAAACATATATATTAATATAACTATATAAATATTAATTATTTTAAATATATACACAAATTTAATATATAAAAATTATAACTTAAGATATAATATATGAATTAGTTCGATCATATATATATATATATATATATATATATATATATATATATATATATATATATATATATATATATATATATATTAAAATGATATAGGTTCGTGAATCCGAGGCCAACCCTGCATTGTTCAATTCCGTCGTATACATATTTTTACTACAAAATATCGTATTGTGAGTTTCATTTACTCCCTCTTTAAATGCTTTTGCAATATATATTTTTGGGACTGAGAATACATGCGTTGTTTTTACAAATATTTTACGAAATAGACACAAGTACTTAAAACTACATTCTATGGCTGGATTATTATACCGAATATCACCCCTTTTTAGCTTGGTAGCCTAAGAATTTGGGAACAGACCCCCAAATTGATGCGAATCCTAAAGATAGATCTATCGGGACCAACAAGCCCCATCGAGGTTATGGATGCTTTAGTACTTCGATTTTTATATACAGATGAGTGTACATGTATATTTGGGGATATTCTAGATGCATTTTGTTAATGTCGGTTACCAGGTGTTCACCATGTGAATGGATTTTATACAGATGAGTGTTCCTGTATGATGATTTTTGCAGATGAGTGTTCCTGCAGTTAACTATGAAAATTAAATCTTGTGGTCTATTAAAATTATTAAAATAAATGTTATGATAAACCTATGAACTCACCAATCTTTTGGTTGACACTTTTAAGCATGTTTATTCTCAGGTATGAAAGAAATCTTCCGCTGTGCATTTGCTCATTTTAGCAATATTACTTAGAGTCATTCATGGCATATTTCAAAAGACGCTGCATTCAAGTCATTGAGTTCAATAAGACTGTTATAAAAGATTAGTCATTCATATTAGGAGAATCATATATCATTTGTATCGAAAGGTTATATTTTGAAATGAGTTGTCTTTCAACGAATGCAATGTTTGTAAAACGTATCATATAGAGGTCAATACCTCGCAATGAAATCAATTGAGATGAATCGTTTATAATCGATATGAACGGGTCATTAAATTATCCCACTTCCTCTTTCCATCATCAGCCTTCTTAACAACTTCGTCACTAGCATCTGACATAGCTTTCTTACCTCTCCTCAAAATCTTATCATTTAGCTTATGCGCCATAAAGATGGCAGCTTCAATAGGCTGGGGCTCACTAGACTTAACCCCAGTCTCAATCTGCTCAGATAACCCATCAATATAAGCTTTGATCTTACGGTCTTCATCAGGATAAGCATTTGGACACAACAACGTTAATTCAAAAAACCTTTGATCATAGGCATCGATATCGGTGCCCTTCATCTTTAAGTTCTTCAATTATGTTTCCAATTTTTGAGTTCACCCTGTGGACGATAACGGGTGATCATCCTCTCTTTGAAGTCATTCCAAGATAAACCATAAGCAGCATCATTACCCAAACTGTTAACCAAATTATTCTACCAAGTTAATGCACTGTATTTGAGAGTGCAGCTGGCGAAACTGACCTTGTCCTCATTACGGACTCTACTAACCCGAAAGATAGGCTCAACTTTCTCAAACCAGCGGGTGAGTCCGATAGGTCCTTCGATGTCACTGAACTCCTGTGGATGACTAGCCATGAAGGTCTTGTGGGAGCATCCCACCTGATTATTGGCATTAGCACTAACGTTAGCAGCCATAGCAGCTGTTATCCCTTCAGAAATTAAACGCTGCATGTGAGCTTCGTTGGACTTACGGGGTGGCATGATCTTCAAAACAGAATAACACAATCGTTAGTACTAAGAATAATACTAGTGTTATAAAGGAATAGATCGAACACCAAAAGATTAACCATTAAAATAATAGTCAATGAACACGAGTAATACCATGATAGTTATGATAGTTATAGAAATAGCCACCATATGCATACATACTTATGATAAAAATCATACATCATACATAGCATCTAACATACATGAACTATATTACGCATACACTATAACATGCCAAGAGTCACAACACCAGAATAAAGCATGATAACGATAAACAAATCTTATAAAAGAAATAACCATCCATACATAAATGAAAATATCTCATAACAAAATCCTCGGCAAAACGCCGTACATCACCCAAAAATGAATGTATAAAAGGACAAATAGTCTATGAAATAAAATAAACACTCATGAAGATATCATATCACATCTGCTTGGAGCGGGTGCGATAAGCTGGGCCGGTATGAGGCTCCTCAGGAGTCTCATACTTCCTCAACTTACCCTTAACCGTCTCCAACTCCTCCTTGAGATCGTGCATCTCGCTCTCAAGAGCCTCGAACTTAGCATCCACCTATCGGTTACGCTTTTGAATCCTGATCTCGATCTCATTCTTGAAACTGATAAACCCATCCATAGCAGCTCTAATCTCATCCATCGTATCCACATGCGGTAAGACACGCAGGCAGTCGCTTAGAGCATCAATGCGTGTCTCCGGCGTATATGCCCTAGTCATATGAGTAATGGTAGCCATGTAGTAGTTAACTGGATCATTCAAGCGAGGCTGCCGACTACGAAGACGGGCGACAGAAAGGGAAACAGGAGCAGGAACAGAACTGTTGCTTGAAGTCGACATCTGCAAACAGAGAAACCACATACCACATACAAAATAGAAACAACATAAGCAATAACTTATGATTATTCCTCATATGAAATGAAATACATAATAATGCTATAACAAGAAAGGTCGGGCTGTAGACTAGACTCTAATGCATCCTAAAGACCAAGGGTTAACCACATTATGACCGCCTAGTTCCCTACAACCAGAGCTCTGATACCAACTGTGATGACCCGTCAAGTACACTTAACGGCTCCGTCACTTGGTCCCACAGCTTGATCGAAACTCTAAATGAATTTATTAAACAACATTGCATTCTTTATTCAAAATAATTTCCTATAAAGGAAATTTACCAACATAAGTAGTTTAAGCAAACCCAACTTATTAAAATATCCAAAGTTGACCAAAACATGTCAACCAAACACCCACAGTTTAACAAATCAAAAGAGAATGCAAAGTTTTAATGTTTAACAAAAATCTGCCAAAATGCATGCAGACTCTCTACCACAACGGAAGCCATATAATCAAGTACCTGTGAAAATATGCGAGTAAACTGTCAACAAAAATGTTGAGTGAATTATAGGTCTAAATTAATGATTGAGCTTAAGACCACAACATTTAAAATGTTAGAAACATTAAACTATTATTCCATTAATCCATGAGTCATCTGGTAACCACTTAACCATTTCCATACCCTTACCAAACACAATATACACTGAACATGTGTATCTTCAAATAATAACGCAGTACTAATACATTTCGATTATAAATTGTTAGCGCGACTAGCTCAAAATGGGGCTGTCAGGCCCGATAGATCTATCCATAGGATTCGCGTTCACCAGTAGAAACCAGTGATTACAGTTACCAGACTAGGGAATATTTTCGTTCAACTCATAATGAAGAATTTAAATTTAATTGCCACTTGTGTCTAAACGTAAAACAAAATGCATGTATTCACATCCCAAAATACTTTAAATAGTATGAAAAACGGGACTATAACTCACCTTAACGTAAACGAAGTGATAACATGGAAATGAGAGCAGCAAGAGATAAAGTGATCAAGAATGATCACAATGCCGACTTAAAAACAAAGCAGGTCGATATAAATAACTAACTTAGGTCAAGTCTTAGTATGATAGCTATAATACTTGTTACAAGTAAACATAGAACAACACTCAGTATGTTTCGGTATGATCTGGACAGCGTAAAACACATAATTTCTATTTTAGAAAGTTTCTATTTTTAGCAGGTTTCCATTCTTGGAAATTTCTATTTTTGAAAAGTTTCTATTTTTGGAAAGTTTTTAACTTAGGAAAGTTTCCTTAATTAGAAAGTCAACAAAAGTCAACTGAAAGTCAAAGTCAACCGATAGTCAACTCAAAAGTCAACCTTAGTCAAACTTAGTCAACATTAAATTTAAAGTGTATATTATATTAATAATATAAGTTATAATGTTATTTAAAGTCATATATGTATAAGCATGTCATATCATGTAACGACCCAACCCGTTATCCACCCGAATACGTAAGAATTTTTTTTTTTAAGGCAGAGGGGAGCGCGGCGCGCACAAGGCCTGACAACTTCTGTCCGGATTTTCCAATTTTGGCTTAAAGATCTCCCACTTTCCGACACTTTTAGACGAAACGCTTTTCACAACATATAATATTAGATAAAACTAACACGTTCCAATAATAAAACGAGTTTTACGACACCGAGCCCACATCGACCGTTTTACGACTTTCGTACAAAATACAAGTTTTGACCACGTGAGTTTTAACACAAAATAGAGATCGAGCATGGTGATTGGGGATACGCTACCCAATCCTAATCAAATCCAAAAGCACGTCTTCTAAGCAACTACGCAAGTCCACTAGTCCCCAGGCTTACCCGAGCCACCGCTTCCATGCGAATCTATAAAAAAAATATAAACAGCGAGAGGGTAAGCTAACGCTTAGTGAGTGCAATAATTATACACATACATATATAATTTACCTATTTGCACTCCCTTACCCAAACCACAAGTTAAACCCACATGCCAAAATATAGGAAACTAGCATCATCAATCTTACCACAATAATCTCGTATATCAAGCGAAAAAGCTAGTAACATCAATCGCACCACAATTACCTCGTTTATAAATTCGCACAAGCTAGTATCATCAAAATCGTACAACTAGCATCAACTATAGCATATATTCGCATATCATCTCGTAACAAAAGCTAGTATCGTCAAAATCGTACAACTAGCAACATCATTAGCATAATAATCATAATACTAATTAAATGCTAAACAACAACGAGTATAAATCATGGTTAACCAATATCGCAAGGGAATGACCTCGCGAACAAGTCATCGGTGTTCATAACAACCGTTAGCTCTCAAAAACGGCTATGGTATGCTAACCCCCGAGGTGTTCCAAAACGGCTATGGCATCACCCCCAAGTGTTCCAAAACGGCTATGGCATCACTTGATCATCGTATGAGTAAGAACCGACTATTCGGTTAGCACCCAAAAACGATTATGGTATGCTAACCCCGAGGTATTCCAAAACGGCTATGGTATTCCCCCAAAGTGTTCCAAAACAGCTATGTCATCACTTAATAGCGGCTATTAACCACCGCTCCTATTTTATCCCTTCCTGAAGGCAGTGATGACTTCGTTGTGTATTGCGATGCCTCCCGACAAGGTTTTGGGTGTGTATTGATGCAACAAAAGAAGGTTATTGCTTACGCCTCCCGACAACTGAAGATTCACGAGCGAAACTACACTACTCACGATCTTGAACTTGGAGTCGTTGTCTTTGCGCTCAAACTATGGAGACATTATCTGTATGGAACCAAGAGTACTATCTTCACCGATCACAAAAGCCTCCAACACATCTTTGATCAAAAATAACTGAACATGAGACAACGTCGATGGATTGAGACGTTGAACGACTATGATTGTGAACTTCGCTACCACCATGGCAAGACAAATGTTGTAGCCGATGCCTTGAGCCGAAAGGAGAGAATGGTACCACTTCGTGTCCGTGCCTTGAACATCACCATTCAGACGAATCTCAACAGCCAGATCCGCGTAGCTCAAGAAGAGGCTCTCAAAGAGGAGAATATTTCTCAAGAGCACTTGAACATTCTCGTTTCTCGATTTGAGGTCAAGGATACTGGACTCCGATACTTTGCCGGAAGAATTTGGGTACCTAGTTATGGAGATTTACGAAGCCTTATTCTAGACGAAGCCCACAAGTCAAGGTATTCGATTCATCCAGGAGCTGGTAAGATGTACCACGACCTCAAGGTACAATATTGGTGGCCAAACCTCAAGAGGGATGTTGCAGCATATGTTAGAAAGTGTTTAACTTGTTCCAAGATCAAAGCCGAACATCAGAAGCCGTCTGGGTTACTTCAACAACCCAAAATCCCGCAATGGAAGTGGGAAGGAATAACAATGGACTTCATCACGAAGCTACCGAAGACGGTAGGCGGTTATGATACCATTTGGGTTATCGTTGTCTGTCTTACCAAATCTGCACACTTCCTAGCCATGAAGGAAACTGATACGATGGAGAGACTGGTGCATCTATACATAAAAGGAGATTATATCTTGTCACGGTGTACCCTTATCGATTATCTCATATCGCGATACCCGTTTTGCTTCTAGATTTTGGCGTTCTTTACAAGAAGCCTTGGGAACACGTCTAGATATGAGTACAGCGTATCACCCGTAAACTAATGGACAGAGCGAGCGCATGATTCAAACCCTGGAGGACATGTTACGTGCTTGTGTTATTGATTTTGGGAAAGCTTGGGAGAGATATTTGCCTTTAGCCGAATTCTCTTACAACAACAGCTATCACGCAAGCATTAAGGCCGCACCTTTTGAAGCATTGTATGGCTGTAAATGTCGTTCTCCTATCTGTTGGGCCGAAGTAAGTGAAAAGCAACTCACCGGTCCCGAACTCGTCCATGAAACTATCGAGAAGATTGTCCAAATTTAAGCGAGGCTCAAGACGGCCCACGATCGTCAAAAGTGCTATACCGACCTTAAACGTGGATATCAAGAATTTCAAATCGGCGACCACGTTATGTTAAAAGTCGCATCTTGGAAAGGTGTAATTCGTTTCGGAAAGCGTGGGAAGTTGAATCCGCGATACATTGGTCCTTTTGAAGTCTTGGAGCGTGTTGGACCTGTTGCTTACCATTTGGACCTTCCGACTCTGTTGAGTGCTGTTCACCCCCACATTCCATGTGTCGAATCTGAAGAAATGTCTTGCCGAACCAGAACTCATCATACCTCTCGAGGAGCTTACGATTGACGATAAACTCCATTTCGTGGAAGAACCTATCAAAATTATAGACCGTGAGGTCAAGACCTTTAAACGCAACAAGATTCCGATCGTCCGAGTGCGATGGAATGCAAAACGAGAGCCTGAGTTTACTTGGGAGTGAGAGGATCAGATGAAACAGAAGTATCCTCACCTCTTCACAACTCTACCATCTACCTCAGCTTAAAATTTCGGGACGAAATTTTCATTAACAGGTGGGTAATGTAACGACCCAACTTTTTCGACTTGCTTTTGTGCTTTGTGCTTTCACGAAACTACGTAATTGTGCGTACTGAGCTATATTATACTCTGGGATCTTACTATGTGTGGATTAATTTCTTTTATATGTGAAAACGTGCCTTTAAGCACGTAGGGTACTTAACTTGATCCCCGGAAGCCTTTATGACCGTTAGTATCACTTGACGTTTAGAACGAACTGCGTACTGTGTACACGTTTAACTTTGGTCATAATCGGAATATTATGACTACGAAATACTAATTGTTATTTTATAATAACAATTACTTGGGTTTTTGGATGCTTAATTACGCTTAGTAATTTATTAGAGCACACTAGTTGGTCTTGTTGGACTTTCTACCTTGTTGGACCTTAGCCCACCCTACACTAGCTAGTGGACTATTTAATTAGCCCAATTATAATAAGTTAGTGACCCATAATAATGAAAGACAAATTCTCATTTATTAGAGGGAACATACTAGCATTTTTGTTAAGCATTATCCTTAATGTTGCATGAGATCCTAACATAAGCACCAACTTTAGACAACCATTAACTAAAAAGCAAAAAAGTGTCCCCTCCCAAACCCCACGGCCTAAACACCTCACCACCACCTCACTTCCTTTAAATACCAAGCTTATCCCATTCATTTCACACTTGATTTCATTTACAAATTACACACACTTACTCTCTAATTCTCTCTCTCTAGTCTTTCTCACTCTAAAAAGTGTAAGTTTAAATTTTTCTTTCTCTTTTTCTCCTATACTCATCCACGACATCATCATCATCATTTAATGGATCTAGCTTTTAGCTTTTGATCTTGTTATATCTTGTAGATTCAAACTTGGGTTTGAATCCTTCAAGAACATGAAAGATTCAAGCTTTCTACCTTTGAATCTTCATTTACTTGTTAGATCTAGCTTGTGATTTCTTTGTTTTGTTATAAAGATCAAAACTTGTGTTTATGATCTTCATGTATCTTAAAGATCCAAGCTTTATGCTTCAAGATCTTCAAGAACACTAAAGATCCAAGCTTTCTAGCCTAGGGTTTCATTATTTTGTTAAAGATCTTAGCTTTTTAGCTTATGGTCTCATTAAGTTCATTATTTTGTTAAAGACCTTAGCTTTCTAGCTTATGGTCTCATTAATCTTGTAAAGATCCAAACTTTCTAGCTTGGGGTTTTCTTAATACTTGAGATCTAAGTTATTATTGTAGATCTCACTTACTTGAAACCTTTTTGTATTTGTTGTGATGATAAAGATCAAGTCTTCATCATCATATATGATGGAGATGCATAAACTTGTGTAAAATGAACAAAGGTTGAAGCTTTATTGGATCTATGCAATAAAGAGGCAATCTTGATGTTCAAAACTTGTAGAATGATAGATTTTACTCTTAGTTGTGTATTGATGGTTGAACCTCGGACAAAGTGATACTAAAACATCAAAGAGTTATACACTTGAAGCTTACAAGCATCAAGGATGAGAACCGTGATGAGCATCAAGCACCAAGAATCTCACTAGAGCACTTGTTTGCTGTTTTTCGGGGTCTGATCAGACTCCTGGGCTTCTGGAAAATTGATTTTCAAATAGTTCGTTTCGATTAGATGACTTTTTGTTTAGGCCTCGACTTAATCCGATATACGGTTTAGGATTTATAGCCTTCCGAAAGTCACTACGCCTTTGTAACGTTGTGATGAAATTTCAGACCTACTTGCACTTAAACCGTCGCCACGGTCAAACAAAGACAAGTTACGTTCTGAAAATTGGTCAGAGGTTAGAGGACTCACATACGGAGCCATAGCCACTGACTACGCGTCTTTTCGATTTGTATAGAGGTCGTAACAGCTGTCCGAAGTTAGCCTTTTGTTTCGATCTCTATTCTTGTTAAACTTACCTTAGTTATGATGAATGATGATGATGTTGATGATGACACTTAAACTTAATTTATTCACTTTTAAAACTTTTGGGACAACATACTGACCTAGTGACCTTTGACTTAGGTTGACGACCTTTCGGACCGACTTACTACCTGCATACGTTTCATATTGACTTTTACTGCTTATTCACTGTGAGTTATAGCTTCCCTTTTTAATACTTTACTATTTTTGGGACTGAGAATACATGCGTTTTTTATGTTTTACATACTAGACATGAGTACTTAAACTTTACATATGTGTGGGTGATATAACGGCATAAATATTCCCCTTAGCTCGGTAACGTTTAATCATTGGTTTCTGAACCGTGAATACGAATCTTAGATATGGATCCATAGGGTTTGACAACCCCACTCGGGCTAGTCGCGCTAGCATTCAACGGATGTTTAATACTTCAAGGACATATGCACTCGGCAAGTGCACTTTTAGGGGGTGATATACATACGTTAATTCTAGTTACCGGGTGCCCACGGTTAAGCATATACTTTTCATACTGATTTAAACTGCTGATTGAAGCACTGAAAACTCGTGGTCTACATTACTTTACTGATTACAAACTATAGCTCACCAACATTCGTGTTGACTTTTAAGCGTGTATTTCTCAGGTGCTTAGACGATGTTGCTTCCGCTGTTAGAATTGCTGTTTTGGTGTTATAGACTTGCTGTTATGGACCTGTTGTGTTAGATTTCCGCTGCATTACTTAGAGATGTCTCAATCATGGAACTTTTCTTTTGCATTCGTAACTTATGTTATTTTCAAATAATGACTTTGTAACGACCTTTGTGTCACGTTATCTTTTGTAAAACGCTATCTTTTATGAATGCAAAACTGGTTTTCAAACAGCATATAGTGTTTGACCATGTAATGATCCTGTTGTTGATGAACCGTACACGATGGTTTTATACGGGGCGTCACATTTGGTATAAGAGCATTGGTTGTAGGGAATTAAGTTGCATTAGTGAGTCTAGACCAGACCGAGTAGGATTCACTAATAGGACTAATCTACAACTTGCTCGTTTACTATGTGAACTTGCTGTATGCTACTATCTGCCTTTGATTGCATGTTACTTTTGTTTAATACTGTTACGATTGCCATGCTATGTACTGCGGTAGACGATCTAGGTTGCTGGAGTGCCTGATTACGTGCTTTCTATATGTCTTACTGACATGGAAAAAGTTATTTTTCCTCGTTCAGATGTCAGACATGCTGCCCATGACCTTTGACTTCGAGAGTGACTCAGAGACGACTGTTGCCTCGCCTACGATTGTTGCTGATTCACCGCTACCCTTCGACGACTGGCGATTCGCCTTCTAGAGATAGTGGACTCGTGCTTGACCTGCTAGATGTCTCAAACGAAGACGAGGATCTCGAGATGATTCCAGCAACACCCAGCCCTAGACTCCTGGAGCCACAACACCATTCTGGTGGTACTGTGATCCCTGGGGGAAATGGAGATGGTCCTTTCCGTAACGAGCATAGACATTGGACTCACCGCTGATGGACGTGTTGTACCAATTCCACCAGGCAGATATCGACTTATGACCACTGGTCAGACGCTTTCTCCCGCCCGCGATGATCCTGCATTTCCTTCCGACAATTCAGACGGATCATCATCCGACGATTCCAGCGAGGAGGATTCTGAGGAGGACCCTGAGGAGGAGCCCGTGCAGCCGCCCTCTACCCCGCCGAAGAAGCGGTATCGTTTCGATGGTACTGTTATCCCAGAGATTAACGGAGGAAGACCATTGATGGTTAAAGCTAAGGGGTATAAAATACTATTAAATTTTACAAGAAAATACTATTAAATACGGTACAATTTTACACAAGATATTTATTTATTTATAGAATGGATATACTTAAACCTTGCTACAACACTTATAGGCAGTGTACCTAATCGTACAGTAGTGTAGTTTTTAGTAAGTCCGGTTCGTTCCACAGGGAATCTTTTAGACAAAGCTTAATGCTATATTAGTTTTATTTTATAAAAATACAAATATATATATATAAGTAATATTATTATTATAAAGGGGGGTTTTTACCGTTTAATGACCGGTTTGTCGATTTTAAAAACTTTAGTCGCAGTTAAAACCTAATGTAAAATATTAAATAAATAAAAAGACTTAATTTAAAGCGTAAAATAAATAACGATAATGAAATTGCAATAAATAAAAGTGCGATAAAATAAAATTGCGATAATTAAAAAGTACGATAATTAAAAGTGCAATTAAATACAATAACAATAAATAAAAGTGCGATAATTAGAAGTGAAATTAAATATAAAATAAAGGAAATTAAATATGAAATAAAAGAATTATGCTTATTTAAACTTCCGTAATCATGATGTTTGACGTGTTGATTTTAGTTTTATGCCCATGGGTTAATTGTTCTTTGTCCTGGATTATTTAATATGTCCATACGGATTTGTCCATAATAGTCCATCAGTCATAAATATAAAGAGCGAAAGCCTTCATCAAATTATTCTTATTCCCGAAGTCAAATATTCCAACTAATTGGGGATTCGAATTGTAACAAGGTTTTAATACTTTGTTTAATGAATACACCAGGTTATCGACTGCGTGTAAACCAAGGTTTTACTACTTTGTTAACAATTATACCAATTACCCTTAAATGTAATTCACCCCTGTTTCAACAAGTCTATTAACTATTAATCCAGTTCCGTGTCCGGTAAAATGAATAATTATTGGTATTTATAGATATCCCGCCCACCGTACCCAGTCAAGCGTATGTGGTTATATATAAATACGTCGAATTATAAGTTTGTATATTAAATTAACAAGGTATTGTTTAGTTAATATAAAACCCATTAATAGCCCATAGTCTAATTTCCACAAGTGTCGTTCTTTTATCCAAACCCCAATTATGGTACAAAACCCAATTACCCAATTTTAGTAATTAGCCCATCATCATGATTACTTCGGTATTAAATAAGCATAATAATAACTTAGCTACGAGACATTAATGAAAACAATATAAACATAACTTACAATGATTAAAAATAGCGTAGTGTTACACGGACAGAATTTCGACTTACACCCTTACAACATTCGCTAACATACCCTTATTATTAGGATTTAAAATTAAAATTAAAATTAAAATATAAATTATATATATATATATATTTACGTATATATTGAGAGAGAGATAGATTATGGATATTTTTTTTACGATCAGAATGCGCGACCTTTATAGGCAGTTTCAGTTTTTGGGGCTCCGCGACTCGCGTAATTTTTTCACTACAAACTCCGCAACTCGCGGAGTTCGTATTTCCAGCTCACACAGCCTTGGCTCCTAGCTTGCCGACGGTTTATAATATATATTATATAATATATAAATAATTATAAGAATTATTTAAATATTATATTATATTTATATGCATAGTTGACTTGTAATTTTTAGTCCGTTGCGTCGAGCGTTGAGAGTTGACTCTGGTCCCGGTTCCGGATTTTCGAACGTCCTTGCGTACAATTTAATATCTTGTACTTTGCGTTTTGAATCTTGTACTCTTGTAATTTCGAGACGTTTCTTATCAATAATTAGAACCTCTTTGATTGAATTTTGTACTTTTGAGCTTTTTGGTCGTTTGCGTCTTCAATTCGTCGAATCTGTCTTTTGTCTTCACCTTTTATTATTTAAACGAATATCACTTGTAAATAGGGCAATTGCAACTAAAAGCTTGTCTTTCTTGAGGAATAATGTTATGAAATATATGTTCCTTTTTAGCATTATCAAATATTCCCACACTTGAGCGTTGATTGTCCTCAAGCAATATAGTCTTGAAATACTAGAATCACTTCTTTATTCTTCACACTTTGTACATCAGTGATTTCTTTACGGCGGTATAAACAATGGTAGTAACGATGTGGTTTACAGTCCCACATGACTATAAAATTTAGATCCTTTAAGGAAATTGGATCTTTATGAAAACATTTGATCTTTTGAAAATTAAATCTAGTTTTTACCCTAGATAAGTTTTCTGGAATAACCCTTCACCGGTGTTTGCAAAATATTTTTGTGGGTTTGGTGGGTTTTAGATTTGAAAATTTTAGCTCAAAACTTGCGGTTTTGTGTCACCCATTTGCTAACCTTGTATTAGGAAAGCAACACATCCAGTATACTTGCTCCGTATATTACCTTTCGATAAACTACCGTCCGGTTGTAAAGGAAGGCGTTGAACAAGCAACTGTTAAGGCAATGTCCCCTGACATGTTTTTAATTATGGTCTATAACGTGTCGGACGCAATTACTATCATTGGTAGGAGCAATAGTAAAGCTCACCCTTATAATTTTTCGGTCTGGCACAAGGTCCTGTCTTTGACCATGCTATGCAACCACCGTTCTTACGGTTGACATCCGATTTAGTTCAGGTGACCTAATGAATTCCAGTTGAATTCCTAGGATTTTACGTTCAATGGTAATGAACGCATTGAAAATGGGTTTTTAGAAAACAAATCGGTTTGTAATTTTGATCAAAATATTTTCTCGTTCAAGCTCAAGTTTAGATATCATTGAATTCCATGAGTTTGAATTTTCAATCTTTAAGGTCAATCTCAAGGATTGAGTAATATCAGTCTTAAAAGCTAATTTTTGATCTTTAAGGAGATTATCCTTTCTGGGGATCTGATTCATTAGTCTTATCCAGCTAATTTGTACGGCGCCCCCCATTGTACGAGATAAATCCTTCTCATGGTTAGGATAAGTCTGACCACTTGGCGACCCTGTTTGATGCTGAGGTCCGTGGATTTCCTGCTGATTTTAGAGATGATTTTTCTAGATTTTTCGTCAACCTACAGCTGGTCTGGACGACAACTTCCTGACCTAAATCCAGAAGCGCGTTTCTTTTTCGGAAGACTTTACTTCCTTTTAATGATGGAATTGATTCATCGTGTAGATCCATCTTTCTTACAGTGAATTGGGTAAAACTGTTTAGTTTAGTCCAAAGCAAAAGTATCTTTAATTATTTGTTACAGAAATATGTGACATATGTTTAAAATAACCTGGTAAATTTTCCCACACTTGGCTTTTATTTTCCTTTTTATTGTCCTCTATTCCATTTTAAATGAATTCTAACATTTTGGTTTGTTTCTCAATTTATGTCCTTTCCGAGGTAACAATAATTTCGGTGTTAACACATAGTTTTATCGTTCATAAATATGTATAAACATGATTTTGAGTTCATTTAATTGAAAATTTTGAAAATTTTTACTAGAATTGGGTAGTCAGTATATAAGACTAGGGCTGTTCTTTATTATCAGAGAGCACTAGATTCTAATACAACTACTGCTTTACTAGTATTTTTAATGGTAACCAAGTGTTTAAGATAAAAATTTTAAAAATCCGAAAGAATTTAACCCCTTCCCACACTTTAGATCTTGCAATGCCCTCATTTGCAAGAAATCAGTAACAACTTAAATTATTGAGGGTGATTAGCGTAGAAAAATGATTAAATTTTACCAAAGTTTTCAAACATATTGTTGTTTGTGTTGAATGATAAATGGTGCATATCATTTGTTCATTCCGTCTTGTCGTTATTTCACATATATTTTGCATCTTGTCGTCAAAATTAGTTGCTTTTGCTGAACTTAATGCCAGTCTTTGAAAATGCGTTGTTTTACCCTGTTGTGTACATAAGATAAACTGCAAACATATATACATATTTTTGAAGTTTGGTATATTACCCCACATTCAAAAATTATTAAAATCTAATAATAAAAGTTAGAAAATTATAAAAACTATTACAATACTAACATAAGTGCTAAATGTAGTAACAATACAAAAATAAAATAAATAAAACTAAATAAACTAGGGTTGTTACTGATACCAGTAGGGGTTCCATGCATAACCGTATGTATTATAGAATGCTTCAGCTGGGTTATAAGTAGGATACGGTGGTTGCATCTCTATAGACCAGGGAGGAAATATGGGCGTTGGAGTAGGAATATAGTTTCTACCTACATGTTGGCAATGTGCTATGATTTGGTTTTGATGAACTTGCCAATCTTCAAATGCTCGATGTCTAGCATTTTCATATTCTTGTGAAGCTATAAACCTTTGCATTTCTGTCATTTCATTTCCCCCTCCCACATTACCTGGCTGTTGATTTCTCTCAACCTGTGGATGTCTTCCATTATAGGCTACTGCGGCGTTATTTCGCCTCTTTAAAACTTTAGCACCATGATATACATTTAAACCAATTGTATCGTGGGGTTCTGGTTCTTCGATTAATAATCCCCCCAACTTATATCTACATTGAGATACTCAGCAATTAATGTAATAAATATACCACCTCCTATTATACTGTGCGGTCTCATCCCCCTAACCATAGCTGATAAATAATAACCCACACAATAAGGTATACTTACAGCGCTTTGTGGGTCTCGAATACACATATGGTAAAATAAATCTTGCTCATTTACCTTTTCCTTATTTTTACCTCGTTGTGTAATCGAGTTCGCTAGAAACCTATGAATTACTCTTAACTCAGCTCTATCTATATCCAAATAAGAGTAATTTCCCCCTTTAAATCAGTGATGGCTAGTCATTTGACTCCATACACCATGCGTATCAAAACTTTCGTCTATCCTCCTACCATTTAATATCAACCCTCGACAATCGGCAGATGCTAGCTCCTCGGGCGTATATATACGTAAGGCCTGAGCCATGTCTAGTAGAGACATGTGGCGCATCGAACCTCCTAACAAAAATCTAATAAAAGATCGATCGGTTAAACTAGCTACCCGATCATTTATTTCTATACTACACAATAATTCTTCACACCATACTTTATATACAGGTCTACGCATGTTGAATAATCGTACCCAATCGTTAAAAGTAGAATTACCATACCTCTGTGTAAGTAATTCTCTAATTGGCTCGGCCAATTCTACAGCTTCTAATGGTCCCCATTCTATTACCCTAGGTACTTCAACAGCTTTAGAATGAAGAGTATGCAAGCCCCTTTGGTATTTTGGATAATCTATCCAATATCTGTCTAATCTCAATTTCGGGTGCAAATTTTCCACGTGCATATCTGAAAATGTAATAACTGGATGAGGTATATCTTGTTTGTAATGGTTATCAACATCCTGTTGTTCCGCATTCTCAGGAGGAGCATTGCGAGCTTGGGATGAAGATTCACCCCTTTCAGTCTGCAAAACACATCAAACACAATTTTTGTGCATCCAAATATGCATTAGTGTCAGCAAAATCATCAATCAAAATAATTACAATGACATGTTCAATTTATATCAAACTTATGCTCATTTTCATATTTTTATCAAATCTACACTTTTTCAAATAAGCATATACGAAAATGTTCGCCAAGTTCATAAGCATTCAACTTAAATAACATGTCAAAATAATCATTATTAGCAATTAAACAAGTTTCAAATGGCATTATCTTTCAAAAATCAAGTTCATGAATTTTAGACTTGAAAAGGTCCACTTTAATTCTCAAAAATCATGTTTAGGCTCAAAGTTTGGATCATTTAACTACCTAAACATGTTACACTACTTAATTTAGCAATAATTCATGACAAAAATCGGCCATAACCTGTTTATATCAAAAAGCCCCAAATTTGCTCAAGAACACAAACCCTAGATTACTCAAAATTTAAAGTTTAAAGCTTCTAATCATGTTAAATAGCATCAATCTGGGTTATACAAGCATAATACACAAACAATTTAAGCATAATTACACTAAAAAGCATCAAAATCGAATTGGGTATAAATTTGCTCAAGAACACCAATTTTTCGGATTAAAGGGTGTTTTAGTGTAGAAATTTACCTTTTTCTTGAGTAATTCCTTGATAGCATCCTTCTCAACATGATTTTGTGAAAGATTTGATGAAAAATGGTCTAAAATTGCGAATTTTGTGTGTGTTTTTCGGGTTTTTTTCTCAGTTATTTGGGGTGTTTGTGTTGGGGACTGTCTGATCGATCCCTTATATTTTTTTCTGGATTTTAGACCCTCCGCGAGTCGAGGCGTTTGGCCCTTTTAATCTCCGCAACTCGCTGTGTTTGTAATTTTTTTTTATATAAAAACCTTAACTTATAAAATAATTAATTAATTAATTTTAAAATTTTGTTTCCCTTGTTATTTAGGACGAGGTCGTTTCGGATCGATGACCTAGTCCGTCCCTCGACAAAATTTTAAAATTTGTCAATTTAAAGCGCGGTTTTAAAAGCAAAGATTTTTGGGTTTTTTAATGTTTTTGGCATACTTTAATTCAATAAGATTAAAAATAATGATAATAAAAGTTCTCGTCCCTCCCTCGGGTAAAGCAATTTCGGTTCAACGACCTAGTCTTCAACTCACGACGAATTTTAAAAATCATATTTTTAACTTAGCGAAATAAATTTGTTTTTAAATTCACACCAAACTTAAATTTAAAATGCATAAAATTAAAAATTCACACCAAACTTAATTAAATTTTTTTTATATATGCAAACTTATATTAAAAATATTAATTTTTTCAAATATTTACGATTTTAAATATATATTAATTTTTAACAAGTTTACAATATTATTTTAATATTTATATATTAATTTTAAAAACATGATAAAAATAAAATAAAAAATCTTTTTGGCTTTTATCCCACTTTAATCAATCAAATATTATCAAAAATATGCGCCCCTCTTTTCGGTAAAGTAATTTCGGTTCCATGACCTAATTTAACTCATGACGAATTTTTGAAATATTTTTGATTGATTGATTAAAGATATTTATACCTTAAGAATAAACGTTAAATTTCGCAGTGATGTAATAAATTTTTGTATGATACCAACAATTTCGGTCGCAAGACCTAATTTCATCGAATACCAATTTAATACTTTATAGCGAATAAATTAGCGTTTATTATCAAAAGGTTAAAAATAAAAATAAAAATAAAAATAAAAACTGTACAAACTTACCTGTGAAATATAATTCTTAGTGATATGCTCTAGCCCACTCATAAGATAGTCGGGCTAATTGATTTTCCATGGCTACATAGGCGTAACCTCGAGCATTTAATGTTTTTTCTTCTAAACATATGAACGGTCCATCTCTGCATAAAGTAATAAATTCGGTATTTGAATAGGTTTGATTATTTGAACATTTACCTTCGTGTGACCATTTTCCGCATTTGTGACATTTTTCAAGGTGTCGTGCTCTTCTTTTCGCAGCGGATTTTGATTTTCTTTTACCAAATTGTAACTTATTATCTTCGAATCTGGATTCTTTTCTTACTCCGTCCAATTTACCTCTGATTAATGATACTATTTCACTTGGAAGTGTGTCATTATTACTTTTAGTGATCAAAGCGTGTAGCATTAGACCATGGTTTAGTTCACAGGAAGTCTTCATTTCGTAAAAACCTAAAAAAAATAAAAATTCAGAATGGGAGGAGAAGACTAGTTCTTTAGGGTCTGCTAGGGAAAGACCATTCGGGTTCCATTTTCGAGAACTACACGAAAACAGAAAATCTAACTCTAACAGAAATACATATTTATCCTTAAAAGACTTGATTCTCCCCACACTTAGTTAGCTGTGGTGTCGAAATTATGATTAACTTCGTTGCCAACTTCCATCGGACCATGTATGTAATGTTTAACTCTGTGACCATTAACCTTAAATTCAATCCCATTTGAATTTATTAATTCTATTGTTCCGTATCGGAAAACTCTTTTGACTATGAATGGTCCAGACCATCTTGATTTCAATTTTCCAGGAAATAGCTTGAATCGTGAATTAAAAAGAAGAACTCTGTCTCCTTCCTTAAATTCTTTTGAACTTCTTATTCTTTTATCATGCCATTTCTTCGTTCTTTCCTTATAGATTAACGAATTTTCGTATGCTTCTTGTCTTAATTCTTCTAATTCATTTAATTGACTTAACCGTAGACGTCCAGCTTCATGTAAATCAAGATTATATGTCTTTAAAGCCCAAAATGCTTTGTATTCAATTTCTACTGGAAGATGACATGCTTTTTCGTAAACGAGTTTAAAAGGTGTGGTTCCAATTGGAGTTTTGTAGGCTGTTCTAAAAGCCCAGAGTGCATCTTCCAACTTAATGGACCATTCCTTCGGATTTGATCCTACGGTTTTTTCTAGAATACGTTTTAAAGCTCGGTTGGTATTTTCAACTTGTCCACTTGTTTGTGGATGATATGCAGTGGAGATTTTATGAGTTACTCCATATCTTTTAAGAACTTTCTCAAGTTGATTATTACAGAAATGAGTACCCCGATCACTTATTAAAGCTTTCGGTGTTCCAAACCTTGCAAAAAGACGTTTTAAAAAATTGACTACAACTCGTGCATCGTTAGTTGGGAGAGCTTGTGCTTCCGCCCATTTAGATACATAATCAATGGCAACGAGAATGTAGAGATTATTATGAGATTTTGGAAATGGACCCATAAAGTCAATACCCCAAATGTCAAATACTTCACATACTTGAATGACATTTTGTGGCATTTCATCACATTGACTTATTTTTCCGGCCCTTTGACAAGCATCACAGGATTTGCAAAGAAGGTGTGCGTCTTTGTAAATTGTAGGCCAATAGAATCCAGCATCATAAACTTTTCTTGCTGTTAGTTGAGGCCCATAATGCCCTCCTGTTGGTCCTGTGTGACAATGGTTTAAAATTTTACTAGCTTCATCTCCAAATACACATCGGCGTATTATTCCATCGGGACAACTTTTAAACAAATGTGGATCTTCCCAGAAATAGTGTTTTTATATCACTAAAGAATTTCTTTCGTTTTTGGTACGACAATCCTTTTTCAAGGAATCCACATACTAAGTAGTTTGCATAGTCTGCAAACCATGGAATTTCATTATAATCTATCTTCAATAGATATTCATTAGGAAAGTTGTCTTGTATGGCCGATTCATTTAGAATTTATAATTCGGGATTTTCAAGACGAGAAAGATGATCAGCGGCGAGATTTTCTGCTCCCTTTTTATCTCGGATTTCAATATCGAACTCTTGTAAGAGTAAGATCCAACGGATTAATCTTGGTTTAGCATCTTGTTTCGAAAATAGGTATCTAAGAGCAGAATGGTCGGTATAGACCACCGTTTTAGCTAGAACGAGATATGAACGAAATTTGTCAAAAGCAAAGACAATAGCAAGGAGTTCTTTTTCAGTAGTTGTATAGTTCGTTTGTGCTCCTTGTAACGTCTTACTAGCATAATATATAGGTTGAAATCGTTTTTCAATCCTTTGTCCTAAAACGGCTCCCATTGCAAAATCACTTGCATCGCACATAAGTTCAAACGGTAGATTCCAATTTGGTGTTATCATGATCGGCACATTAGTGAGTTTCTCTTTAAGAATATTAAAAGATTTGATACATTCATCTGAAAAGATGAATGGAGCATCCTTTTCTAGGAGTTTATTCATAGGAGTGGCAATTTTAGAAAAATATTTTATGAAACGTCGGTAAAAACCGGCATGCCCTAGAAAACTCCTAACTCCTCTAACATTGATGGGATGTGGAAGTTTAGCAATTACATCTACTTTAGCTCTATCCACTTCAATTCCTTCCTTTGAAATTTTATGTCCAAGAACGATGCCTTCTTTAACCATGAAATGACATTTCTCCCAATTCAGTACTAGATTTGATTGTTCGCATCTAATAAGCATTCGTTCAAGATTAACTAGACATGTTTCAAATGTATCACCGAAGACTGAAAAGTCATCCATGAAAACTTCCATGCATTCTTCTATCATGTCGTGAAAAATCGCCATCATGCACCTTTGAAAGGTTGCAGGGGCGTTGCAAAGTCCAAATGGCATGCGTTTGTAAGCAAAAGTACCATAAGGGCACGTGAATGTAGTTTTCTCTTGATCTTCGGGTGCTATTGGAATTTGAAAATATCCGAAAAAACCATCTAGAAAACTATAGTAACTATTTCCGGCTAATCTTTCCAACATTTGATCAATAAAAGGTAAGGGAAAGTGATCTTTTCTGGTGGCATCATTTAATTTTCTATAATCAATACATACACGCCATCCTGTTACAGTCCTAGTTGGAATAAGCTCATTTTTCTCATTTGTAATGACAGTCATGCCACCCTTCTTAGGCACACATTGAACTGGGCTTACCCATGGACTATCAGAGATTGGATAAATTAAACCTGCATCTAGCAGTTTAATAATTTCTTTTTTAACTACATCTTGCATATTCGGATTTAGTCTTCATTGGCGTTGCACATACGTTTTATGACCTTCTTCCATAAGGATTTTATGTGTGCAATACAAAGGACTTATTCCTTTAATATCATGAATCTTCCATGCAATGGCTGGTTTATGAGCTTTCAACACAGAAATGAGTTGTGATTTTTCATTTTCGGTAAGAGAAGACGATATTATTACAGGTAATTCAGATTCACCATGTAAATAAGCATATTCCAAATGGTTTGAAAGTGGCTTTAACTCTAATGTCAGAGGTTCTTCTATCGATGATTTATATCGATATCTGTCTTCTTCTTTTAGCATTTGAATTTCTTCTGTTGTTGGTTCATATCCATTAGCTATTAGTGTAGCTAATATTTCAGTTTCATCAATTGGTTCAGTTCCTTCTCCTAAAGAACATTATCCTGTTCCTTGTAATTCTGGAAATTCTTCTAACAATTCTGCATGTGAATCTATAGTTTGAATATAATAACATGTATCATCTGCAGATTGCGGTTGTTGCATAGCTCTATCAACTAAAAAGGTAACACTCTCATCCTCTATACTTAGGGTCAATTTCTTACCAAACACGTCTATCATTGCTTTAGCCGTGTTTAAGAATGGTCTTCCTAATATGAAAGGAACTTGAGAATCTTCTTCCATGTCCAGAACAACAAAATCTACTGGAAATACTAAAGTACCAACTTTAACTAGCATGTTCTCCATTATCCCTCTAGGATATTTTATTGATCGATCGGCTAGTTGTATACTTATTCTTGTTGGTTTCAATTCTCCAAGGTCTAGTTTAGCGTATAATGAATACGGCATTAAATTTATACTAGCACCTAAGTCTGCCAATGCTTCTATTGAACTAAGACTACCCAGAAAACATGGAATTGTGAAACTTCCTGGATCAGATAGTTTTTCTGGTATCTAATTCAACAGCACTGCAGAACAATTAGCATTCATAGTAACGGCAGAGAGTTCTTCCATTTTCTTTCTATTTGAGATTAGATCTTTTAGAAATTTAGCATATCTAGGCATTCCTGAAATCACATCAATGAAAGGAAGATTTACATTTATCTGTTAAACATATCCTAGAATTTAGATTGCTCGGCTTCAAGTTTCTCTTTTTTCATTTTACCCGGGTAAGGAAGTGGTGGTTGATATGGTTTAACATAAGGTTTAGCCTTAACTGTGTTATCTTCATTAACCTTTTCAACTACCGGTTCTTTTTCCTTATCTTGCCCAGTTTGTGGTTCTTGTGGAGTAGGAATAGCTTCATCAGAAGTTACAGGTATTTCAGGTGGTTTAAGTGTTGTACCACTTCTTGTGGTAATAGCTTTAGCTGTTTCATTCTGGAGGTTAGCATTTGTATCACTAGGTAAACTTCCCGGTTTTCTTTCACCTATTAACCTTGCTAGGTTACTTACTTCTTGTTCCAGATTTTGAATAGAAGCTTGTTGATTTCTAAATGCTTGAGCATTTTGTTCATTGGTTTGTTTTTGAGATGTGAAAAACCACGTTTGAGTTTCAACTAGCTTTGTCATCATATCTTCTAAATTCGGCTTTTTATCATCGGTTTGTGGTGGTTTGTTTTGAAAATTAGGTCTTTGCTGATTGTAAGTATTGTTGGATACTTGTTGATTGCTAGGACCTTGTTGGTTGTTGTATGGAACATTTCGGTTATAGTTCTGGTTTTGATTGTAAATCGGTCTTGGCGGTTGATAATTATTCTGATAATTATTTCCAGGCCTTTGGTTTATGTATGAAATATTCTCTCTTTGTTCCATTGTTAGTTCAATACTAAGACAATCTTTTGTCAAATGTGGTCCTCCACACTGCTCACAACTAATTCGTATTGAGTGAATATCTTTAGTCATATTTTCCATTTGTCTCTCAACAGCATCTATCTTTGCGGAAATGGAATCTAAGTCATGGCTAGAATCGGCTCTAGCTGCTTTAGATGATCTAACGATATCTTTTTCTTGGTGCCACTCATGTGAGTGGGAAGCAGTGTTATCAATAATTTTATAAGCATCAGTTTCGGTTTTCTTCATAATGGAACCACCAGCTGCTATATCGATGTCTTTCCTTATAGTGATGTCGCATCCTTGGTAGAATATTTGTACTATTTGACAGGTGTCTAAACTATGTTGCGGATATCCTCTTAATAACTTTCCAAATCTTGTCCACGCCTCATATAGAGTTTCGTTTGGTTTCTGTGTGAACGTAACAATTTCTCCTTGAAGTCTTACGGCTTTAGATGCCGGAAAGAATTGTTTAAGAAATTTTTCTACTAAAACGTCCCATGTATCAATTGCCCCTTCAAGTAACGATTCTAACCAATCTTTGGCTTCTCCCTTTAAAGTCCAGGGAAATAACATGAGATATATCTGTTCATCCTCCATTTCTCTTATTTTAAATAGTGTGCAGATCCTATTAAAGGTACGAAGATGTTCATTTGTATCTTCCTTCGGCGCACCACTAAATTGGCATTGATTAGTCACCATGTGTAGAATTTGTCCTTTGATTTCATAATCTGGCGCATTAATGTCTGGATGAGTAATTGCGTGACCTTGGCCAGTGCGTTTAGCTCGCATTTGGTCTTCCATACTTAAAGGTTCTGCTACTTCCATAATTGAATTTGTTGATTCTGAATCACTAGAGGATTCTGATTTAATGGTTCGTTCCTCAACAATCTCTGTTTGAATGATTGGTGGTTTCGGAGGAAAAATTAATGGTTCAGGATCTATGAATTGTCCCTGAATATTCTTCGGATTCTCAATTGTGAGGTCGGGTTCAAAAAATGGATTATCGGAAATTTGAATTGGAGTACTTGGTCGACTGGATGATGATTCTAAAGAAAAATCAACGGCGGTAATATTTGCTAAATGTCTTGATCTAGTTACAGGTGGTGAACGTACAAAAGGTGGTGAACGTCTTGCTCGGTGCATTCACTGAATATCCTATTAGTTTTTAAAAGGAAAGAAAAATTATATAAGTTATCCAATTAATAGACTTTTCTGATTTTGCCCACGTTTTGAATAGCCAAAAGATGCAGCAGAGGGGCAGGATTCGTTTGGTCTCAATATAATTGAGTACTGTTTGACTCCAATAACCCGGTCCACGTACAAATCCAACTATTACTACGAACCAGAAAATTTTGATGTCTATCAATTTAACCACTTAAAATAAATTTTTGTAATTTTAAGAAATTTAGATAAGAAGTAGAATAAAAATCTATGTCCTAAAACTAAGATGTCGAGAAATAAGAAAGAAAAAGAGCGCGTCGAAAAAGGGCGAAAAAGAAAAGGGTTGAAAAATAAAAGGCGTCGAAAAATAAGAAAGAAAAAAAATGACTATAAAACTTTAAAACACTCGACTAACCCAACCTTATTACTATCACTAACTTAAAATTAAAATTGCAAATTGAGATTACTAATTGGAGTGATAATTGATACATAGGCAAAAGGCGTCGAAAAATAAAAATAAGAAAGTAGCGCGTTGAAACTTAAAAAGGTACTAAAACTTAAAAAGGCGTCGCAAAATTCTAAAGCACCTAAATCTTAGTCTAAAGAAAAAGCACTTAAGGGATTTTAAGCCTAAAAATCTAGAAGTAAAAATAACTATGGCAAAAACTATAACTTAAAACTAAATACGAGCGAAAAATACAAAAATTACGCTAAAACGAATAAAAAGGGACAAAATATAAAAATATACTAAAAGTTGTAAAAAGTACAATTTTTATAAAAATATTATTTTTATATTATTTATTTTATAAAACTATTAATTTTATAATTCAAATAAACTAATTAAACTAAATATATAAAATAATTAAAACTAAACTAAATTAATTAATAATTAAAACCTATTTAGGGTTTTAAATTTAATAATAATAATAATTATACGTAATTAATGCGAAATTAGGGCTGACTGTGGCCCGTGTCAGACGGCTCCGCTAGTTGCGGTGCCACGTACCAGCAAACCCCGCGAGTCACGGAGGTTAAAATTTTAACTGCACAAGTTTCGTTGACAGGTTCTGTTTTAATATATATATATATATATACATATATATATATATATATATACATATATATATATATATATATATACATATATATATATATATATATACATATATATATATATATATACATATATATATATATATATATACATATATATATATATATATATATATATATATATATATATATATATATATATATATATATATATATATATTTCAGTTTTATATTTTCTGTTTTTAATTTAATTAATATATTTATATAAATTTAATAAAACTTATATTTTAAAAACTAAAATAAAAATAAAGATACTTTATAATTTTATAAAAAAATCTTAAAATAGATTTATATATATATATTTTTTCGGTTTTTTAATTTTTTTTATATTTTTTTATAAAAACAAAATATTTAAATAAGACTTATATTTTTATAAAATAAAAATAAAGAAACTTTATAAAACTTAAATATTTAACAAACTCTTAAAAATATTTATATTTTTGTTTTTCTTTTTATATTTTCGAATATTTAAAACGTATTTTTACAAAAGCGTAATTTTTTTTAATAAAAGTAAACTTAAAATAAAAATCCTTTTTTTTATATAGCGTTGCGCTTCCGGCGTTTAAGCTAGATTTTAAGTTCCCCGGCAGCGGCGCCAAAAATACTTGATGGTTAAAGCTAAGGGGTATAAAATACTATTAAATTTTACAAGAAAATACTATTAAATACGATACAATTTTACACAAGATATTTATTTATTTATAGAATGGATATACTTAAATCTTGCTACAACACTTATAGGCAGTGTACCTAATCGTACAGTAGTGTAGTTTTTAGTAAGTCCAGTTCGTTCCACAGGGAATCTTTTACACAAAGCTTAATGCTATATTAGTTTTATTTTATAAAAATACAAATATATATATATATAAGTAATATTATTATTATAAAGGGGGGTTTTTTACCGTTTAATGACCGGTTTGTCGATTTTAAAAACTTTAGTCGCAGTTAAAACCTAATGTAAAATATTAAATAAATAAAAAGACTTAATTTAAAGCGTAAAATAAATAACGATAATGAAATTACAATAAATAAAAGTGCGATAAAATAAAATTGCGATAATTAAAAAGTACGATAATTAAAAGTGCAATTAAATACAATAACAATAAATAAAAGTGCGATAATTAGAAGTGCAATTAAATATAAAATAAAGGAAATTAAATATGAAATAAAAGAATTATGCTTATTTAAACTTCCGTAATCATGATGTTTGACGTGTTGATTTTAGTTTTATGCCCATGGGTTAATTGTTCTTTGTCCTGGATTATTTAATATATCCATACGAATTTGTCCATAATAGTCCATCAGTCATAAATATAAAGAGCGAAAGCCTTCGTCAAATTATTCTTATTCCCGAAGTCAAATATTCCAACTAATTGGGGATTCGAATTATAACAAGGTTTTAATACTTTGTTTAATGAATACACCAGGTTATCGACTGCGTGTAAACCAAGATTTTACTACTTTGTTAACAATTACACCAATTACCCTTAAATGTAATTCACTCCTGTTTCAACAAGTGTATTAACTATTAATCCAGTTCCGTGTCCTGTAAAATGAATAATTATTGGTATTTATAGATATCCCGCCCACCGTACCCAGTCAAGCGTATGTGGTTATATATAAATACGTCGAATTATAAGTTTGTATATTAAATTAACAAGGTATTGTTTAGTTAATATAAAACCCATTAATAGCCCATAGTCTAATTTTCACAAGTGTCGTTCTTTTATCCAAACCCCAATTATGGTACAAAACCCAATTACCCAATTTTAGTAATTAGCCCAACATCATGATTACTTCGGTATTAAATAAGCATAATAATAACTTAGATACGAGACATTAATGAAAATAATATAAACATAACTTACAATGATTAAAAATAGCGTAGCGTTACACGGACAGAATTTCGACTTACACCCTTACAACATTCGCTAACATACCCTTATTATTAGGATTTAAAATTAAAATTAAAATATAAATTATATATATATATATTTACGTATATATTGAGAGAGAGATAGATTATGGATATTTTTTTACGATCAGAATGCGCGAGCTTTATAGGCAGTTTCAGTTTTTGGGGCTCTGCGACTCGCGTAATTTTTTCACTACAAACTTCGCAACTCGCGGAGTTCGTATTTCCAGCTCACACAGCCTTGGCTCCTAGCTTGCCGACGGTTTATAATATATATTATATAATATATAAATAATTATAAGAATTATTTAAATATTATATTATATTTATGTGCATAGTTGACTTGTAATTTTTAGTCCGTTGCGTCAAGCGTTGAGAGTTGACTCTGGTCCCGGTTCCGGATTTTCGAACGTCCTTGCGTACAATTTAATATCTTGTACTTTGCGTTTTGAATCTTGTACTCTTGTAATTTCGAGACGTTTCTTATCAATAATTGGAACCTCTTTGATTGAATTTTGTACTTTTGAGCTTTTTGGTCGTTTGCGTCTTCAATTCGTCGAATCTGTCTTTTGTCTACACCTTTTATTATTTAAACGAATATCACTTGTAAATAGGACAATTGCAACTAAAAGCTTGTCTTTCTTGAGGAATAATGTTATGAAATATATGTTCGTTTTTAGCATTATCAACCGTTCGTGGACGCACGTGGACAGTTGGTTAGGGTCACAGCCCATAAATGGGTCGTACCGTATCCTGCCGATCCATTTGTACGTAAGACCGCCCGCACTGTGCCGTCTACATCTGCATCATCTGGACCACCTGCACCACCTGCACCATCTGCACCACCTGCCCCACCAGCATCCCCCATCATCGAGGAACTGACGAGGGAAGTGTATACCCTCCGTGCTCGGGTAACTGAGCTCGAGGACCAGATGTCCCACCTGATGGACATCATTTACCCACCTTTGCCCTAGGACTATTGTATTAGATTTTCTTATGTATTCCGTTTGTATTTTCCTATTTTTCATTAATGTAATGTACGAATCTCATGCCATTGTACGCAATTTTCTTATTATGAATGGAATTACTGTTGCTTAATTGTTGTACGGCGTTTTATTACATTTTGGCTTTTGTGCTACCTGCTGCTTGTTGCCATGCTTAGTTATCGTGTGTTGTGTTGTTTCCGTACTGTTTACCTTTTGCTATGACGTTACCGATTGTGGAATTTTGACTTAAGTTGAAATTTTTGTTTGGAAGATCGATGGCTAACGGAAGAGGTTTACGAGAAATCCCCACTGCAGCTCAGATCGAGGAGATGATAGCTACTCGAGTAGCCTCAGCTATAGCGAATGCCAACCCTGCTCCAGCTCCACCGGCTAACCCAGCTGTTCAGAACGGGTGTACTTACAAGGAGTTTCAGAGCTGCAAGCCCCACAATTTCAGCGGAACAGAAGGACCAGTTGGGCTGACGAGATGGTTTGAGAAGATGGAATCTTTGTTCCGTGTGAGTAACTGCTCTGAGGGGAATAAGACTAAGTTCGCATCCTGCACTTTGTCGGATGGCGCTTTGACTTGGTGGAACACGCTCGCCCAGGCGCGAGGAATCGATGAAGCTTACGCTACACCATGGGAGGAGTTTAAGAGGGCCATGATCGAGGAGTACTGCCCCAGAACCGAAATTCAGAAAATGGAAGCGGAGTTTTGGGAACCAAAAGTTGTAGGAACTGATCTTGATGGCTATAACCGAAGGTACTTGAAGTTAGCTTTGATGTACCCCACAATGGTTACTCCGGAGTATAAGCGGATGGAGAGGTATCTGTGGGGACTACCCAAGGACATTCAAGGAAATATCACTTCATCGAAACCAGCGAATGTCCCAGAAGCTATGCGTATGGCGCACACCCTGATGAATCAAATTACCTGCTTAGAGCCAGAGAAGGCGAAATTAGAATTAGGAGCTAGTAATGGGAAACGTAAGTGGGACGAAAGCAAGGGAAAATGTTTTGACCAGAACCCGACTAAGAGGTATGAGAATTTCAAAGGGAACAACAAATGGAGGAACCTGAACCCGAATCCTAGCTCTAATCCTAACTACAAATGTACCCTTCGTTAGTGTAAGAGATGCTATACGCATCACACTAGATACTGCAACGCAGTGTGTGAGAAGTACAAGAGGATTGGACACGTTGGCAGAGACTGTAAGAGCACCGCCCCAGCAGTGAGGACAAACCCAAATGGACTAAGGAAGTGCTATGAGTGCAGACAGCAGGGCCACTTCAGGAATGAATGTCCCAACAAGAAGAAGGAATGCGGGCCAGCACGTGGAAGAGCCTTCAACATGAACGCAAGGGATGCCTGCGAGAATCCACACTTGGTTACAGGTACATTCACTATCAATAACCTATTAGCTTCTGTTCTATTTTATACTAGTGCCGATAGGAGTTATGTATGTAGACACTTTTGCTCTAAGATAGATTGGTCATTAGTGCCTTTGGAGGAGAGTATGTTTGTTGAGGTAGCCAATGAAAAACATGAGAAAGTTGACCAAATTGGCCGAGGAGGTATTATCAACCTAGCCGGAGTGGATTTTGAGATTGATTTAATACCCATCAAGTTGGGAAGTATTGATGTGATTGTCGGTATGGACTGGTTGTCTAAGGTAAGAGCTGAAGTTATCTGCGATGAGAAGATTCTTCGTATACCACACGAAGATGGTGAGCCTCTGATTGTTTACGGGGATAGATGTAGCCTGAAGCTGAACCTTATTAGTTGCTTGAAGGCACAAAAGGTTATGAAGAAGGGAGGCTTTACTATTCTGGCACATGTAAAGAAGCTAGAAGTTGAAGAGAAAAGTGTGGATGATGTGCGAATTGTGAACGAATTTCCCGACGTCTTTCCAGAAGAGTTGCCTGGATTACCGCCACCGAGATCTGTAGAGTTTCAGATCGATCTAGTGCCAGGAGATGCACCCGTAGCTCGCGCACCTTATCGACTTGCACCTTTCGAACTACAAAAGTTGCAGAGTCAACTGCCGGAATTGCTAGACCGTGGATTTATCCAACCGAGTTCATCGCCTTGGGGCGCACCTGTTTTTTTTGTGAAGAAGAAGGATGGATCTTTCCACATGTGTATCGATTATCGTGAACTGAACAAGTTGACGATCAAGAATCGGTATCCCCTTCCTAAAATTGACGTTCTTTTCGATCAGCTGCAAGGATCCAACATTTATTCCAAGATTGATTTATGATCAGGTTATCACCAGTTGAGGGTGAAGGAGAGCGATGTGTTGAAGACTGTGTTCCAAACTCGTTATGGCCATTATGAGTTTCTTGTGATGCCATTCGGTTTAACCAACGCACCTGCCGTGTTTATGGATCTCATGAATCGCATATGCAAGCCGTACCTGGACAAGTTCGTTATCGTCTTCATAGATGATATCCTCATCTATTCTAAAAGCGAAGAAGAACATGAGCAACATCTTCGACTCATGCTAGAACTCTTGAGACAAGAGCAACTTTATGCCAAATTCTCTAAGTGCGAATTTTGGTTGAAGGAAGTTCAATTTCTCAGTCATATCGTGAGCGATCAGGGTATCAAAGTCGATCCTGCAAAGATCGAAGCTATCAGCAAGTGGGAAACCCCCACTACTCCTACTCATATCCACCAATTCTTAGGCCTCGTCGGTTACTATCGTAGATTCATCGAAGGTTTCTCTTTGATTGCGCGTCCTTTGACCGCATTAACCCACAAAGGGAAGAAGTTCGTTTGGGAAACCGAGCAAGAGTCGGCACTCCAAACCCTGAAGCATAAGTTAACCACCGCTCCTATTTTATCCCTTCCCCAAGGTAGTGATGACTTCGTTGTGTATTGCGATGCCTCCCGACAAGGTTTTGGGTGTGTATTGATGCAACAGAAGAAGGTTATTACTTACGCCTCCCGATAACTGAAGATTCACGAGCGAAACTACACTACTCACGATCTTGAACTTGGAGCCGTTGTCTTTGTGCTCAAACTATGGAGACATTATCTGTATGGAACCAAGAGTACTATCTTCACCGATCACAAAAGCCTCCAACACATCTTTGATCAAAAATAACTGAACATGAGACATCGTCGATGGATTGAGACGTTGAACGACTATGATTGTGAACTTCGCTACCACCCTGGCAAGGCAAATGTTGTAGCCGATGCCTTGAGCTGAAAGGAGAGAACGGTACCACTTCGTATCCGTGCCTTGAACATCACCATTCAGACGAATCTCAACAGCCAGATCCGCGTAGCTCAAGAAGAGGCTCTTAAGGAGGAGAATATTTCTCAAGAGCACTTGAACATTCTCGTTTCTCGATTCGAGGTCAAGGAGACTGGACTCCGATACTTTGCCGGAAGAATTTGGGTACCTAGTTATGGAGATTTACGAAGCCTTATTCTAGACGAAGCCCACAAGTCAAGGTATTCGATTCATCCAGGAGCTGGTAAGATGTACCACGACCTCAAGGTAGAATATTAGTGGCCAAACCTCAAGAGGGATGATGCAGCATATGTTGGAAAGTGTTTAACTTGTTCCAAGATCAAAGCCAAACATCAGAAGCCATCTGGGTTACTTCAACCACCCGAAATCCCGCAATGGAAGTGGGAAGGAATAACAATGGACTTCATCACGAAGCTACCGAAGACGGTAGGCGGTTATGATACCATCTGGGTTATCGTTGACCGTCTTACCAAATCTGCACACTTCCTAGCCATGAAGGAAACTGATACGATGGAGAGACTGGTGCAGCTATACATAAAGGAGATTTTATCTCGTCACGGTATACCCTTATCGATTATCTCAGATCGCGATACCCGTTTTGCTTCTAGATTTTGGCGTTCTTTACAAGAAGCCTTGGGAACACGTCTAGATATGAGTACAGCGTATCACCCACAAACCAATGGACAGAGCGAGTGCACGATTCAAACCCTGGAGGACATGTTACGTGCTTGTGTTATTGATTTCGGGAAAGCTTGGGAGAGACATTTGCCTTTAGCCGAATTCTCTTACAACAACAGCTATTACGCAAGCATTAAGGCCGCACCTTTTGAAGCATTGTATGGCCGTAAATGTCGTTCTCCTATCTATTGGGATGAAGTAGGTGAAAAGCAACTCACCGGTCCTGAACTCGTCCATGAAACTACCGAGAAGATTGTCCAAATTCAAGCGAGGCTCTAGACGGCCCGTTATCGTCAAAAGAGCTATGCCGACCTTAAACGTGGAGATCGCGAATTTCAAATCGGCGACAACGTTATGTTAAAAGTCTCACCTTGGAAAGGTGTAATCCGTTTCGGAAAGCGTGGGAAGTTGAATCCGCGATACATTGGTCCTTTTGAAGTCTTGGAGCGTGTTGGACCCGTTGCTTACCGTTTGGACCTTCCGACTCAGTTGAGTGATGTTCACCCTACATTCCACGTATCAAATATGAAGAAATGTATTACCAAACCAGAAGTCGTCATACCTCTCGAGGAGCTTACGATTGACGACAAACTCAATTTCGTGGAAGAATCTGTCGAAATTATGGACCGTGAGGTCAAGACCTTGAAATGCAAAAAGATTCCGATCGTTCGAGTGCGATGGAATGCAAAACGAGGGCCTGAGTTTACTTAAGAGTGAGAGGATCAGATGAAACAGAAGTATCCTCACCTCTTCACAACTCTACCATCTACCTCAGCTTAAAATTTTGGGTCGAAATTTTCATTAACAGGTAGGTAATGTAACGACCCGACTTTTTCGACGTGTGGATTACTTTTGTTTATATGTGAATACGTGCCTTTAAGTATGTAGAGTACTTAACTTGATCCCCGGAAGCCTTTATGACCGTTATTGTCACTTGACGTTTAGAACGAACTGCGTACTGTGTACACGTTTAACTTTGGTCATAATCGGAATATATATATATATATATATATATATATATATATATATATATATATATATATATATATATATATATATATATGAAATACTAGTTGTTATTTTATAATAACAATTACTTGGGTTTTTGGATGCTTAATTACGCTTAGTAATTTACTAGAGCACACTAGTTGGTCTTGTTGGACTTTCTACCTTGTTGGACCTTAGCCCACCCTACACTAGCTAGTGGACTATTTAATTAGCCCAATTATAATAAGTTAGTAACCCATAATAATGAAAGACAAATGTCCATTTATTAGAGGGAACATACTAGCATTTTTGTTAAGCATTATCCTTAATGTTGCATGGGATCCTAACATAAGCACCAACTTTAGACAACCATTAACTAAAAAGCAAAAAGGTGTCCCCCTTGTCCCCTCCCAAACCCCACGGCCTAAACACCTCACCACCACCACCTCACTTCCTATAAATACCAAGCTTATCCCATTCATTTCACACTTGATTTCATTTACAAATTACACACACTTACTCTTTAATTCTCTCTCTAGTCTTTCTCACTCTAAAAAGTGTAAGTTTTAAATTTTTCTTTCTCTTCTTCTCCTCTTCTCATCCACGACATCATCATCATCATTTAATGGATCTAGCTTTTAGCTTTTGATCTTGTTATATCTTGTAGATTCAAATTTGGGTTTGAATCCTACAAGAACATGAAAGATTCAAGCTTTCTAGCTTTGAATCTTCATTTACTTGTTAGATCTAGCTTGTGATTTCTTTGTTTTGTGATAAAGATCAAAACTTGTGTTTATGATCTTCATGTATCTTAAAGATCCAAGCATTATGCTTCAAGATCTTCAAGAACACTAAAGATCCAAGCTTTCTAGCTTAGGGTTTCATTATTTTGTTAAAGATCTTAGCGTTTTAGCTTATGGTCTCATTACTTTCATTATTTTATTAAAGATCTTAGCTTTCTAGTTTATGGTCTAATTAATCTTGTAAAGATCCAAGCTTTCTAGCTTAGGGTTTTCTTAATACTTGAGATCTAAGTTATTATTGTAGATCTCACTTACTTGGAACCTTTTTGTGTATGTTATGATGATAAAGATCAAGTCTTCATCATCATATATGATGGAGATGCATAAACTTGTGTAAAATGGACAAAGGTTGAAGCTTTATTGGATCTATGCAATAAAGAGGCAATCTTGATGTTCAAAACTTGTAGAATGATAGATTTTACTCTTAGTTGTGTATTGATAGTTGAACCTCGGTCAAAGTGATGCTAAAACATCAAAGAGTTGTACACTTGAAGCTTACAAGCATCAAGGATGAGAACCGTGATGAGCATTAAGCACTAAGAATCTCACCGGAGCACTTGTTTGCTATTTTTCAGGGTCTGTTCAGACTCCTAGGCTTCTGCAAAATTAATTTTCAGATAGTTCATTTCGAGTAGATGACTTTTCATTTAGGCCTCGATTTAATCCGATAAACAGTTTAGGATTTATAGCCTTCCGAAAATCACTATGCCTTTGTAACGTTGTGCTGAAATTTCGGACCTACTCGTACTAAAACCGTCGCCACAGTCAAACGAAGACGAGTTAGATTCTGAAAATTGGTCACCGGTTAGAGGACTTACATACGGAGCCATAGCCACTGACTACGAGTCTTTTTGATTTGTATAGAGGTCGTAACAGCTGTTCGAAATCAGCCTTTTGTTTTGATCTCTATTCTTGTTAAACTTACCTTAGTTATGATGAATGATGATGATGAAACTTAAACTTAATTTATTCACTTTTAACCCTTTTAGGACAACATACTGACCTAGTGACCTTTGACTTAGGTTGAAAACCTTTTGGACCGACTTACTACCTGCATACGTTTCATATCGACTTTTACTGCTTATTCACTGTGAGTTATAGCTTCCTTTTTTACTACTTTACTATTTTTGGGACTGAGAATACATGCGCTTTTTATGTTTTACATACTAGACACGAGTACTTAAACTTTACATATGTGTGGGTGATATAACGGCACAAAGATTCCCCTTAGCTCGGTAACGTTTAATCATTGGTTTCTGAACCGTGAACGTGAATCTTAGATATGGATACATAGGGTTTGACAACTCCACTCGGGCTAGTCGCGCTAGCATTCAACGGGTGTTTAATACTTCGAGGACAAATGCACTCGCCAAGTGCACTTTTAGGGGGTGATATACATACGTTAAGTCTAGTTACCGTGTGCCCACGGTTAAGCATATACTTTTCATAATGATTTAAACTGCTGATTGAAGTACTGAAATCTCGTGGTCTACATTACTTTACTGATTACAAACTATAGCTCACCAACATTCGTGTTGAATTTTAAGCGTGTATTTCTCAGGTGCTTAGACGATGTTGCTTCCGCTGTTAGAATTTCTGTCTTGGTGTTATAGACTTGCTGTTATGGACCTGTTGTGTTAGATTTCCGCTGCATTACTTAGAGATGTCTCAATCATGGAACTTTTCTTTTGCATTCGTAACTTATGTTATTTTCAAATAATGACTTTGTAACGACCTTTGTGTCACGTTATCTTTTGTAAAACGCTATCTTTTATGAATGTAAAACTGGTTTTCAAACAGCATATAGTGTTTGACCTTGTAATGATCCTGTTGTTGATGAACCGTACACGATGGTTTTGTACGGGGCGTCACAATTATCATAGTAACAAACATCACAAATAGGGTGGATTACAAACCAACCCATATTGACACCTAGTGTAAATCTTGACCCAATCGTACTTCCAAGCCCAACCAAAGTCCAAACTCACCAATAATCACTAACTAGAGTGGTAATGGTCCCATTAACGCCAATCAAACCAATCATAAGTGTTAAACACCTATCTTGCCCAATTTAACACATAAACCCTAACCTTGACCCATTTCAAAATTAGTCAACCAAAGCATCCAAATGGGTTCCAACACTTCCAAAATCACTAAACTAAGTGATTACACCCAAAATCAAAGCTTAATCATGGCCAAAACGTCAACCAACCCAAAACCTGCCAACAACAACAATAAACCCAATTACTAGTATCACTAAACTCACTTCATGAGTATAATGGGTTTCTCAACAATTTAAGTTCAAACCCTAACTATGAATATAAAATCAAACAATGAAATTCGGAGTTAGAACTTACCACTACAACCAAAACGTAGCCAAGAATGAGATGAACAACTTTAACACTTGAGCTTTTGATCGATTCAAGCTTCTTCTTCTCCAAAACTCCAAATCTCTCTCTAGAAATCTCTCTCTCTCTAAGAGTGGATGAGAGTGTTGAATGGATGTGAAAATGATCCAAAATTGGATCCAAACCAGCTGATATAGCCACAGATCCGTCCTCATGTGAAATGACCAAAAAGCCCCTCATTTAACTTTAATTAGAAAAAGCAGGAATCTGACGCCAGGTAGTGTGCGCGGCGCGCACGAGGCTCAAAACAGCCTGTCAGCTTTTATATTTATATCACGCTTCACCCACTATACGTACATCATTTAAACTCTATGTACCATAAATATTAGGGTCTTAAATATCATAAGTTTAATTAAATTAAATTGAGTTAATAAGTTAACATAAGTTTAAATGATATAATTAATATAACATAAGTATTTAATTAATTACTTAAATATTAATCATAACATAAGTGTTATTAATTAATAATAAATTTTTAATCATACCATAAGTATTATTAATTAATAATGAATTATTAATCATATCATAAGTATTTAAATATGATTATTAAACCATAAGTATTTAATAATTAAATTATAATTAAATAATAACTAAGCCTTGTAATAATTAAATAATTAATTAATCTTTATTATAAGTCTTATTATAATAATATCATAACATAGAATGGAATAAAAGTAATGAAACCCGCGATGGCTACTGAATAAGCTCCTTTTACCTTATCAATAGAAAAGCCTTTGACCTTTCTATTCGTTCGCCAAATCTTGTTCAGTTCCATCCAAGCTCGGTTTTGTGTGAATCTTCGTGGAACACAAACCCATTCATTAAATGGGCAAGGGGCTGCTCTCACTCTATTCACCTCCTCTGGTATAGGAAAGGAGACTTCTTTTTAGCTGATGCTTTGATTGAAGTCCCCGTTTCCTTTTTCAGGGTATGGAGCCACATCAGTCGATTGCCAGAGGGCCTTGGGGTCTCTACTCCCAAGGGCCTCGACCTTCTAGAAAGCTAGCCTTCCTTATCGCCAAAGAAGAATGAGAATTGCTAAAGTTTTCTTGGGGTTTTTCGATTTAATAGCAAAAGCAAAGAAGTCAGATCAATGCAAATCATAAGTATTTTTCATTATTAATAAAAGTATTATTAATCATAAGTTTAATTAGATGTTTAATTAAATCATAATGTAATTAATAAATGATATAATAAATATATATATCATAAGTCTTAAATTAAAATAATTACTTTTATATCATAAGTAATTTAATAATAATGAAAATCATTATTTTATATCATAAGTTCAAATTTATAACCATAAGTTTAATTAAAAGTTCGCCGGGTCGTAACTTGAGCCTCGGGTGTCGGTTTTTGACAAATTTTATATATATCTTCATCTAACCAAACCACCAGACACATTAGCACACTCAAGAACACCCTAAGGTCAGTTCATGAGCCATGAAAAATAGCCATGAATCAACCTAAACCATTAATCCGTTCAAAAACTTGTTTTAGCCATTTCGGGTGATCCGTGGCTCGGATTTCGATGACCCGAACATGAATGTTTATCCAATCACCAATCCTAACCCACTAGTACACCTTAGAGCCTTCAAAAATGGTCACAAAGTCAGACCCCAACTGAATACATTCGTTTTTACATTTTAATCTCATGAAAACACTAAATCAAGCATAACTTTTGATCCGGGACTCGAAATAACATGAATCCAAAGTCCAAAATTATTGTCTTGATGAGAGGAACTCATCTATACACTTTATTTTATCAAAAACAACATCCAAATGTACTGATTTAATCAAAAAGTCCGTTGTCCCAATTTTATTAAACCGAAAACATACACAAATGATCAATTCTACGCATACAGTCATCAATACAACAATACACAAGTGCTATACTATCATAATAACATCAAAATCAGTAAAATGCCCAGAGAGCATACGATATTACAGGCTTTTCCATAAATCATACGATAGTGTTTAGTTCCTAGAGGATTCTTGTAAGCAGTCCGGAATGCCCACAAAGCATCATCTAGTTTCTCGGCCCATTTATTCCCATGATGGCCGACGGTGCATTCTAGAATTCTCTTGAGTTCTCTGTTAGTGACCTCTGCTTGTCCGTTAGTCTTCGGATGATAGGCAGTGGACATCTTGTGGGTAACTCCGTATTGTTGCATCACCTTCTTGAATTGGGTATTGCAGAAGTGTGTGCCTCTATCACTTATTATAGCGCGGGGAGCTCTGAATCGGCAGAAGAGTCTCTTCAGGAAGTTGGTGATGACCTTGGCATCATTGGTCGGAAATACTTGGGCTTCGACCCATCTGGAGATGTAATCTACTGCTACGAGGACATATTCTTTCCCGTTAGACTTAGGGAACGGCCCCATAAAGTCTAATCCCCATATATCGAAGATCTCTCAAGCATGGATATTAGTCCGAGGCATCTCATTCTTCATAGAGATAATACCTTGTCTTTGGCATGTGTCGCAACGCTTTACAAGCTCTTGCGCATCTTGGAATATAGACGGCCAATAAAATTCTGATTCGTAGACTTTTCTTGCGGTTAAGTTTGCTCCATGATGACCTCTAGTTGGTCTGTGGTGACACTGGTGAAGAATCCCTGTTGCTTGTTTCTCATCTACGCACCTCCTGATTATCTGATCAAGGCAAATTCTGAATAGGTACGGATCTTCCCAGCAGTAGTACTTAGCGTCCCTGAAGAACTTCCTTCTTCGGGATGTGCTCATTCCTTTCCATACTACTCCAGCAACTAGGTAGGTGGTTATGTCAGCATACCAAGGAGCATCATTGAATTGCGATCATATGTTAGCTTGTCCTAAGCTCATAATTTGTTCTTCCAGAAATTTGTCTCTGATATCTTGTTCAGCAAGTTGTTCCATCGCTGGGTTCTCCAAACGACTGAGATGATCTACTGCGACATTCTCTGCTCCTTTCTTATCTTTAATTTCAATATCGAATTCTTGAAGAAGTAAGATCCATCATAGGTGTGACAACCCGGAAATTTTTGACCAAATTTAAACTTTATCTTTAAATGATTTAATGTTTTTGACACGATAAGCAAAGTCTGTAATGTTGAGTATCGAAAGTTTTGGAACTATATTCATATAATTAATTATTCTTTGACTGTTCTCGATGATTCACGAACAATATATATATATATATATATATATATATATATATATATATATATATATATATATATATATATATATATATATGATTTCAAGTTATTTAGTAAACGATAGCAACATTCGATTATTGATTCGATTGATATTTAGATAAGTTAACTAAAACGTTTAAGATGAACAAGTAAAACACTAATTTGCTACAGTATTTTCGAATTGCTACAGTACCCAAAAGCTACAGTGTTTTCGAAAATCACTATTGCTACAGTGTTTTCATAAAACACTATTTCAAAATGAAAATGTATATATATATTTTACAAGGTGATAAAATAAAATATTAACTTAATCTTAAAACGGTTTGATTTAAAATAATATTATTAAATATATATATATATATATATATTAGTAAATAATGAGACGTCGATATATAGAAGTAAATGACCAAAACACTTGAGCGATCAAGTTATATTTCAAGTAATATAATTTATGGATAATTTAAGTCTAATTATTAATAAAGGTACACGTCGCAAAATGTAAAGTGCTAGTTTTCTAAGTGTACGAAAATGCGTTCGAGAAATCGGAACCGGGACATAAGTCGATTGACAACGTACGAGTCATCGGACCAAAAATTACAAGTCAACTATGCACGTGAATTTAATATAATATATAATTAATTATATAAATTAAATATATTAAATATAATTAAATATTATGTCGACAAGCAAAATGTTAAACAAATATGAGCTGGTATCCTAGGCCATACGATCGCATGGCCATTACACACAGAAACCATGCGATCGCATGGCAGTGTGTGTTTGGCCACAATTATAAATCGAGCAAATTTGTTTCAGTTTGTGCATCATTCATTCCTCTTCTTTCTATCTTCCTTCTCTGTATTATAATTATTATTTATATTATTATTATAATTAAGATTAATAATATTATTATTAATCTTATTATTATTAGTAGTATTAGTATTATTATTATTTATACATAAAATACTACGACGAGGTTCTGCTCGCACGATTTCAAAACAAACTTTTTGAACGGGATAGAGCTAAGGAAATTATGGGTTATGGCTATGGAGGTTATGGGTAATATTCGCAGGTCAAACCTAGTGTTTATCATCTCTGTTGCATCTACGTACTTTCCTGCAATATTGAATCACAATATTGATACGTGAGCATTCATATCTTATCTTTTATATATTAATAGTGCATCCCTGACTAGTGCTCGAGTATATATGTTTATGCATGTTTGTATGCTAAATTTAGTCGTTAATGAATCACAAATTTAATACATATACAACTGGTATAAGGCATATGATATGCATGTTTTTGGAAAGCTGACGAAAAATCAATAACTTTTCATTTAGAAATCGCGTAATTTCGATGAACGAATTAAAAGATATGGACAACTAAATTATGATTAACATTAATTGAAATTACTTTTGAATCTGCAATTGATATTTAAACAACTTGTTTATAAGATTGATAAATTGGATTTTCAAATATTACCAGCCGAGTAAATGAATTCTTATATAAGGCACGTCTCGTTTTGTTGAACAATTGTCAAAACTGATTGTTTTATCATATTTTAAAGCCTCATAAAAACTATAGTTTAATTTTACAAGAAACTATGTGAAATGTTAAAATGTTTCGATTGCCATGATCATTCAACTATTGTATTGAGTCAGATTGACTTTTTGAAATGACTTTTAATAACTTTTGTATGTCAATCTCGAGCATTAGGATTGTGATACACTATGACCCAACCTAGCTTATTAGACATGTATTGACCAACATATGTTCTCTAGGTTTAGATCTATGGTTATTTTGCATTTCGAGTTTCGGTCACATTTCGATGAATGACCTTATGTTCTGCTAAGGTGAGTTTCATTTGCTCCCTTTTTAATTGCTTTTGCAATCTATATTTTTGGGCTGAGAATACATGCACTTCATTTTAAACGCAATGGATACAAGTACATACTAAATTCTACACCGAGTTTGAACCGAAAATCCCTTAGCTTTGTAACTAGTAACTGCCGGTTATAAGAACTGGTGGGCACGAGTAGTTATATATGGATCCATAGGGCTTGACATCCCCGTCTGTTCCAAGTATAGAAATTCTAGCCTGAACTGTAAAACATACGTATACTATTTGAGTTTAGTACACGTTGGATTGCGTGTATTGTATATGTTGGTTGCATGTATGTTAAAACAGGGGTACTTATTATATAGACGTTAAAGTTTAGTTACCAGGGTGCTCAATCTTGTAGAATATTTTGATAAACGTTTCTGGATGAAACAACTGAAACCTTGTGATCCACCTTTATGTACAGATTATGCGAAACATTAAAACTATGAACTCACCAACCTTTGTGTTGACACTTATTAGCATGTTTATTCTCAGCTTCCCTAGAAGTCTTCCGCTGTTTGCTTATATGTTAGACAAGCTTTGTGCATGGATTCATACATGCTTTATTCAAGAAAACATTGCATTCACAAAACCATCATCATGTATCTATTTTAACTGCATTGTCAACGGATGTATTATTGTAAACTATTATTTACGGTGATTGTCTATATGTAGAAATCATCAGATGTCGAAAACCTTGGATTTAAATATTCATTTGTGGTATACCTTTTCAAAAGAATGCAATGTTTATAAAATGTATCATATAGAGGTCAAATACCTCGCAATGAAATCGATGAATGACGTATTCGTCCATATGGATTTGGAGCGATTGTCACAATAGGAGTCTTGGTTTAGCATCTTGCTTAGTGAATAGATATTTTAAGGCTGAAGGATCTGTGTAAACTGTAGCTTTAGATAGGATGAGATAGGAACGGAATTTGTCAAAGGCGAAAACTACTGCTAGCAGCTTCTTTTTCATGGTGGTGTAATTCTCTTGAGCTCCGGTTAAGGTTTTGCTGGCGTAATAGATTGGATGAAAGTGCTTATCTTTCCGTTTTCCTAGTCCAGCTCCAACCGCAAAGTCGCTTGCATCACACATGATTTCAAATGGTAACCTCCAATCAGGAGCTATCATGATGGGTGCATGTGTTAGTTGTTTCTTTAGATAGTTGAATGCTTGCACGCATTCTTCATCAAAGTCAAACGGAACTTCCTTTCCTAGGAGATGAGTGATAGGTCACGTGACCTATGAGAAATCTTTGATGAAACGTTGGTAGAAACCGGCATCTCCAAGGCAACTCCTTACCGCTTTTACTGTGGTAGGTTCTGAGAGTTTAGCTATGGTTTCAATTTTTGCCTTATTGACTTCTATTCTTGACTTTGAAATCTTATGTCCTAAAACTATGTCTTCTTTCACTATGAAGTGACATTTTTCCCAACTTAGAACTAAATTCGAACCTTCACACCGGGTGAGCATCTTGTCAAGGTTAGAAAGGCACGAATCAAAGGTGCTACCAAAGACTGAGAAGTCATCCATGAAGACTTCCATACAACGTTCGATCATGTCATGAAATATTGCTAGCATCCATCGCTGAAATGTAGTTGGTGCATTGCACAACCCAAAGCGCATGTGTCGATAAGCAAATGTTCCGTAAGAACAGGTGAAGGGTGTTTTTTCTTGGTCCTTTGGATTTTTGGGAGATCTGAAAGTATCCAGAAAAACCGTCAAGGAAACAATAGAACTCATTTCCTGATAGACGTTCCAACATTTGATCAATGAATGGTAACGGAAAATGATCTTTCCGGGTTACATCGTTAAGTTTACGATAATCTATGCAAACCCTCCAACCGGTGACCTCCCATGTTGGAATAAGTGCATTATTCTCATTTTGGATTACGGTCATTCCTCCCTTCTTACGTACGACTTGAACATGACTGACCCACGGTGAATCGAAAATAGGATAGATCAGACCGGCGTCCAGAAGTTTGATTACTTTTTTCTTGATAACTTCTTGAATCATAGGATTGACCCTTCTTTGCCTCTAAACTGATGGTTTGAAATCATCTTCCATGAAGATCTTGTGGGTGCAATAGTTGGGACTGATTCCTTTTATGTCGGAAATCTTCCAAGCAATTGCTTTCTTATGTGACTTCAGAACCTGAATCAATTTTGCCTTCTCGTGTGGCATGAGGTCTTTCGAAATGATTATGGGGAGTTTCAATTCTCCTTCTAAGAATTCATACTCCAGATGTTCGGGTAACTTCTTCACCTCCAATTCCGGAGGTTCCTCGATAGATGGTTTCATTCTAGCTATTTATGCCCTGTCTAACAAGTCATACCTCTCCTAGAATTCTGATTCTTCTTCCTTAATAGCAGTCATTGATTCTATATGTTCTTTGGTTCTAGAAATTGTCCTTCTTAATGCTTCCTCTTCAGAAACGTCTTCTTTAGTTTTGAAGGTTGGTTCAGGAATTTTGACACAGTCCTCTTTTAACTGCGGTTCCTGAAATACCAGAATGAAATCTGTTTCTTCATTCGGTCTTCTCCTTAACAGAGGTAGGGGAATGCCTTGACCTACCGGTGCTATTTGAATAGTCTTGCTGAGAAAGTTACTTTCGGAGAGGAGAGATTGATTTTGACCAGGATTTATGGCTGAATGGATGTCGATATTTTCTTCAGGAGGTGTAAAGAACAGATCCTTAGAAGTTTGATCTTGACTACATATAGCCATGGTATCCTCCGGATATTCATTGACGAGTTCTTGAAAAGAATCAGCGAGATTGAGATTTTCTTCGCGAGGATGGCTCATGAGTCGGTCGACATTGAATGTGACTTCTTCATTTTCAACTCTTAATTTTAATGATTTCTAGTGTACATTAGTTATGGCCTTGGCTGTATTCAAGAATGGTCTGCTAAGTATGAGTGGGACCTTCGTGTCTTCCTCAATATCCATAATGATGAAATCGACGGGGAATGCGAACTTATCCACTATGACTAGGACATCTTCAGCTATTCCTCGAGGAATCTTAACTGATCTGTCCGCGAGTTGGATAGTCATTCTGGTAGGTCTTAAGTCTTATAATCCCAGCTTTTTGAATAATGAATAGGGCATTAGGTTTACACTGGCTCCTAAGTCTGCTAACGCATTGCAAATTTGGACATCTTGCAGGTAGCAAGGTACCGTAAATCTTCCTGTATCTTCTAACTTAGGGGGAATACCATGTTGTAACACTAATGAGCATTCTTCACTTAAGGGTAAGCTAACTATCTCTCTTAATCTCTCTTTATTTGAAAGAAGTTCTTTGAAAAATTTAGCGCAGTTTGGCATTTCTACTAAAGCATCTACTAGTCGTACATTCAAATGCAGATTCTTAATAATATCCCAATACTTAGCGAATTGCGCTTCCTGTTTTTCCTTCCTAAGCCTACCTGGGAAAGGTATGCGGGCTCGCGGAATAATTTCCGGGGCTTTAGAAGAGATAGGTTCCGGTGGATTGACAACTGGGTCAATTGGCACAGGTTTTGTATCGAAAAATCTTGTATGGGTATGTTAACAGTTGTTTTCTTCCCACCTCTAGTGACTACTAGGGCATCAAACTCACTACACTATAATTCAACTTTAGTGGTTAATCGTTTAAGCATAAGCTGCAAATTGATTATTAATTCTTCAAAAGTCTTTAACAGAGTATCAAACTTATTTTGGCATTCTACGACTTGAAGGTTTATCATGACCTGCTTTTTCATAAATTCAATTAAAGTTTCCTTAGAGCGGAGAGTAGGTTGGTGCAATGGGAAAATTATATTAAAATTTGAGCTATACGTTGTTTATATGCCCATCTAGGGTAAGGATACCTTAGATTGGTTCTAGTAGCATCGAGACCTTTAAAAATTGGTAAACATTGAAGAGTGAGGGTGAGATCTTGTAACCTGATTTCCAGTATTTCTACCGTTTAAGTGAAGACGTCATCATTCTCAGCAGCTTCATTGCCCCAATCTTCCTGTTGTGCAGCTATTGTGTCCTAAAGATTCCAAGATTCGTCTGCTGTTCGTGACATAAAAATTGCCTTGCGAGGCCATGTCTAGTAGGGACTTATTATCCTTGGTCAAACCATTGTAAAGCGTGCAGATTATGTCTGCCCGACTTAATGAATGATTCAGACATCTTTTAAGCATCATCTTTACTCTATTCTATGCTAGACACAAAGACTCGTTTTCTTTTTGAGAAAAGTTTGTGATGTCATTTCTTAAATAGGTTTGTAGGGAGGGTTGATAAAATTTGTTTAAAAACTTGGTGGCTAGTTCCTCCCATGAATGTATTGAATTCGGGTTAAGCTCATCAAACCACGTTAAAGCGTGTGTAGAAAGAGAATATTGAAAAAGATGAAGTTTTAAAATGTTTTTCTCGTTTTCTTCCTTCTTAAAAGACTCAACCAGACTGATAAATTTGTTTAAGTGAAAGTTTGGATCGTCAGTCGGTAATCCTTGAAATTTACAGATCATACTGACCAGCTTGATCATATGTGAACTGATCTTAGGAGTTCCTTCGGTTCCTAAGGTGATTGGTCCTCCTCTTTCTTCTAAGCATGATTTTTGCCCATTTGCTTGGCCCGTGTGGCAAGCAGTTTGCCATAGTGGCAGGCCGTTTGGTGCCTTGGTCAACTTGTTTCCTGGATCGTAACTTGACTTTCACCGTTTTCGCTCTAAATTCTTCGTTTTAGCTCCGTTTTATTTGATTCTTTTTGCATCGCCTTTGTAATTACTTAATCTACAAAATCAACTGACAAAGCGATAAATTTTGTGATAAAGTTTGGAACTTTATGGATTTAGGGCTTAATAACGGGGTAAAAACGTGACTTTTTGGCCGATATCAATCCCTAAATCCAAAACCCTAAACCAAAACTCTAAACCATTCGTATTAAATGCTAATTTTAAACCCTAAACCTAAATCTCAAACCTTAAATCTAAACGTTTAACCCTAAAATCTAAACGTTGAACTCTATAATCACACTAAAACTGTTAGAACATACTGAAAAATGTAGAATAGTGATGTAGAACAGAATTTTAGTAGAACACGAATGTAGAACGAAAAATGTTCAAACATATATACAAATAATTGTTCGACCGGGGCTCAAATTGTTATTCGAATACAGATTGTAGAACATAATGTCGAACGAAACATGCTTTCAGATGCGTTTTACAAATTGTTCGACTACACTAATAATTGTTCGACCGTTCATCTTTTTTGGTTCAACCGTCAAGTTCCTAGGGTTCTATCTATTAAAAAATTTTCATTTGATCCATTCAATATATATATATATATATATATATATATATATATATATATATATATATATATATATATATATATATATTGTAAGATCCTGAATTATGTACATCAGAAAATGTTCCTGAAAGTGTCAGTAAATGTGTGTATCAGAATGTACCACTAAAAGTGAACCTAACACTTATGCATTTTCAGAATTTGCATCAGAATCAGAGTCAGACAATTTCAGTCCCTGCATTTTAGAATCAGAATCAGTTACAGCACTGAGTCGCGCCGCGGGCTAAAGCTTGAATTGAAGGTCTGGTGCATTTAAATGGTTGATGTGGTTTTTCAGCTTTAAGGTGCGCCGCGGGCCCTGGAGCCGTGCCGCGGCCTATAACTGCAGAAAGTAATTTTTCAGCATTTTTTAAAATGGGGTCAAATGAGGGGTAAAATGGATATTTCGTGAATGGACGGTTTTATCACCACAAAACTGATTCAAACCTTATATTATCCTCATTTTCTTCCTTTTTCTTCTCATCACACACACCAAACCCCAGAGTGAGAAACAAGAGGTTTTAGAGAGAGATTTAGGGAAGAAAAAGAATGATCAGGGTCGGGTCTCAAGAGTTAAAGTTATTCTCCTTGTTCACGGCTACATTGTGGTAGTGTTGGTAAGTTCTAGCTCTGAATTTTATTGTTTATGATTCTTGTTCATGTCTGGGGTTTGAGCTAATTAGGGTTATAAACCCCATTTCTCATGAAATTGGGGGTTTTGTTGTATGTATTGCGTAAGTAAACCCGATTATTGTGGGTTTAGGGTTTGATGGCGAATTTGGAAGTATTTGTCATGGATTTGGGTGTTTGTCACTAGTTTATAAGTGTATTGGTGGTTTTAATGTTCTTAAGAACAAGTTTACTAGTCAAAATGGGTGTTGACTTGGTTTGGTGTCAAAATTAAGTTTGAGTCAAGTTTTGGTGAATCAAGTATGTAAATACTTGATTTAGGTGTTAATTGGTGTTTTGAAAATATAATCACTAGTCGTTAGTGATTTTGGGCGTTTTGTGACTTTTGTAAAAAATGGGTCAAATTTGATGATGACACTAGTTTTGGTCAAATAGATGTTAAACACTTTCGTTAAGTGTTAAATGACGTTTTTGAATGAAAGTAATCGTGGGAAGTGATTTTGGGTTAAAATGGTATTTTAACAATAAGTCAAACGTGGTCAACCGCAATATGAGTCAATATTGCACGTGTTGGGTTTTTGGTGTAAATGGCATTTGAAATGATTACTATCTAAGTAGTAATTTAGTGTTAAGACCTAGGTTTGGTCTAATTGGAGTAAAGTATGATTTGGGTTAAATTGTACTTTGTTGTGTGAGTTTGAATTACCACTAGAAGTGGTAATTGGTTTGTATCCATTAGGTGTTAAATGGGCGGGGTTATGGTGAGCAAGGTGTGATCCCTCGACTAAGGGATGTTTGTGTTAGGTTATCTTTTAGAGAATGTATATTTATGTGTATATTGGGCCTATGTGTGATATAGGTAACTATTTGCTCGGATATGAGGACGGAGACCATAATACACGACTTATGCGGGCATTCCAAGGTGAGTGGAATAATTATATGTGTATGTATATGATTTAGTTACTTGTGGGATATGGGTTTAAAGTTCGATGGTGACGATACCATATCCTTGTGTGTGTTATTGTTTGATGAGGGTTTAAAGTTTGATGGTGACGATACCTCATGTATGGATTTAAAGTTCGATGTTGACAATGCCATGCCACTTTTGAAGTGATGTACGATGAGGGTTTAAAGTTCGATGGTGACGATACCTCATGTATGGATTTAAAGTTCGATGTTGACGATACCTCATATGTGGGTTTTAAGTTCGATGTTGACGATACTACAATAAGTAGGGCGGATGGGATTTAAGTTCGATGTTGACGATACCATTCGCGGGGCCAGTATTGAATACTAATGGATGTTTTGTACATCGATGTTTCGTGTGTTGTTTTTTTATTTAGCATATTATATTGTTTGGGAGATATGCTATTGTTGTGCTAGCTTGAGTTTGAAGATTTAGCGTTATACTTTGTGATGGTATGCTAATTAAATTGCTAGCATATATATGGTAATTGTGTAAGTGATTGCAAGTAGGTAAATTATATATGTATGTGTATAATTATTGCATTCACTAAGCGTTACGCTTACCCCTCTCTTGTTTACCTTTTTACAGGTATTGTGATTGTGAAGCTAGCTAGTTGTTAGACTAGATGCGTAGGAGCGCTTGGGCTCGATGGGGTAGCTTTTGGTTATTTGGACGCGGATTGGGAATTTGGTAGTCCTCGAGATTTTGCTCTTGGTATCGGGTTGGGTTATTGTATATTAACCCGTATTTTGTGTGATTGGGTCATTTTACAAATGCTTTTGTAATGTGTAATTTATGTACCAAGGGTCATTATAAATTGTTAAACGCATCTTTACGATATTATGTTTTTGGTTAAAACAGATTTGGAAGTGTTATGTATTATGAACGTTTTAATGGGACCTAACCTATATATATATATATATATATATATATATATATATATATATATATATATATATATATATATATATATATATATGTTTCGTTTTTGTTAAATGGAATTGGGGTTGTTACAAGTGGTATCAGAGCATAGTCTAAGAGAATTAGGTGACCTTGGAATAGGTGCCTAGTCTTAGACTTATTGACGATTGTGCGTTATTTGCGGGACTTGTAGGAATACGGGACAGATTGAGATTTGTTAGTGCCTTAGAGTAGGTGACTAACTAGGACTTGTGCTTGTCCAATGTGGGATTATGTGGGGCCTTATTTTGTGTGTAAATTAATGCCTTATATTGCTAGTGCCTAATGTATGTTGGCGAACTTGGACGTTGTTTTAGTGATAGTCACCTAGGTTGTAGGTTGACTTGTTGTTGCGGTGCACTTATGTATATTTATTATTATATTGTATATATGTGGATATACAAGTATCTATTGGGCGGTATCCTAGAGACGAATATATTAGAGAGATTCGCATGTTTGGCGGTTTGAGTGATCAAGTTCACGGTAAGGACTTTGGTCATTCGGTTACTAGGAGTTATCGTGTGCTATTTTGTGTGAATGTTGCATCAGTCCGGGTAAAGTACTTTGCGTGACCATGTGAAAATGGTAAGGTACGCAATTGTAATAGTGACTGATCACCATTATTACAACCGTGTATTTTGACACCAAGTATGACATGACGAGTACCGAGCGGAGGAAACGTGGCATGGTTGGTGTAGAATCGGGACGAGTTAGGAATCTTTTATTGGTTCCTAGGATATAGTGGTCTCGAGTGATGTGCTTGTTGTCACATCGGGTTCTTTGTGAGTCGGGAAGTGTTACGGTGGATTCAGTTAGCTAAGGTGAGTAAGCTAACTCACGAGTTCGGCGCGTGCATAGTCACCCTAAGTAGTGGGTGCACTGTTGAGATTTTCATTGGTTGTAGTTATCCATCGTAACTGGGATGATCAATTAATGTGTGTGTGTGTGTGTGTCGAGGACTTGAATTTCGTAATGGAATGTGACAAGTCTAATAATTGTAGTTTGGGTTACACTCGGTAGAGTGTGTGGTTATGGGATCGTGTAAGGATTCTAGTACATGAATAGTCTATATGCTGGTACTAGGAAGCCGTAGTGTATGGATGTGTTGTGGGGTTTATGGGAGGAACCCTGATGTTTTGCCTAGTTCCTGGTGTATTAATGTCGTTTTGGATTAATCCAGAGACTGGTGGTCATGTTCGGATCGATCGATGGGAAAGTTTGTGTTCCCTAGAGTGATTATTTTGGTGATACCAAAATTTCTTCGTTTAAGGAATAATCCGGTTGCGGAGACGAGGGAAGTTGGTTCTTGAAATAGAGAACATACTTGATTGGCCGGTTGAGTGGTACGTTTATGGACCGTTGAAGTACGGAGTTTAACGCGGCATAAATCCTTCTCAATTTGGACAAATGCAAGACTTGGTTCACGGCGTAGTGAACTTAGTAGATCGCGTTGGGTGATATAGTTGTGGATGTAGCTTGTTGCGAGTTGTAGCCGAGAGAATTTGAAGGAATATATGGTGTTGTCCGTATTTCCTAGGTGGACATTTGGACGTCGAGCGTATGAGATACCGCTGGTTGCGGTAATGCAGGCTAGTGATTATTAGCGTGTGGTGAGATATTCGGGTTAATGGAAAATTGTTATGGACATCGAGTTTGGATGTGTGTCGAAGGACCATAGAGTGTGGGTCTGATTGGTTAATTGATGGAGATCACGAGGACGTGATCCAGTTTAAGTGGGGGAGAGTTGTAAGATCCTGAATTCTGTACATCAAAAAATGTTCCTGAAAGTGTCAGTAAATGTGTGCATCAGAAAGTGCCACTAAAAGTGAACCTAACACTTATGCATTTTCAGAATTTGCATCAGAATCAGAGTCAGACAATTTCAGTCCCTGCATTTTAGAATCAGAATCAGTTAAAGCACTGAGCCGCGCCGCGGGCTAAAGCTTGAATTGAAGGTCTGGTGCATTTAAATGGTCGATGTGGTTTTTCAGCTTTAAGCCGCGCCGCGGCCTATAACTGCAGAAAGTGATTTTTCAGTATTTTTTTTAAAATGGGGTCAAATGAGGGGTAAAATGGGTATTTCGCGTATGGATGGTTTTATCACCACAAAACTGATCCAAACCTTATCTTATCCTCATTTTCTTCCTTTTTCTTCTCATCACACACACCAAACCCTAGAGTGAGAAACAAGAGGTTTTAGAGAGAGATTTGGGGTTTTGAGGAAGAAGAAGAGTGATTCGGGTCGGGTCTCAAGAGTTAAAGTTGTTCTCCTTGTTCACGGCCTTCGTTGTGGTAGTGTTGGGAAGTTCTAACTCCGAATTTTATTGTTTATGATTCTTGTTCATGTTTGGGGTTTGAGCTAATTACGGTTATAAACCCCATTTCTCATGAAATTGGGGGTTTTATTGTATGTATTGTGCAAGTAAACCCAATTATTGTGGGTTTAGGATTTGATGGTGAATTTGGAAGTATTTGTCATGGATTTGGGTGTTTGTCACTAGTTTATAAGTGTATTGGTGGTTTTGATGTTCTTAAGAACAAGTTTACTAGTCAAAATGGGTGTTGACTTGGTTTGGTGTCAAAATGAGGTTTGAGTCAAGTTTTGGTGAATAAGTATGTAAATTCTTGATTTAGGTGTTAATTGGTATTTTAGAAATATAATCACTAGCCGTTAGTGATTTTGGGCGTTTTGTGACTTTTGTCAAAATGGGTCAAATTTGATGATGACACTAGTTTTGATCAAATGGATGTTAAACACTTTTGTTAAGTGTTAAATGACGTTTTTGAATGAGAGTAATCGTAGGAAGTGATTTTGGGTTAAAATGGTATTTTAACAATAAGTCAAATGTGGCCAACCGCAATATGGGTCAATATTGCACGTATTGGGGTTTTGGTGTAAATGACGTTTGAAATAATTACTACCTAAGTAGTAATTTAGTGTTAAGACCTAGGTTTGGTCTAATTGGAGTAAAGTATGATTTGGGTTAAATTGTACTTTGTTCTGTGGGTTTGAATTACCACCCGAAGTGGTAATTGGTTTGCATTCATTAGGTGTTAAATGGGCGGGGTTATGGCGAGCAAGGTGTGATCCCTCGACTAAGGGATGTTTGTGTCGGGTTCTCATTTAGAGAATGTATATTTATGTGTATATTGGGCCTATGTGTGATATAGGTAACTATTTGCTCGAATATGAGGATGGAGACCATAATACACGACTTGTTCGGGCATTCCAAGGTGAGTGGAATAATTATATGCGTATGTATATGATTTAGTTACTTGTGGGATATGGGTTTAAAGTTCGATGGTGACGATACCATATCCTTGTGTGTGTTATTGTTTGATGAGGGTTTAAAGTTCGATGGTGACGATACCTCATGTATGGATTTAAAGTTCGATGTTGACGATGCCATGCCACTTTTGAAGTGATGTGCGATGAGGGTTTAAAGTTCGATGGTGACGATACCTCATGTATGGATTTAAAGTTCGATGTTGACGATGACATACCACTACTGTAGTGATGCGTGATGAGGGTTTAAAGTTCGATGTTGACGATACCTCATATGTGGGTTTTAAGTTCGATGTTGATGATACCACATTAAGTAGGGCGGATGGGACTTAAGTTCGATGTTGACGACACCATTCCCGGGGCCAGTATTGAATACTAATGGATGTTTTGAACATCGATGTTTCGTGTGTTGTTTTTTTATTTAGCATATTATATTGTTTGGGATTTATGCTATTTTGTGCTAGCTTGAGTATTGGAGATTTAGCGTTATATGGTATGCTAATTAAATTGCTAGCGTGTATGCGGTAATTGTGTAAGTGTTTGCAAGTAGGTAAATTATATATGTATGTGTATAATTATTGCATTCACTAAGCGTTACGCTTACCTCTCTCGTTGTTTACCTTTTTACAGGTATTGTGATTGTAAAGCTAGCTAGATGTTAGACTAGATGCGTAGGAGCGCTTGGGCTCGATGAGGTAGCTTTTGGTTATTTGAACGCGGATTGGGGATTTGGTAGTCCCCGAGATTTTGCTCTTGGTATCGGATTGGGTTATTGTGTATTAACCCGTATTTCGTGTGATTGGGTCATTTTACAAATGCTTTTGTAATGTGTAATTTGTGTACCAAGTGTCATTATAAATTGTTAAACGCATCTTTACGATATTATGTTTTTGGTTAAAACAGATTTAGAAGTGTTATGTATTATGAACGTTTTAATGGGACCTAACCTATATATATATATATATATATATATATATATATATATATATATATATATATATATATATATATATATATATATATATATATATATATATATATATATATATATATATATATATATATATATATATATATATATATATATATATATATATATATATGTGTGTGTGTGTGTGTGTGTGTGTGTGTGTGTGTGTGTGTGTGTGTGTGTGTGCTTCGTTTTTTGGTAAATAGAATTGGGGTTGTTGTATATATATATATATATATATATATATATATATATATATATATATATATATATATATATATATATATATATATATATATATATTAGGAGTGATCCCGAGAAAGTAAACAAAAGAGGAAGAAGGGAAAATAACGTAATATCATTCATCATCACGCATCCGTTAAATGATAATTATCATTCATTACGCTCTTTCCACTTTCTTTTTTTCCCTACGAGAATTGCGCCCTTATATATATAAATTATAATTATAGATTTTAATTTTATGATTGATTAATTAGTATCTCCAAACCAAACGTGATAGACTGCTTTAGAACTTTTATTTCAACACAATTCAAACACTAGTTATTTCAAATTATTTATAAGTATATGCAATTATCTCATCTCAAGACTTGAACTCAACATTAGAAGAGTTACATTAAAAGTGCTAGACCAATAAGCAATAACCCTTTAGTAGGTTGCTTTAATGGTGATGTTACCCTTTAATTACTTGATAACGTTTTATTTATATAATTTTATTTACGTTATCGATTCTCATTATTATTAATTTGGATACCTTTTAAAGACTTTGAGTTTGTTTGAGATTAAAATGAAAATTTATATTAGAGGAAGTGTTAAAGGACTTTGACAAGAATTAAGCTTAAAAAGACAATTAGAGTGACGATTTTAAGTTGAGAAAAATCAAGTTGAGCTACAGTTTTCAAAGGATAGGGGAGAAAGGTAGTCGCACTAGCGAGATTTAGGCATAACAGACTCTTCGAGAAACAAGCCATCGCAGTCACGAAGTAAAAGTTCCAGTCACGAGGGTACATTTTCAGTATTTCGCGGTCGCGAGATTTGTGGTTGTGGTCACAAGATGTGTGGTCACAGGCGTGAAGTTAATTCATGTAAGACCCTGACTTCGTTTCAGTAGAAAAGTGCGCCGCACGTAGGCCTGCGCACCGCGCAAAAGGTGCTGGAAGATTGGATTCGTTATTTTGGAGTTTTAAAGGGGCATTTTGGTCAATTCACTTTGAGGTCGGGTTTTAAGCCACAAAACTGATCCATTGCTCATCCTTATCCTCATTTCACCTTTTTCATACACTTCCACTTAGAGAGAGAGAGAGAGAGAGAGAGAGAGAGAGAGAGAAGAGCTTAGAGAGATAAGCTTGGTTTGAAGAAGAAGAAGAAGTTGAATTTTCGACAAAGTCCAAGTGTTAAAGTTGTTCATCTCGTTCCTAGCTACATTTTAGTAGTGGCGGTAAGTTCTAACTCCGAATTTTATTTGTTGATTTGATTTTCAAGATTAGGGTTTGAGCTTAATGTTCTTGAGAAAACTCATCTAGCTCACAAATGGGTGTTTGAAGCTAGTAATTGGTGTTGTTGACCCTTATTGGTGGGTGTTGGGTTGGAAGACTAATTGACCGTGTTAGGGCTTGTAATTTAGGTATAATAACTAGAATTAATGATTATGTTGGTGTTGGTGTTAGAACCCAAATGGGTGTGTTTGGAAGCTTAATTTTGAAATGGGTCAAAATTAGGGTTTGTGAGTTAATTTGGGGAAGACATGTGTTTAACTCTTGTGTTTTGATTTAATTGGCATCATAAGACCATTTTCACTAGTGTTAGTGATCATTTATTAGTTTGGGCACGGGTTGTGCTTGGAAGTGCAATTGGGTCAAAATTGCACTAAGTGTCAATTTGGGTTGGTTTGTAATCCACCCTATTGTGATATTTGTTATGTGATAAATGGAATATGTACTTGCCATTGGTGGATTGCGGATTTGGCTTTGCATTCATCAACGCGACAAGGTGAGTGTAAATATATGCGTATGTATGCATAGGATGGGTACGGAGGGGTAGAGTAATCCTTGTGCGTTCGGGTTCACTTTACGTGTGTGTGGGATGATGGACCCCGTGAGTTTAGGGTCCACGTGGCACGTTTGTGCGTTTTGGGTTACCACCCTTGGGGTAGTGAATCTCGTGAGTTCGAATTCACATTGACAAGTAGGTCAACCCCATTGTTGTTATTGAGGAGAATTGGTAGTGAATCGCGTGTGGTTTCAGATTCACAATGTCGTCTGTGGTTTTGGACATTCCCATTAATGACTTAGGGTAGTGAATCTCGTGTGGTTTCGGATTTACTGGGGCGCTTGTGATTTTGGCCAACCCTATCGTCGTTGAGGTGAAGGTGGTGAATCGCGCGTGGTTTCGGATTCACTGGGCGCGTGTGGTTTCGGCCAACCTTCATGTGGTTGAGGTTAAGGGGTTAACCTTGGGATTTTGGGTAGACGCGTGTGTATATATGTGTGTGTGTGTGTGTGTGTGTGTGTGTGTGTGTGTGTGTGTGTGAATGTAATGTTGTGTTGTGTTGTGTTGTAGCTAACCTTGCTGATTTGACATGGTGGTACGCAATGTATAGCTTGCTTAGTTATACGTAGATACGATATGTGTTTATTACTTGTGTTGGTGATACGTATTTCATTTTATGCATATGTATGTATATAGTATGTTTATCCTCACTAAGTTTTTATAGCTTACCCTCTCGTTGTTTATATTTTTATATATTCGCAAGGTGGAGGCGGCAAGGGTAAGTACGGGGATTAGTGAACTACCACGTGTTGCTTTGGAAAACTTTGCTTTTGGATTAGACTTAGGATTGGGTAGTGAAATATCAATCGCCATGCTCGGTCTTTTGTTGTATTCAAACGATTTGGGTCAAAATTGTCACGTCCTTGCATTTATGGGTTGTTGGAGTCCCGAGGGTCGTAACATACTTTTTTCGATTAAAACGCGACTAATTAATGTTTGGAAAATGTTGGATTTGGTTTGGGGTTAATGAAACTCGGATTGGGTGAAAATGAGTCTTACATTGTTTGAAATTTGGCTGATCCCGTTTCCAGCTATAGAGCGCGCCGTGCAGGCTTTAGCGCGCCGCGCAGATACTCGATCACATAAGGGTCAGGCCTGGTTACATTTTCCGAAGTAGGTTTATGAAGTAACGCGCGCCGCGCAACCAATTGCGCACCAAGCAACTGGTCAAGTGCTGAATTGTTGTTGTTCAAAAAATAAAACGTGTTTTCACATAAGAGTTTTTGGGTCGTTACAATGCAGTTTTTAGGTTTGAAAATTTCCCTATAAATATAATGGTTAGTCCCCAACTTATGGAATCACTTTAGTTACGTAAAATTAAAATCCGGAGCAACCTCTGGCTCGAATTTTGAAGGTTTCTCATTATTTTTCTTGACGTTTTACACTTGGATCTTTATTGTAACCTCGTTTAATCAATCGGTAACATTTATTGTTTTCTCTTTGATTTATACAATGGTTATGATTTTTTTTCTACGTGTTTATTTTTATTTATTTCTTGCATGAATATGAGAACTTAAATATTTTTCATTTAGATGATTGAATTTAGGTGAAGAATTACAATCTTATGATTTATTACAATTGATTAAATTATCCAGTTTATGTCTAGCTAATGAACGATCGTTATTAAAGCTTGTTGATTTGTTTTATCATGATAGTTATCGATTATTTATCGACAGTTATATTGATTAATGATTTTTACCAGATTATTGATGAATAATTTAGGAATGTGTTGAATTATACAAGGGATATCGATACTATAATTAGACGTTTAGCGGTTAAACTTGGTACTTGTTGCAATAATTGTGAGGTTGTAAGGGACACCAAACAACCAATGTTAGATTATTTACTTATGTAATCGTAAGTTAATTAGTATCTAGGTTAACGATAGTTATTCTTAGGTTGCTAGTTATTGAAATGTAGGAATCGACGGATAAATACAATATCACAATTATACAATTAATAATAACTTGTTTAATTAAGCAATCTATCCGAGAGAATTGATTCTAAGTTAATACTTTTATTACCTTTTTAATTTATACGTTAATTAGTTTCAATTAAATTTCAATTTCAAAACCTCTTACTTAGAATAATTATTAGTTCAATATTCTTAATACAATGCGCTATGTGGAACAAACCGTCATTTAATTTTATAACCACTACATTATCCGATTTAGTTATCTGAATATATGTGTTAGTTTGTGAGCATTTTGTCCCCACTACAACATATGTTGCCTCCTTTATACTCCTACTACACTTATTTCGGATTTTCTATTTAAGAAAAATTGTGTATAGTTTATAATGGATTGTTATTGTTATTAATTTTATACACTATTTTTTTTTGTTGAACGACAAGCTTGCATCAGCGTATCATATATTAATTTTATACACTATATAACAGCCGGTTTAGTCTTTATTAAAAAGACCTATATTCTTTTTCTTCCGTTTTCGCTAAAGTTACATAAACAAGTGATAAACTATATGTAATGGTCGCAATAGAGTTTATCAATAAGATTGTAGCGTCTTCAAGATTACTACCATGTAAATAGAAATTATCATTATCATATATACAATTGACAGAACAAAATCACGTAATGCAATTTTTTAATACTTTCATTTTATTTTTTATGTGTAATTAATAATAATAATAATAATAATAATAATAATAATAATAATAATAATAATAATAATAATAACGAAATAATAATAATAATAATAATAATAATAATAATAATAATAATAATAATAATAATAATAATAATAATAATAATAATAATAATAATAATAATAACGAACAGTAAAAGATCGCACGTTGTTGTGAAAAGTAGTTTCACTCTATATCCATCTTGAACATTTTTTAGTATTTTATAATTACAATACGTAGATTTGTACTAAACTCAAAAGTAAATAAAAATAGCATGACAATATTTTTGAAAGGCTAAGGTAAATAATTTTGATATATACCACCCATATAACTTTTTAATTATATATATATATATATATACACACCTTAATATTAATATTAATATTAATATACATAAAAATTATGTATACTACTACTAATAATATTAATACAATAATATTATTTAGTATAAATTAATATTAATTATATATTATTATTTAGTATTATTGTTTATGGACCATTTCATAATAGTAGTAGTATATAGTAATAGTATCTCACCTTTTTCTGGAGGCAACAATACTAGCTTGACCAATTAGAAAACATTATTTAACTGTTGTGGAAACTAATTAAGAATTCAAAAATTTATAGGAGATTCTAATTGGCACGGCAAGATTGGATTTTTGATATCTTAGATTTGTATATTAACAATAAAGTCAGGGTCTATTTCAATCCATGTTTATAAGTGTCACCACATGTGTGATCTTATCGAATACAATAGTGGGTTGTTGTTTGATTATTTGATTAATTAGGTAAAGTATGGGGCTAAGTTAGACACTATATGTACGATATGATATATGTTAATATACACGTAAAATAAATGACTAAAGATAATTTTTGGTGTAAATTATGTTGATGATCAATGTAATTTACTTCGATTCTAGTGTATTGTACCAAATATATATCCGTTGTTATAAAAACGGACTCAAGCGCATTAGAGAAGTCTTCTTGTAAAGTATCTTGTGCAGTTGTGTGAAATTGCGGTCTATGTTCTTGCGTATATATGTATGGTTTATATACCAAAATAAGTAAATGTTAACATACGCAATATACTCCTTAACTATACTATCAATAAACAAATTAATCTAGCCAAACGTTTCTTTTGATGAATCAGTCATATGTTGGAAAACGATGAAATATTATTGTAATTGTAAAAGAATATAAATATATGAATAACTATATAAATAAATGGTGATGATGTACACCAAAATTAATAAGACATCATCAACCATGTACGGAGTATATTATACATTAATATATATTGTAATATTGTTTCTTTTTTTTTTTTTTTTTTTTGGTAATGTATAACATCTCAAATCATAATTATTATATATATATATATATATATATATATATATATATATATATATATATATATATATATATATATATATTTTTTTTTTTTTTTTTAGTACTAAAAAGTTTTAAAATCAAATGGCATGGTGACTCTAAAGGTGCATTGAAACAACCAAAGATATTGCTTAAAAGTCTACAACCAATGATCGATCCTTGGATTGCTATGCCTAAAGACATCAATGGCGTGTCAACTTTTAGCATATGACACCACATTTGTCATGTTTTTGTGTACTATATTATCCTCTTAATATCCAAAATTATATTGCCACTATAATTCACATTATATGTTCATTTTTTTTTTAGCAAGCATTGAAGTTTCAAAGTTCTAAGCCTACCAATATTTATTTATAGCTCACAGTATATATATATATATATATATATATATATATATATATATATATATATATATATATATATATATATATATATACACACACATAGTTTTATGGTAAAAATATACGTCACATATATAAGGAAAAGTTTATGCCTTTTCCTTCTGATCAGTCTACACTAAAACGTACAGACAGAAAAATCATCATCCTCGTACCTAGCCAAGGTTCTTGAAACGTACTCGCCTCATCGCACTACTATAAAAATGAGAACAGACGACAATCACTTTTAGCGATCGCTCCAAATTATCAGGTACGATGTTCCTGGATAGCTAGTTACCTGATCAACATGCACGCACGTTTCTAGCAGTTTAAATCACGACATATATATATATATATATATATATATATATATATATATATATATATATATATATATATATATATATATAGTCGTTTTTTTAACTCTAGTTAAGATTGTTTTCATCCTAATTAAACCTACGAGTTTTTCATAATCATATATTAGTATAGTATTTACCATGACACACTAAAATAAAAACTACTTGATGTTAAAAACTTAAACATCAAACATATCTTAAAGTCAGTAACTTGTATCTAATATATCAATCTAAAATCATATCATATATCATATATTACACTAGCTAGCTATATAGCAAGATAAGCATATCATCATCAAGTTATAAAGAAATAAATAATTGCATCAAGTTATAAAATCTCAAGTTGCGAGATTACAAATATTATATTATAATAATTCATTAAAGCTTGATCCAAGCTATAGCTTCACAGATTTTGTTCATACGTACGTAGCTGATAATAATCAATATTCCAATCATTATCATATGCATATATTGAGAAAATATTCATCTTCTCATTTTATATATGCATCTACGATATATAATTAATAATATATATAAATATATAGATAATATACTTACGATCATATCAAACTCTTGATTCACTCGATCAATCAATTTACCTGTTTCGTAAATTCGATTCATTTAACTGATCATCGGACCCAAGCTCAAAGCCGATTCGACATCAAGGCGCCATGCAAAGCCACCATGATCCATCATACAAACATCACAAGGCACCACCATCTGTGTCTTCTTTTCTAATAACCGGTACTCGATTCGAACTCTACATGATAAAGCTGGCAAATATCTATCCATTTTCGATTTTTCAACCTTCATCAACAACCAAACCGCAACTTCAGCTTGATCATCACTCTCCGATTTCAGATCTAACATCTTTCGATACGATTGATTCACCCACACAACCTCATCATAACCGTTGGATGTAAAACCAGGACACGTGTCCCTCTCTAGATTTTTCAAAACTTCATCATCAGAATAACCTAATAGCTTCCTATCATCACACGTCCCGGTCACCGATTCGACCGTGATCCATGATTCCACCATCTTTTTTGTCTGGACAGTCATCGTCATCGTCGGATCTACGCCATGCAGATCTGACGATGATCTGTCCAGCAAACCAGAATTATTCAGTTTACCGAATAAACTTTTCTTCGGTAAACCAAAACTTATCCAGTTTGATACTTTTTGTAACGGATCTGTAGTAAGCAGCTCGTTTCCGTTACAAACATCAATCATGCTCTCCAAATCCAACCAGTTATTATTTTTATCGTTCAACGATACATTATTATTATTATTTTTTCTCTTCTTCACTCTAACGTACTTTCTTTTAACGCGCTTCTTTTTAGTCATTCCGTCCGATAAAACGCTCCCGCCCGTTATAGGTTTGGGAGCGATGGGACGGAATTTCTGCATGATCTGGTCGAGAATATTTTTTGTACCATCTTCCATGTATCTAACATGTATCTATAGGTTTTTTCTCTCTCTAGAACAAACAAACCGGAACGGAGTAAAATCTTGTTCATAATGACAAAAGATAGGAATTAAGATGAAAAACCGGTCGCCGGTGCGTGTGATTTACACGTGTCTAGGGCATGAAATAGCATAAGAAAGGTGTTATTGGTTGTTAGAGATTTTTGATGGGGCCCACTCTAATAGAAGCGTGCGAAGAAGGTGATTGGTTGTCGATATATGGGGTGACACGTACCAAAAACCACTTTCTCCATGATAAAAGGACACGTATGTATAAAACCAAAGTGCTGAGTGCTTATTTGTCAGAAATTGGACGCGTGTCTCCTATCTTCATTTTTCAAATCTTTTTAGTTTTGTTTACGCGCGGCATTAGGTGCGTGATTCGACTGGAGTTATTTCTCTATTCAAAGTTTAGAATATCATCTTTGTTTAAAAAAAATTTTAACAAAATAATTGACCCTAGTGTTTTAATATTCTAGCTGTAGATTATTCTTTTTTTTAAAAAAAAAATAATAAAATATAAATAACTAGTGCAAAGTCCCGTAAAATCACGAAGTATTAAACCAAAAAATTGTTGAATGATATTTATAATTGACAAATGTTATTTAAACAAAATATGGATCTTATATAACCAAAATGTAGATAAAATAGCATAACTGATCAAGTTCGACAAAATATCTGACACCAATGTTTTAACGAATACTCAAAACAATCACATTCAAAAAGTATATTTGAAATCGGCCAAAAAGTCACGTTTTTACCCCCCGATATTAAGCCCTAAATCAATAAAGTTCCAAACTTTGTTGGCAAAATTATCGCTTTGTAGGAAAGCCCGTAGGAAAGCCCAGCACTAGGAAAGTAACCTGACTATAGGGAAGTAATCTTTCCTCAAACCTCTTTCAATTATTACGCATTAAAATCTCTAAGTGTGGGGTCATTCCCCCAACCAACTTAGAGATTCTAGAAGATATTGTCCTTAATTTATAAAGTATTAAAATATATTCTATTTCAGAGAACATTAGGGACAATGTTCTTCTAAGTGTGAGGTATTGGGTAAAGGTTTAAGGACAAGTAATTGTAAAATGCTAAATTTTGAAAAATTCTTTTGTCTAAAAAGTGATTAGCAAAGAATATTTAGGTAATTTCGAAAAATTCACTAGAACAGAACGATTAAGCTGAAACTCATGATTTGTGTCAAAAGATTTCTTTCAAAAAAATATGTAAAAGGCTACGCATGACCAAGCACGACCCCTACTCCCAAAAAGTGAGGACTCTTGGATTCAAAGTATCTGTATGACCCATCAAATCTACATTACTTTGTCAATTTATTTGATGAGCGTGCCTGTGTACGCTTTAAGTTAGAACTTGGTTTTGACATACGTTTCGAGGCCAATGGTTAGTGAGCGCCATACGTGGTGCAGGTGCGATTCTCCTTCCGAAATCATTCTGAATAGAGAAGACAAAAGTCATCCGTTTTCGTTTCCACTCCACGCATTTAAAACCGACCAACTCACACAAAGAGTTGATGAATCAGAAAATACTCACCCCCAAATTCACTCCCAAAACACTACTACATTTCGGCACATTAAGACGTGTTAAAAATCCTTTTTAGACGTGTTGAACAACACGTCTACATGTGACAGCTTCAATTGGTCGATGTCAATTAGAGAGGTTCAAGGAACCGATCTAAAAAACTCAATTAGACGTGTTCCTCTTTTTTTGTCAATTAGACGTATTCCCGGAACACGTCTAATTGATTAAATTAACACGTCTAATTGATTAACAACACTTCTAATTGATTAAAATAACACTTCTAATTGATTAAATTAGACGTCTTCCCGGTATTAATAGGTATCAATTAGACGTGTTCCCTGTAAATGTTAACCCTGGTCAAATTCTCAAATAATACCCACCAAAATCTCAAATATTTCAAATAATATCCACCAAATACCAAAATGCACCATATATAACAGATTAAATTTACTACAAAATCAAACTATGTATAAATATCATATATATAAATATCTTTAAAGTATTTACAAAAGAAGTCATAAATGTAATTTACAATGGAGGAAACTATAAACTAATAGCTGGTTTATTGAGCACCCATCCGACATGCCATCCCTCTGCCATCCGTCTTGCGTCCTCCTCCTTCCGCCTTCCTGCCTCTTGCCTCCCTGTGCCAACAACATTATGCAGAAGCAAAGTTGACCCATATCATCACAAAAGTGACAATAATGACCCATAATTTCGTCAACATACAAAAATGGACCCAAATCCCAACTACAATAAATAATTTGACCCATATCTATGTATATTATTGTCAAGAACTTGAATAAACTTACATATCCATGATAGTAATTCTCTCATTGGAATCATTCAAACAACGAACAACAACAAACAAAGTGATCGATAATTTTCTGCAAAAAAAAGGATCAAAAAAACCAAACAAGAAAATTCATTAGCATTTTAAACAATCCATTTTAGACAAGGTATAAGACAAACGTCAAGTAAATGAGTATTTGTTATAGATTTAACATTAGAGACATAATATCCATAGGAATATGGAATTGTAGAACCAACTAAGAAAAAAAACATACATGCTGGTTCCATTGTCAACAATTCTCTTTCCTTCGATGTCTCTTTTCTTCTTTATCTGTAACATTTTAGTTATTACACTTGCTAGGCATTATTAGTGTGTTAATACAATCATAGAGTATGTATATCTATCTATCTATTTTGAAAATCAAAATAAACTCATGCACACTATAGAAAAGCACCTGCTATTTTTTACACTTCTTGTTATCTCCTAACAAACAATACACATAATATACTATGTATGTACATATATAAAAATGGAGAAAATTTACCTTACGAACGATCTAACGAACATCTTCAAGTATCCTAAAAAGTATTCTATACCAACGTGTTATAATTTGAAAACAAACTAACATTGAATTAAATAAGCATAATAAATCTTACATTCTCAAGGAAGACACTTTTTGTCCTCTACTCACGATAAAATTCCAACAAATGTCCAACTTCAAAAAGGCTATTTAGACGTGAAGAAAATGAGAATAATAACACATAAGGAAGGTCAAAATAGTTAAAACTGTATGTAATTAACAAAGAATAGCAATACCACTTCCGGATACTCCGAAACAGACAAAGGCAGCGGAAAAAAACATGAAGAAAATGAGATTAAGTAGTTAAAAAAGGTGGATGAGGAAAACTTTACGACCTAAAAACATTCAACAATTCAATAACCCTAAAATGTAATCGATGTAGAGATTAAAAGAGAAAATTGTAACCTGTGTTTTTCTTTTTGAGATATAAGGATAATAATTAATAATTAATCTGATATAAAATTAGTACTCGATGAAAGGTTAAAAAGTTAGCCGCCCTAAAAAATGTAATAACATGTCTAAATAATAACATATTTAAACGTGTTACTATTAATTAAAGGTGTCAAAACGTCTATATGATAATATATGTAGACGTGTTCCTCAAATTTGGTCAATTAGACGTGTTAACACGTCTAAATAATATGTTAATTAGGGGTGTTCAGCCTTTTTTTATCAACAACACGTCTAAATATGTCGTGTCAACACGTCTAAATAATATGTAATTAGAGGTGTTCCGTAATTTGTATCATCAACACGTCTAAATATATCAATTAGACGTGTTGACACGTCTAACTAATATGTTAATTAGAGGTGTTCCGCATTTTTTCTAATTAGACGTGTTAATTTGTACAAATAGACGTGTTAATTTATTAACACGTCTAAATAAGGGGCTCTAAATGACGATAAATGTAGTAGTGAAATAAACTACCCATTCACCTTCATTCCTTTTTTCCGCCTTTCAAAAAGATCCAGAGATCAATAAAGAGATAGATCGATCAAATTCGCTTCAAAGGCACTTGTTGAAAGATTCCGAACCCCCGATTGTTTTTGATAGGTCAAAGACCTATTTTCGGTGAATTATCACTTCCTCTCTGGGCACAAGGAACAAAGGACAAAAGTTATGAAGAAAGGGTATGCCAGAAAAAAAATGATGATGAAAGAGCAAAGTCTCTAGAATAAAAGCCAAGAAAAACCCGAGAAGTTGCCCAAAGAAGGATTGCCGGAAGAGCCAAAAAAAATTCTAAACAAAAGTCTTAGCAAAATCCGCATCTTCCGAAGAAACTTTTTATGGAATTCAAGTCGTTCTCTATCCAAAATGGATACTCTGAAGAATCAAAATCTATCAGTTCTCCTTAAAAATCAAAAGATCTGGACACCTTTCACCTTTCTAAAAATTTCTCAACCAACCCTGCAACCCGTCTTCCTCTTGAAAGAATGCCTAGGAAGAAGATCAGTGTCGTCCTTACTTAAGCGGTGGAGATATCGATGCTTTACCAAGTCTATGATTAGAACTGTTACACGACTGGCTTCTGAGCGACAATACAACTAGATTAGGGCACCCTAAACACTTGAGTGATATGAGTGATCCGCTAGTGAGAAGCCTAGTCATGTATACTCTACATCTGAGAGTTGGAAAGTACGCCTTTTTTACTGTGAACGCGATTGAAATCTAGCGACTAAAATCATCGAAGTTCGAAACTTTCTCTAATACTTTCGAAAGATGTGGCAACTTCTGATGAAGGCATAATAAAAGGATCCAAGGGTGGGCGAGTAAGAATCTATTAGAAAGAACCTTATATTCCCGCTTTTTGCTTGAGGACAAGCAAAGCTAAGTGTGGGGTATTTGATATCGGCCAAAAAGTCACGGTTTTACCCCCGATATTAAGCCCTAAATCAATAAAGTTCCAAACTTTGTTGGCAAAATTATCGCTTTGTCAGTTGATTTTGTAGATTAAGTAATTACGAAGGCGATGCAAAAAGAATCAAGTAAAACGGAGCTAAAACAAAGAATCTAGAGCGAAAACGGTGAAAGAAAAGTTACGACCAAGAAAATCAAGTTACGACAAGCTGACCAGGGCAGGCCAAATGGCTTGCCAAACGGCCTGCCATAAGGGAAAACGGCTTGTCAAACGAGCCAGGCAAACGGGCATAAAAAACGGGCCACCAGTGCAAACGGCCCCTGCAAACGACTTGTCAAACGGCCTGCCAGCCGTTTGCAGAAAAAAATCAAGTCTATTTAAAGGGCTTCTTCCATTCATTTTTACACACACTCAATTTGTATTTCACTTTATATTTTCAAGATTTTTAGTTAGTTTTTAGTAGTAGCTAGCTTAGCTTTTATTTTCCGGAGGATATCCCGGCGAGTCCCTGCGATCTCGGGCATATTTCTTCAGCCTTTTCAAGTTTTCATCCGAAACGCTTGTCTTTTATATTAAACATGTATTGTTACCATTTATGTTTAATAATGAGTTCCGATATTACCATGTTAGCTTAATTAATCTGTATGTTGCCATGATAGAAGTTTGGGTTAGCGTAGTTATGTTAAATTAGTACGGTTATTGTTGTTATGTAGAACTTGTGAGTCTGATAGATTTGTTGCTAGCATCTAAAGAATTGACCGACCTAGGTTGTGATCAGGACTTGTCCACCTATATGAACTTAGCTACTTCATAGGATTAAGACCCCTGGTTATACTGTATTTGAAGATTCTATGAACTCGGTATGGCCGGAGTTCCTGATAGGCATCTAATGTGCTTTTAGGACACGGAACTTAGGAATTGAGACATGAATGACCTAGTATGCCTATTGACTGTTCCAAAAAGACCTCTTAGGAGCTGTTAAGATCTAGTTACATAGTTTCTTGAGAACATAATCAGTGTTAGATGGGACTTAGGTATTCGATCTCGTTTCATTTATCTTTGATATTATTAAGGTACGTGTTCCTTCTGAATTTGGTTCTAATAATCATATTATACGTGAGACAATCAAAATCTCTATTTTTTTATATATGTTCTAAGACTACACACAACTAAAAAATTTTGACATACATATGGCAAAAAGTTGAAACCCTCAAACGCCCCTAGTGAGGCTTTACTCATGACATACGCCATGCGTTAATCACATTTGTTGCGCCATACCTCAATCGCATTTGTTGCGCCAAAACAAAAAATGTGATAACCAATAATTTGTTAACACCTCATTTCTACTTTTATATTTTATTTTTTACACTCAATTACCAATCATATTTTACCACATCACTCAAAACATTTTCATACAATTTTAACATTCAAATTTAATACTCACCACTATTTACCTTCAAAGTTTGACATCGCTACTTCACAACCAAAAATTCGCGTCTAATTTTAAAAAGTGAAAAATCTAACTCGTTGTCATAGTCACCATTGCGGGTAATCTAACACCTCAGTTCTCCAAAAATATTGAGTATTAAAAAAAAAATTTAAGAAAAAGGAGTGGTAAAAAGGTAAAAAGAAATAAAAAGAAGAAGGTGAAGGGAGGGGATCGACCCTTAACCTTTGTTTTAACCACCGCGCTAACCATACACTTGCTTTATACCAATAAATTTTATTATTAAAAATGTAAAAAAGTCGATTAAATTGAAATCCAATTGAAAATTTACTGTTCAATCCTTTTTCAATTGAATAGAAGGGAGGGGATCGACCCTTAACCTTTGTTTTAACCACCACGATAATCATACACTTGCTTTATACCAACAAATTTTATTATTAAAAGTGTAAAAGTCAATTAAATTAAAATTCAATTGAAAGTTTACTGTTCAATCCTTTTTCAATTGAATATATATATATATATATATATATATATATATATATATATATATATATATATATATATATATATATATATATATATATATATATATATATATATTACATCTTATAAATCATCAAGCAAAATCCAACATGTCACTCCATTAGTAAATTTTAATCTCAAATGCCGACATGTTAATCACTCCACTAATTATCATTAAAACTAATTATGCCACGCTGTCCAAACGAATAAAAAAAACCCGAACGTACATCTTCTTCCCCTTTTTCGTCTGTTAACCAATCCAATAGCAACCCTATATCCCATCCTTCATCGTCTCTTTCACCCATCAATACAAACTCTCAATACATGCAAAAAACCCTCCTACCGCTGCTATCCGATCCATCTCCTGCAAACATAATACCTCAACTGATTAAACCGAAAAACACATGGAAATATGATCCTGAATCAATCAACACTAATTAGGGTTTACAATTGAAAAAAGATTTACAGTTACGAACAGGTTGAAAAGACGATTTACAATTCTATTTGTACGAATTGTTCATCTATACTCTTTTATGGTTCGATTTCTTTCTTACTTCCTTCTTTCTTCATTGCTAATTAGGGTTTTTTTAGTTGTTATCGTGTATGGTTGTGGCCATGGGTTTTGTTCGCCGAATTTTGTTACGGTTTTTTCCTGTTCTGTCCTGTTGTTTTTGCCAATGGTATTAGCATGGATGGTTGTGGCCATGGGTTATGTGTTTGAACTGCTGCTATTTGCTTCATTACTATTAAATTTGTGACTTCTATCATTTGCTTATATATGTTTTTCCTTTTTTTTTTTTAACAAAGTACACATGTGTATGAACTGATGTTTTTAAGTTTTAGACATTGTTTGATGTGCTGCACATGAATTAGGAAGTCAGTGATACTGTGTAGTAATAGTTGATGTATGCCTTTCATTATTGTCTCAAATATTATGTAGTTTTAGAGATAATTCATAGTATTGATGTCTATGCCTTTTAGCTGCTGTGATTATCTCTGCTTCAATAGTGTTTGGCAATAATAGCATCAAATAATGTGTTTTTTGGTTATATTAATTTGAATTTGTACTTTATTTGTTGACAATTACTTTGATAATTGTATTTGGTCCACATAGCAAAGAATTGTTAATATGACTCTTATTGTTTATTTATTTTTAAAACTTTGTAAAACTATAAATTACAATTGTCATGTTCATCGTTATGTATATAATCTATGCTACTTTTTAGTTGATGGCAAGAGGTGTAAAAAGAGAACTTGGAACCACATACTCAGGCTAAAAGCGTTTTTGAAATTTTTCTTCTTATTTTATAATGTTCACTAAAATAGTGTGTGACGATCGCTCCAAATCCATATGGACGAACATGTCATTCATCGATTTCATTGAGAGGTATTTGACCTCTATATGATACGTTTTGTAAACATTGCATTCTTTTGAAAAGGCACACCATAAATGAATATTTAAATCAAAGGTTTTCGACATCTGATGATTTCTACATATAGACAATCACCGTAATATAATAATTTACAATAATACTTCCGTTGATAATGCAGTCAAAATAAGATACATGGTGATGATTTGGTGAATGCAACGTTTTCTTGAAAAATATGCCATGTATGACTCCATGCACATAGCTTGTCTAACATATAAGCAAACAGCGGAAGACTTCTAGGGAACCTGAGAATAAACATGCTAACTAGTGTCAACACAAAGGTTGGTGAGTTCATAGTTTTAATGTTGCGCATAATCTGTATATAAAGGTGGATCACAAGATTTTAGTTGTTCAATCCAGAAACGTTTATCAAAATATTCTAAAAAATTGAGCACCCTGGTAACTAAACTTAACGTATATATAATTTGTACCCTTTGTATAATCATCTTAATAATACACGCAAACCAACGTGTACGCTTCTCAAATAGCATACGTCCGTTAAAAGGCTAGTGCTCTTGCTCAGACGGGGATATCAAGCCCTATGGATCCATATACTACTACTCGCGCCCACCAGTTCTTATAACCGGCAATTACTAGTTACCAAAGCTAAGGGATTTTTGGTTCAAACTCAGTGTAGAATTAAGTATGTACTTGTGTCCATTGCATTTAAAATAAAGTGCATGTATTCTCAGCCCAAAAATATAGATTGCAAAAGCAATTAAAAAGGGAGCAAATGAAACTCACCTTAGCAGCATATAAAGTCATTCACCAAAATGTGATCGAAACTCGGATTACCAAATAACCGTAGATCTCAACCTAGAGAACATATGTTGGTCAATAAATGTCTATCAAGCTAGGTCAGGTCATAGTGTATAACAATCCTAATGCTAGAGATCGACATACAAAAGTTATCCAAAGTCGTTTCAAAAAGTCAATTTTGACAATAATTCAACAAAACGAGACGTGCCTTATATATGGATTCATTTACTTGGCTGGTAATATTCAAAAATCCAATTTATCATTCTTACAAACAAGTTTCAAAAGCAATTTCAATCAATGTCAATCATAATCATAATTCAGTTGATCATATCTTTTAATTCGTTCACCGAAATTACGCGATTTCTAAATGAAAAGTTATTGATTTTTCGCCAGCTTTCCAAAAACATGCATATCATATACCTTTTATCAGTAATATATGTATTTACTTCGTGATTCATCATAACTGTTTAACAACAAAATTTAGCATACAAGCATGCATAAATATATATACTCGAGCACTAGACATGGATACACAATTAATGTATAAAAGATAAAATATGAGTGCTTACGTATCAATATTGAGATTCAATATTGTAAGAAAGTACGTAGACGCAACAGAGATGATAAACACTAGATTTGATTCACAAATATACCCTCGAACATTACCCATAACCTCCTTGGCAATAACCCATAATTTCCTTAGGTCTATCCCGCTCAAAAACCCATTTTGAAGGTGACACGCTCATAACCTCGTCGTAGTATTTTAGGTATATATACTACTAATAATAATATTATAATAAGATTAATAATAATAATATTAATCTTAATAATAATAATAATAATAATAATAATAATAATAATAATATAAAAAATAATAATACGGAGGAATGAATCGAGCTTTTATAGTATGTGGCCTGCTACAGTACCTCATACGATCGCATGAGTTTTCAGTGTTTTTGCCATGCGATCGCATGGCCTTCTTATCCGTTTTTGTTTGCTAGTTCGTCGACATCAAATAGTGTTTACTGTAGCAAATAGTACTGTAGCAAATAGTGTTTACTGTAGCAAAATACAGTTTCACTGTAGCACTGTAGCAAAATACGGTTTCACTGTAGTAAATAGTGTTTTACTATAGCAAATAGTGTTTTACTGTAGGAAAGTCGTTTTTACTTGTACATATATATATATATATATATATATATATATATATATATATATATATATATATATATATATATATATATATATATACATACATATAATTGTTCATGAATCATCGCGAGCAGTCAAATGTAATGAAACAGTTCTAAAATTTTGAGATTCAACTTCATAGACTTTGCTTATCGTGTCGGAAACGTTAAATCATTTAAAGATAAAGTTTAAATTTGGTCAAAAAATTTCGGGTTATCACAGTACCTACCCGTTAAAGAAATTTCGTCCCGAAATTTGAGTGAGGTTGTCATGGCTGACAATAAAAATGTTTTCATGACGAATATGAGTTGGTAAATAGAATTTTATCACCATTGAATAATACGGATAAAACAATCCGATTACTCGAAGCGTATGTGAGAAGTTATCGTAATAGAGTGAAATAGAGAATAGAGATTCGTCTTTTCTCTTGATGTAGTAACGATTGATTTTTGGAATTTAAGGAATAGAAAATCTTCATAATTTAAATAAGATTTGATTCTTCAAAATTTAAGGAAATTAGGATTTCCTCTGATTAAATGTGTAATCTGCCTCGATTGCTATGTCTGATATTTTGCTATAAATTAACCTCTTCCGTTTCATTTATTCTCACCACTCATATAATCTTCTTTCTTATTTCATACTTACAAAAGATTTGTGAAAATGCTTCATCCAGTTCTGATTCTTGATATTTTCTTGGCTATCATATTATTCATTCTTCTTTTTCATCTGCCACCAGAGAAAGTTATTTTCTTCTACCATTACCTTGGGGTTATAGTGTTTTTTATTCTCCCGTGTCTTTATATTGCTATAGGCATTGATATACACGGTTTGTAAATTTCGGGGTTGTTATCGGGCTTATATTCTCCTTTATATTTTGGAGCTTCATGCTTTCGTTTTCTCTTCCCGACTTTAAGTCAAGCGAATAATGGTTCAGAATTCGTAAGTATGAAATTTTGGATAAACAATACTAACGTTCTAAGAAAGAAATTGTAATGGCACGATCTTGATTTGTCAAATTACCAGAATATCTGAAAAAGACCGAATCATCAAGAAAAATATTTTCTTGATATGTTTAGAGATTAGAATGTAAGAGTCGTGTAACATGGCACATGATGAGGGTGGAATCTGTGAACCCTTATCACGTTCCATTAGAAATTCAGCATGACTTACTGTAATATAATCACGTTGATCAAGTGTCATTATATTATACTATATATGCTTCAGTTCTCAACACTACTTCAAAACATTAAATTTTTTTTTTGAATTTTTCAGATGTTAGAAACTAAAATAGTTTCTTTTATGTTATAACACAGATAGCGCGAAGAGATGAATGATTTCAAATAAGAATGGTTATGAAAATATCTTCAGAAATATCGAGGATATTTATAATAAAAGATATGATGATATCTTAGAATATTTAAGATAATGATGATGATGAAGAATATTGTCCGCAAAGGTTTTAGAGTAAAGAGCAAGGTATTTACTAAGGATTTCAGCAGACACTGAATCATTTGGATTCTTTGAAGGCAGGTTCCATCTTTGTGATTTATCCACAGCCTCCTTCATACTTTGCTCAATCCGTTTTCCAGTTCCAAACCTTCTCTTTTTCTCAGCTTTACCACCATACTATTCTTTATCATTAAACTTTTGACTGTTAAGGTCGTTTACAGTTTTTGCTGCTTCATCATCATTGTTCTAATTTCAGAGAACTAGTTCATAGTTTGGGATGTTTTTCAGAAACTTCACATTCGAAGTATGTAAGTCTAGAAGATAGACATTATATGTATATATAACTGTTGACGTAGAATTGCTGCGATATTCGAAATACTGATTGCTAATTCCCGGTAGTTGATATGGCAATTATTGTTACAAGATGTGGATGAGTACATGATACAGTTTCAATGAGTATAAGGATTTTTCGGAAGGTCAAAGATCAATGAAGTTGTTGGTAAATTTACTGCTAATGTGGTGGAACATGAAAGGTTCTCCAGTAACGAAAACGTATATGCCAAAATTACAAGTCTGAAAGGTCGTCGTTGACTGGTTGAATGGTTGATAATACTGGATACTTTGAAAAGGAATTGCAAGGTTATTTTTGGTAAAAACAATGCTAAAGGATCTTGCATAGTTTTGAAGTCAAAGTATAGCTTTGAAAGATGTAGAGATCTAAGAATGATGTCACCGGTTCAGAGTTATGGCTTGGATTCTGATCCGTCGATATCAGAATATGTGATTGAATTTGTATGAAATGATTGTGTATCATTGTGAAGATAGTGAGTATAGTTAATGATTTTTGAATCAAAATTGAAGAATGTACAGTGTAACATATTAATTGTGAACTTAAATATTTCTCGAGTAGTACCTACCCGTTAAAGATTTCACAATTAATACTTTGTACAAAAGAATTTTTATTACCGTCTTTATGAAAATATATGTATGTATATTTTTTTTCAAATCTAATACAGATTTAATGAGTTTATATCATATTAAGCTCATTTGATTTTCGACTTGACTTAGAAATGATTAATCTCTAAAACATTAAAGATTACATAATCTTTGCGGAGTATTTCGCTAATGTAATCGATACTTCATTATTTATTCTTATTTCTCGGTGAAGGATGTTGATGCTTGTGGAATCTTTGTGAACCTTACAAGGCACAGATGATGTTTTCTGGAAAGTTTCGAGTACATCGAAAATGAAAATGTAAAATCAATTATGTAATTGAATAATACACTTGATTTATTATGAAATGGAATTCATTAAGTTGAAACAGAGATTGTAGTTAACAATGGTTAAGTTGTTAAGGAAGGATGTACATCATTGCATATTAGTAATATGAACTAACCGAGTAGTACCTACCAGTTAAGATTCACACGTAATAGCTTAGTACGAAAAGATTTATTTTGATTTCAAAATTCATATATATTAAATATACATAAAATTTCTTCAGGGGAAATAAGTTAATACTTCATCGGTTATTGTTGCTGGTATTTCTTGGTAACTACGATGCGTATGACGTTGATGTTCAAGGTACATATTGTGATGTTGAGGCTTGCGGTGCGGATGTTGTTGGTGGTGGTAATGGTACTGTTGGTGTTGTTTTCGGTGGTACTGTTGATGCCGGAGATTCTGCTGGTGCTTGTAACCTTTGCACCATATTCTCCAAAGCCACTACCTGAGCGCGAAGCTCGTTGAATTCTTCTACTACACCGGGATGATTGGCGGTTCGGACGAGTGGATGAATAAGATCCAGAATTTGAGAGAGTATATGATCATGATGAGATATTCTGGAGATGAGAGAGAAAATGGTATTACGAACAGGTTCGCCGGTAAGTGCTTCAGGTTCTTCGCCAAGAGGGCAATGTGGTGGATGGAAGGGATCACCTTCTTCTTGTCTCCAATAATTAAGTAGGCTACGAACCCATCCCCAATTCATCCAGAATAGATGATGGCTAATTGGTTGATCCATTCCGGTTACACTGTCTTCGGAATTCAGGTGAATATCCATATCGGAATAGCTGTCAGAGTTTAAGGAATTTGAACTAGATACGGGATCCATCTTGAATAATTAGGGAGATGATTTTTTTTATATGAATTAGATTATAGAATTTAGTTTGGTATTCTTCAATACATAATTTACATATGTATATATAATACCAATTTCCATAAATCACGGAGAAATTTTCGGAAGATGTCAGGAAAAGTGTACAGTAACAGATACGCTAAGATATGAATTTTGTCTATACACTATTCATGCAATCAATGCAGTAAAACGTGTCTAGCCTAGGAATGATAAGCAGGTAATTTCTGACAAAAAATGATAAGCAAAACTTTTGACATGCAGACACGGTCGAAGTCCAGACTTACTAATGCATCCTAACAACTATCAGTTAGACACACTCATGCAAGACCTGGTTCGCTAGGACCAACGCTCTGATACCAACTGTGATGATCACTCCAAATCCATATGGACGAACACGTCATTCATCGATTTCATTGCGAGGTATTTGACCTCTATATGATACGTTTTGTAAACATTGCATTCTTTTGAAAAAGCACACCATAAATGAATATTTAAATCAAAGGTTTTCGACATCTGGTGATTTCTACATATAGACAATCACCGTAATATAATAATTTACAATAATACTTCCGTTGATAATGCAGTCAAAATAAGATACATGGTGATGATTTGGTGAATGCAACGTTTCCTTGAAAAATATGCCATGTATGACTCCATGCACATAGCTTGTCTAATATATAAGCAAATAGCGGAAGACTTCTAGGGAACCTTAGAATAAACATGCTAACAAGTGTCAACACAAAGGTTGGTGAGTTCATAGTTTTAATGTTGCGCATAATCTGTATATAAAGGTGGATCACAAGATTTCAGTTGTTCAATCCAGAAACGTTTATCAAAATATTCTACGAAATTGAGCACCCTAGTAACTAAACTTAACGTATATATAATTTGTACCCTTTGTATAATCATCTTAATAATACACGCAAACCAACGTGTACGCTTCTCAAATAGCATACGTCCGTTAAAAGGCTAGTGCTCTAGCTCGAACGGGGATATCAAGCCCTATGGATCCATATACTACTACTCGCGCCCACCAGTTCTTATAACCGGCAGTTACTAGTTACCAAAGCTAAGGGATTTTCGGTTCAAACTCAGTGTAGAATTAAGTATGTACTTGTGTCCATTGCATTTAAAATAAAGTGCATGTATTCTCAGCCCAAAAATATAGATTGCAAAAGCAATTAAAAAGGGAGCAAATGAAACTCACATTAGCAGCATATAAAGTCGTTCACCAAAATGTGATCGAAACTCGGATTACCAAATAACCGTAGATCTCAACCTAGAGAACATATGTTGGTCAATAAATGCCTATCAAGCTAGGTCAGTTCATAGTGTATAACAATCCTAATGCTCGAGAGCGACATACAAAAGTTATCCAAATTCGTTTCAAAAAGTCAATTTTGACAATAATTCAACAAAACGAGACGTGCCTTATATATGGATTCATTTACTTGGCTGGTAATATTCAAAAATCCAATTTATCATTCTTACAAACAAGTTTCAAAAGCAATTTCAATCAATGTCAATCATAATTCAGTTGATCATATCTTTTAATTCGTTCACCGAAATTACGCGATTTCTAAATGAAAAGTTATTGATTTTTCGCCAGCTTTCCAAAAACATGTATATCATATACCTTTTATCAGTAATATATGTATTTACTTCGTGATTCATCATAGCTGTTTAACGACAAAATTTAGCATACAAGCATGCATAAATATATATACTCGAGCACTAGACATGGATACACAATTAATGTATAAAAGATAAAATATGAGTGCTTACGTATTAATATTGAGATTCAATATTATAGGAAAGTACGTAGACGCAACAGAGATGATAAACACTAGATTTGATTCACAAATATACCCTCGAACATTACCCATAACCTCCTTGGCAATAACCCATAATTTCTTTAGCTCTATCCCGCTCAAAAATCCATTTTGAAGGTGACACGCTCATAACCTCGTCGTAGTATTTTAGGTATATATACTACTAATAATAATATTATAATAAGATTAATAATAATAATATTAATCTTAATAATAATAATAATAATAATAATAATAATAATATAAAAAATAATAATACGGAGGAATGAATCGAGCTTTTATAGTATGTGGCCTGCTACAGTACCTCATGCGATCGCATGAGTTTTCAGTGTTTTTGCCATGCGATTGCATGGCCGCCTTATCCGTTTTTGTTTGCTAGTTCGTCGACATCAAATAGTGTTCACTGTAGCAATAGTGTTTACTGTAGCAAAATAGTGTTTACTGTAGTAAATAGGGTTACTGTAGCAAAATACGATTTCACTGTAGCAAAATACGGTTTCACAGTAGCAAATAGTATTTTACTGTAGCAAAGTCATTTTACTGTAGCAAATAGTGTTTTACTGTAGGAAAGTCGTTTTTACTTGTACATATATATATATATATATATATATATATATATATATATATATATATATATATATATATATATATATGTATTTATACATACATATAATTGTTCATGAATCATCGAGAGCAGTCAAATGTAATGAAACAGTTCTAAAATTTTGAGATTCAACTTCATAGACTTTGCTTATCGTGTCGGAAACGTTAAATCATTTAAAGATAAAGTTTAAATTTAGTCAAAAATTTTCGGGTTGTCACATAGTGATTATTACTCATTATAACCTCGTGGACGCGATTTATATGTAAATAAAAATTGGTAATGTTGGTTTGTAGGCGGCCTCTGTTAGTTTAGGGATTGGATCACTTGTTTGGGTCGAAGATCCAGTTGAGGCCTGGAGAGATGGTAAAGTTATTGAGGCAAAAGGTGAAGACATTATGTAACGACCCGTCAAAATCGCTATTGACGCGGCACGTTAATCATTGATTCCACAGTGAGGTTTTGACCTCTATATGATACGTTTTGATAAAATATTGCATTCATTAAAATAAGTGACTTTCTAAACATAGAAAGTCATAAACATGTGGGCGAGTGCTTAGGTATAAGCAAAACCCCGAAATACATAAGTCTTTAATTTACAGGTTGACATCACAGTCCAATTATTTATTACACAACGCAGTTTTATTTTGAATGCAATAAACTTTGTACAAAGCATGAGAGACTCCATGCAGGCAACAAGCACATCACAGCGGAAGCATTCTAAGGACCTGAGAATAAAACATGCTAAAAAGTCAACACGAATGTTGGTGAGTTATAGGTTTAATTGCTCGAGTCATAAACATATATAAAGATAGACCACAAGGTTTCATCAAAAGTTTATCAATAGATTCTACGTAACAGAGCACCCTGGTAACTAAACTTAACGCTATAGTGATAATTACCCCATTCGTTTTAATACACGCAAACCAACGTGTCTTAAACTCAAATAACATACGTCCGTTAAAAGGCTAGCGCTCTAGCTCGGACGGGGATGTCAAGCCCTATGGATCCATATACAATTATTCGCGCCCACCAGTCCATATCCTATGTACTCGCAGCTACTAGTTACCAAAGCTAAGGGATTTTCGGTTTAACTCAGTGTAGAATTTTGTATGTACTTGTGTCTTATTGCGTTTAAAATAAATTGCATGTATTCTCAGCCCAAAAATATTTAAAGTATTTAAAAAGGGATCTATAACTCACAGTTCAATATTGCGATTCAATATTGTAGGCAAATTGCGTAGACGTAATGATGGTAGACGACTGTATGGTTGGTCTTGGATTCAAGAACAATACCCCGAACAATACCCAATATTTCCTTATTTTAAAACGGTTTGAAACCCGAATTAAAAATACCCTCGAATATACTTTATTATTATTAAACTTAAAATTAAAATTATAATTATAATTTTACGTACATAAATTTTTATGATATATTTCGTCGAGCAAAACTGACCTTTTATAGTACTTTTCGATTTACTGTAGCTCATGCGATCGCATGAGTTTTCAGTGTTTTTGCCATGCGATCGCATGGCCGCCTTTTCTGTTTCTGTTTGCTAGTTCGTCGACATCAAATAGTGTTTTACTGTAGCAAATAGTGGAACTGTAGCAAATAGTGTTTTACTGTAGCAAATAGTGTTTACTGTAGTAAATAGTGTTTTACTGTAGCAAATCACTGTAGCAAACTCGTTTTCACTGTAGCACTGTAGCAAAATACGATTTCACTGTAGCAAATAGTGTTTTACTGTAGCAAATTGTGTTTTACTGTAGCAAAGTAATTTTTACTGTAGGAAAGTCGTTTTTACTTGTACATATATATATACATACATATAATTGTTCATGAATCGTCGAGAGTAGTCAAAGGTAATTGTATATATGTAACAGTTCTAAAATTTTGAGACTCAATCTAACAGACTTTGTTTAACGTTTTAAAATAATAAATCGTATAGAGAATTGGTTTAAATAAGTCAAAAATTTTCGGGTCATCACAGTACCTCCCCGTTAAAGAAAATTTCGTCCCGAAATTTTGAGTAGTACCTGTTTCATGAGCGATATCAGTGAACAAATGTGGATACTTTTGCTTCATTTGATCTTCACGTTCCCAAGTAAACTCGGGTCCTCGTCTTGCGTTCCAACGAACCCTAACTATCGGTATTTTGCTTTGTTTTAATTGTTTGACCTCACGGTCCATGATTTCAACAGGTTCTTCGATAAAATGGAGTTTATCATTGATTCGTATTTCATCAAGAGGAATTACGACATCCTCTTCAGCTAAACATTTCTTCAAATTTGACACGTGAAATGTGTTGTGAACACTACTAAGTTCTTGCGGTAGCTTTAATCGATAAGCAACTGTTCCAATTCTTTCGGTGATTTCAAAGGGTCCTACGTACCTAGGACTTAGCTTTCCTCGTTTACCGAATCGTACAACGCCTTTCCAGGGTGACACTTTCAACATGACTTTGTCGCCCACTTGAAATTCTAGCGGTTTTCTTCTTACATCAGCATAACTCTTTTGGCGACTCATGGCCGTTTTCAATCGCTGTTGTATTTGAATGATCTTTTCGGTGGTTTCATGAATAATTTCTGGTCCAGTAAGTTGTCTTTCTCCTACTTCACTCCAACATATAGGAGATCTGCACTTTCTACCGTAAAGTGCTTCAAATGGCGCTGCGTTGATGCTCGTATGATAGCTGTTATTGTATGAAAATTCTGCCAACGGTAAGTGTCGATCCCAACTGGTTCCAAAGTCAATCACGCATGCCCGTAACATGTCTTCCAATGTTTGTATTGTTCTTTCACTTTGACCATCTGTCTGTGGGTGATAAGCGGTGCTCATATCTAATCGAGTTCCCAATGCTTTTTGTAATGACTGCCAGAAACGTGATGTGAATCGGGTGTCGCGATCAGATATGATAGAGATGGGTACACCATGCCTGGAAACTACTTCCTTCAAATATAGGCGTGCTAATTTCTCCATACTGTCTGTCTCCTTTATTGGTAGAAAGTGAGCTGATTTAGTTAGACGATCAACTATCACCCAAATAGTATCATGACTACTTGCAGTCCTTGGCAATTTCATAATGAAATCCATGGTTATTCTTTCCCATTTCCACTGCGGAATTTCTGGTTGTTGCAGTAATCCTGACGGCTTTTGGTGCTCAGCTTTGACCTTTGCACACGTTAAACATTTGCTTACATAAGTAGCAATTTCTGTTTTCATATTAGGCCACCAATAAAACTTCTTGAGATCGTGGTACATTTTTCCGTTTCCTGGGTGAATTGAGTACCTCGTTTTGTGTGCTTCATCCAGTACTAGTTGCCTTAGGTTACCATGTTTTGGTACCCATATCCTACCAGCAAAATACAGGGTTCCATCGGCTTTTTCTTCAAGTTGTTTTTCTAACCCTTTGCTTATTTCGCCTTTTCTGTTTTCTTCTTTTAAAGCCTCTAACTGTGCTGCTTGAATTTGCTTTGTGAGATCAGTACGAATTGTAATATTCAAAGCTCGGACCCTAAGAGGTTTTACTCTTTCTTTTCGACTTAGGGCATCAGCTACAACATTAGCCTTTCCGGGGTGGTAACGGATTTCACAATCGTAATCGTTTAACAACTCTACCCAGCGACGTTGCCTCATATTGAGTTGTTTTTGATCAAAAATATGCTGAAGACTCTTATGGTCGGTGTACACTGTACACTTGGTGCCATATAGATAGTGTCTCCATATTTTGAGTGCAAAAACTACTGCTCCAAGTTCTAAATCGTGCGTCGTATAGTTCTTTTCATGAATTTTTAGTTGTCGTGAGGCATATGCGATGACTTTTGTGCGTTGCATTAATACACATCCTAAACCTTGGCGTGAAGCATCACAATAGATCACGAAATCATCATTTCCTTCCGGTAATGACAAAATGGGTGCAGACGTTAACTTCTTCTTTAATAACTGGAATGAGGATTCCTGTTCTGTGGACCAATCATACTTCTTTCCCTTTTGAGTCAATGCAGTTAAGGGTTTGGCGATTCTAGAGAAATCTTGAATGAATCTTCGGTAGTAACCAGCAAGACCTAAGAATTGGCGAATTTGTGTTGGAGTCTTCGGGGTTTCCCATTTACTAATGGCTTCGATCTTGGCGGGGTCAACTTTAATTCCATGTTTACTGACAACATGGCCCAAAAATTGTACTTCTTGTAACCAGAAATCACACTTCGAAAATTTTGCGTACAATTCTTCTTTCTTGAGTATCTCTAGTACCAGTCTTAAGTGTTGCTCATGTTCTTCCTTGTTCTTCGAGTAAATCAATATGTCGTCGATAAAAACAATGACAAATTTGTCTAAATACGGTCTACAGATGCGATTCATTAGATCCATGAATACTGCTGGAGCATTAGTTAATCCAAAAGGCATGACTAGAAACTCATAGTGACCGTAACGGGTTCTGAACGCGGTTTTAGGAACATCTTCTTCCTTCACTCTCAGTTGATGATATCCGGAGCGTAGATCAATCTTAGAATAAACACTTGATCCTTGCAATTGATCAAACAAATCATCAATCCTCGGTAATGGGTACCGATTCTTGATCGTTAATTTGTTTAATTCTCTGTAATCTATGCACATTCTCATAGATCCATCCTTCTTCTTGACGAACAGAATAGGAGCACCCCAAGGTGAAAAACTAGGACGAATAAATCCACGGTCCGATAATTCTTGCAACTGGTCTTGTAATTCTTGCATTTCTGAAGGTGCAAGTCTATATGGAGATCGGGCTACAGGTGCAGCTCCTGGTATGAGATCAATCTGGAATTCTACACATCTGAGTGGAGGTAGCCCCGGTAATTCTTTTGGAAATACTCCGGGATATTCTCTTACAACTGGCATGTCATCAATGCTTCTTTCTTCAGTATCGATCTTCTTTACGTGTGCCAGAATAGCATAACAACCTTTTCTTATAAGTTTCTGGGCCTTCATGCAGCTGATAAAGTTCAGTTTTGAGTTGTTCTTCTCCCCATAAATCATTAATGACGTTTCATCCTTACGAGGGATGCGGATTGCTTTCTCAGCGCAAACAACTTCCGCTCTTGTTTTGGACATCCAGTCCATGCCAACAATTACATCAAAACTTCCTAATTCTACGGGTATCAAATCAATTTTGAAGGTTTCACCAGCGAGATTCATTTCGCAACCATGGCAAATTTTATCGGCTTTTATCAGTTTACCATTAGCTAATTCAATAGTATATTTATCGTCTAGAGGTAATGATGCACATTTTAGTTTAAAACTAAAGTCTTTACACATATAACTTCTATCAGCACCCGTATCAAACATAATAGAAGCTAGTTGATTATTAACGGTAAACGTACCCGTGACAAGATTAGGATCCTCACGTGCTTTACTGGCACTAACATTAAATGCCCTCCCACGTGCGGGTTCTTTGTTCTTCTCCTTATCAGGGCATTGATTTATAAAGTGACCAGACTTCCCGCATCCATAACATTTCTTGACATCGGTCGATTTTGTCTTTACTTCAGAAATGGTGGCATAACAATCTTTCGCCACATGTCCTTTCTTGTTGCACTTATCACAGACCACTTGGCAATAGCCTGCATGATGTGTGTAACACCTTTTGCAGAACGGATGAGGTCCCTTATAGTTTGGACTTGCAGTTGCCCCATCTTGTTTACCTTTAAAAGTTTCTTGTTTCTTCAGGTGAGTACTTTTGCCCTTATAGTCTTCCCATTTCCTCTTTCCTTCAGTTGTCTTGACTTCGGTAATTGGTGCCTTAATCGAACTCTCTGTGATCTGGTCCATGAGTTGGTGTGCCATTGTCATGGCTTCCTGCATCGTATTTGGTTTGGACGATGTAACATTTCCTTTGATATTGATCGATAAACCGTCAATATACATTTCTATCTTTCGCTTCTCGTTTGGCACCAATTCGGGACACAACAAGGCTAGTTCCATGAAACGCTTTTCATAGTTATTGAGATTCGCGCCGATAACCTTCAGATTACGTAACTCAGATTCCATTTTTCTGATCTCGTTTCGAGGACAGTACTCCTCGATTAGCATCTTTTTCAGTTCTTCCCAAGAGATATCATATGCCGTATCTATTCCTTCTGCTTTAGCATAATTGTTCCACCAAGTAAGTGCACCATCTTGCAACGTGCACGAAGCATACTTTGACTTGTCTCCGTTCGCACAATTACTGATTTTGAAAACGGACTCCATCTTTTCAAACCATCGGGTTAGACCGACTGGTCCCTCGATTCCACTAAACGTCTGTGGTTTGCATCCTTGAAAAGTTTTGTATGAGCATCCGTTTCGTGAGTTTGTGTTTACGGCTGCTGCTTTAGCTGCTGCTTCGGCTGTTGCTTTTGCTGCCTCGGCTGCAGCAATTCTTTCATTCACACGTTTCTCGACTAGTTGCTCAAACTCAGCATCCGACATTTGAGACATGTTTCTTCAATAAACACAACAGATATAATTTAATCATATAGAATATTATAGGTAAAATGAGTTGTCAATAATTAATCGTAGCATATTAATAATATGAACCGATTATTATAAAAGCTTTTTCTTCTTATTAGCATTTTATAATTATTTCTAGGGTATTACCTACCCGTTAAGTTTATACATAATAGCTAGTACAAGGAATTAACTACTAAAATCCTAATAATATTCCACTATGAAAAATTATAGCGAGTTACTACATTATTATGTAATAATAATAATAAGAAGTAGTAATAATACAAATAATCATTCCATGCATTTATTATTAATAAACCAAAATAATACAATACCATACAATACTGATATTTTACATATGCTTATTTTACATAACAAGATAGAGTAGCACACATAAGCAATAAAATAACGCATGGAAGATTTATGGTTGCGAGGTCGTTCATTCAGAACTATCAGAAACTTCTTCCCATTTGGTTCTCTCTGCCAATTGTTTGTGTGCACATGGTCCGACAGACATTCTGGCAGTGTATTTTATTTTTAGTTGGGGTTTTGAGGTACCCGTTACCTCAGTGGGTTTTATACAATAAGGGTGGTTACGGATCGAATGGTCCTGTTCTTTTTTAATAACTAAGGACATTTTATTATTGTGGTTGTTTTTATTATCTATTGCAAGTTGGAATTTCTCCTTAGTGATCTCTTTTATTTCATTAGTGAAATCCTCCTCCTTACTGATCTCGTCTGATGACGAACTGTCTGAGTCATGTGTAGGAGAATATGACGACGAACTGCAAGAATATGTACCGGTGGTCATGAACCGAAATCTGCCAGGCGTAATCGGCACAACCCGCCCGTCGGCGGTATATCTGGACCAATGTCCATATTTGTTTAAAAATGGACGATCCTCTTTTACTCCAGGGATCATGGGTCCATGCCAACGATACTGTGGCTCCGGAAAACTAAAGCTGGGTGGAGCTGGAACCTCCTCTGGGTTTACCGGGAGTTGAGATTCCCCTGCTAACACAATTTCTTCTTTAATAGGTATTTGAACGCCCTTTTCAGTTGTGGATAGAATAGATTCAGTGTCCGATTCCGAGTCGTACAAAATGATAGGATTAGAAGAAGTCATCTATCACATAATTGAAACAACAATTACGTTAGCATATAAATATATTACATATAATGTTTTTGACCAAATGATAAGCAAAAATCAGTAAAAACAAATATGGTCATAGTCCAGACTCACTAATGCATCCTAACAATTACCAGTTAAACACACTAATGTAATTTCTGGTTCCCTATGACCTCAAGCTCGGATACCAACTGAAACGACCCGTCAAAATCGCTATTGACGCGGCACGTTAATCATTGATTCCACAGTGAGGTTTTGACCTCTATATGATACGTTTTGATAAAATATTGCATTCATTAAAATAAGTGACTTTCTAAACATAGAAAGTCATAAACATGTGGGCGAGTGCTTAGGTATAAGCAAAACCCCGAAATACATAAGTCTTTAATTTACAGGTTGACATCACAGTCCAATTATTTATTACACAACGCAGTTTTATTTTGAATGCAATAAACTTTGTACAAAGCATGAGAGACTCCATGCAGGCAACAAGCACATCACAGCGGAAGCATTCTAAGGACCTGAGAATAAAACATGCTAAAAAGTCAACACGAATGTTGGTGAGTTATAGGTTTAATTGCTCGAGTCATAAACATATATAAAGATAGACCACAAGGTTTCATCAAAAGTTTATCAATAGATTCTACGTAACAGAGCACCCTGGTAACTAAACTTAACGCTATAGTGATAATTACCCCATTCGTTTTAATACACGCAAACCAACGTGTCTTAAACTCAAATAACATACGTCCGTTAAAAGGCTAGCGCTCTAGCTCGGACGGGGATGTCAAGCCCTATGGATCCATATACAATTATTCGCGCCCACCAGTCCATATCCTATGTACTCGCAGCTACTAGTTACCAAAGCTAAGGGATTTTCGGTTTAACTCAGTGTAGAATTTTGTATGTACTTGTGTCTTATTGCGTTTAAAATAAATTGCATGTATTCTCAGCCCAAAAATATTTAAAGTATTTAAAAAGGGATCTATAACTCACAGTTCAATATTGCGATTCAATATTGTAGGCAAATTGCGTAGACGTAATGATGGTAGACGACTGTATGGTTGGTCTTGGATTCAAGAACAATACCCCGAACAATACCCAATATTTCCTTATTTTAAAACGGTTTGAAACCCGAATTAAAAATACCCTCGAATATACTTTATTATTATTAAACTTAAAATTAAAATTATAATTATAATTTTACGTACATAAATTTTTATGATATATTTCGTCGAGCAAAACTGACCTTTTATAGTACTTTTCGATTTACTGTAGCTCATGCGATCGCATGAGTTTTCAGTGTTTTTGCCATGCGATCGCATGGCCGCCTTTTCTGTTTCTGTTTGCTAGTTCGTCGACATCAAATAGTGTTTTACTGTAGCAAATAGTGGAACTGTAGCAAATAGTGTTTTACTGTAGCAAATAGTGTTTACTGTAGTAAATAGTGTTTTACTGTAGCAAATCACTGTAGCAAACTCGTTTTCACTGTAGCACTGTAGCAAAATACGATTTCACTGTAGCAAATAGTGTTTTACTGTAGCAAATTGTGTTTTACTGTAGCAAAGTAATTTTTACTGTAGGAAAGTCGTTTTTACTTGTACATATATATATACATACATATAATTGTTCATGAATCGTCGAGAGTAGTCAAAGGTAATTGTATATATGTAACAGTTCTAAAATTTTGAGACTCAATCTAACAGACTTTGTTTAACGTTTTAAAATAATAAATCGTATAGAGAATTGGTTTAAATAAGTCAAAAATTTTCGGGTCATCACAGATTAAGGTCGTTACTACTTCAAGAAAGACGGTAAATGTCCTTAATTTCTAATCAATATGAATATATATATTACTATCGTGCTTATTATGTATATATGTATGTCGATAATTGGTTGTTGCGAAGGCATTAAATGTATATCCCAAAGATTCTGAAACACCTCCTGTGGAGTAGATGCTATGACAAAATTGGCTTATTTGCAGAGTGATGATGAATGAAGGTATAAGTCAGTCGATATTGGTTAGCGGCGAAAGCGGAGCTGGTAAAACCGAAAGCGCAAAACAACTAATGCGATATCTTGCTTGCATGGGCGGTCGAGCTGCTTCAAAAGGATGAAGCGTCGATCAAAAAGTCTTCGAGGTGATAATAATCCTCATTTGATTTTTTTTACAAGAAATTCTGTAAAAAAATTAATTATATGACATTTTTTATGATATAGCAAATTCTGTATTAGAAGCTTTTGGTAACGTGAAAACTGTAAAAAACAATAAAGTTGAGATTGGTAACTAATCACTTAGATTCTAATTCCTACATCAGTATTATTTATAATCGTTTCTATTGATGATTGTAAATTTTTATCGTTTCAGTCGTTTTGGCAAGTTTGTGGAGCTTTAGTTTGATAAAAAAAGGAACGATATCGGGAGCTGCTATACGAACGTACTTATTGGAACGATCTCGTGTTTGCCAACTTTCGGATCCCGAGAGGAATCATCATTGCTTTTATATGCTTTTTGCTGCACCACCAGAGGCAAGAAGTCTATGTTTAACTTTATTTAAATTTTAACCCATGAATTATAATTGAAAACATAACCTAAATTGACACATTTATAAATAAATGGGTCAAACAACTGTTTTTTTTTTAGAATTATCTATTTGATTGACAGTGGAGGAACTTGTATTTCTATTAAGTTATTATATATATATATATATATATATATATATATATATATATATATATATATATATATATATATATATATATATATATATATATATATATATATATATATATATATATATATATATATATATATATATATATATATATATATATATATAATCTAGGTGTGACGTAAAAGCTCTCGAAGATGGTTTATGAAAATGTGTAATTGTAACACATGATGAAACCATAACCAAATGGTTCGATCCAGAATCTGCTGCTGTCAGCCGAGATGCTTTAGCAAAATTCGCTTACTCGAGATTATTTGACTGGTAAGCCTCACTTTCCTTGTGACGACCCAAAAATTTTTGACCAAATTTAAACTTAATCTTTAAATGATTTTGACACGTTAAGCAAAGTCTGTAATGTTGAGTCTCAAAATTTTTGAACTAATTACATGGATTCAATAATCTTTGACTATTCCCGAAGATTCACGAACAAGTATTGCAAATATATATATATATATATATATATATATATATATATATATATATATATATATATATATATATATATATATATATATATATATATATATATATATATATATATATATATATATATATATATATAAATGAGGGTATTAGAAATAATTAAATATATAAATGAATCATTAGAATTAAAATGTAAAATAACAATTAGAATAATTAAGCTACTGTTAATATATATAAATATATATATATGTTGTTATCAAATAAATATAAAATATATAAATATTATCTATTCAGTAAAAGTCATCACATAATGTGATATTATATAACTCATAAATGATATTATATTAAATTACAAGTTTGAATATAATTGATATATTAATATTATTACCATTAATTTCATTATTATTATTATTATTATTGTTAATATTAATAATAATATTTGTATTAGTAATATTAGTACTTCTAAAATAATATATATATATATATATATATATATATATATATATATATATATATATATATATATATATATATATAAGATTTGAGTTGTTTATTATTATTATTAATGTTATTATTATCATTAATAATATTAATATTATTATAATATTATTATAACTAGTATTATTATTTGTATCATTAATAAGATTATTATTGTTGTTATTATTATTATTATAGATTATCATTATTATTATTATTCTAAAAATAATACAATTTATTAATATTATAATCATAACTATTAGTATCATTATTTTATTAGGATAATTACAAAATAATAGCATTACTATTTTATTATTATTAATAACAATTCAGTATTATTATTAATGTATTTATATTTAATAGTTATTAATATATTTATAAAATCAAACTAAGTAAATGGATAAATCTCTTATCAATTAGGATCGACCTTTACGGAAATTTCTTCCCTTTCTGCTCATAATTTGTAACATACCTGATCCATGTCGATCTCAAATCAGCTAAATAACAAAATCAGTTGAAGACTTTTTACATGTTTTTTTCTAATTATTTTGTCTTCCTGATTAATATAACCTGTCGACACCAATTGTGTATAAAACGACCCATTATTGAGTTAAGTATTTCATTTTCAACCTTCTATCATCAAACATAATTATACATTGCGTTTACCTGCTTTAAATTAGTCGAATTAAATCAAAAACAATTAAAGAACAACCATCGGCTCCCTGTTCTTATTTCATTTTTACAATACCACGAATTCGAAAACCATTACAAAAAGTAAAAATGCAGTTTTGTTAAGATTCTTTTACTCAATCTTTCTGCCAAATATGAGCTTTCAATTCCTCTTAACGAATTCGAATTTTGAGGTCAAAGTCTAGGACTAAAAAGTCAAAGAATCTGTTCTTCGTTAAATTCGAGTTTGTTTTCAATTTTTAAGTTATATTGATGATCAAGAAAGTTTATATGAATGGATTAAAACCTTTTTCATGTTGTAAGTTGGGTCTGAAACTTTCTCAATTCCATAATCAATAAAAAAAATTTTACCCACGAAGAACAGAAGCAGCAGGTCGTGTTTTATATTTTTATTTATTTTTGTTGTTGTTGTTGAGTCTAGTGATATTCACAAATATAAATCGTTTTTCATTACTGTGATGGCCCCGTCAAAATACTTAACGGCTCTGTCACTTGGTCCCACAGCTTGATCGAACTTAAATGAATTTAACCAAAGACAATGTATTCTTTTATTTCAAAAGTTTCCCAAAAAGGAAAGCATACCAAAATATGTAGTTTAAAAGTAACCCAACATATTAATAATCCAAAGTTGACACAAAAACATTGTCAACAACCCACAAGTATTAATTATTCAAAAATCGAATGCAAGCCAAAAGTTTCATAAATTATTTCATAAAAATCTGCCCAAATGCATGCAGACTCTTCTATACACAGCGGAAGCATCACATAAACTCAAGTACCTGTGAAAACATGCGAGTAAACTGTCAACACAAAGGTTGAGTGAATTATAGGTTTAAATAATTGAATAAACTTTAGACCACAAGATTTAAAATATTAGAAAACATTAAACATTAAACATTATTCCATTGTCAATGAGCCACCTGGTAACCACTTAACCCTTTATTTACCCTTGCCAAACACAATAAAAATATACACTAGACAGTGTATCTACAACAAAATACGAAGTACTAAACATTCCGATTATAAATTGCTAGCGCGACTAGCTCGAAATGGGGTTGTCAAACCCGATAGATCTATCCGTAGGATTCGCGTTCACCGGTAGAAACCAATGATTACAGTTACCAGACTAGGGAATATTTTTGTCCAACTCACAATGAATAATTTAAATTTAATTGTCACTTGTGTCTAAACATGAATAAAATGCATGTAATCACATCCCAAAAATATACTTTGAAAAGTATGTAAAACGGGACTATAACTCACCTTAAAAGTAATGAAGTAACCAACACAATTAAGCGAACAGCAAATATAGTACAGTGATCAGGAATGATCACAACGCCGACCTATAAATAAAGCAGGTCGATATAAATAACTAACTTAGGTCAAGTCTTAGTATGATAGCTATTGTACATGTTGCAAGTAGACATAGAACAATACTCAATATGCATCGGTTTGATCGGAATAGCTTACGGACACACACTTTCTATTTTTAGAAAGTTTCTATTTTTAGCAGGTTTCTATTTTTGGAAAGTTTCTATTTTTGGAAAGTTTCTATTTTTGGAAAGTTTCCAAATTTAGAAAGTTGCTATTTTAGGAAAGTTTATAAGTTAGGAAAGTTTCCTTAATTAGAAAGTCAACAAAAGTCAACTGAAAGTCAAAGTCAACCGAAAGTCAACTCAAAAGTCAACCTTGGTCAAACATGGTCAACGTTAATTTTAAAAGTGTAAGTTATAATAAAAATATAAGTTATAACGTTTATTAAAGTTAAATATTTCTAATTATGTCATAACATAAGTTTAATTAAATTAAAATGAATTATTAAAGTTACTATAAGTTTAAATGATATAATTAATATAACATAAGTATTTAATTAATTAATTAAATATTAGTCATAATGTAAGTATTATTAATTAATAATAAATTTTAAATTATATCATAAGTATTATTAATTAATAATGAATTATTAATCATATCATAAGTTTCTAATTATAATTATTAAATCATAAGTATTTAATAATTAAATTATAATTAAATAATAATTAAGCCTTATAATAATTAAATAATTAATTAATCCTTATTATAAGTCTTATTATAATAATCTCATAATATAAGTTTAATACTTATCATAAGTATTTTCCATTAATAATGAAGTATTATTAATCATATGTTTAATTAAAAAGTTAATTAAATCATAAATATTAATTAAATGATATAATAAATATATTTCATAAGTTTCAAATAATAATATTTACTTTTTTTTATCATAAGTAATTAAATGATATTGAAATCCATTATTTATAACATAAGTTTAATAATTAATCACAAGTTTTAAATCAAAAGTTCATCGGGTCGTATCCTGAGCCCCGGGTGTCGGTTTTCGGCGAGCCTTACATATATCTCCGCCTAAGCAAACTACCCGACACTTTGGTACACTCAAGAACACACCATGAACAGCCCACAAGTCTTGATATACAGCCAATACACTACTTGGAACTTCAATTCAATCAAAAACGTGTTTTAGACGTAACGGGTGATTCGTGGCTCGGATTGAGATGACCCGAACATGAAAGTTTGCCCCACCATCAGTCCTAACATGCTAACACACCCTAAAGTCACCAAATATGGTCACAAAGTCGGACCAAACCTGGTTCATACCAAAATCACATTTCAATCTTAACAAAATACCATTTTGATCATAATTAGGGTTCCGGGAATCGAAACGACATGAATCCGGAGTCTAAAATTAATGTCTTGATGAGAGGAACTCATTTATATACTTTATTTTATGATCAACATCAGTTACAAAGTCAGAAACACACGAACAAGCTGCTGTCCCAATTTTATCAAACCGAAAAATATGCAATCGAGCAATTCTATGCATACAATCAACATTACAACAACTAATAATCATCATACTAATAATATAAACATGAAATACAGAAAAATAAATAAAAATTAAAAGTTCTAGGGTTAAGGTTTATACCCTAATCAAGAATCAATTAGTATAATCGCGTAGAGAACGGAACGAGGAATCCGATAGTATGAACGATTTGATGATCCAAGTAATATTTTGTTGATGAATGGTGATGGTGTTGATGGTTGTAGTCGTCGCCCAAGGAAGAAGAAAAGGGAGAAAGAGAGCAAAAAGAATATTTAGGTTTAGATAAAATTAGGAATGTAAATGAAATAAAACAAAAAAATAGAAAAATGGAGAGTATACTCCCTCCCCCTTGGAATTTCGGATGAATAGGGGTGTGTGGAGTGGGCCCTACTAGCCCAAGTTGCTAAGTGATTATTTCCTGATGGCCCGAAAGCCCGAACGAGTCCCGAAACGCGAAAACGCACTTACGCGATTAAAAATCCGGAGAGATAACAAACGCGCGACGAAAAATAAATATAAATACCCTATATAATTATTTGATCTTAAAATATCATATTTAAAATAATTATAATTTAAATATCCCAAAAACGCGACCGTTGGTTTAAAAACCGAAAAGATTCGCCGGATAGAAATCCGCGATTCGTATAAACGTACGATTTAAAATATGAATACATATATTCACATAACACATAATAATTAATATATTATTACTAAAATAATAATATAGGTCATAAAATGACGTAACACAATTAACAGTTAACGGTCATTAAATAATTAACGGTAAAAGATAACGGAAAAAGTAGGGTCGTGACAATTACAATTATAGAACCAAAATTCGATTGTATTGATATTAAAAGTTTGGTCGATGATGGTTCTGATTAAGAAGAAGAAGATAATTTAAATCGAATAATAACATGTTAAATATAAACGAGCTCCATATTAAAACAGAAAGAAAGAAACAGACGGACGGTTAAGTGATGGTTCGGGTGAGCGGGAGGTCATGGGTTCGAGTCTTGTATGGAGCATTTTTTTTAGAAAAGGTCTTGAAAGGGGTATACACTTAATTTCATTTCTATTATTATTATTATTATTATTATTATTATTATTATTATTATTATTATTCTTATTATTATTATTATTATTATTATTATTATTATTATTATTATTATTATTATTATTATTATTATTATTATTATTATTATTGTTATGATTATTATTATTAGTTATTAAGGTTATAATTATGATTATAAATTGTTATTGTTACTAGTGTTAGTATTATTAAAAGTATTACTAATAATACTAGTATTATCATTATAATTATTAGTATCACCATTATAATTATTTTTTTAAAAGTATTACCATTATTATTATGATTATGATTATTATTATCATTATTAGGAAAACAATGCAACCTAATATTATTACCATTAATATTAGTATTATTACCATACTTATAATTATTACTATTATAAGAATTATTGTTAAGTTCATCATTTAGGTATTATTATTGTAGTTATCTTTAGCAATTTTAATAAAAGTAATATTATTTAGTATTATTGTTATTATCACTAATAATAATATCATTATCATTACTAGCACTAGTATTATCACTAAATATTATTATTAGAATGATTATTATTAATATAAGTATTACTATTATTATTATGATTAGAATTACAAATTGATGTTATAGAAGCCTTAGTTTTTAGTTTAGAAATTTAACATGAAAATTTTGATTATGATTAACATAAGTATTGTTATTAATATTATCACAGTAATGAAATTGTTATAATAATTATTACTATTAAATATTATGTATTAGTATAAAAATTATTATTTTCATTATCATTATTAATAAACTTTTCAAATTTAAAAATTACTATTATTATCGTTATTATAAGATGTATTATTAAAACTAACATTAATAATATTATTAATAGAATCATAAGTATTATTATCACTATTATTATTTTAATCACTACTAATATTATTTTATTATTATTATAAATACTATTTTAACAAACAAATGAAATATATACATAAAATATTTAATACATATTACGCAACAAAATTGATATTTTTATTTATATAAAAATGAACGTATATTAATAACGAAATATATAAGTTACTAATATAAAAATTATATCAGTAATAATATATATATATATATATATATATATATATATATATATATATATATATATATATATATATATATATATATATATATATATATATATATATATATATATATATATATATATAAGCACTTTTTTGGGGGGAAGTAATTTTTTTTCATTTTTTGAAAAAACTTTGTTCACGAACATTATAGATTAGATGAAAATATAAACATTTAAAAAAGACACTTTGTGATGAATGTCATTATTTTGGCGAGAAAACGCTCATAGAAAAAAATAAAAACATTCAATGCATTGAATGTTTTCTTGCTGTGTTTTTTTTTAGGGGTTAGAAATTAGGGTTTAGAAATTAGGGGCTTATAAATTAGGGTTTAGCTATTAGGGTTTAGAAATTAGGGTTTTGAGTTTAGAAATTAGGGTTTAGGGTTTAGAAATTAGGGTTTAGATTGAATATTTTAACACGAACAGTTTAGAGTTTAGGGTTTAGGGTTGAGGGTTTACGGAGTAAACCCGAAAACCCAAAATCCTAAACCCTAAACTCTAAATCGGGCTAAATTCAAAAAAAACACTTCACACAAGATGAAAACAAAACGATGCAAATAAACTTAGCAGCAAAACATTCAATGCATTGAATGTTTTTATTTTTTTCTTCGAGCGTTTTCCCGCCAAAATAATGACATTCATCACAAAGTGTCTTTTTTAAATGTTCATATTTTCATCTAATCTATAATGTTCATGAACAAAGTTTTTTCAAAAAACGAAAAAATAAAAAAAAATAATTTGCTTCCCCCTTCCCCCCAAAAAAGTGCTTCCCTCTTGATTATGACCCTATATATATATATATATATATATATATATATATATATATATATATATATATATATATATATATATAATTGTTCAACTACTAGGATATGTATTAATATATATACAAATGATATAGGTTCGTGAATCCGAGGCCAACCCTGCATTGTTCAGCATCGTCGTATGAATATTTTTACTACAAAATATTGTATAGTGAGATTCATTTGCTCCCTTTTTAAATGATTTTGCAATATATATTTTTGGGACTGAGAATACATGCGCTGTTTTTTTTATAAATGTTTGACGAAATAGACACAACTAATTGAAACTACATCCTATGGTTGAATGATCGAAGTCGAATATGCTCCTTTTTACTTGGTAGCCTAAGAATTAGTAAACCGATCTACTAATTGACGCGAATCCTAAAAATATATCTATTGGGCCTAACAAACCCCATCCATGGTTGCAGATGCTTTAGTACTTCGATGTTGTTTTATCATGTCCGATGGATGTCCCGGAATGATAGGGGATATTCTTATATGCATCTTGTTAATGTCGGTTACTAGGTGTTCAATCCATAGGAATGATTTTTGCATGCATGATATTTATAAAAAATGGAAATAAAAATCTTGTGGTCTATTAAATTGATGAAAATGATTGATTACGATAAACTAATGAACTCACCAACCTTTTGGTTAACACTTTAAAGCATGTTTATTGTCAGGTATTAAAGAAATCTTCCGCTGTGTATTAACTCATGTTAAGGATATTACTTGAAGTCATTCATGACATATTTCAAAAGACGTTGCGTTCGAGTCATTGAGTTCATCAGAATTATTATTAAGTCAATTATAGTTGGATGTATTATGAAATGATATGCATGTCGTCAACTTGCGTTGTAAAGAAAGTTTATCTTTTAAAAACGAATGCAATGTTTGAAAATTGTATCTTATAGAGGTCAAATGCCTCGCGATGTAATCAACTATTGTGAATCGTTTATAGTGTATATGAATGGGTCCTTTCAGTTGGTATAAGAGCGGTGGTCTTAGCGAACCAGGTCTTGCATTAGTGTGTCTAACTGATAGTTGTTTAGATGCATTAGTGAGTCTGGACTTCGACCGTGTCTGCATGTCAAAAGTTTTGCTTATCATCTCGCGTCGAAAATTACCTGCTTATTATTCTTAGGAAATCATTTGCTTATCATTCTTAGAGCACTGGGAGTGGTGACTGTGGTCACTTGAAATGTCAGGCGTGACTTGATGAGTTAGAAAAAGTGGGGAGTGGTGACCTATGTCAGTTAGTGCGTTAGTTAGTGTGTTAAAATAATATTTTATTATATTTAATAAATTATCCTTTTGGAAAAAAAAGCAAAAATAAAAAAAAAAGTGGGTAACACCCGTCGCCTGGGGGACTGACCGAAGTGAAATGAAGGTGTGGGACGGATGTGGGGAGTGGGAAATTGGAGACGCAGGGGTGAGACGGGGAGGCGACTGACCTCCACTCCCACCGCTCTTAGTCTAGACACATCTTACTGTATTGATTGCATGAATAGTGTATAGACAAAATTCATATCTTAGCGTATCTGTTACTATAAACTTTGCCTGGCATATTCCGTAAATTCCTCCGTAATCCACGAAATCTTTTGTTTTGTATATAGATATTCTATGTAATTAGAATACCATCCGATTGCCGGAAATCATTTCCTATCGAAAAATCCTTTACTCAATCGTACGAAATGAAACTCGCCACTAGTTCAAGTTCTTCGGAATCCGACCGCTATTCCGACATGGATGTTCACCTAAGCTCCGAAAGCAGTGTGACCGGAATGGCTCAACCAATTAGCCATCATTTATTCTGGATGAATTGGAGATGGGTACGTAGTCTACTTAATTAATGGAGACACGAAGAAGGCGATCCCTTCCACCAACCGAATTCACCTCTTGGTGAAGAACCTGATGCACTTACCGGCGAACCTCTCCGAAACACCATATTCACCCTCATTTTCAGAATATCTTGCAATGATTATATGATATCCCAAATTCTAAACCTTATTCATTCGTTCGTTCCGACCGACAATCATCCCGGAATAATGGAAGAAGTCAACGAGCTTCGCGCTCAAGTAATCAATTTAGAAAACATGGTGTAAAACTTATCAGCTTCAGCAACATCACCGGCACCAACAGTACCACCAACATCAATACCAGTACCACCAGCAATCCAAGTTTCAACATCACACGCCTCAACATCTCCTTATGTACCTCGAGCATAATCATCATTCTACGAATCGTTCTACATCATTTATCTTTGTTCTACATGATGATTATATAATCTCTAATGTTTTAGAGATTATGTGTAACGACCCATCCTAATCCATAAGAACGAATACAATAACATATGATTACATTGCGAGGTATTTGACCTCTATATGATACATTTTACAAACGTTGCATTCGTTTTAAAAGATAAAATTTCATTACATCGAAAGTTGACAGGCATGCATACCATTTCATAATATCCATCTATAAATGATCTAATCTGTCATTTACTTAATCATAATCTTTACTGAACTCAACGACTCGAATGCAACGTCTTTCGAAATATGCCATGAATGACTCCAAGTAATATCCTTAAAATGAGCTAATGCAGAGCGGAAGATTTCTTTAATACCTGAGAATAAACATGCTTTAAAATGTCAACCAAAAGGTTGGTGAGTTCATTAGTTTAACATAAATAATCATTTCCATCATTTTAATAGACCACAAGATTTTCATTTTCATTTCTCATAAATATACGTCCCATGCATAGAGACAAAAATATCATTCATATGGAATGAACACCTGGAAACCGACATTAACTAGATGCATATAAGAATATCCCCTATCATTCCGGGACATCCATCGGACATGATATAAAACAACATCGAAGTACTAAAGCATCCGCTACAACGGATGGGGTTCGTTAGGCCCAATAGATCTATCTTTAGGATTCGCGTCAATTAGTAGACTGGTTTACTAATTCTTAGGTTACCAAGCAAAAGGGGCATATTCGGCTTCGATCATTTAACCATATAATGTAGTTTCGATTACTTGTGTCTATTTCGTAAGACATTTATAAAAATTGCGCATGTATTCTCAGCCCAAAAATATAAAGGTAAAAAGGCAAATGAAACTCACAATACTGTATTTTGTAGTAAAAATACATATGACGTCATTGAACAAGTGTAGGGTTGGTCTCGGATTTACGAACCTATATCAGTTATATTTATTAAAACATATAATAACAACTAACGAGTTGATATATTAAAAATTTACATATCATATTACTAATTAAGTTATATTTATCCTATGTATTTTAGGTAGTTAATATTTATTTCTATATTACATTTATTAATATTAATATAGTAAATACTTATTAAAGTAGTTTAATAATATAATGTTTATCATTTATCATAATATATTACAAATTGAAATTTATTTCAATGTTTACATATCATAAGAATATATATTTATATTAATTAATATATTTTTATATATAGCTTACTTAATGTCATAAAAATTTAGTAATATATAATATTAATATATTTGTAATGTATTTTTGTAAAATAATATTTATTTGTAATAATAACAATAATATTGATAATAAAAATGATACTTTTGATAATGATAATTTTTAATATAAATGGTATTAATAATAATTTCAATAATGATACTAATAATAATAACCTAAATGATAATAATAATGTTAATTCTAATATCAATGTTAGTAATAATAATAACAATAATTTTGTTAATCATTTTAATACTAAGGATAATAATTTTAATAGAAATGATGATAATAATAATAATAATAATAATAATAATAATAATAATAATAATAATAATAATAATAATAATAATAATAGTGATAATAATAATAATACTAATAATAAAAATATTAGAAAGGCTACCTTGATGTATAAGCCTTTAACAAAATAAATGTCCCTGCCCGGGATCGAACCCAGACCTCTCGGTTACACCAAACACGCTGAACCATTTGTCTATCCTCCATTTTTCTGATTTAGTTGATAACTAAATTTATTTAGCCCTTAATTCTGTTTCTTTCTTCTTCTTCCTTTAACATCGTTTACAGATTCATCATCATTAACATCTTTTTTTTTTCTGTTTCGCGAATGATTAAAATCATACTATCATAAATTATAATCATCGATATCATTATCAACATGTCACCCATCATCTTTATCAATCCCTTTCATCATTATTTTATGTGATCATGCCCAGCACCATCTATTCGTTATTACTTCATTCTATCTTATATCATAATTGTCATCATTTTACATTCGTTATTATGTATCATTCACGTGACTGGAAACAGGAATAGACACGATCATAGCTGCAAGTAACTGGGTTTCGTAAAAATATAAAAGGAATGGGGCTTGGCTACGGCCCAATATGTATAAGCAGATATGCGTATGGTCCAACTGATAAACAATGGCCCAAAGTAGAACAGATACTCTGTAACATTTTATCTTCTGAGTGTGGTTCGATTTATAAAAAAAAATTAGGAATAAATAGGGATTGAACGTGTGATTAGGTGGGAGGTGGGGTTCGTATGGAACTAAAATAACAATACCATCATTATAGTTACTTTTAATAATAAAAAAATCAATTGGAGTGATCTTTATGGCATTTGTCAGCCAACCGAAAAAAATAAAAGCAGGAACAATATCAACGATTGATGGGTGTTTGGATCATCCTTATAATAAAGTATCATCATCTTTGTCATATGAGTTTCTTGCTTGGAACTACTCGAACGGAATTAAAACAGGAAATGGGCAGAATGCATCTGTTGCAATGGTGATCGCAAAAAAAAATACAATATAACAGCAACAATTCAAAGTTCAATTATTGCAGTTCATTCGTTGGACATAACACGGAAGGAAGGAGAGGGAGAGGAGAGAGAGAATTGATGAGAGGGATGGTGTTCGATGGGTCTTTGTTTCTGGTTTTGTGGCTGTAAACATAAATAATAACTAGCGGGCATCAGCAATTTGGTTGCGATATTCGAATAATAGAGAAACAAAAGGAAAGTGGGAGAAAGAAAAGGTGGTGGTGGTTTTTGATGGAGTAAATCTTGTGTTGTAGTGATCGATTTAGACTTAGGCTTTTTGGAAGATGTTTGATTGAAAAGGGAATTTAAGAAATAAGCCATCTTACCTCCTGGAGAACGTGGTTGTTTTTCATTCTTGATAAATCATGGGGTTGTGATCCATGATCATTGCGGATTGTAAAGGAATCGGTTTTAGGCATGATTGAAGTGAAACTTAGATATAAAATGGATGATGGAAGATTGAAAATTAAAGTCTTGAAAAATAAGATGTCACGAGTGTTTTGGTGCAATAATATGGTGTGTTAGTTGAATATCAAATAGTAGTAGTTTAGGTGGTGATGTTCTCGGAGAGAGAGAAGAGAGATGATTGATCAATGTGGTTATGGAATGGTTGTATAACTATATATCTATCTCTCTGCATCTGATATGAAGAATGAGAGTTTGTACAAGAGTCAAAAAACAATTAGTGAAACATTATATATAATTTAAATCTCGTGGGTGTTTGATAGAGACAGAAAACATAATGAAGAAAAGAAGGAAACATGTGATATATGTATTATCTATGTGCAGTGTCTATGTTATATATTTAAAGATAGATACTGAAACAATCATCAATCAATAAGCAATCACTAACAGTAATCCAAAATTAAGCAGCCTCTTTCTTTGTATTTTCATGCCGACAGTTTTCCATGGACTGCTAAATCGTATTCCGTGATTAATCAGTGGTGAATAAAAGTCCTCAGAAAAATCCCAAATTTTTATTAATTATCTTTATTTATTTAAGTCATTATTGTTTAATTAATTGTTTAAAATTATTAAATAAGAATTAACTCAACTGTCTGCGCTCGATCCTGGGTAAAATATAAAAAGTGTTAAAATTTAGTATTTAACTTCTAAATATATTTTTAATAGACCTATGATTCATATACCTCATTTTCGGATCATCGTTTATTTTAAAATCATATAAGTTCGAATTTAACTTGCTTAATATCGATCGACTGACAAACGAGTGCTATTATCGTTTACTAAATAGATTCGAAATCACAGAATATACATTTAATATACTTTATTTATATATAGAGATATATTTTAAATAATAATTATTATAATATCCTATTTTTATTTTATTAATTTTTAATAACAACAACATATAATACTTCAAATTATATTTTGAATTATTATTTATATATACATATACACATATCTATTTACAATTAGTTGTTCGTGAATCGTCGAGAGCAGTCGAAGGTCAATTGAATATATGAACATCGTTTTAAAATTTTCTAGACTCAACATTACATACTTTGCTTATCGTATCGAAATCATATAAAGATTAAGTTTAAATTTAGTCGGAAATTTCCGGGTCATCACATTATGTACTCTAGTGCTAACCGTAAATCAGATGAGTTTAATATCATATTAACTCATTAAATCCATGATTACATCTGAAGAAAATATATATGTATATATGTTTTCATAAAGATTGTAGTTAAAAATTCTTTTGTACAAACAGCTAATGGTGAAAATATTTTAACGGGTAGGTAATACCCAAGGAATATTTAAATTTCACATTAAAAAGTTACACTGTACATTCTTCCAATCTGATTTAACGGTCATTTACTATCCTACTTACACCCACAGATATACGTATCCGTTCACCGCAGAATAACTATTTTCATTCAATTTTATATTTGAATTTTGACCTATCAGAATCCAACAAGTGGCATAATGAAGAAAACATTTGACAAAATAAAATTTGTTAGAAACAAATAAATTAACTATGAGAAAAATTTTGTTAAGAATCCACGCTGACTGATTCTAGCTAATTGTTCCTAGCTAACTGATTACATTTTATTTATCGCAATTTTAAAATTTTATTTATCGTCATTTAATTTCTGTTATTTATGTTATGCACTTTAAATATCGGGACACGTATATAATGTTTTGACATATCATATCGACGCATCTATATATATTATTTGGAATAACCATAGACACTCTATATGCGGTAATGATTAGCTATACAGGGTTGAGGTTGATTCTATAATAATATATATACTTTGAGTTGTGATCGAGTCTGAGACATGTATACAATGGGTCACGAATACGTATTAATTAATTCGAATATTATATATTAAACTATATATGAATTGTTGAATTACTAACTGTGGACTACCAACTGTGGACTACCAACATTGGACAATTAAAATGAATTAAAATATTGATTATAACATATGAAACTAAACATCTCTTCAAGTTTGCCACTTGATTTCATCTTAAACCTCATTTGTATCTTGACGATTACAATCTGCGATCAAATCTTTCATGATTCTTGAAAACACCTCAATCGAGAGGATAAACCAACCTCACTTCATCTATGGAAGAAAAGATCGATGCATATAGTTATGCACCTGAAAACACTCGGAACCTGAGTAAACATTTAACACGTATCTGTGCTAGCTCCTTTGGCATTGTTATTTCTGAAAATAACAATGCAATTTCTTTTCAAAATAGCCAGTTTTGTCACAGCTCCAGCAAGTCAACTTTGATTTTTCATTCGGATTAGCCTTATTATAACCTTGATATATATATATATATATATATATATATATATATATATATATATATATATATATATATATATATATATATATATATATATATATATATATATATATATATATATATATATATATATATATATATATATATATATATATATATATATATATACGTGATCTTTTATTGTTATCGGGAAACCATTTATATTCCACCATATTACCACCAGACGTACCAGCAACCTCGTTTCTCCTTGGCTTAAATCTCTCCGACAAATCACTATATTTATCTATTGAAGTCATATTATGAACTCATCGGAATCTTGTAACGATAGTTGCCATACCAAATATTGGGAAGCATTAATCAGTAATTCTCGAATTTCGCAGCGTTCCTACGTCAACAGTTATATATTTAACGTATATCTTCTGGACTGATAAATTTCAATTCGGAATCTCTGAATTCCTAAAAATCACTCTAACTTACGAATCAAATCTCCGAGTTCTGAAAAACCTGATGAAGCAGCAAAAACTGAAGACTGCCTTAACAGTCAAAAGTTTGATGATAAAGAATGGAGTGTTGAAAAAGCTCAAAAATTTTGATACTGAAAAACAGATGGAGCAAATCATAAAGGAGACCCAGGACAAATACAAGGACCAAACTCTGTATTTAAAGAATCCCGATGATTCTGATTCTGATGAAATCTTTAGCGAAAATACCTTGCTCCTTATTTGCTCTAAATCATTGTGAATGAATTTCTTCATCACAATTTGATTCTAAAATTCTAAGATATTATCGTATCTTTCATCATAAATATCCTCAATATTTCTGAAGATATCTTCATAAATATCCTCGTCCGATATTAATTATCTCTCTGCACTATCTGTGATATATCATAAAAGGAAACTAATTTAGTTACTAAATTCTGAAACCTTCGAGTTTAAGATATGAATGATTTTGAAGTAGTGTTGGGAACTGAAGCATGAGTTAGTATAATATAATGACACTTGATCAACGTGATTATATTACAGTAAGTCATGCTGAGTTTCTAATGGAACGTGATGATTCACAGATCATAACGTCATCATGTGCCATGTTACATGACCCTTACGTTCTATCTGATCTATAAACATATCAAGAACATATTTTCTTGATAGTCTTATCTTTTCTCTTGAATTATGGTAATTTAACCAATCAAGATCGCGCCATCACAATTTCTTTCTTAGAACATTAACTATATTCATTTTGAAACTTCATACCTACGAATTCTGGACCATTATTCGCTTGGCTTAAAGTCGGAAAGAGAAAACAAAAGCATGGAGCTCCGAAATATAAAGGAGGATATAAAGCTCGATAACAACACATAAATTACAAACTGTGTATGTCAATGTTTATCGCAACATAAAGACACGGGAGAATTAAAAACACTATAACCCCAAGGGCGAAGTAGAAGAAAACAGATTCCTCCGATGGAAGTTGGAAAAAGGAGAATGATTGTGGCGATAGTAAGGATAAGGACAAGAATCAGAACTGGATTAAGCATTATCACAATCTTTTGAATTTGGAAATTGAGTATAGGAGTGGTAAAAATAATGGAAGGAAAAAGTTTAATTTATAATGTAAATATCGGACAGCGCAATCGAGGCAGATCACCGTATTTAATTATAGAGATCTTAATTTTCTTATTCACCGAAGAATCAAATCTTTTAGATTTCGAAGATTTTCTTTAAATCCTTTGAATTCCGGAATTCAAACCTGACTATGACAAAAGATATGACAAATCTTCATTTCTTATTTCAATATTTTGTGATAGCTGCATTCGTACTCTTCACATGAACAAATTGTTTTATCCATATTACTATATGGTAATAAAAATTCTATATAATCAACTCATATTCGTCATGAAAACATTTATATTGTTAGCCATGACGACCTCGATCAAATTTCGGGACGAAATTCTTTAACGGGTAGGTACTGTGACGACCCAGAAATTTCCGACCAAATTTAAACTTAATCTTTAAATAATTTCGACACGTTAAGCAAAGTCTGTAATGTTGAGTCTCAAAATTTTTGAACTAATTACATGGATTCAATAATCTTTGACTATTCCCGACGATTCACGAACAAGTATTGCAAATAAATATAAATATATATATCTAAATAAATATAAATGAGGGTATTAGAAATAATTAAATATATAAATGAATCATTAGAATTAAAATGTAAAATAACAATTAGAATAATTATGCTACTGTTAATATATATAAATATATATATATGTTGTTATCAAATAATTATAAAATATATAAATATTATCTATTCAGTAAAAGTCATCACATAATGTAATATTATATAAATCATAAATGATATTATATTAAATTACAAGTTTGAATACAATTGATATATTAATATTATTACCATTAATTTCATTATTATTATTATTGTTAATATTAATAATAATATTTATATTAGTAATATTAGTACTTCTAAAATAAAATATTTATATAAGATTTGAGTTGTATTATTATTATTATTATTAATGTTATTATTATCATTAATAATATTAATATTATTATAACTAGTATTATTATTTGTATCATTAATAAGATTATTATTGTTATTATTATTATTATAGATTATCATTATTATTATTATTCTAAAAATAATACAATTTATTAATATTATAATCATAACTATTAGTATCATTATTTTATTAGGATAATTATAAAATAACAGCATTACTATTTTATTATTATTAATAACAATTCAGTATTATTATTAATGTATTTATATTTAATAGTTATTAATATATTTATAAAATCAAGCTAAGTAAATGGATAAATCTCTTATCAATCACGATCGACCTTTACAAAAATTTCTTCCCTTTCTGCTCATAATTTGTACCATACCTGATCCATGTCGATCTCAAATCAGCTAAATAACAAAATCAGTTGAGGACTTTTTACATGTTTTTTTCTAATTATTTTGTCTTCCTGATTAATATAACCTGTCGACACCAATTGTGTATAAAACAACCCATTATTGAGTTAAGTATTTCATTTTCAACCTTCTATCATCAAACATAATTATACATTGCATTTACCTGCTTCAAATTAGTTGAATTAAATCAAAAACAATTGAAGAACAACCATCGGCTCCCTGTTCTTGTTTCATTTTTACAATACCACGAATTCGAAAACCATTACAAAAAGTAAAAATGCAGTTTTGTTAAGATTCTTTTACTCAATCTTTCTGCCAAATATGAGCTTTCAATTCCTCTTAACGAATCCGAATTTTGAGGTCAAAGTCTAGGACTAAAAAGTCAAAGAATCTGTTCTTCGTTAAATTCGAGTTTGTTTTCAAGTTTTAAGTTATATTGATGATCGAGAAAGTTTATATGAATGGATTAAAACCTTTTTCATGTTGTAAGTTGGGTCTGAAACTTTCTCAATTCCATAATCAATAATTTTTTTTTACCCACGAAGAACAGAAGCAGCAGGTCGTGTTTTATATTTTTATTTATTTTTGTTGTTGTTGTTGTTGTTGTTGTTGTTGTTGAGTCTAGTGATATTCACAAATATAAATCGTTTTTCATTACAATTATAGAACCAGAATTCGATTGTATTGATATTAAAAGTTTGGTCGATGATGGTTCTGATTAAGGAGAAGAAGATAAATTAAATCGAATAATAACAGGTTAAATATAAACGAGCTCCATATTAAAACAGAAAGAAAGAAACAGACGGACGGTTAAGTGATGGTTCGGGTGAGCGGGAGGTCATGGGTTCGAGTTTTGTATGGAGCATTTTTTTTAGAAAAGGTCTTGAAAGGGGTATACACTTAATTTCATTTCTATTATTATTATTATTATGATTATTATTATTATTGTTATGATTATTATTATTAGTTATTAAGGTTATAATTATGATTATAAATTGTTATTGTTACTAGTGTTAGTATTATTAAAAGTATTACTAATAATACTAGTATTATCATTATAATTATTAGTATCACCATTATAATTATTTTTTTTAAAGTATTACCATTATTATTATGATTATGATTATTATTATCATTATTAGGAAAACAATACAACCTAATATTATTACCATTAATATTAGTATTATTACCATACTTATAATTATTACTATCATAAAAGTATTGTTAAGTTTATCATTTAGGTATTATTATTGTAGTTATCTTTAGCAATTTTAATAAAAGTAATATTATTTAGTATTATTGTTATTATCACTAATAATAATATCATTATCATTACTAGCACTAGTATTATCACTAAATATTATTATTAGAATGATTATTATTAATATAAGTATTACTATTATGATTATGATTAGAATTACAAATTGATGTTATAGAAGCCTTAGTTTTTAGTTTAGAAATTTAACATGAAAATTTTGATTATGATTAACATAAGTATTGTTATTAATATTATCACGAGTAATGAAATTGCTATAATAATTATTACTATTAAATATTATGTATTAGTATAAAAATTATTATTTTCATTATCATTATTAATAAACTTTTCAAATTTAAAAATTATTGTTATTATCGTTCTTATTAGATGTATTATTAAAACTAACATTAATAATATTATTAATAGAATCATAAGTATTATTATCACTATTATTATTTTAATCACTACTAATATTATTTTAGTATTATTATAAATACTATTTTAACAAACAATTGAAATATATACATAAAATATTTAATACATATAACGCAACAAAATTTATATTTTTATTTATATAAAAATGAACATATATTAATAACGAAATATATAAGTTACTAATATAAAAATTATATCAGTAATAATATATACATACATATATATATATATATATATATATATATATATATATATATATATATATATATATATATATATATATATATATATATATATATATATTGTTCAACTACTAAGATATGTATTAATATATATACAAATGATATAGGTTCGTGAATCCGAGGCTAACCCTGCATTGTTCAGCATCGTCGTATGAATATTTATACTACAAAATATTGTATAGTGAGTTTCATTTGCTCCATTTTTAAATGCTTTTGCAATATATATTTTTGGAACTGAGAATACATGCGCTGTTTTTTTTATAAATGTTTGACGAAATAGACACAAGTAATTGAAACTACATCATATGGTTGAATGATCGAAGCCGAATATGCCCCTTTTTGCTTGGTAGTCTAAGAATTAGTAAACCGATCTACTAATTAACGCGAATCCTAAAGATAGATCTATTGGGTCTAACAAACCCCATCCATGGTTGCGGATGCTTTAATACTTCGATGTTATTTTATCATGTCCGATGGATGTCCCAGAATGATAGGGGATATTCTTATATGCATCTTGTTAATGTCGGTTACCAGGTGTTCAATCCATAGGAATGATTTTTGCATGCATGATATTTATGAGAAATGGAAATAAGAATCTTGTGGTCTATTAAATTGATGAAAATGATTGATTACGATAAACTAATGAACTCACCAACCTTTTGGTTGACACTTTAAAGCATGTTTATTCTCAAGTATTAAAGAAATTTTCCGCTGTGTATTAACTCATGTTAAGGATATTACTTGGAGTCATTCATGACATATTTCGAAAGACGTTGCATTCGAGTCATTGAGTTCATCAGAATTATTATTAAGTCAATTATAGTTGGATGTATTATGAAATGGTATGCATGCCGTCAACTTGCGTTGTAAAGAAAGTTTGTCTTTTAAAAACGAATGCAATGTTTGAAAATTGTATCATATAGAGGTCAAATGCCTCGCGATGTAATCAACTATTGTGAATAATTTATAATGTATATGAACGGGTCATTTCATTCCTTTTACAGAAAGTTTTGACTTTTGAGTTGTTGACTAAACTAGGCTCAGAATAACTTCATTTGTTCGGGAGCTGTAACCTTGATAATGGCACTTTAACAATTATGTATTAATAGGCTTGTAAATAAGATTAATAGTTCGATCGTAATTGGAGTACTGGACATTTACGGTTTCGAGAGTTTCAACACAAACAGATGCTTCACTGGTATGCCTTTTGTTTGCATTTTTTAACTGATGTTAATGAAAAAGCTCAAATCTTTGATCAAAAGAGTTCTTATTTATAGAAGCTATATATAGGATTCAGTCAACCCCACCTGGTGTGTTACCGTCGACTGTAACTTCGGTTTTCAGTCGAATTATGTCCATTCGTTAGCACTTGATCAACTAATATTGCTTCACGGAACAAAGTTATTCAAGTAACAATTACTGAATATTTGTAAATGTGCTGTGTTGAAATATTTATATGTTTAAATTTTCTGATAATTCATTTAGTCTTGTGTCATACGTTTTTGTGTTCAACTTCTTATATTGAATCCTTTTTATATCAAATTCTAATCAAGGTATTGAAAATGGTAGTTGACGGTATGATATTATTAATAGGTATTGGTGAACTTAAAGCAATGGTTAGTCGCATTTTATAAGAAAGGACAATATCATTTCAAATTTCGCCCCATATAGTTGTCAATATAGTCAAAGATTTCATTATCAGATGTTTCAATGGTACAACAATATGTATGTGTGTATCAATATGGACAGATAGCTGCAAACATAAACTGTAATGTTATAAGTATGAATGCATCAATATTATTTGTCATCTTTAATGAGGACCAAATGGTTTTTCAAGCCAGTAATTTTAATCAACTTTTACCAGTCAATGGAACTTAACTTACACTTCTATATTCTATGTAGGTTGAAATTCGTTCAGCGAAAATGGAAGCTCAAGATGCGGTGTAGCTCAAGTAACTATGGTGGAATGAAGACAAACATGCAAGTTAGACATTTTGTATTTAATTATGTTATTCTATACATTGTCACAAACAACTTAGAAAATTTGATGATTTGATGGTTGCTTTCGTTATTCTAATTGTATAATACATGAATCGGTGTCAATAGTAACGTATTCATATACTATTTTTTAGAACTGATGTGCAACGCACGGGCTCTTAAATCTAGTATATATATATATATATATATATATATATATATATATATATATATATATATATATATATATATATATATATATATATATATATATATATAGTGGACCAATCTATGGATAAGCACTAAATGGGGTACAAACTGGATAAGTAAAATTTCAAAAAAAAAAATTTAAAAAAAAAGATCCTTTAATATGCAAATAGAAGAAAACGAAAAAATTTTAAAAAGTTTTTTAACAAAATCGTTCGAAAATCGATGAAGAATGGTAAACATCGATGATGAATGGTAAAAATTGATGATGAATGGTAAAATTAACCATTCATCTGGTTAATTTATCATTCTTTTTGTTCGCGATGAATGATAAAATTAATCAATGCTAAAAAAAGCAGATGAATGGTTAATTTAACTATTCATCTGTTTATGATGAATGATAAAAAAACAGATGAATGATAAAAAAAAACAGATGAATGGTTAATTTAACCATTCATCTGGTTTTTTTTAGCATTGATTAATTTTATCATTCATCGTAAACAAGATGAATGATAAATTAACCCGATGAATGGTTAATTTTATCATTCATCATCGATTTTTGAAAGATTTTGATCTTTTTTTTATGAAAATAATTGATTAGAGGTGCATTTTAATGCAGATTTATGAATGTAAAAAAAATTTAAAAAAAAAACTTTATTTTGCTTATCCCGTTTGTACTCCTTTTAAGCTTATCCATGGATCGTGCCCCTCCTATATATATATATATATATATATATATATATATATATATATATATATATATATATATATATATAATGTTACTCCTAACATATTTATATTATCAGCTCCACATGAGTCTTCTTATTTATTTGTTTCTTGATATGACATGTTTCATCTCTAAACGTATATAAATTGCATTTTAATTCACATAATGGTCTTTTATACTAAAAATAAGAAAAGGTAAAAAACTTACTAATAATTAGTACGGAGTATTAGATTAGATGTGTATTTGAAACTTAAAACATACAAAACAATTCACTCTTGTGTGAGTAAAAATCTTTTATTAATCTGGTAAATACGCTCTAGTTTCTAACTTTTTTAACATACAAGATTTTAGGATTCTTTAGAAAGAAAAAAAAAGTTAAGGAAAAAGATGTAAGCTATAATAACAAAAATAAGTTCAGAAGCTGTGAAATGAGAAATTTTCTTTTTTTTTTGAACGGCAAGCTGAGAAATTTTTTTTCCTAAATTCTCCTTATATAATTAAGTATCATATGTCTGTAATTAACATGTTTAATCTACATCTCTAGTTAATTAATGCAAAATTATAAAGAATAAGTTTCATCTTCGGCTACAAACTTCAAACTTCAAACTATATAGTATATGATTAGAAGAATAATCTACGAGGATGGATAGATAAAAATAAGTAGGTGGAGGTGGATGGAGCATGTAAATAAAATTATAAAAAATGGACAACGCAAAGAAGGGACGTATTGGCGTTTTGGAGTTGGGCTTGGCCAGATTTGTCATTTATAATAAATCCCACTAAAGTGGTTACCTTGGTCACTTTAAACAAGTTAATCCGAACAAGATGTATACCTATTTTTTTTTTAACCATCCGGGCTTAGCTTGGATGGCCACCTCTTGGGATAGGCCTCACCTTTGGTGCAGGTTCGATTCTCAGGGGGGACGGGGTTTTCCCGGATATTATATATACTTCCTGTTCCCCTTGTGAGGTCTTCCCCTTGTGGGGCAGGGGGTCCCCTATTACAGTCTGCTGGGTTGGGTGTATAATAAAATCGATTGGGTCGTCACAGCGAAGATCGAGGCCGGGTTTCCTCGTTGCGTGTGTAGCGTAAGTGGTGTGTTTGCCACTGATCTAGGCCGTTAAAAAAAAAAAAGATGTATACCTATTTTTATTTGATTTCTACGTAAAAAATATATATATAGAAAAATAATTATAATACCTTTATGGCTCTATAGTTAGTGTTTAACGTTGATGTTAATTTGTGTATGAGTAGTTGGTTATTCTGATTTATGAGTATGACATCTAATATAATTAATAAATTTAATATAATAACATCAAAGGGAATTAAAAATACTCGATTCCTCTCAATTTAAGTAAAATAGAATGGCGAAATTTTGTAAAGAATTACAATTATTTTATTTTGAATGGTTAGTTGTTCACTTACCTTTACTTTATATATATATATATATATATATATATATATATATATATATATATATATATATATATATATATATATATACTTAAGTTTCAGAATTCGTGCGTTGCACGAGTGGGGTAAAAAACTGTGCAAAAACTTAAGTTGTAATTATATATTAAAATATTATTGCAAAACTTCCTTTTAGAGCTCGTGCATTTCACAACTATTGAATAAAAAAAAATGAAAAGTTCATTATCAGAAAACGCAAAATGTCATTATATTACAATGAAATGAGAATGAACTGAAAAGATAAACAAAGTATATTATAGGAGTTCACAGAAATTAGAAACCTCTAAAAATCTACAAATATAGAACCTTTGTATTTAGTATTGGTACTTATTAAATTTATAACACAATTAATGAAAAAAACCATTTTCTTACTGATCATATTTGTGATGACCCGGGAATTTCCGACCAAATTTAAACTTAATCTTTATATGATTTTGATACGATAAGCAAAGTATGTAAAGTTGAGTCTCGAAAACTTTGGAACAGTTACATGAATGCATTTGCCCTTTGACCATTCCCGACGATTCACGAACAATTATTTGTAAATAAATATGTAAATATAAATATAATTATAAGTATATATATATATATATATATATATATATATATATATATATATATATATATATATATATATATATATATATATATATTTTGGATTAATAAAGTATACTTTAATTTAAAAATGTAAAATAATACATAGTAAAATTAAGTTACTGTTAATATATATATATATATATATATATATATATATATATATATATATATATATATATATATATATATATATATATATGTTATTATGAATCTATATAATATATGACTTCTATGAAATATATATAAAAGACAAATTTTAACTATGATATATAAAATTGTAGATATAGTATATTGATAAATACTGTTATAGGTTTTATAAATACGTAAACAGAATATATATAAATATATACCTAAATATAATTATATAGCGTATAGATATAAAGATAAATATGTTCTGTTTTTGCATCACTATCATGATGACTGAAGTATTGCTTTATGACCTCAATCCAGTACAATTCACAGTTCATTCACAGACCAATCCAAATATGTTAGATTTAGCATATCTGTTTTAAACTTTTATCTACCTAATACATTATGCGCGTACTTGCTGTCTGCCATTTACCAATATCTATATCTAAAAGATCTCTTATTTCATATATACATAACATATATGTATATCCTTAGGGAATTCAAATATCAATGAAAACGAAACCATCACTACCGAATCATTCTTGCTTCGGTTATTGCTATATGAAGATCATTTGAATCCTCATTGAACCATCACAACCCTACACCTTCACAAACCACCACCGCAACTGTCCATCATATGTTTCAACATCTCACTATTGTTGTGAGTTAGTTAACAAACTGAAACCCGAGTTCTTGCTTTTCATTCGTGTACCCACAACTCACTCAACACTCAACCATCATCCAATCTATTGTTTGCTACCATCTTTAAACACACCACCGATCAACTTGTATTCGGTGAAACCTAAACCAAACCAACCATAACCATTATCATTCGAATATCACCTTTGGTTTATCAAAGGAACGAAACCTACCATATCATCATCGGAGACCAACATCATCACCTTCATCGACACCACACAACAAGTACTCGTTACTTTGCTGAATCGAGAACCACCATGCTCGTGTTCTTATTTTGCAACCCAAACAAAACTTCACAACCATCGGATCACCATGAACCTTCCATCATCCTTGCTATCAAATAACATAAACTATAATTTACGTTTCTGTTTCTTATTCCAATCGGGAAGACTACCATCACCAAACCACCTACAAACACCCAAATTTTCTCTGTATTATTTTTATATATACAATAAACATGCATACAAGATATAGAAATTATATATGCTTGATTACCTCTTCCATTCTCGAACCAACAAATCGGCCACCATCTTCAACCATCACAAACCTTCATCATGATCCCACCTGCAAAAGAGGGATACTACTACAACTGTATTCGCTATTTTGTTTCGGTTTTGTCTACAATCATGTAACCACCTTCTTCTTAATATATATATATATATATATATATATATATATATATATATATATATACATATACATACTTGATTTTCCAAGCTAATGCAAACAACACAACACCAAATCTTTCTCCCTTCCCATTTTCTCTTCGCACAAACCACCACTTGTACCACCTGATCAACCGTTGATGATTGCGTGCTGTTTAAATCGAACCCAAAACAGAAACCATTACTACAGAAAACCTACAACCTTACGACTTTATTTCTCGTTTATTACAGTTACTACTTATGACAACCCGGAAATTTCGACTAAATTTAAACTTAACTTTTATGAAATTCCGACGATTCACGAACAAACGATTATAAAAAAATTATATATATGTAAATATATATGTCTGTATATATACATCATTTACAACCATTTTAATTATCAGTATTATAATTATTATTATTAATAATTATCGTTATCATTAATATAATCACTAATATATTATTAATATTATTAGTATTAGTACTTAACATTTATATTAATATAATGAAATATCATTATCATTAATATCAATATTATTATTACCATTATAAAACAACTTATTAAAATTTTCATTTATATAATAATTATTATTATTAAGATTATTATTAAAAATTATTATTACCATTATCATTTATATTATTATTAGTATTTTTATTACTCTTAATAATATTAAAAGTATTATTATTAATATAATTAGGATTATTATTATTAATACTAATTATTAATATTAATTATTAATAACAATTAAATAAAAAGTCAAGAAATAGGTACTGTCTGCTTTCTTTTATTCTTTCTTTCCCTCTGTTCTTGACTGTGAGAATCAAAGACATCAGATAAAAGCCAAAAACAGATGTAGATCGATATGAGCTTCATTTTTTTTATTTATTGCATACCTGCTTTATTTTTTTTTTATTCATCTTCCTCCTTAATTAGAAAATGTCGACCAATCCAGCTACCAGATAAACTTTAATCAAATCATTGTGAATATACTAATCTCAATTACCCTTTATATAAACATCAGATATGCAGTTTGAAGGAGAACATAAAAATTAAACAGAAAAAGAAATAAATATACTCTGTACGTGGTTCTTTTTACCCATAATACAATTTCAAATGAATTTTCAAAATCCTTAAATGCAGATTTGTTAGAAATCCTACACTCAAACTATCTACAAAGTTTCAAATCCCAATTCGTCCTATCGATCTCTAATTCGCGAGTCAAAGTTCTTGATAAAAAAAGTCAAACATTTTTCTTTGATCAAATTAGAGTTCTAGATGTTGTTTTTGTTGAAATTGATGATTTCAATAGTTTCTATGAGTGATTTAAGAAATATTTCATGAAGAAATTGAAGTCTAAAACGTTCTCAAATCAAAAAGCCAAATTTTTTTTTTCTCAAAACTTACGAACAGCAAGCTGTAGTAATATTTTTTTTTTTTTTTTGAAGTCTGTTGAAGTTATTTCACAAGTTAAAATCATTCTCTGTTTCGTTCGCAATTGCTAAAACAAACAAATCTTAGTTTGTTACAAACTAAATCCTGGGTCGATTGATGTGGTGAAGAAGAAGAAGGTGAAACAGATAGAAATATTGGATATATAGTTTTGAGTTGTGTTTTAAATAAGAAATAAAAGGAACGGAGGGATGGTTAAGGGTGTTAGCGTGTGAGCGCGAGGTCACGGGTTCGAACCCGGTTCGTGGTAATTTTTTTTAAAAGGGGCTCTTAAGGTAGTTACTCACTCCAATTATTATTATTGTTATTATTATAATTACTATTTTTATTATTAGTATTATTACTAAATATTATCATTAGTATTATTAATTATTGATAAAATTATTATTACTAATAAAAGTTACCATATATTAAAATTATTATTGTTACTACTAAAATTATTATTACTAGTATTATTAGTAGTGTTATTATTGTATTATTATTATCATAAGTGAAATTATCTTTATTAGTATTATTATTATTAAAAATTACTATCGTTATTATCACTTTTACAAAAGTTATCATTTTTGCTAAAACTATCATCTTTACTTTATAATTATTAGTAAAACTATCATTTGTATTAAAATTACTATTATTACCATTATTATTATACTTATTAGTAAATCATTATTATCGAAACTATTATTTTTACAAATAAATATATTGTACATTGAATACACCTATTTCATATACTACAATTATATTTTCATATAACAAACATAATAACATTCTTATATAAATATTCATGTATAACAAATTAGGTATTTTTAATATAATACCAATCAAACATATATATATATAACTACAGAAATATATAACAATCGAAATAACATATATAAACTTATTCGATTACGAGTATCTGTGTTAATATATATATACTTGATATAGGTTCGTGAATCCGAGGTCAACTCTGCACATGTTCAGTGCCATCATACTCGTAATTACTACGAAATATCATACAGTATCGTGAGTTTTCATAGCTCCCTTTTTATCTATATTTTTGGGCTGAGAATACATGAACTATTTTTATAAATGATAGACACAAGTGCAAACTATTATGCGACCAACATGAGTACTTTTATTGTGTTGATATGTAACATGTTATTGTGTTCATATGAAACATGCAAGTCCCTGCTTTGTAATATCATTAATTGCTAGATAATGAAGAGGCAAACGGAATTATTATAAATAGCGCTATTGGGAGTAACGTCCCGCACTGTTGACCGCAGGTCAATTGGTGGTATAATAATGATCTCGACAATTACATATGTATTGTCTCGGGGTAAAATCGTTTAGTTTTGATATTATACGCTCATGGCATACTTTTGATATACATGATATATCGACTTTTATTATATTAAATCTTGTGATCTATTACTGAAATCATTATTTATTACAAACCTATGAACTCACTCAACCTCGTGTTGACTTTTTAAGCATGTTTATTCTCAGGTACTTAAATATTGCTTCCGCTGTACATCTACTGCTTTGATGATGATTGCTTGCTATGCTTGGAGTCTTCATTACATATCATATCAATTAAAGACATATTTATCTTTCGCTGCAAAACTCAACAAAACATCTCATGTAGAGTCGTTCTCGTTTATACAACTGTGATTTGATATATTTAGTGATGTTATTCTTCCAGGCTCTATCTGGAGGACGTCACAGATTGGTATAAGAGCAGGTTGTTGTAGAGAACCAGGATTGCATTTTATGTGTGCCTTATACAATTAGGTACCTTAGCAATGTAGGACTACAACTATCCTTGACCATAGTGCATTTACTTGTTGCCTTTAACTGTTAAATGCTATACTATACTTTAGAAACCTTACTTATCTTAGAATGCCGTACCAATCTAAGAACTCTGTTCATTTTCCTAAGTATTATCCAATTACGCCACCGCATTTAAATGCGACACCATGATTTCTGAAATTCTTGACATTCCTATGTCATCTATCATGGTTTTGTGTATTACATATGTATTACATGAAATATTATCCATGATTTTGAAACTCCTATAATTGTTACTATTCATACTCAAACGTATATAACTCCCTGTTATATCGCGTACCTATATGCCTTATACCTTTATGCATCGGTTTGCGAACCGAAAAATATCATTGGGTTATCACAGTATACGAATTGAAAGTCTTTAGTCGAAAGATTATCAGATTACATACTTATCATTTTATGATCTCGACACGTCATACTGCCATTATTGGAATATAGACACGTCATATCTTATCATATCTTATCATATCTATCCCAATAGACTTTGTCTAACACTTTTCCTAAATTTCCTCCATAAATTACGGAAATCTTTTTGCTATATATACTTATTCAAAGAGACGAATATGTCATTCAATATTCAACACCCATTTCATATCAAACCCTAATTCAAATCACATAAGATGGATTTCTCACTTGATTCCTCAAACTCCTCGAGCTCCAATGGCAGCGTAACCGGAACGAACGAACCAATCAATCATCATCTTTTCTAGATGAATTGGGGGTGGGTTCGTAGTTTACTTAACCAATGGAGAAGTGAAGAAGGTGATCCTTTTCACCCACCACATTGCCCTATTGGCGAAGAACCTGAAGCGCTTACCGGCGAACCAATCCGGAACACCATTTTCACCCTCATTTCCAGGATATCCCGTTATGAATATATAATATCTAGAATTTCAGATCTTATTTATCCACTCGTCCGAACCGCCAATCATCCCGGAATAATAGAAGAAGTCAACGAGCTTCGCGCTCGAGTAGTTGCTTTAGAAAATATGGTGCAAAACCTACGAGCACCAGCAGCAGCATAACCAGCACCACCAGTATCAGCAACAGCAACACCATAGCAACCAAGGAATATTAGTAATAACAAGTTAAGATGTATTGACTCATTCTTCGTGAAGAATTATATATGTATACTTTATATATATATATATATATATATATATATATATATATATATATATATATATATATATATATATATATATATGATTTGGAACAATAATAAATCTTGTAGTACTAAGCAATTACGTGTGAATCTCAACTAGTATGTATTACTTGGTCAATTCATATCACTAATATGCTATGATGTACACCCTTCGTTATGACTTAACAATCGTTAATCACTGCTTCAACACAATAAACTCCATTTCATAATAAACCAAGTGTATTACTCAAATACATAATTGATTGTATACTTCCATTCCCGGTGTACTCGAAACTTTCTAGAAAACATCATTCGTGCCTTGAAGTTCACAAGAATTCCACGAGCATCAATAATCATACACCGAGGTATATCAATAACAACGAACGATGAAGTATTGATTCATAACTTCATTAGCAAAATATTTCGCGACAATTATGAAATCTCTAAGGTTTTGGAGATTATTTACTCTCGTTTCAACCGCAAATTAAATGAGTTTAATATTATATTAACTCATTAAATTCATGATTACATTTGATAGAAAATATATATGTACGTATATTTTCATAAAGACTGTAATTAAAACTCTTTTGTACAAACTGTTAATTGTGAAAATATTTTAACGGGTAGGTAATACCCGAGAAATATTTATATCTCACATCAATATGTTACATTGTACAATTCTGACTCTCATATTCATTCGTATTCTATGCTGAATTATCACATCAAACCACCAAAATTATCATTCATTACTTTTGAAATCAACAACGCCTATTCGTTAACCATTAGATCCGTTGACGATTACAATCAGCGTTTAATCATCTAAAAAAAAAAAATTCTTGAAACCATCTCGGATTGATAACCGATGATTCAAATATGGCTGCATTAAATGCAGAGGAAACAGCAAAGTTGTGGATGGTCTAAATGGCCAAAAGTTGATGATAAAAGAATGGAGTGTTAGGAACGCTCGATAGAAAATTTGGTACTGAAAAACGGACTGAGCAAACCATGAAGAAGACCAAGGAAAAATACAAGGACCATACCCTATATTCAAAGAATTCAGGTAATTCTGGAACCAATGAAATCTTTAGGGAATATCTTGCCCGAACTCATGTTAAATTCTTGCGGAAAATTTTCTTCATCACCCTTCGAACTTAGAAATTCCGAAAATATAATCATAAATATCCTCGATATTTCTGAAGATATCTTCATAAATATTCTTGTCCGAAATTATATACCACTTCGCACTATCTGTGTTACATAATAAAGGAAACTGTTTTAGTTTCTATATTTCTGTAACATACAAGTATAAATTATGAATGAATTATGGAGAAGTGTTGGAAATTGAAGCATGAGTTAGTATAATATAATGACGTCAGGCCAACGTGATTATATTACAGTAAGTCATGCTAAATTTTTAATGGAAGATGATGATTCATAGACTTTATAATCATCATTTGCCATGTTACATGACTCTTACATTCTATTTAACCTCTAAACATATCAAGAACATATTTTCTTGATAGTTCCATCTTTTCCGAATAGTCTGGTAATTTGACAAATCAAATCGTGCTATTACCTTTCCTTCTGCTTTGTATATTATGATCAATCGAAACTTCATACCTACAAATTCTGGACCATTACTCGCTTTACTTAGAGTCAAGAGGAGAATAAAAAGGCAAAGAGATCCGACATATAAGGGAAAATATAAAGCCCGATAACAACACTGAAATTACAAACCGTGTATATCAATGCGTATAGCAATATAAAGACACGGGAGAATAATAAACACTATAATCCCTAGAGCATAGTAGAAGTAAACAGACTCCTCTGGTGGGAGTTGTAAAAGAAGGATGATTGTGGCGATAACCAATATAAGGTCAAGAACAAGAACTGAATTGAGCATTTTCACAATCTTTTCGAAATATGAATTGAGGAAGAAAGTATAGAAGTAGTGAAGATAATGAAAAGGAAGAAGCTAATTTATAGCAAAAATTCCAGACACATCAATCGAGACAATTCACCGCAGTTAATCAAAGAAAATCTCAATTTCCGTAAATACCGGAGACTCAAATCTTATAGATTACGAAGATTTCTTTAATTCCTTGAAATCCGGAAATCAATCGTAACCACGTCAAAAGTTAAGGCGAACAATTAATTTTCTCATTTACTCTTTTGCGATAGCTTCGTTTATACTCTTTCTATAATCGAATCGTTTTATCCATATTATTTAATGTCGATAAAACTCTAATTTTCAACTCATAATAATCATTACAATATTCTTGTTGTAAACAATAACGATCTCTATCAAATTTCATGACCGTGATTTTCACGAACTCCTCTCTATTTGTCTGCCCTAATATTGTGGCATAAACGCTCAAGGTTTTAAATGAACTCAATACTATTCATAACACATTTCATATATCCAATTTACTGAAATGACTTGTATAACATAATCATTTTGAATGATCTCTGCATTAATGATAAAATGCACTTCATCGAAGAACCTGTAGAAATTATGGTTCGTATAATCTAAACGCTTGAAACAGAACAATATTATATCCGTTGGAATTCACGAAAGGCCCCGAACATACCTGGGAACGTGAAGACCAAATAAAACATAAATATCCTCGTCTATGTACGAACAACGTCGATTGATGGCAACAACTAAATTTCGGGACGAAATTTCTTTTAACGGGAAGGTACTATGATAACCCGGAAATTTCGACTAAATTTAAACTTAACTTTTATGAAATTCCGACGATTCACGAACAAACGATTATAAAAAAATATATATATGTAAATATATATGTGTGTATATATACATCATTTACAACCATTTTAATTATCAGTATTATAATTATTATTATTAATAATTATCGTTATCATTAATATAATCACTAATATATTATTAATATTATTAGTATTAGTACTTAACATTTATATTAATATAATGAAATATCATTATCATTAATATCAATATTATTATTACCATTATAAAACAACTTATTAAAATTTTCATTTATATAATAATTATTATTATTAAGATTATTATTAAAAATTATTATTACCATTATCATTTATATTATTATTAGTATTTTTATTACTCTTAATAATATTAAAAGTATTATTATTAATATAATTAGGATTATTATTATTAATACTAATTATTAATATTAATTATTAATAACAATTAAATAAAAAGTCAAGAAATAGGTACTGTCTGCTTTCTTTTATTCTTTCTTTCCCTCTGTTCTTGACTGTGAGAATCAAAGACATCAGATAAAAGCCAAAAACAGATGTAGATCGATATGAGCTTCATTTTTTTTATTTATTGCATACCTGCTTTATTTTTTTTTAATTCATCTTCCTCCTTAATTAGAAAATGTCGACCAATCCAGCTACCAGATAAACTTTAATCAAATCATTGTGAATATACTAATCTCAATTACCCTTTATATAAACATCAGATATGCAGTTTGAAGGAGAACATAAAAATTAAACAGAAAAAGAAATAAATATACTCTGTACGTGGTTCTTTTTACCCATAATACAATTTCAAATGAATTTTCAAAATCCTTAAATGCAGATTTGTTAGAAATCCTACACTCAAACTATCTACAAAGTTTCAAATCCCAATTCGTCCTATCGATCTCTAATTCGCGAGTCAAAGCTCTTGATAAAAAAAGTCAAACATTTTTCTTTGATCAAATTAGAGTTCTAGATGTTGTTTTTGTTGAAATTGATGATTTCAATAGTTTCTATGAGTGATTTAAGAAATATTTCATGAAGAAATTGAAGTCTAAAACGTTCTCAAATCAAAAAGCCAAATTTTTTTTTTCTCAAAACTTACGAACAGCAAGCTGTAGTAATATATATATATTTTTTTTTGAAGCCTGTTGAAGTTATTTCACAAGTTAAAATCATTCTCTGTTTCGTTCGCAATTACTAAAACAAACAAATCTTAGTTTGTTACAAACTAAATCCTGGGTCGATTGATGTGGTGAAGAAGAAGAAGGTGAAACAGATAGAAATATTGGATATATAGTTTTGAGTTGTGTTTTAAATAAGAAATAAAAGGAACGGAGGGATGGTTAAGGTTGTTAGCGTGTGAGCGCGAGGTCACTGGTTCGAACCTGGTTCGTGGCAATTTTTTTTTAAAAGGGGCTCTTAAGGTAGTTACTCACTCCAATTATTATTATTGTTATTATTATAATTACTATTTTTATTATTAGTATTATTACTAAATATTATCATTAGTATTATTAATTATTGATAAAATTATTATTACTAATAAAAGTTACCATATATTAAAATTATTATTGTTACTACTAAAATTATTATTACTAGTATTATTAGTAGTGTTATTATTGTATTATTATTATCATAAGTGAAATTATCTTTATTAGTATTATTATTATTAAAAATTACTATCGTTATTATCACTTTTACAAAAGTTATCATTTTTGCTAAAACTATCATCTTTACTTTATAATTATTAGTAAAACTATCATTTGTATTAAAATTACTATTATTACCATTATTATTATACTTATTAGTAAATCATTATTATCGAAACTATTATTTTTACAAATAAATATATTGTACATTGAATACACCTATTTCATATACTACAATTATATTTTCATATAACAAACATAATAACATTCTTATATAAATATTCATGTATAACAAATTAGGTATTTTTAATATAATACCAATCAAACATATATATATATATATATATATATATATATATATATATATATATATATATATAACTACAGAAATATATAACAATCGAAATAACATATATAAACTTATTCGATTACAAGTATCTGTGTTAATATATATATACTTGATATAGGTTCGTGAATCCGAGGTCAACTCTGCACATGTTCAGTGCCATCATACTCGTAATTACTACGAAATATCATACAGTATCGTGAGTTTTCATAGCTCCCTTTTTATCTATATTTTTGGGCTGAGAATACATGAACTATTTTTATAAATGATAGACACAAGTGCAAACTATTATGCGACCAACATGAGTACTTTTATTGTGTTGATATGTAACATGTTATTGTGTTCATATGAAACATGCAAGTCCCTGCTTTGTAATATCATTAATTGCTAGATAATGAAGAGGCAAACGGAATTATTATAAATAGCGCTATTGGGAGTAACGTCCCGCACTGTTGACCGCAGGTCAATTGGTGATATAATAATGATCTCGACAATTACATATGTATTGTCTCGGGGTAAAATCGTTTAGTTTTGATATTATACGCTCATGGCATACTTTTGATATACATGATATATCGACTTTTATTATATTAAATCTTGTGATCTATTACTGAAATCATTATTTATTACAAACCTATGAACTCACTCAACCTCGTGTTGACTTTTTAAGCATGTTTATTCTCAGGTACTTAAATATTGCTTCCGCTGTACATCTACTGCTTTGATGATGATTGCTTGCTATGCTTGGAGTCTTCATTACATATCATATCAATTAAAGACATATTTATCTTTCACTGCAAAACTCAACAAAACATCTCATGTAGAGTCGTTCTCGTTTATACAACTGTGATTTGATATATTTAGTGACGTTATTCTTCCAGGCCCTATCTGGAGGACGTCACAGATTGGTATCAGAGCAGGTTGTTGTAGAGAACCAGGATTGCATTTTATGTGTGCCTTATACAATTAGGTACCTTAGCAATGTAGGACTACAACTATCCTTGACCATAGTGCCTTTACTTGTTGCCTTTAACTGTTAAATGCAATACTATACTTTAGAAACCTTACTTATCTTAGAATGCCGTGCCAATCTAAGAACTCTGTTCATTTTCCTAAGTATTATCCAATTACGCCACCGCATTTAAATGCGACACCATGATTTCTGAAATTCTTGACATTCCTATGTCATCTATCATGGTTTTGTGTATTACATATGTATTACATGAAATATTATCCATGATTTTGAAACTCCTATAATTGTTACTATTCATACTCAAACGTATATAACTCCCTGTTATATCACGTACCTATATGCCTTATACCTTTATGCATCGGTTTGCGAACCGAAAAATATCATTGGGTTATCACAGTATACGAATTGAAAGTCTTTAGTCGAAAGATTATCAGATTACATACTTATCATTTTATGATCTCGACACGTCATACTGCCATTATTGGAATATAGACACGTCATATCTTATCATATCTTATCATATCTATCCCAATAGACTTTGTCTAACACTTTTCCTAAATTTCCTCCGTAAATTACGGAAATCTTTTTGCTATATATACTTATTCAAAGAGACGAATATGTCATTCAATATTCAACACCCATTTCATATCAAACCCTAATTCAAATCACATAAGATGGATTTCTCACTTGATTCCTCAAACTCCTCGAGCTCCAATGGCAGCGTAACCGGAACGAACGAACCAATCAGTCATCATCTTTTCTGGATGAATTGGGGGTGGGTTCGTAGTTTACTTAACCAATGGAGAAGTGAAGAAGGTGATCCTTTTCACCCAACACATTGCCCTATTGGCGAAGAACCTGAAGCGCTTACCGGCGAACCAATCCGGAACACCATTTTCACCCTCATTTCCAGGATATCCCGTCACGAATATATAATATCTAGAATTTCAGATCTTATTTATCCACTCGTCCGAACCGCCAATCATCCCGGAATAATAGAAGAAGTCAACAAGCTTCGCGCTCGAGTAGTTGCTTTAGAAAATATGGTGCAAAACCTACGAGCACCAGCAGCAGCAGCACCAGCAGCATAACCAGCACCACCAGTATCAGCAACAGCAACACCATAGCAACCAAGGAATATTAGTAATAACAAGTTAAGATGTATTGACTCATTCTTCGTGAAGAATTATATATGTATACTTTATATATATATATATATATATATATATATATATATATATATATATATATATATATATATATATATATATATATATATATATATATATATATATATATATATATATATGATTTGGAACAATAATAAATCTTGTAGTACTAAGCAATTACGTGTGAATCTCAACTAGTATGTATTACTTGGTCAATTCATATCACTAATATGCTATGATGTACACCCTTCGTTATGACTTAACAATCGTTAATCACTGCTTCAACACAATAAACTCCATTTCATAATAAACCAAGTGTATTACTCAAATACATAATTGATTGTATACTTCCATTCCCGGTGTACTCGAAACTTTCTAGAAAACATCATTCGTGCCTTGAAGTTCACAAGAATTCCACGAGCATCAATAATCATACACCGAGGTATATCAATAACAACGAACGATGAAGTATTGATTCATAACTTCATTAGCAAAATATTTCGCGACAATTATGAAATCTCTAAGGTTTTGGAGATTATTTACTCTCGTTTCAACCGCAAATTAAATGAGTTTAATATTATATTAACTCATTAAATCCATGATTACATTTGATAGAAAATATATATGTACGTATATTTTCATAAAGACTGTAATTAAAACTCTTTTGTACAAACTGTTAATTGTGAAAATATTTTAACGGGTAGGTAATACCCGAGAAATATTTATATCTCACATCAATATGTTACATTGTACAATTCTGACTCTCATATTCATTCGTATTCTATGCTGATTTATCACATCAAACCACCAAAATTATCATTCATTACTTTTGAAATCAACAACGCCTATTCGTTAACCATTAGATCCGTTGACGATTACAATCAGCGTTTAATCATCTAAAAAAAAAAAATTCTTGAAACCATCTCGGATTGATAACCGATGATTCTAATATGGCTGCATTAAATGCAGAGGAAACAGCAAAGTTGTGGATGGTCTAAATGGCCAAAAGTTGATGATAAAAGAATGGAGTGTTAGGAACGCTCGATAGAAAATTTGGTACTAAAAAACGGACTGAGCAAACCATGAAGAAGACCAAGGAAAAATACAAGGACCATACCCTATATTCAAAGAATTCAGGTAATTCTGGAACCAATGAAATCTTTAGGGAATATCTTGCCCGAACTCATGTTAAATTCTTGCGGAAAATTTTCTTCATCACCCTTCGAACTTAGAAATTCCGAAAATATAATCATAAATATCCTCGATATTTCTGAAGATATCTTCATAAATATTCTTGTCCGAAATTATATACCACTTCGCACTATCTGTGTTACATAATAAAGAAAACTGTTTTAGTTTCTATATTTCTGTAACATACAAGTATAAATTATGAATGAATTATGGAGAAGTGTTGGAAATTGAAGCATGAGTTAGTATAATATAATGACGTCAGGCCAACGTGATTATATTACAGTAAGTCATGCTAAATTTTTAATGGAAGATGATGATTCATAGACTTTATAATCATCATTTGCCATGTTACACGACTCTTACATTCTATTTAACCTCTAAACATATCAAGAACATATTTTCTTGATAGTTCCATCTTTTCCGAATAGTCTGGTAATTTGACAAATCAAATCGTGCTATTACCTTTCCTTCTGCTTTGTATATTATGATCAATCGAAACTTCATACCTACAAATTCTGGACCATTACTCGCTTTACTTAGAGTCAAGAGGAGAATAAAAAGGCAAAGAGATCCGACATATAAGGGAAAATATAAAGCCCGATAACAACACTGAAATTACAAACCGTGTATATCAATGCGTATAGCAATATAAAGACACGGGAGAATAATAAACACTATAATCCCTAGAGCATAGTAGAAGTAAACAGACTCCTCTGGTGGGAGTTGTAAAAGAAGGATGATTGTGGCGATAACCAATATAAGGTCAAGAACAAGAACTGGATTGAGCATTTTCACAATCTTTTCGAAATATGAATTGAGGAAAAAGTATAGAAGTAGTGAAGATAATGAAAAGTAAGAAGCTAATTTATAGCAAAAATTCCAGACACATCAATCGAGACAATTCACCGCAGTTAATCAAAGAAAATCTCAATTTCCGTAAATACCGGAGAATCAAATCTTATAGATTACGAAGATTTCTTTAATTCCTTGAAATCCGGAAATCAATCGTAACTACGTCAAAAGTTAAGGCGAACATTTAATTTTCTCATTTACTCTTTTGCGATAGCTTCGTTTATACTCTTTCTATAATCGAATCGTTTTATCCATATTATTTAATGTCGATAAAACTCTAATTTTCAACTCATAATAATCATTACAATATTCTTGTTGTAAACAATAACGATCTCTATCAAATTTCATGACCGTGATTTTCACGAACTCCTCTGTATTTGTCTGCCCTAATATTGTGGCATAAACGCTCAAGGTTTTAAATGAACTCAATACTATTCATAACACATTTCATATATCCAATTTACTGAAATGACTTGTATAACATCATCATTTTGAATGATCTCTGCATTAATGATAAAATGCACTTCATCGAAGAACCTGTAGAAATTATGGTTCGTATAATCTAAACGCTTGAAACAGAACAATATTATATCCGTTGGAATTCACGAAAGGCTCCGAACATACCTGGGAATGTGAAGACCAAATAAAACATAAATATCCTCATCTATGTACGAACAACGTCGATTGATGGCAACAACTAAATTTCGGGACGAAATTTCTTTTAACGGGTAGGTACTATGACAACCCGGAAATTTCGACTAAATTTAAACTTAACTTTTATGAAATTCCGACGATTCACGAACAAACGATTATAAAAAAAATATATATATGTAAATATATATGTGTGTATATATACATCATTTACAACCATTTTAATTATCAGTATTATAATTATTATTATTAATAATTATCGTTATCATTAATATAATCACTAATATATTATTAATATTATTAGTATTAGTACTTAACATTTATATTAATATAATGAAATATCATTATCATTAATATCAATATTATTATTACCATTATAAAACAACTTATTAAAATTTTCATTTATATAATAATAATTATTATTAAGATTATTATTAAAAATTATTATTACCATTATCATTTATATTATTATTAGTATTTTTATTACTCTTAATAATATTAAAAGTATTATTATTAATATAATTAGGATTATTATTATTAATACTAATTATTAATATTAATTATTAATAACAATTAAATAAAAAGTCAAGAAATAGGTACTGTCTGCTTTCTTTTATTCTTTCTTTCCCTCTGTTCTTGACTGTGAGAATCAAAGACATCAGATAAAAGCCAAAAACAGATGTAGATCGATATGAGCTTCATTTTTTTTATTTATTGCATACCTGCTTTATTTTTTTTTTATTCATCTTCCTCCTTAATTAGAAAATGTCGACCAATCCAGCTACCAGATAAACTTTAATCAAATCATTGTGAATATACTAATCTCAATTACCCTTTATATAAACATCAGATATGCAGTTTGAAGGAGAACATAAAAATTAAACAGAAAAAGAAATAAATATACTCTGTACGTGGTTCTTTTTACCCATAATACAATTTCAAATGAATTTTCAAAATCCTTAAATGCAGATTTGTTAGAAATCCTACACTCAAACTATCTACAAAGTTTCAAATCCCAATTCGTCCTATCGATCTCTAATTCGCGAGTCAAAGCTCTTGATAAAAAAAGTCAAACATTTTTCTTTGATCAAATTAGAGTTCTAGATGTTGTTTTTGTTGAAATTGATGATTTCAATAGTTTCTATGAGTGATTTAAGAAATATTTCATGAAGAAATTGAAGTCTAAAACGTTCTCAAATCAAAAAGCCAAATTTTTTTTTCTCAAAACTTACGAACAGCAAGCTGTAGTAATATTTTTTTTTTTTTTTGAAGTCTGTTGAAGTTATTTCACAAGTTAAAATCATTCTCTGTTTCGTTCGCAATTGCTAAAACAAACAAATCTTAGTTTGTTACAAACTAAATCCTGGGTCGATTGATGTGGTGAAGAAGAAGAAGGTGAAACAGATAGAAATATTGGATATATAGTTTTGAGTTGTGTTTTAAATAAGAAATAAAAGGAACGGAGGGATGGTTAAGGGTGTTAGCGTGTGAGCGCGAGGTCACGGGTTCGAACCCGGTTCGTGGCAATTTTTTTAAAAGGGGCTCTTAAGGTAGTTACTCACTCCAATTATTATTATTGTTATTATTATAATTACTATTTTTATTATTAGTATTATTACTAAATATTATCATTAGTATTATTAATTATTGATAAAATTATTATTACTAATAAAAGTTACCATATATTAAAATTATTATTGTTACTACTAAAATTATTATTACTAGTATTATTAGTAGTGTTATTATTGTATTATTATTATCATAAGTGAAATTATCTTTATTAGTATTATTATTATTAAAAATTACTATCGTTATTATCACTTTTACAAAAGTTATCATTTTTGCTAAAACTATCATCTTTACTTTATAATTATTAGTAAAACTATCATTTGTATTAAAATTACTATTATTACCATTATTATTATACTTATTAGTAAATCATTATTATCGAAACTATTATTTTTACAAATAAATATATTGTACATTGAATACACCTATTTCATATACTACAATTATATTTTCATATAACAAACATAATAACATTCTTATATAAATATTCATGTATAACAAATTAGGTATTTTTAATATAATACCAATCAAACATATATATATATAACTACAGAAATATATAACAATCGAAATAACATATATAAACTTATTCGATTACGAGTATCTGTGTTAATATATATATACTTGATATAGGTTCGTGAATCCGAGGTCAACTCTGCACATGTTCAGTGCCATCATACTCGTAATTACTACGAAATATCGTACAGTATCGTGAGTTTTCATAGCTCCCTTTTTATCTATATTTTTGGGCTGAGAATACATGAACTATTTTTATAAATGATAGACACAAGTGCAAACTATTATGCGACCAACATGAGTACTTTTATTGTGTTGATATGTAACATGTTATTGTGTTCATATGAAACATGCAAGTCCCTGCTTTGTAATATCATTAATTGCTAGATAATGAAGAGGCAAACGGAATTATTATAAATAGCGCTATTGGGAGTAACGTCCCGCACTGTTGACCGCAGGTCAATTGGTGGTATAATAATGATCTCGACAATTACATATGTATTGTCTCGGGGTAAAATCGTTTAGTTTTGATATTATACGCTCATGGCATACTTTTGATATACATGATATATCGACTTTTATTATATTAAATCTTGTGATCTATTACTGAAATCATTATTTATTACAAACCTATGAACTCACTCAACCTCGTGTTGACTTTTTAAGCATGTTTATTCTCAGGTACTTAAATATTGCTTCCGCTGTACATCTACTGCTTTGATGATGATTGCTTGCTATGCTTGGAGTCTTCATTACATATCATATCAATTAAAGACATATTTATCTTTCGCTACAAAACTCAACAAAACATCTCATGTAGAGTCGTTCTCGTTTATACAACTGTGATTTGATATATTTAGTGACGTTATTCTTCCAGGCCCTATCTGGAGGACGTCACACTACTACAGCAACTATGTCTATTTATTTTCAGTCGTGCCCCAAACACAAACAGACGAGCAGCTACTGCTATTGCAAAACTATATATATTTTCTTTCAAACTGTAAATAGGAGGCTGTGATTAAGATGAAACACGATTACATATGAACAAAAGTGTCGGTAAGTGATTCTTTATAATTATGAATTGTTAGTGGAAGTTGAGCTGTAAAGTGGCGGCTGAAATTCTGGTTCTTTCGTGTCTGTTTCTATTCAGGGATCAAATACCATGGACCGTAACATTATTAGATCCATCGGGCCATAATTTTTTTTTTCCGCATAGACTTAGGAAATTAATAGGGGCCGTAAGCTTTGTTGTTGGGTTAAGGATTATACTTTCTGTTGGGCTGTATTATGTGTATGATGTTGGGCCCAAGGTCCGGTTTATAATGCTGTATATTAGATCGGTTTAGCTAGGATCGATTTGTTAGGGTAGATGATCAAGAAATCAGAGATAGAGGCTATATATATTTAGGTCACACATAATTACAGAAAGAAACACATAGCACGCTGGTTAGAGGTGTGGGTTGATAAGTGAGAGGTCGCTGGTTCAATCCTCGACCATGTCTTTTTTTTTTTTTAAAGAAGAGGAAAGGAAGCAGAAAAGATAAGTTAAAGGAAATAACATGTGAAGATATTTAAGAAAAACGAGAGACAGAATGTTGGATAAGGGAGTGTTTGTTTAAGCGAGAGGTCTCGGGTTCGAGCCGTCTTGGTGCAATTCTTTTTAAAGGAGCTTAGAAGGTAGTTTATATCTTTATTTATCATTAGTATTATAATTATTATAATTATTATTATTGTTATTATTATTATTACAATTATTATTATTATTAACATCATTGATATTATTATTGTTACCATTAGTGTTAAAAATATCATTTTTTTTATAAATATCAGTTAGTAAAAGTATTATTATTATTATTATTAGTTATTTATTTTTTTCATTACTATTATTACAACATATATTACTTACATAAAAATGTACCTAACACATATATAATACCTATGCTAATCTTACAAACTATTTCGTTTTCAAAATAAAATATTATTATTTATTATTAATTAAATTACATATACGATATAAATATATTTTAATATAATCTTATATATAAATTTTAATATATCACATATGTTTTAATTAAAATACTTTAATAAGAATTCGATATATATATATATATATATATATATATATATATATATATATATATATATATATATATATATATATATATATATATATATATATATATATATATATATATATATATATATATATATATATATATATATATATATATATATATATATATAAATTAACTATGTAATTAAAATATATATATAACTAATATATTTATTTAAAGTAACATATAAATCAGTGATAAAACTAACATATTAATAATATCAACTTGCTTAAATGTTATTATATGTTTTAATAGATATACGTGATATAGGTTCGTGAATCCGAGGCCAACCCTATATTTGTTCAATGTCGTTCTATGTATTTTTACTACAAAATACATTAGGTGAGTTTCATTACTCCCTTTTTAAATGCTTTTACAATATATATTTTTGGGACTGAGAATACATGCGCTGTTTTTATAAATGTTTTACGAAATAGACACAAGTAACTGAAACTACATTATATGGTTGAATTATCGAAATCGAATATGCCCCTTTTTATTAAGTCTGGTAATCTAAGAATTAGGGAACAGACACCCTAATTGACGCGAATCCTAAAGATAGATCTATCGGGCCCAACAAGCCCCATCCAAAGTACCGAATGCTTTAGTACTTCGAAATTTATATCATGTCCGAAGGAGGATCCCGGAATGATGGGGATATTCTTTTATGCATATTGTGAATGTCGGTTACCAGGTGTTCAATCCATATGAATGATATTTTTGTCTCTATGCATGGGACGTATGTTTATGAGAAATGGAAATATGAAATCTTGTGGTCTATTAAAAATTATGAAATGATTATTTATGTTAAACTAATGAACTCACCAACCTTTTGGTTGACACTTTAAAGCATGTTTATTCTCAGGTATGAAAGAAATCTTCCGCTGTGCATTTGCTCATCTTAGAGATATTACTTGGAGTCATTCATGGCATATTTCAAAAGACGTTGCATTCGAGTCGTTGAGTTCATCAGAATTATTATTAAGTCAATTATAGTTAGATATATTATGAAATGGTATGCATGCCGTCAACTTTCGATGTAATGAAAGATTGTCTTTTCAAAAACAAATGCAATGTTTGTAAAATGTATCATATAGAGGTCAAGTACCTCGCGATGTAATCAACTGTTGTGAATCGTTTATAATCAATATGGACTTCGTCCAGATGGATTAGGACGGGTCTGCACAGTTTGTATCAGAGCGATGGTCTTAGCGAACCAGATCTGCATTAGTGTGTCTAACTGATAGTCGTTAGGATGCTTTAGTGAGTCTGGACTTCGACTGTGTCTGCATGTCAAAAATTTTGCTTATCATTTTTGTCAGAAATCATCTGCTTATCATCCTTAGGAAATTACCTGCTCATTATTCTTAGTCTAGACACGTTTTACTGCATTGACTGCATGAATAATGTATAGACAAAATTCATATCTTAGCGTATCTGACAATTCATATCTTAGCGTATCTATTATTGTTACCTTTGCCTGACAGCTTTCGTAGATTCCTCCGTAACTTATGGGATTTTAGTATTATATATGCATATGTAAATTACGTATTGCAAGATACTAATCTACATCCTATAATCTACTTCTTATCGAAAATCCTTCATCTGATTGTACGAGATGAATCCCTCAACCAGTTCGAGTCCCTCAGATTCCGATAACTATTTCGATAGTTATTCCGACAGCTATTCCGACATGGATGTTCACATAAGCTCCAGAAGCAGCGTCACCAGAACGAATCAAACAATCATCCATCCACAATTTATCTGATGGGTTCGTAGTCTACTTAATCACTGGAGACGCGAAGAAGGTGATCCCTTCCACCAACCGAATTCACCTCTTGGCGAAGAACCTGAAGCACTTACCGGCGAACCTGTCTGAAACACCATTTTCTCTCTCATTTCTAGAGTATCTCGTCACGATTATATTTTATCCACAATTCTAAACTTTATTCAGCCGCTCGTTCCGACCGACAATCATCCCAGAATAATAGAAGAAGTTAGCGAACTTCGCGCTCGAGTAATCAATTTGGAGAATATGGTGCAAAATCTACCAGCTTCAACAACATCAACGGCACCAACAGTACCATCAACATCAATACCAGTACCATCAACAACCCAAGTTCAACATCTCACGCCTCAACATCTCATTATGTACCTCGAGCATAATCATCAATCTGCGAATCGTTCTACATCATTTATCTTTGTTCGACATGGCGATTAAGTAATCTCTAAAGTTTTAGAGATTATTTATTCTAGTTCCAACCGAAAAATAAATGAGTTTAATGTTAAGTTAACTCATTAAATCCATGATTACATCTGAAGAAAATATATATGTATATATGTTTTCATAAAAGATTGTAATTAAAAATTCTTTTGTACATACTGTTAATGGTGAAAATATTTTAACGGGTAGGTAATACCCGAGGGATATTTAAGAGTTCACATTAATAAGTTACATTGTACGTTCTTCGAATCTGATTCAACAGTCATTTACTATCCTACTTACATCCACAGGTATACGTATCTGTTCACCGCCTAATAACCTTTTTCATTCAAATTTTATATTTGGATTCTAACCTATCTGAATCCAACAAGTGGCATAATGAAGAGAACATTGGATAAAATAAAATTTATTAGAAACAAACAAATTAACAATGAGAAATTTTGTTAAGAATCCACGCTAACTGTTCCTAGCTAATTGTTCCTAGCTAACTGATTACATTTTATTTATCGCAATTTAATTATCGCAATTTAGATTCTCGCAATTTTATTTATCGTCATTTAATTTATGTTATTTACTTTACGCACTTTATTTATCGTCATTTAATTTCTGTTATTTATTTTAAGCTCTTTAAATATCGGGACACGTATACAAGGTTTTGACATATCATATCGACACATATATATATATATATATATATATATATATATATATATATATATATATATATATATATATATATATATATATATATATATATATATATATATATATATATATATATATATATATATATATATATATATATTATTTGGAATAACCATAGACACTCTATATGCAGTAATGACCGAGTTCTCTATACAGGGTTGAGGTTGATTCTATAATAATATATATACTTTGAGTTGTGATTGAGTCTGAGACATGTACACGGGTCACGATACGTATTAATTAATTCGAATATTATATATTAAACTGTATATGAATTATTGGACTGTCAATGTGGACTATCAACTGCGGACTACTAACATTGAACAATTAAAATGAATTAAAATATTGATTATAATATATAAAACTAAACAATTCTTCAAGTTTGCCACTTGATTTCATCTTAAATTTCATTTGTATCTTGACGAATACAATCTTCGTTCAAACCTTTCATGATTCTTAAAAATACTTCAATAGAGAGGATGAACCAACCGCACTCCATCTATGAAAGAAGAAAGATTGATGCATATAGTTATACACCTAAAAACACTCGGAACCTGAGTAAACGTTTAACACGTATCTGTGCTAACTCCTTGGTGTTGTTATTACCGAAAGTAACTTTATAATCTCTCTTCAAATTAGCAAATTTTGTCACAGCTCCAACAAGTAAACTTCGACTTTTCAGTTGGATTAACCTTATTATAACCTCGATATATATGCGTGCTCTTTTATTGTTGTCATAACCCGTCCTTAACCATAAGAACGTGTTAGATAACGTATGATTTCATTGCAAGGTATTGACCTCTATATGCGACATTTTTAAAAAGGAAAACTGCATATATTATACATTACAAACCAAACCATTATTTTTGTTACAAGCTTTAGACAATAAAAAGATGATTATCGTTTAACGATAATCTTCGACTTACAAACTTTACAAATGATAATAACAACACGATTTCTAGCATATTTTACAACACACGTCCTCGGATATGCAGTTTTATTTTTGACACAAATATGAGTACGCATGATCCTGCTTAGATTCAACATAATGCAGCGGAAGCTTTAATTATCACCTGAGAATAAACATGTTTAAAAACGTCAACATAAAGTTGGTGAGATATAGGTTTAGTGCGCAGCAATATATATATATAGACCACAAGATTTCGTATATAAACATTTCAATAAAAATATTCTAAGTGGTTGAGCACTTGGTAACCATACTTAACATTTTCACGTCGCATATTCCCTTTAATATGAAATCTTACTACACCGTACCAAGTGTAGTCACAAAACGAAGTACTGTGCAACCGTTGAATACTGGTCGTCCAGTCCGGTTGGGGTTGTCAGGCCCGATAGATCTATCAACAGGATTCGCGTTTACAATACCGCTGTAAATATTAGTTACCAAGCTACAGGGAAGTATGCCAGTGGTACAACTCAACGTAGAATATATTTTCAGTTACTTGTGTCCATAACGTAAAACATTTATAAAAACAGCGCATGTATTCTCAGCCCAAAATATTTAGAGTTTAAAAGGGACTATATACTCACTCTTGTCTTGATGATATATATATTTTGACTCGGTCTTCTGGTTGATATCACGAACCTATCCATATATAATATATCAATATGTTTTCATTTTAAAACAAACGTTATATATATATATATACTTGTTATACTTTTAATATTTTGAATATTTCCTTAGTCCGTAGTTAGCATTTCGATGTTAGTAATTCAATTTTTAATGGTTCATTTTTAGATGTTTAATATACCCGCAATAAACAAAACCCCCAACGAAATAAATAAAACCCCATCGTATATGTATTGGTCGAGATTAATCTTGACCCATGGTACCGGTGTTGTCAAATGACGTGTTGCGTACATAAAGTACCGGTGTTGTCAAATGACGTGTTGCGTACAAACATGGGATCTTATGATTAATCTTCTCGTATTGTTTACGGGTGATCCTGAACCATATAAAATTGAATTATAAGTACATATATATAAAATATCATGTTATCTTAGAAATATGTGATTTATATCATTTTTTCCAATTGATCCCGTAGTTGAAATGATCTAGGATAACCAATTTTGTTTCGGTCATAGTTTCTTCGTTACAAATCCGTTTTCGTTGATTCAAATTGCCATCTTCTTGGATCGAGTTCTTCTTTAAGACTATGAACTGTAAATACCTTGGTTTGTATTCAAAATCATACGGCATAAGTGAAATATTAGTGAAACATATGAAGTTAAACATTTTTGTTACAACAAAATCATTTAATGACCATTTTTCTAAAAATACTTATACTTTGAAAAACCAAGTTTTACCTTGTTAAATTAGTATATACATAAGTTATATTACAGGTCTTGAAGTATTTTAAAAGTTAAGTTAGAAGGATCTATTTAGTTTGCAAACAAGTTTGAAAACATTCAAACTATGTTCTTGTTGTTAAACTTTTGTACCACAAAATAAAATAGCTATATATATATGAATCGAATAAGGTTATGAACATAGTTACTACCTCAAGTTCCTTGGATAAGTTTGCTGTAAAAGAGAAGTAAGAAGCTAGAATCAAAAGGGTGATAGAAGTGGATGAAAGATTGGTAGTAAGTTGGTGTTCTTGGAGGGTTTTCTTGAAGTGTTTTTGTATGGTTTTCTTTATGGTGTTTAAGTAAGGTTTTTATGGCTAGATCTTCTTGGTAAGTTACTGAATTGTTATGGAGTTCAAAGGGTAAGAGAGAATGTGTGTTTTTAGTTAAGAGATTGAAGTAAAAATGAATCAAAAATGATGATACATATATACTCCTAAAAATGTGATCTTTAAGGATAACATGACAAAATTCTAGTTTGTATTTTTGTAATTAGTCTTGCAATGATTCAAAAGTAATTACCTAGCTCTAAGGGCATGAATAATGGCTGGTTAGGTGGTGATTTTGATGTGTATTTACTATTAGTAAATACGTATAGGAGCTAGGTATGATACGAGTACAAATACTCTAAATATACGTATAGAAATTTTGTGAAAAATGGAATGAGGATTCAAATATAGCTATCTTTTGTGAATACACTTATATGATTTTATGTATTTAAGTTCTTAAAAGTGATTAAATACATTACTTATACAATATATGTATAAACATTATAGTCTTAAGTATTTAAGTCAAATAACGTTACGTATTGTTATCGTTTTGAAAACTTAAGTTAGTAGTTTCAAAATACACATATAACTTGTTGTTATTAATACAAAATGAGATATTAAAACATTCATTAATCATGTTAAATATGTATATATACATATATATACACAAACGTATAATTATCATATATTGTATAGTTCGTGATATCATCGGTCAAACTAGACGGTCAAACGTTGTGTAAAACTCTTTTCGGAAATATAAATCTCGACAATTTGGATTGCTTATCATGTTGGCAAGGTTTAATTTATGTAAATATTAATCTTATAAGTATAGTATGATCGAAAAAGTGCGGGTCGTTACATTACCTCCCCGTTAAATAAATTTCGTCCCGAAATTTTAAATTGTACCTATTTTGCGTCATCGAGAAACAAATGCGGATACTTTCGTTTCATCTGATCCTCTCGTTCCCAAGTAAACTCGGGACCTCTTCTAGCATTCCAACGAACCTTAACAATCGGTATATTGCTCTGTTTGAGCTGTTTAACTTCACGGTCCATGATTTCGATTGGTTCTTCGACGAATTGTAGTTTCTCGTCGACATGGATTTCTTCAAGAGGAATGGTGAGGTCTTCCTTTGCAAGACACTTCTTCAGGTTTGAGACGTGAAAGGTATTATGTACTCCAGCGAGTTGTTGCGGTAACTCGAGTCGATAAGCTACCGGTCCAATGCGTTCGATGATCTTGAACGGGCCTACGTACCTTGGGTTCAGTTTACCCCTTTTGCCTAAACGTATTACACCTTTCCAAGGTGACACCTTTAGCATAACCATGTCCCCGACCTGAAACTCTAATGGTTTCCTTCGAACATCGGCGTAGCTCTTTTGGCGACTACGGGCTGTTTTCAATCTCTCCTTGATTTGCACTATCTTCTCAGTCGTTTCATGTATGATCTCGGGACCAGTTAAATGTCGATCTCCTACTTCATTCCAACAGATAGGAGATCTACACTTCCTTCCGTACAATGCTTCGAATGGCGCAGCTCCAATGCTCGCATGATAACTATTATTATACGAGAATTCTGCTAACGGTAGATATTTATCCCATCCGTTTCCAAAATCGATCACACATGCCCTGAGCATGTCTTCGAGAGTCTGAATCGTTCTCTCACTCTGTCCATCGGTTTGTGGATGATATGCGGTACTCATATCCAACCGAGTTCCTAATGCCTCCTGTAGTGATTGCCAGAATTTTGAGGTAAATCTACTATCACGATCGGATATAATGGAAATAGGTATTCCATGCCTTGAAACAACTTCCTTTATATACAATCGTAATAGTTTCTCCATTCTATCCGTTTCCTTTATAGGCAAGAAATGTGCAGACTTGGTGAGACGATCAACAATCACCCAAATGGTGTCGTATCCCCAGGCAGTCTTTGGTAACTTCGTGATGAAATCCATGGTAATACCATCCCATTTCCATTCTGGGATTTCTGGTTGTTGAAGTAACCCTGACGGCTTCTGGTGTTCTGCTTTAACTTTGGAACAAGTCAAACACTCCCCAACATATGTTGCAACGTCGGTCTTTAAATTAGGCCACCAATAACGTGTCTTAAGATCTTGATACATCTTTCCAAGTCCAGGATGTATCGAGTATCTTGTCTTATGTGCCTCGTTCAATATCAACTTCCTTAATCCACCCAACTTTGGTACCCAAATACGGTTTGCAAAATATCGAATTCCATCTTCCCGTATAACGAGTTGCTTCTCATACTTCTTCATTATTTCATTTCCTATATTTTCTTTAGTAAGTGCTTCTCGTTGAACTTCTTTGATTTGTGAGTTGAGATTCATGCGAATTTTTATGTTCATCGCTCGTACTCGAATTGGTTCTCGTTCCTTTCTGCTTAGTGCGTCAGCCACCACATTCGCTTTCCCGGGATGATAACGAATTTCACAATCATAGTCGTTTATTAACTCGACCCACCTACGTTGCCTCATGTTCAATTGTTTCTGATCAACAATATGTTGAAGGCTTTTATGATCAGTAAACACAGTGAATTTAACCCCATACAAGTAATGTCTCCACATCTTCAATGCAAACACGACTGCTCCCAGTTCTAGATCATGCGTCGTATAATTCCGCTCGTGAATCTTCAATTGTCGGGATGCAAATGCAATTACTTTCTTTCGTTGCATAAGAACACAACCAAAACCTTGTCGCGAAGCGTCACAATATATTTCAAAATCATCGTTCCCTTCAGGTAACGATAAAATAGGCGCCGTAGTTAACTTCTTCTTCAATAATTGAAATGCGTTCTCCTGCTCCGAGGTCCATTCGTATTTCTTCCCTTTTTGCGTTAATGCTGTCAACGGCTTAGCTATTCGAGAAAAATCTTGAATAAACCTTCTATAATAACCGGCTAAACCCAAAAATTGGCGTATCTGCATTGGTGTCTTAGGAGTCTCCCATTTTTCAATGGCTTCAATTTTTGCTGGATCAACCTGAATTCCTTTGCTACTAACAACGTGGCCAAGAAATTGTACTTCTTTCAACCAGAAAGCACACTTAGAAAATTTAGCATAAAGTTGTTCTTTTCTCAACAACTCCAGTATCAACCTTAAATGCTCTTCATGCTCTTGCTCACTCTTGGAATAGATAAGAATATCATCAATGAAAACGATAACAAACTTATCTAAATACGGACTACAAACTCGATTCATGAGGTCCATGAATACAGCTGGCGCATTCGTCAATCCAAACGGCATAACCAAAAATTCGTAATGACCATAACGTGTCCGAAAAGCAGTTTTCGGAATGTCCTCTTCTTTGACGCGTAGTTGATGATAGCCCGATCTTAAGTCGATTTTCGAATAAACACATGATCCTTGCAATTGATCAAATAAGTCATCAATTCTCGGTAGTGGATACCGATTCTTGATAGTTAACTTATTTAATTCACGATAATCTATACACATTCGGAAAGATCCGTCTTTCTTCTTGACAAACAAAATTGGAGCTCCCCACGGTGATGTACTTGGTCGTATGAATCCACGGTCCAATAATTCTTTTAACTGACTTTGAAGTTCTTTTAATTCGGACGGTGCAAGTCTATATGGCGCACGAGCCACTGGTGCAGCTCCTGGTACTAAATCTATTTGAAATTCTACCGATCTAAATGGAGGTAATCCCGGCAATTCTTCCGGAAAAACTTCAGGAAAATCTCTTGCCACAGGCACGTCGTTGATGCACTTTTCTTTCTTTTCGATTTTATTAACATGTGCTAAAATAGCGTAACATCCCTTTTCTAAACACTTCTTGGCTTTCAAACAGCTAATGAGTTTTAGCTTTGAATTACCCTTCTCTCCATAAATCATCACCGGTATTTTATCCTTACCAGGAATACGAATTGCCTTCTTAGCACAAACAACTTCCGCTCCTATTTTGGACATCCAGTCCATGCCGACTATTACATCAAAACCTCCCAATTCTACGGGTATTAAGTCGATTTTAAACGTTTCTCCGGCTAAATTTATTTCACAATCACGACAAATTTTATCGGCTTCAATTAGTTTACCATTAGCTAACTCAATCAAGTACTTAGCATCTAAAGGTAATGATGAACAATTCAATTTAGTGTAAAAATTTATACACACGTAGCTTCTATCAGCGCCAGTATCAAATAAAATAGATGCTGATAAGTTATTAATGGTAAACGTACCCGTAACAAGCTCCGGGTCTTCTCGTGCCTCTCTAGCATTAATAACAAACGCTCTTCCACGTGCAGGTCCGCCATTCTGATTCGGGCACTGACTCTTATAGTGACCTTGTTTTCCACAACCAAAACAAGTAATGGTAGCCAAAGCAGTTCTATTTGCGTTGGTGGCAGGAGTCTTGTTGCCATTTGTAACGAGAGCCTTACAATCTTCCGCAAGATGACCTTGTCGATTACACTTGGTGCATAACACACTACAGTAACCAAAGTGATGTTTGTGGCAACGGTTGCATAAAGGACTTTGTCCTTTATAACCAAAACCTGAACCACTACTCGCACCTTTTGTGGTTTCTTGTTTCTTATAAGGTTGTTGTTGGTTACCTCGATCATAACTTCCATTCCACTTTTTCTTGTTTCCCAATACCTTCACCTCAGTATTGAATGCTTTCTTGTCCAAAATGACCTGATCCATTAGCTCGTTCGCCATGGTTATAGCTTCATGAATTGTCTTAGGTTTCGATGCTGTAACATTTGCCTTGACCTTTTTGGGCAAACCAGCTTTGTACATTTCAATCTTCCGTTCTTCGGTTGGAACCAATTCAGGACATAGCAAAACTAATTCCATGAATCGCTGGTTGTAGTTGGTGATTTCAGTACCAACCACCTTCAAACTTCGTAACTCATCTTCTAACTTAATAACCTCATTCCTTGGACAATACTCGGTGATTATCATTGCTTTGAATTCTTCCCATGGAGTATCATAAGCTACATCTCCTCCTACCGCCTTCACATAATTCTTCCACCATGTGAGTGCACTATCTTGTAAAGTGCACGATGCAAACTTGGTCATGTCTTTTTCATCACAACCACTGATTTTAAACACCGTCTCCATCTTTTCTATCCATCGGGTTAAACCGATCGGCCCTTCCGTTCCACTGAATGATGAAGGCTTGCAAGCTTGGAACGTCTTGTAGGAGCATCCTACACGAGGATTTGGATTAACTGCAGCAGCTCTTGCAGCCTCAACCCATAACATTCTGTCGTTCACTCGCTGGTTGATGAAGTCCTCGACTTCTTGTTCCGTCATTCGATTCAATCGCGCCATTTCCTAATGAAAGAAAATAATTATTCACATGGATTATTATAGATGTAGTGTGTATTTATAGTACATTATAGCTTATTAATAATATGAACTAGGTATTATTATAAAAGCCTTTTCTTCTTATTAGCGTTTTATAATTATATCTTGGGTAGTACCTACCCGTTAATGTTCATACTTAATAGCTTAGTACAGAATCAATTACTACAATCTAAATAATACTTAACCATGGAAAATTATTGCATTTCATACTTCAATATTTTACATATGCTTATCTTACATCGAACATTAAGCAAACCACACTATTAATATTATACAAAACATTATTCGGTTCCATGGTTTGACACAGCAGCGCATCGTTTGATCTATTTTCTAGGACGTTTAGACACAAAGATTTGCTTAACGCTTATCCTAACTGTCTGCCTATATTTTGGCTGTGGGACTGAAGAACTGGATGCCGGGACAGAACGAATAGGAATAGCGGGGATAGGGGTGGTAGTGTTGAGTGGAATTGGTGCCACATCATTCTCATTAAACTCGGGATTTGGATTTTCTAATTCATTAGCCTTTCGTTTCTTTCCTAGTTCGAACTCGTCTTTTGTAATTTCCTGTATTTCTTCCTCGGGTTCACTTTCCTCCTCGGGTTCACTTTCCTCCTCGGGTTCACTTTCCTCCTCGGGTTCACTTTCCGAGTTCTCTATAGTTGGTTCATCCGGAATTTGTGAGTCTTCCCCAAGGATATCATTTTCGTCATCGGACAGGTTAATAACTGGAACGCCATCTGAAGATTCTGATTCGGAGTCGTTGATTGTGATAACAATTTTTGAGCTCGACATCTATCACACAACAACTAACCCATTAGTACTTATATAATATTTACATATAAATTTTAACCAACAGTGATAAGCAATGGTTTTTTTTTTTTTTTTAAATCAAACCCGGTCAAAGTCCAGACTTTACTAATGTATTCTAACGACTTATCAGTTAGACACACTAATGCAAACCTGGTTCGCTAAGACCACCGCTCTGATACCACATGTCATAACCCGTCCTTAACCATAAGAACGTGTTAGATAACGTATGATTTCATTGCAAGGTATTGACCTCTATATGCGACATTTTTAAAAAGGAAAACTGCATATATTATACATTACAAACCAAACCATTATTTTTGTTACAAGCTTTAGACAATAAAAAGATGATTATCGTTTAACGATAATCTTCGACTTACAAACTTTACAAATGATAATAACAACACGATTTCTAGCATATTTTACAACACACGTCCTCGGATATGCAGTTTTATTTTTGACACAAATATGAGTACGCATGATCCTGCTTAGATTCAACATAATGCAGCGGAAGCTTTAATTATCACCTGAGAATAAACATGTTTAAAAACGTCAACATAAAGTTGGTGAGATATAGGTTTAGTGCGCAGCAATATATATATATAGACCACAAGATTTCGTATATAAACATTTCAATAAAAATATTCTAAGTGGTTGAGCACTTGGTAACCATACTTAACATTTTCACGTCGCATATTCCCTTTAATATGAAATCTTACTACACCGTACCAAGTGTAGTCACAAAACGAAGTACTGTGCAACCGTTGAATACTGGTCGTCCAGTCCGGTTGGGGTTGTCAGGCCCGATAGATCTATCAACAGGATTCGCGTTTACAATACCGCTGTAAATATTAGTTACCAAGCTACAGGGAAGTATGCCAGTGGTACAACTCAACGTAGAATATATTTTCAGTTACTTGTGTCCATAACGTAAAACATTTATAAAAACAGCGCATGTATTCTCAGCCCAAAATATTTAGAGTTTTAAAGGGACTATATACTCACTCTTGTCTTGATGATATATATATTTTGACTCGGTCTTCTGGTTGATATCACGAACCTATCCATATATAATATATCAATATGTTTTCATTTTAAAACAAACGTTATATATATATATATACTTGTTATACTTTTAATATTTTGAATATTTCCTTAGTCCGTAGTTAGCATTTCGATGTTAGTAATTCAATTTTTAATGGTTCATTTTTAGATGTTTAATATACCCGCAATAAACAAAACCCCCAACGAAATAAATAAAACCCCATCGTATATGTATTGGTCGAGATTAATCTTGACCCATGGTACCGGTGTTGTCAAATGACGTGTTGCGTACATAAAGTACCGGTGTTGTCAAATGACGTGTTGCGTACAAACATGGGATCTTATGATTAATCTTCTCGTATTGTTTACGGGTGATCCTGAACCATATAAAATTGAATTATAAGTACATATATATAAAATATCATGTTATCTTAGAAATATGTGATTTATATCATTTTTTCCAATTGATCCCGTAGTTGAAATGATCTAGGATAACCAATTTTGTTTCGGTCATAGTTTCTTCGTTACAAATCCGTTTTCGTTGATTCAAATTGCCATCTTCTTGGATCGAGTTCTTCTTTAAGACTATGAACTGTAAATACCTTGGTTTGTATTCAAAATCATACGGCATAAGTGAAACATTAGTGAAACATATGAAGTTAAACATTTTTGTTACAACAAAATCATTTAATGACCATTTTTCTAAAAATACTTATACTTTGAAAAACCAAGTTTTACCTTGTTAAATTAGTATATACATAAGTTATATTACAGGTCTTGAAGTATTTTAAAAGTTAAGTTAGAAGGATCTATTTAGTTTGCAAACAAGTTTGAAAACATTCAAACTATGTTCTTGTTGTTAAACTTTTGTACCACAAAATAAAATAGCTATATATATATGAATCGAATAAGGTTATGAACATAGTTACTACCTCAAGTTCCTTGGATAAGTTTGCTGTAAAAGAGAAGTAAGAAGCTAGAATCAAAAGGGTGATAGAAGTGGATGAAAGATTGGTAGTAAGTTGGTGTTCTTGGAGGGTTTTCTTGAAGTGTTTTTGTATGGTTTTCTTTATGGTGTTTAAGTAAGGTTTTTATGGCTAGATCTTCTTGGTAAGTTACTGAATTGTTATGGAGTTCAAAGGGTAAGAGAGAATGTGTGTTTTTAGTTAAGAGATTGAAGTAAAAATGAATCAAAAATGATGATACATATATACTCCTAAAAATGTGATCTTTAAGGATAACATGACAAAATTCTAGTTTGTATTTTTGTAATTAGTCTTGCAATGATTCAAAAGTAATTACCTAGCTCTAAGGGCATGAATAATGGCTGGTTAGGTGGTGATTTTGATGTGTATTTACTATTAGTAAATACGTATAGGAGCTAGGTATGATACGAGTACAAATACTCTAAATATACGTATAGAAATTTTGTGAAAAATGGAATGAGGATTCAAATATAGCTATCTTTTGTGAATACACTTATATGATTTTATGTATTTAAGTTCTTAAAAGTGATTAAATACATTACTTATACAATATATGTATAAACATTATAGTCTTAAGTATTTAAGTCAAATAACGTTACGTATTGTTATCGTTTTGAAAACTTAAGTTAGTAGTTTCAAAATACACATATAACTTGTTGTTATTAATACAAAATGAGATATTAAAACATTCATTAATCATGTTAAATATGTATATATACATATATATACACAAACGTATAATTATCATATATTGTATAGTTCGTGATATCATCGGTCAAACTAGACGGTCAAACGTTGTGTAAAACTCTTTTCGGAAATATAAATCTCGACAATTTGGATTGCTTATCATGTTGGCAAGGTTTAATTTATGTAAATATTAATCTTATAAGTATAGTATGATCGAAAAAGTGCGGGTCGTTACAATTGTTACCAGAGAACCTTTTATATCCCACCATATTATCAGTAGACGTACCAGCAACCTCGTTGCTCCTTGGTTTAAATCCCTCCGACAAATCACTATATTTATCTATTGAAGTCTCATCATGTACTCATCCGTATCTTGTAACAAGAATTGCCATACCAATTACCGGAAATCAGCAATCAGTACTTTGAAAACTCACAGCATATCTACATCAACAGTTATATGTATGACATTTGTCTCTTAGAATTATGATCTCTCATTCTGAAATTCTGAAAAGCACTCAGTCACAAATCAATACTCTGAACATTGAAAAAGCTGAATGAAGCAGCAGAAACCATAGACAACTGTAAACGACCTTAATCATCGGAAGTTTGATGATAAAGAATAGTATGTTGTAAAAGATCAGAAAAGTTGGAACAGGAAAACGGATTGAGCTAATCACGAAGGAGACCAAGGACAAATACAAGGACTATACCATATATTCAAAGAATCCAGGTAATTCTGGATTCGATGAAACCTTCAACGAATATCTTGCTCCGTACTCATGTTAAAATCTTGCGGAAAATCTTCCTCATCAACCATCGAACTTTGAAATTCCCAAAATATCATCATAAATATCTTCGATATTTCTAAAGATATTTTCATAAATATTCTCGTCTGAAATTATTTATCTCTTCGTGCTATCTATATTACATCATAAAGGAAACTACTTTAGCTTCTAAAATTCTTTAAAATTCGAGTTTAAATTATGAATGTTTTTGAAGTAGTGTTGGGAATTGATGCATGGGTTAGTATAATATAATGACACTTGATCAACGTGATTATATTACAGTAAGTCATGCTGAGTTTCTAATGGAACGTGATGATTCACAGATCATAACTTCATCATGTGCCATGTTACACGACTCGTTCATTCTACTTCATCCCCGAACATATCAAGAAAATATATTCTTGATAGTTCTATTCTCAGTGATTCTGATAATTTGACAAATCAAATCGTGCCATTACGATTTCCTTCTTAGAACATTAACAATATTCATTCCGAAGTTTATATCTGTGAATTCTGAACCATTACAAGCGGTGCTTAATCGCAAGAAGAAGAAACGAAGGGATAAAGCTCCAAAATAGAAATTGGGGTATCAATCGCAGTAAATAAAAGAGAGCATTAATTGGGGATGACAATGATTATGGAAAAACAGAATAAGGGACTTCAAAATATAAGAGAGAATATAAAGCCCGATAACAACATATATATTACAAACCGTGTATGTCAATGTTTATCGCAACATAAAGACACGGGAGAATTAAAAATAATATAACACCAAGGGCGAAGTGGAAGAAAATAGAATCCTCCTATGGAAATTAGAAAAGGAGAATGAATGTTGCGATATCCAGGATAAGGACAAAGATTAAAACTGGATTAAGCATTTTCACAATCTTTTAGATGTATGAACTAAGAAATAAAGTATAGGAATGGTGAGAATAATGGAACGGAAAAAAATTTAATTTATAATGGGAATACCAGACAGAGTAATCGAGGCAGATCACCGTATTTAATTATAAGAGCTCTTAATTTTCTTATTCGCCGAAGAAATCAAATCTTTTAGATTTCTAAGATTTTCTATAAATCCCTTGAATTCCGGAATTCTACCAAGTCAACGTCAAAAGCTAAGACGCACCTTATTTTCTAAATTCAACCCTGACCACATCAAAAGCTAATGCAAATCTTATTTTCCTCATTTCAATCTTTTGTGATAGCTTCATTCGTGCTCTTCGAATAATCGAATTATTTTATCTGTATTATTCAATAATGATAAAACTCTATTTATCAGCTCATACTCGTCAGGGAAACATATTTATTGTCAGCCATGACGACCTCACTCAAATTTCGGGACGAAATTTCTTTAACGGGTAGGTACTGTGATGACCCGGGAATTTCCGACCAAATTTAAACTTAATCTTTATATGATTTTGATACGATAAGCAAAGTATGTAAAGTTGAGTCTCGAAAACTTTGGAACAGTTACATGAATACATTTGCCCTTTGACCATTCCCGACAATTCACGAACAATTGTTTGTAAATAAATATGTAAATATAAATATAATTATAAGTATATATATATATATATACATACATATATATATATATATATATATATATATATATATATATATATATATATATATATATATATATATATATATATATATATATAATATTTTGGATTAATAAAGTATACTTTAATTTAAAAATGTAAAATAATACATAGTATAATTAAGTTACTGTTAAAATAAATATATATATATATATGTTATTATGAATCTATATAATATATGACTTTTATGAAATATATATAAAAGATAGATTTTAACTATGATATATAAAATTGTAGATATAGTATATTGATAAATACTGTTATAGGTTTTATAAATACGTAAACAGAATATATATAAATATATACCTAAATATAATTATATAGCGTATAGATATAAAGATAAATATGTTCTGTTTTTGCATCATTGTCATGATGAATGAAGTATTACTTTATGACCTCAATCCAGTACAATTCACAGTTCATTCACAGACCAATCCAAATATGTTAGATTTAGCATATCTGTTTTAAACTTTTATCTACCTAATACATTATGCGCGTACTTGTTGTCTGCCATTTACCAATATCTATATCTAAAAGATCTCTTATTTCATATATACATAACATATATGTATATCCTTAGGGAATTCAAATATCAATGAAAACGAAACCATCACTACCGAATCATTCTTGCTTCGGTTATTGCTATATGAAGATCACTTGAATCCTCATTGAACCATCACAACCCTACACCTTCACAAACTACCACCGCAACTGTCCATCATATGTTTCAACATCTCACTATTGTAGTGAGTTAGTTAACAAACTGAAACCCGAGTTCTTGCTTTTCATTCGTGTACCCACAACTCACTCAACACTCAACCATCATCCAATCTATTGTTTGCTACCATCTTTAAACACACCATCGATTAACTTGTATTCGGTGAAACCTAAACCAAACCAACCATAACCATTATCATTCGAATATCACCTTTGGTTTATCAAAGGAACGAAACCTACCATATCATCATCGGAGACCAACATCATCACCTTCATCGACACCACACAACAAGTACTCGTTACTTTGCTGAACCGAGAACCACCATGCTCGTGTTCTTATTTTGCAACCCAAACAAAACTTCACAACCATCGGATCACCATGAATCTTCCATCATCCTTGCTATCAAATAACATAAACTATAATTTACGTTTCTGTTTCTTATTCCAATCGGGAAGACTACCATCACCAAACCACCTACAAACACCCAAATTTTCTCTGTATTATTTTTATATATACAATAAACATGCATACAAGATATAGAAATTATATATGCTCGATTACCTCTTCCATTCTCGAACCAACAAATCGGCCACCATCTTCAACCATCACAAACCTTCATCATGATCCCACCTGCAAAAGAGGGATACTACTACAACTGTATTCGCTATTTTGTTTCGGTTTTGTCCACAATCATGTAACCACCTTCTTCTTAATATATATATATATATATATATATATATATATATATATATATATATATATATATATATATATATATATATATATATATACATACATACATACATACTTGATTTTCCAAGCTAATCTAAACAACACAACACCAAATCTTTCTCCCTTCCCGTTTTCTTTTCGCACAAACCACCACTTGTACCACCAGATCAACCGTTGATGATTGCGTGCTGTTTAAATCGAACCCAAAATAGAAACCACTACTACAGAAAACCTACAACCTGTCATAACCCGACCTTAACCATAAGGACGAATACAATAACATATGATTTCATCGCGAGGTATTGACCTCTATATGCGAAATTTTTCAAAAACTGCATTCGTTTTTACAATACAAACCATAGCTTTTATTACAAATACAAGGTTTAAACAACTTAATAATGATTATCGTTTAGCGATAATCTTAGACTTACAAACTTTACATGTGATAATAACAATACGACTTCTAACATATTTTACATTACAAATCCTCCGATATGCAGTTTTATTTTTGACACAAATATGCATACTCAAGATCTTGCTTAAATTCAACATGTTGCAGCGGAAGCTTTTAGTTATCACCTGAGAATAAACATGCTTAAAACGTCAACATAAAGTTGGTGAGATATAGGTTTAATGCCGGCAGCGTTATAAATATAGACCACAAGATTTCATATATAAACGTTTTAATAAAAACTATTCTAAGTTGTTGAGCACTTGATAACCATACTTAACATTTAATCAACGTCGCATATTCCCTTTATTATGAAATCTTACTACACCGTACCAAGTGTAGTCACCGAAACGAAGTACTGTGCAACTGTTGAATACTGGTCATCCAGTCCGATTGGGGTTGTCAGGCCCAATAGATCTATCAACAGGATTCTCGTTTACAATACCTCATGTAAATAATAGTTACCAAGTTACAGGGAAGTATGCCAGTGGTACAACTCAACGTAGAATATATATTTTTAATCACTTGTGTCCATAACGTAAATCATAAAATGCATGTATTCTCATCCCGAAATATTTAGAGTTTAAAAGTGGGACTATATACTCACTTTTGCCTTGAAGGTATTTATCACGACTTGGTCTCCGATAGATATCACGGACCTAACCATATATATAATATACCAACATATTTTCTTTTTAAGTAATCGTTACATATATATACTTTTAATACTTTTAATATTTTCTTAGTCCGTAGTTAGCAGTCCGATGTTAGTGGTCCACAATAAGTTGCTTAAATAAAATAAATAAAGATCCCATCGTATTCGTATTGATCAGAATTAATCTCGACCCATGGTACCATGTTGTCAAGTGACGTGTTGCGTACATAAAGTACCGTGTTGTCAAATGACGTGTTGCGTACAATCATGAGGTCTTATGATTAATCTTCTCGTGTTGTTTACGGGTGGTCCTGAAATATATAAAATCAAATCATAAGTAAATATATATGAAATATCATATTAATTAGAAATATATGATTATTTTAATTTTTCTCCAAATATTTTCGTAGCTAAACTAGCTTCGGATACCCGATCTTGTTTTAGTCGTAGTTTCTTCATTACAACTCCGTTTTTGTTGGTTCAACTTGCCACTTCCTTGGATCGAGTCAAATTTTAAGAATATGAACTGAAAATACCTTAGGTTGTATTCGAAATCACAGGTTATAGGTCAAATTTTGGTGAAACTTATGAAAGTGATCATTTTCCATCATAAAAACAACATTTAATGATCATTTTTCTAAAAATACTTACACTTTGAGTTAAACCATGAAATTTTTATGTGTTAACATATTCATAAGAAATATCATTTTTCCAGAACATGAACTTCCAATTCAAAGCTTAAGATGGTTTTTAATTATCCAACCCAAAACAGCCCCCGGTTGCACTCCGACGACGTAGATTCAGTTTTTAAGATGTTCTTTGTAAAACCAAGTTATATCTTGTGAAGTTAGCATATCATTATGATATATTACAGGTCTTGAAGTGTTTTAAAAGTTAAGTTATAAGGATCTATTTAGTTTGCAAACAAGTTTGAAATCATTCAAACTATGTTCTTGTTGTTAAAATTTTACAACACAAAATAAGATAGCTATATAAATATAAATCGAATAAGGTTATGTACAAGGTTACTACCTCAAGTTACTTGGACAAAGTTACTATAAAAGATGAGAAAAATCTCAGAACCAAAAGAGTGGTGGAGTTGGATCAAAAGGTTGGAAGTAAACTTGTATTTTTGGAAGAATTATTGAAGTTTTCTTGTAAGGAATTTATTATGATGATTAAGGCTTGTTTTTTAAGCTAGATCTTCATGGTTATTTGCTAAGATTATGAAGAACACTTAAGGTTCCTAAGAGTGTGTTTTTGGTTAGAGAAAATGTGTAGTAAAAATGAAATTGGAATGGAGTATAAATGGTGGTGAAAAGATGTATAAATTTGTAATATTGTGCAAAAGTCTTGTAATATGCCAAATTGATTAATCATGCATGCTAAGATCCAAAATTGGCTGACTCATGGCTGCTAATAAAGTGATTGTGATGTGTATATACCAATAGTAAATACGTATAGAAGCTGGGTATGATACGGGTACATATACCCTAGATATACGTATAAAAATCTTGAGAAAATGGAACGAGAATTCAAATATAGCTATATTTTGTAAATATACTTATATTGTTTTATGTATATAAATACTTTAAAAGTGATAAAATACATATTTATACGATACTTGTATAAGTATTATAGGTTAAAGGTATATATGTCAAATAACGTTACGTATAGTTATCATTTTGAAAACTTAAGTTAGTAGTCTCAAAGTATACTTATAACTTATTGTTATTAGTACACAATGAGATGTTAAACCATTCTTAGATCATGTTAAATATATATAAATACATATATATACACCAATGTATAATTATCATTTGTTATATAGTTCGTGATATCATCGGTCAAATTGGACGGTCAAACGTTGTGTAAAACTCTTTTTAAAAACATAAATCTCAACAATTTAGATTACTTATCATGTTGGTAAGGTTTAATTTATGTAAATATTAATCTCATAGGTATAAAATGATCGGAAAAATCCGGGTCGTTACAGTACCTACCCGTTAAATAAATTTCGTCCCGAAATTTTAAAATTGTACCTATTTTGCGTTCTCGGGAAACAAATGTGGGTACTTTCGTTTCATCTGATCCTCTCATTCCCAAGTAAACTCGGGACCCCTTCGAGCATTCCAACGAACCTTAACGATCGGTATGTTGCTCTGCTTGAGTTGTTTAACTTCACGGTCCATGATTTCGACTGGTTCTTCTATGAATTGTAGTTTCTCGCCGACTTGGATTTCTTCAAGAGGAATGGTGAGATCTTCCTTTGCAAGATATTTCTTAAGGTCTGATACGTGAAATGTATTATGTACTCTGGCGAGTTGTTGCGGTAACTCGAGTCGATAAGCTACCGGTCCAATGCGTTCGATGATCTTGAACGGGCCTACATACCTTGGGTTCAGTTTACCCCTTTTACCGAAACGTATTACACCTTTCCAAGGTGACACCTTTAACATAACCATGTCACCGATCTGAAACTCTAATGGTTTCCTTCGAACATCGGCGTAGCTCTTTTGGCGACTACGGGCTGTTTTCAATCTCTCCTTGATTTGTACTATCTTCTCAGTCGTTTCGTGTATGATCTCAGGACCAGTTAATTGTCGATCTCCTACTTCATTCCAATAGATAGGGGATCTACACTTCCTTCCATACAGTGCTTCGAATGGTGCAGCTTTAATGCTCGCATGATAACTGTTATTATACGAGAATTCTGCTAATGGTAGATATTTATCCCATCCGTTTCCAAAATCGATCACACATGCCCTGAGCATGTCTTCAAGAGTCTGAATTTTTCTTTCACTCTGCCCGTCAGTTTGTGGATGATATGCGGTGCTCATACCCAAACGAGTTCCTAGGGCCTCCTGTAGTGATTGCTAGAACTTTGATGTAAATCTACTATCATGATCGGATATAATGGAAATAGGTATTCCATGCCTTGAAACAATTTCCTTTATGTATAATCGTAATAGTTTCTCCATTCTATCCGTTTCCTTTATAGGCAAGAAATGTGCAGATTTGGTGAGACGATCAACTATTACCCAAATGGTGTCATAACCCCAGGCAGTCTTAGGTAACTTTGTGATGAAATCCATGGTAATACCATCCCATTTCCATTCTGGGATTTCTGGTTGTTGAAGTAACCCTGACGACTTCTGGTGTTCTGCTTTGACTTTGGAACAAGTTAAACATTCCCCAACATATGTTGCAACATCTGTCTTTAAATTAGGCCACCAATAATGCGTCTTAAGATCTTGATACATCTTTCCAACTCCAAGATGTATCGAGTATCTTGTCTTATGTGCCTCGTTCAATATCAACTTCCTTAATCCACCCAACTTTGGTACCCAAATACGGTTTTCAAAATATCGAATTCCGTCTTCCCGTATAACGAGTTGTTTCCCATACTTCTTCATTATTTCATTTCCTATGTTTTCTTTAGTAAGAGCTTCTCGTTGAGCCTCTTTGATTTGTGAGTTGAGATTCATGCGAATTTTTATGTTCATCGCTCTTACTCGAATTGGTTCCCGTTCCTTTCCGCTTAGAGCGTCGGCCACTACATTCGCTTTCCTGGGATGATAGCGAATCTCACAATCATAGTCGTTTATCAGCTCGACCCACCTACGTTGCCTCATGTTCAGCTGTTTCTGATCGAAGATATGTTGAAGGCTTTTATGATCGGTAAACACAGTGCATTTAACCCCATATAAGTAGTGTCTCCATATCTTCAATGCAAACACTACTGCTCCCAATTCTAAATCATGCGTCATATAATTCCGCTCATGAATCTTCAATTGTCTGGATGCGTATGCTATAACTTTCTTCCGTTGCATAAGGACGCAACCAAAACCTTGTCGCGAAGCGTCACAATATATCTCAAAATCATCGTTCCCTTCAGGTAACGATAAAATAGGTGATGTAGTCAACTTCTTCTTCAGTAATTGAAATGCACTCTCCTGCTCAGAGGTCCATTCGTACTTCTTCCCTTTTTGCGTTAACGCTGTTAATGGTTTAGCTATTTGGGAAAAATCTTGAATAAACCTTCTATAATAACCAACTAAACCCAAAAATTGGCGTATCTGCGTTGGTGTCTTAGGAGTCTCCCATTTTTCAATGGCCTCAATTTTAGCTGGATCAACCTGAATTCCTTTGCTACTAACAACGTGGCCAAGAAATTGCACTTCTTTCAACCAAAATGCGTACTTAGAAAATTTGGCGTATAACTGTTCTTTTCTTAACAATTCTAATACCATCCTTAAATGCTGCTCATGCTCTTGCTCACTCTTGGAATAGATAAGAATATCGTCAATGAAAACAATAACAAACTTATTTAAATACGGACTACAAACTCGATTCATGAGGTCCATGAATACAGCTGGCGCATTCGTTAATCCAAACGGCATGACCAAAAATTCATAATGACCGTAGCGTGTCCGAAAAGCAGTTTTCGGAATATCTTCTTCTTTGATGCGTAGTTGATGATAGCCCGACCTTAGGTCGATTTTCGAGTAAACACATGATCCTTGCAATTGATCAAATAAGTCATCAATTCTCGGTAGTGGATACTGATTCTTGATAGTTAACTTATTTAATTCACGATAATCTATACACATTCGAAAAGATCCGTCTTTCTTCTTGACGAATAAAATCGGAGCTCCCCACGGTGAAGTACTCGGTCGAATGAAACCACGGTCCAGTAATTCTTGTAACTGGCTTTGTAACTCTTTCATCTCAGATGGTGCAAGTCTATATGGAGCACGAGCCACTGGTGCAGCTCCCGGTACTAGATCTATTTGAAATTCTACAGATCTAAATGGAGGTAATCCCGGCAACTCTTCCGGAAAGACTTCAGGAAAATCTCTGGCCACAGGCACGCCATTGATGCTCTTCACTTTTTCCTTCGTTTCGAATTTATTAACATGTGCTAAGATAGCATAACACCCTTTCTTCAAGCACTTTTGAGCTTTCAAACAACTAATGAGTTTTAGCTTTGAGTTACCCTTCTCTCCATAAATCATTACTGGCGTTTTATCCTTACGAGGAATGTGAATTGCCTTCTTGGCACACACAACTTCAGCTCCTATTTTGGACATCCAGTCCATGCCGACTATTACATCAAAACTTCCTAATTCTACGGGTATCAAATCAATCTTAAATATTTCTCCGGCTAAATTTATTTTACAATCACGGCAAATTTTATCGGCTTTAATTAGTTTACCATTAGCTAACTCAATCATGTACTTAGCATCTAGAGGTAATGATGAACAATTCAATTTATCGTAAAAGTCTCTACTCACGTAACTTCTATCGGCACCAGTATCAAATATAATAGATGCGGATAAGTTATTAATGGTAAACGTACCCGTAACAAGCTCCGGGTCTTCACACGCCTCTCTAGCATTAATAACAAATGCTCTTCCGCGTGCAGATCCATTATTCTTCTCTGAATTCGGACACTGGCTCTTATAATGACCCTGTTTCCCACACCCATAACAGGTAACAGTGGCCAAGGCAGTTCTATTTGCATTAGTGGCAGGAGTCTTGGTACCGTTTGTATTTGTAGCGGGAACCCTACAATCTTCAGCAAGATGACCTTTTTGATTACAATTGTTGCACACCACATTACAATAACCAGAGTGATGTTTGTGGCATCTGTTACATAAAGGATTTCGTCCCTTGTAACCTGAGTTCGAACCGCTACCCGCACCTTGCGTGGTTTCTTGTTTCTTATTGGATTGTTGATGATTACCTTCCCACTTTCTTTTGTTTCCCGATGTCTTGACATCGGTGTTCTTATCCAAAATAATCTGGTCCATCAACTCGTTCGCCATGGTGATAGCTTCATGAATAGTCTTGGGTTTGGATGCTGTAACATTTGCCTTGACCTTTTTAGGCAAACCGTCTTTGTACAGTTCAATCTTCCGTTCTTCGGTTGGTACCAATTCAGGACATAGCAAAGCTAATTCCATGAATCGCTGATTGTAGTTGGTGAGTTCAGTACCAACAACTTTCAGGCTTCGTAATTCAGCTTCCAACTTCCTAACCTCGTTCCTTGGACAATATTCGTTGATTAGCATTGTTTTGAATTCTTCCCAGGGAGTATCATAAGCTACATCTCCTCCTACGGCCTTCACATAGTTTTTTCACCACGTGAGTGCACTATCTTGTAAGGTGCACGATGCATACTTGGTCATGTCCTTCTCAATACAACCACTGATTTTAAACACAGACTCAATCTTTTCGATCCACCGGGTTAAACCGACCGGTCCTTCTGTTCCACTGAATGATGAGGGCTTGCAACCTTGAAAAGTTTTGTAAGTGCATCCCACACGAGGATTTGGGTTAACTGCAGCACCTCTTGCAGCCTCGACCCATAACATTCTGTCATTCACTCGCTGATTGATGAGTTCCTGGATTTCTTATTCCGTCATTCAGTTCAATCGCGCCATAATCTTCAATAAAAATGGAAAAAAATAATTATTCACATGGAATATTATAGATGTAGTATGTATTTACAGTACATCGTAGCTTATTAATAATATGAACCAGTTATTATTATAAAAGTCTTTTCTTCTTATTAGCATTTTATAATTATACCTAGGGTAGTACCTACCCGTTAAAGTTCATACTTAATAGCTTAGTACGAAAATCAATTACTATCACCCAAATAATACTCAACCATGGAAAATTATTGCATTTCACACTTCACTATTTTACATATGCTTATCTTACATCAAACATTAAGCAAACCACACTAGTAATATTATACAAAACGTTATATGATCCCATGGTTTAAAACAACAGCGTTTGTGTTCAAAGGAATCGCTTAAAGGTTATCATGGTTGTCTCCCTGCGTTTTGGATGAGGGGCTGAAGAACTGGATGCCGGGATAGAACTAATAGGAATAGCGGGAATAGGTGTGGAAGTATCTGGTGGAGTTGGTGCCATAACATCCTCTCTAAACTCGGGATTTGGATTTTCCAATTCAGTAGCCTTTCGTTTCTTTCCTCGTTCGAACTTGTCTTTCGTAATTTCCTGTATTTCTTCCTCCTCAGGATCACCTTCCGGTTCCTCTTCAATTGATTCATCCGGAACTTGTGAGTCTTCCCCAAAGGTGTCGTTTTCATCATCAGATAGGTTAATGACTGGAACACCATATGAAGATTCTGGTTCGGAGTCGCTGAATGTGATAACAAGTTCTAAGCTAGACATCTATCACATAACAACTAGCATGTTAGTATCACATAATATTTACATATTAATTTTTTTAACCAACAGGGATAAACAATAGTTTTCTAAATCAAACACGGTCAAAGTCCAGACTCATTAATGCATCCTAACAAACTCGATAAGACACACTAATGCAAATTTTCTGGTTCTCTAAGACCAACGCTCTGATACCACATGTCATAACCCAACCTTAACCATAAGGACGAATACAATAACATATGATTTCATCGCGAGGTATTGACCTCTATATGCGACATTTTTCAAAAACTGCATTCGTTTTTACAATACAAACCATAGCTTTTATTACAAATACAAGGTTTAAACAACTTAATAATGATTATCGTTTAGCGATAATCTTAGACTTACAAACTTTACATGTGATAATAACAATACGACTTCCAACATATTTTACATTACAAATCCTCCGATATGCAGTTTTATTTTTGACACAAATATGCATACTCAAGATCTTGCTTAAATTCAACATGTTGCAGCGGAAGCTTTTAGTTATCACCTGAGAATAAACATGCTTAAAACGTCAACATAAAGTTGGCGAGATATAGGTTTAATGCCGGCAGCGTTATAAATATAGACCACAAGATTTCATATATAAACGTTTTAATAAAAAATATTCTAAGTTGTTGAGCACTTGATAACCATACTTAACATTTAATCAACGTCGCATATTCCCTTTATTATGAAATCTTACTACACCGTACCAAGTGTAGTCACCGAAATGAAGTACTGTGCAACCGTTGAATACTGGTCGTCCAGTCCGATTGGGGTTGTCAGGCCCGATAGATCTATCAACAGGATTCGCGTTTACAATACCTCATGTAAATAATAGTTACCAAGTTACAGGGAAGTATGTCAGTGGTACAACTCAACGTAGAATATATATTTTTAATCACTTTTGTCCATAACGTAAATCATAAAATGCATGTATTCTCATCCCGAAATATTTAGAGTTTAAAAGTGGGACTATATACTCACTTTTTCCTTGAAGGTATTTATCACGACTTGGTCTCCGATAGATATCACGAACCTAACCATATATATAATATATCAACATATTTTCTTTTTAAGTAATCGTTATATATATATATATATATATATATATATATATATATATATATATATATATATATATATATATATATATATATATATATATATACTTTTAATACTTTTAATATTTTCTTAGTCCGTAGTTAGCAGTCCGATGTTAGTGGTCCACAATTAGTTGCTTAAAAAAAATAAATAAAGACCCCATCGTATTCGTATTGATCAGAATTAATCTCGACCCATGGTACCATGTTGTCAAGTGACGTGTTGCGTACATAAAGTACCGTGTTGTCAAATGACGTGTTGCGTACAATCATGAGGTCTTATGATTAATCTTCTCGTGTTGTTTACGGGTGGTCCTGAAATATATAAAATCAAATCATAATTAAATATATATGAAATATCATATTAATTAGAAATATATGATTAATTTAATTTTTCTCCAAATATTTTCGTAGCTAAACTAGCTTCGGATACCCGATCTTGTTTTAGTCGTAGTTTCTTCATTACAACTCCGTTTTTGTTGGTTCAACTTGCCACTTCCTTGGATCGAGTCAAATTTTAAGAATATGAACTGAAAATACCTTAGGTTGTATTCGAAATCACAGGTTATAGGTCAAACTTTGGTGAAACTTAAGAAAGTGATCATTTTCCATCATAAAAACAACATTTAATGATCATTTTTCTAAAAATACTTACACTTTGAGTTAAACCATGAAATTTTTATGTGTTAACATATTCATAAGAAATATCATTTTTCCAGAACATGAACTTCCAATTAAAAGCTTAAGATGGTTTTTAATTATCCAACCCAAAACAGCCCCCGGTTGCACTTCGACGACGTAGATTCAGTTTTTAAGATGTTCTTTGTAAAACCAAGTTATATCTTGTTAAGTTAGCATATCATTATGATATATTACAGGTCTTGAAGTGTTTTAAAAGTTAAGTTAGAAGGATCTATTTAGTTTGCAAACAAGTTTGAAATCATTCAAACTATGTTCTTGTTGTTAAAATTTTACAACACAAAATAAGATAGCTATATAAATATGAATCGAATAAGGTTATGTACAAGGTTACTACCTCAAGTTACTTGGACAAAGTTACTGTAAAAGATGAGAAAAATCTTAGAACCAAAAGAGTGGTGGAGTTGGATCAAAAGGTTGGAAGTAAACTTGTATTTTTGGAAGAATTATTGAAGTTTTCTTGTAAGGAATTTATTATGATGATTAAGGCTTGTTTTTGAAGCTAGATCTTCATGGTTATTTGCTGAGATTGTGAAGAACACTTAAGGTTCCTAAGAGTGTGTTTTTGGTTAGAGAAAATGTGTAGTAAAAATGAAATTGGAATGGAGTATAAATGGTGGTGAAAAGATGTATAAATTTGTAATATTGTGCAAAAGTCTTGTAATATGCCAAATTGATTAATCATGCATGCTAAGATCCAAAATTGGCTAACTCATGGCTGCTAATAAAGTGATTGTGATGTGTATATATCAATAGTAAATACGTATAGAAGCTGGGTATGATACGGGTACATATACCCTAGATATACGTATAAAAATCTTGAGAAAATGGAACGAGAATTCAAATATAGCTATCTTTTGTAAATATACTTATATTGTTTTATGTATATAAATCCTTTAAAAGTGATAAAATACATATTTATACGATACTTGTATAAGTATTATAGGTTAAAGGTATATATGTCAAATAACGTTACGTATAGTTATCATTTTGAAAACTTAAGTTAGTAGTCTCAAAGTATACTTATAACTTATTGTTATTAGTACACAATGAGATGTTAAACCATTCTTAGATCATGTTAAATATATATAAATACATATATATACACCAACGTATAATTATCGTTTGTTATATAGTTCGTGATATCATCGGTCAAATTGGACGGTCAAACGTTGTGTAAAACTCTTTTTAAAAACATAAATCTCAACAATTTAGATTACTTATCATGTTGGTAAGGTTTAATTTATGTAAATATTAATCTCATAGGTATAAAATGATCGGAAAAATCCGGGTCGTTACACAACCTTATGACTTTATTTCTCGTTTATTACAGTTACTACTACAGCAACTATGTCTATTTATTTTCAGTCGTGCCCCAAACACAAACAGACGAGCAGCTACTGCTATTGCAAAACTATATATATTTTCTTTCAAACTATAAATAGGAGGCTGTGATTAAGATGAAACACGATTACATATGAACAAAAGTGTCGGTAAGTGATTCTTTATAATTATGAATTGTTAGTGGAAGTTGAGCTGTAAAGTGGTGGTTGAAATTCTGGTTCTTTCGTGTCTGTTTCTATTCAGGGATCAAATACCATGGACCGTAACATTATTAGATCCATCGGGCCATATTTTTTTTTCCGGATAGACTTAGGAAATTAATAGGGGCCGTAAGCTTTGTTGTTGGGTTAAGGATTATACTTTCTGTTGGGCTGTATTATGTGTATGATGTTGGGCCCAAGGTCCAGTTTATAATGATGTATATTAGATCGGTTTAGCTAGGATCGATTTGTTAGGGTAGATGATCAAGAAGTAAGAGATAGAGGCTATATATATTTAGGTCACACATAATTAAAGAAAGAAACACATAGCACGCTGGTTAGAGGTGTGGGTTGATAAGTGAGAGGTCACGGGTTCAATCCTCGACCATGTGTTTTTTTTTAAAAGAAGAGGAAAGGAAGCAGAAAAGATAAGTTAAAGGAAATAACATGTGAAGATATTTAAGAAAAACGAGAGACAGAATGTTGGATAAGGGCGTGTTTGTTTAAGCGAGAGGTCTCGGGTTCGAGCCGTCTTGGTGCAATTCTTTTTAAAGGAGCTTAGAAGGTAGTTTATATCTTTATTTATCATTAGTATTATAATTATTATAATTATTATTATTGTTATTATTATTATTACAATTATTATTATTATTAACATCATTGATATTATTATTGTTACCATTAGTGTTAAACATATCATTTTTTTTTATAAATACCAGTTAGTAAAAGTATTATTATTATTATTATTATTAGTTATTTATTATTTTCATTACTATTATTACAACATATATTACTTACATAAAAATGTACCTAACACATATATAATACCTATGCTAATCTTACAAACTATTTCGTTTTCAAAATAAAATATTATTATTTATTATTAATTAAATTACATATACGATATAAATATATTTTAATATAATCTTATATATAAATTTTAATATATCACATATGTTTTAATTAAAATACTTTAATAAGAATTCGATATATATATATATATAAATATTAACTATGTAATTAAAATATATATATAACTAATATATTTATTTAAAGTAACATATAAATCAGTGATAAAACTAGCATATTAATAATATCAACTTGCTTAAATGTTATTATATGTTTTAATAGATATACTTGATATAGGTTCGTGAATCCGAGGCCAACCCTATACTTGTTCAATGTTGTTCTATGTATTTTTACTACAAAATACATTAGGTGAGTTTCATTACTCCCTTTTTAAATGCTTTTACAATATATATTTTCGGGACTGAGAATACATGCGTTGTTTTTATAAATGTTTTACGAAATAGACACAAGTAACTGAAACTACATTATATGGTTGAGTTATCGAAATCGAATATGCCCCTTTTTATTAAGTCTGGTAATCTAAGAATTAGGGAACAGACACCCTAATTGACGCGGATCCTAAAGATAGATCTATCGGGCCCAACAAGCCCCATCCAAAGTACCGGATGCTTTAGTACTTCGAAATTTATATCATGTCCGAAGGAGGATCCCGGAATGATGGGGATATTCTTTTATGCATATTGTGAATGTCGGTTACCAGGTGTTCAATCCATATGAATGATATTTTTGTCTCTATGCATGGGACGTATGTTTATGAGAAATGGAAATATGAAATCTTGTGGTATATTAAAAATTATGAAATGATTATTTATATTAAACTAATGAACTCACCAACCTTTTGGTTGACACTTTAAAGCATGTTTATTCTCAGGTATGAAAGAAATCTTCCGCTGTGCATTTGCTCATCTTAGAGATATTACTTGGAGTCATTCATGGCATATTTCAAAAGACGTTGCATTCGAGTCGTTGAGTTCATCTGAATTATTATTAAGTCAATTATAGTTAGATATATTATGAAATGGTATGCAAGCCGTCAACTTTCGATGTAATGAAAGATTGTCTTTTCAAAAATGAATGCAATGTTTGTAAAATGTATCATGTAGAGGTCAAGTACCTCGCGATGTAATCAACTGTTGTGAATCGTTTATAATCAATATGGACTTCGTCCGGATGGATTAGGACGGGTCTTCACAATATTTGTATCGAAAGCACTAGTATTGAATACGAACACATATATTATGAGCTCAGTTCACTGAAACCATTTTAACTTCAATTGAGAATTAATCGATAAACACCAAACATAATGTCGTAAAAAG